>NC_133548.1:35725000-36350000 GCF_048773025.1 Camelus bactrianus
CCCATGATATAGATGGGGAAACAGAGAGAAAAGATTAGTATCCCAAAGTCATGCGGCAAGTAAGACAGAGCTGGGTCTTGAAGTCTAGCACCTACTGTGCTAACAGCCTAGGTAACATCATTCCACTAACATTCCTTGAGCCCTCACTGGAGCAATCAAGAGGGCAGGACAGTCCTTGCTCTCCTATAGCTCCCACCCTAATGTGGGAGGCAGAGGTCTAACATAGTCAGCACCGGCGGGGAGAAGAGCAGCGCCCGGCGTCCGCACCGGGAGACAAGGGCATGGAAAGATGTGGGTGTGAATCCTGGCTCTGCGTCTAACTAGTGAGGTGACCTTGGACAAGGCATACAACCTTTCCCATTCTCTACTGTGTCATCAGAAAGATGGGGATGATAACACCCACCTTTTGGGATTGATTTAGATTAAACAGATAGTGTACCTACAGCGTCAGACACTGTGTAAGGCGGAGAATAAGTGCCCAGGAAATGGTAACTGTTATTATTAACAATAACTGAGGCTGGGGGATGGGGGCAAGGAGAAGGAGGAAGAGGAAGATTTTGGAACTTGTCTCTCTGTGAGTCTTATTCTTGGCTAGAGGCTGGCCCGCTGTGTCCAGCCCTTCTTTCCAGTCCCAAGTCTGTCCAGGCACCTGCTGTGGGTCCTGGCTTCCCCAGGCAGGACCAGGGAAGGGCCAGGGTGAGGCCAGGAGGGCGAGTGAGGACATCTCAGCCCAGCTCCTCACTGCTGGGTGCCTGGGGTGTGGGCTAGGGCTGTTCCTGGCAGCTTGGTACCTCCCTGGAAGGAGAGAGGACATTAATGTTCATGGAGGAATGAGCCAGAGTCTCCTGCCTCTTAGAAATGAAGCCCCTAGCAAGCTTTGTCAAGGTGTTGGTGGACAGCAGCCATGTCCATGGCTCTGCCTGCCCAGTACCTCCACTCAGTGAGAATTCTCTGCCACTTATCGTGTGTCCAGACTTGCCTCTGTTCTCAGGGAGCTCCTATCTCCTGGAGATGCAGATGACACTGGAGTAGCCCATGCCAGGTGCAATCCAAGATTCTGCAAGGAGAGGGAAGAGCAGGGTGGGGTAGGGGGTGCCACAGGGAAGGCTTCCCAGTGGAGGTGGCTCCTGTGCTCTAGGAAAGGGAGAGGCTTACTTCCAGGTGCAAAGGCCCAGAGGCTTATCTATGGCATTAGATAAGAACTCCCAATTCTAACATAAATTTTGTCCAGATTCGATTATTTTGGTAGAAAATGAGCATGTTAAAGTAAGTTTGGAGGCTCTGAGCTAGGCCTGGGTTAGGGATGGGCTTGAGGGGAGATGCTTGAGTTTAGGGAGCCCCACTCAACACCAGAGATTTGGGGCCCGGCAGGACACATGGCTGAGACACTGCTGTTGGGAAATCGGTAGCTTGAGGGAGGGGATTGTGCCCCAAAGGCTACATCTGCACGGGGGACTCAGGCAGCAGGCCCCAAGGAAGGTGGGAGTTCTTCCTGATACTCCCTAAACACACACTTGGGTATGGAAGCATCCCATGTAGTGTTGTGCAGAGACACTCAGTCTCATAGTACCCTTAAGGTTCTGAACAGTGATGCACAGTCAACATAAGGTGATAATAGGGACTATCATATCACAGAGACACCCCCAGTCAGAGCTCCCAGGGAACTGGACCCAGAGAGACACCATCACAAGGTGACAACTGCTCAGAAAGGCACACAATCAAATGGCCCCCACTTGACCCTCAAAGCCCCGGACACACGGCAGGACACCTTCAAGCCACTGACCCTCAGCAGCCTCATTCCAGGGACCCTCTCAGATCCGCGCAGCCGGTGGCCGTCAGCGACAGCCGCAGGGCCCCCCGTGGCACACGTGCGCCCGCAGCCGCACACCCCCGCGCACACGCCCGGCGGGCTAACGAGCCCACAGCCCTTCTCGGCGGGAGGGAGCCAGTTGTCGGGCGGGGCCGCGCGGTCACACAGCATTAGCCCTGCGGCCGCCCCGCCAGGTGCGGCCACTGCCCCTAATCCCTGGCCCTGGCCCGCTAAGCCGGGCCTGAGCGACGCCACAGCTGGGGGCGGCCGGCCACGCGCCGCCCATCACCGCAGCCCCAGCCCACCGCGGGGCCCTTCCCCACCCTCCACCCGGCTCACACCTCCCCAGCCCTGCGCCTCCCTCCCAGCCCCTCCGCCACCACTGACCTTTGCTCCCACCCCCATCAATTCCTTAGCACCCCAAGGCTCCGCCCCCAGATCCTCCCATGGTTTGCCCGTCAGCCCTCATCTGAGTCCTCAGACTGGCTAGAACCGCACGCCCCATCCCAGTCCCTCCACTGCGGGACCTGCAGTGCCCCACCCTGCCCCAGAGCCACCCACTGCCAGCTCCATGTTCACTGGACGTTGACTTGGGCTCCAACCGCCTCACTCTCCACCCGTTTCATTTACCTGCTCTGCCCCTCCCAGCGGCCAGACCTCAGCCCCTCCCCTACCTGGATTTGTAAAGTCCCTGGGTCCCCTCTTCCCCCACCACACGTATTCCCAGCCTCCAGCTGCTCCTACGATTCCCAGGCAGAACTCACCTCCCCCTAGGACAGCTGAACTTCAGTTCTAGTCTTCTGACTCTTGCTAGATCCTGGGATTGGTCCCAGGATCTTTGGAGAGATTCCAGAGCCTCTCTGAACCTCAGTTTCACTTGTCTGAAAAATAGAGGTGTTGATTTAGATGACCTCGGAGGACTCTTTTATCTTTCCTATCCCGTAACATTAGCAAGGTCATGTACTTGCCCTCATCTGGATGTTGAAGACAGGTGAGTGTGGGAGGCACCCACTGGCCATGTGTCCCCATCTGGTGCCATCCCCTCACATAGCTCTCAGGGTCTAAGCCAGCCAAGGCATCTTTTTAGCCTCTGGTGTGGGGGTGGGTAAGAGAGAACTAGGTGGAATCTGGGTTCTGAGGTCTTGGCCAGGGCTTGGACTGGCTGTGGGGGGGTGTGACCTCTGCCACCTTGTTATGCCCTCTGGAAGGGTACGCATCTGGGACTGTCCTGCTGGGGGTCCTGGCCTCAGGCACTACTAGCATTGGTGCTGATGGACAGCCCTGGCAGGTGGGAGCTG
Source organism: Camelus bactrianus (assembly GCF_048773025.1). Classification (NCBI taxonomy): domain Eukaryota; kingdom Metazoa; phylum Chordata; class Mammalia; order Artiodactyla; family Camelidae; genus Camelus; species Camelus bactrianus. The sequence goes on from NC_133548.1 coordinate 35,728,109, forward strand.
GCTGGTCCCCCCCGATAGCCCTGCCCACCTGTCACCCTCCTGCTCGGGTGACCGGCTGTCTGACCCACTGACCAACTTCCTGCTGCTTCCCAGCACCCTGGGCACTGCATGATCCAGACTATAGTGCCCTGCCCCCTTTTCTTCCATTTTCCCAACAACTTACTAGCTCAGAGCGGACGGGCACACAAATACCACACATAGGCAGATTCACACTGCACACATGTATACAGGGGCGTAGGCATGCACGCCCACATCTGAGCCTGCTTCATACTCGTGCAAGCCGAGCCAAGTTGCTTCTCCCCAGGTGGGGAAACATGGGCATTGCTTTCTCTGTGGCAATAGGGCTATGGGATAAAGGCAAAGACATTAAGTCTGGGCTGCCAGTCCCGGCTCTGTGATATCCTTAAGTTAAGTCAAGTGACTTAACTTCCCTGTACCTCAGGTTCCTCATCTGTTCAATGAAAATGATTATAATAAGTATCCATCTTGTAGGACTGTTTTGAGAATCAGATGAAACAATCCATGGAAAATACTTAGCATGGTTCCTAATACAATGTAAACCCACAATACATCAACTGTTAATATTATTATCCAGTGGGGGCTGAGATAAGGGAGCACCCTAGCTGATAATGTCCCTTTAATCAGTAATTTCTAGCCATAACTCTTCAAATGGTTATTAATCTCCCTAAAAGTATTTTTTATTCCACGTTTCACAATATGAGAGCTGTCAACCAGCAGATGAAATCAGGGTATGCCATTTCCATAGCCTTCCCTGGATCCTGGTCAGATATGATTGCTCATTGTTTGCTGGTTAAAAACTAAGAAAGCACATGAGGCTAGACCTGAGTGATTTAGGGAGTGCCGGGCTGGGGCCTGAGGCTCACACATTGTCTCTTTAGAATCTGTTCCAGGCCGTCTCACCCCAGTCAGGATCCCCAGTCCACGTGTCCATGGGTCTGCCTCCTTCATTCTGGAAATGAGAACATCTGTCTGTCTGCCCATCCAACAATAGGACCCCTTCCATCCCCCAGGTCTCCCTAAGGGCCACCAATAGCATTTCACCAATCTCACTTCACATGCACTTGGGCCCTCAGAGTAGGAGTTCTGGGGGCCTAGACAGAAGACTAAGCTTGGCAGAGCTCTGAGCTCTAGGACCATCTTCTTCAGTATCTCACTCTTCAGTCTGCTCCAGCCAAACCTAATTCTGCCCTTGGCACCATTTAAGCAATGAATGAATGAGGTTCATACCCGCGGTGGAGTCAACAGACACAAGATGAAGTTGGGGAGTTCTCTTCTTTCTCTGCCACCCTTGGCCTTGACAGGAAGCCTTCTTTGTTCTGCTTCATGCAGAAAGTCAAGAAATCCTGGGGGGAGGTATGGCTCAAGTGGTAGAGCGCATGCTTAGCATGCATGAGGTCTTGGGTTCAATCCCCAGTACCTCCATTAAAAGCAAATAAACCTAATTATCTCCCCTCCTCACCGAAATAAAATAATACAATAATAAATAAAATTTTAAAAAAAGAAAAAAAGAAATCCTATTTTCCGCCTTCAGCATTTTCCTGAGTCTCACTCCAAGTACTCTCCCTTCCTGACTTTCTGCTCTTGAGCCCTCTCTTTGCTTTATCCTCAGATTTGTATCCTGCTTCTGATTTGGGGTATATTCTTCATTAATATTCTTAATTATAACTATTAATTATAACTATTATAAAGTCCTATCGCCTCTAGTACAAACTTTCCTGTATTAGTTATCTATTGCTGCATAACAAAATACCTCAAACCTTAGCAGCTTAAAACAACAAAGTTTTATTATCCTGCCCTTTCAGTGGGTCAGGAATCCAGGAGCAGCTTAGCTGTAACACTAGCTCAGGGGCTCTCATAGGCTGTAAGTCAAGGTGTTGGCTGGGACTGGCGTTATCTTGCAGCGTGGGGATCCACATCCAGCTCACTCATGTGGTTCTGGCAGGCTTCACGTCCTTGCTGGCTGTTGGCTGGAGATGCCAGTTGCTTGCCATGAGGGCCTCTCCATGGGGCAATCCACAACATGGCAGCTGGCTTCTCTTTGAGCAAGAGAGCCGAGAGAGAAAGAGACAGAGCATGTGCCCCAAACAAATGCATGTCTTTTTATAACCTGATCTTAGAAGTGACATCCATTACTTCTGCTGATGTTGATACTCAGAGGGAAGGGAATGCATTAAACCAGGAGGCAGGGATCATTGGGCACCATCTTAGAGGCTGCCTACCACATTTCCCATCATGTTTTCCCTGGATTATCCCACCTATCACTGCCCTCAGTAGATATTTGTTGATAGAATAAGTGCAATCATCAGAAGACACTCTGCAGAGGTCCTATTATTCTATATTGTTCTCCTTGGATACTGCCCTCCCCTTCCCCCACCTCTCACACTTTTTCTTCTTGGAAGTCACTTGCAATTAAATGTTTTTAAAATGTTACCTGTGATGAACACATCTGCTCATGAGAGTCTATCTTCTCTCCCACTTTCTGTAATTTGCCTTCCAAAAATGGATGCATGCTCGGCATTTATCTCATGCAGATGATCTCTATGGTTATCACAAGTTCTAAGATGACTTGGTTACTTTCTTTCAGGGTTCCTATTGCCTCTCTCCATCTAACAGCTCAAGACTAGTTTCAAAGAAATGATCTCCCATGTGCTCCTACCACTTATACCTTCCCCTCACAGTGATGAGCTCCTGAAACTTTCCCATGTGTGTATGGTCCTGTCTTCTCAACTGAACAGAGACCCACCATAGGATGGGGACAGTTCAGCAAACCCTTTTTGATGAGTGTTCATCAAGTGCACATCATGTGCTAGGACTGGGTTGGGGACCAGGGAGACAAGAGGGTAACTCATGGAACTCCCAGCATCTGGATGGAACAGGCTCTTAGGAATGCTTGCTCCTCTGGGAGATCAACTGTCAGGAAGTCCACCCTAAATAATTCTCATGTGCTGTAGTGGCAGAATTTCTAAGAATGGCTCCCAAGATGCCACACCTTCATCCCTGGAATCTGTAAATGTGATGAGAGACCACTCTCCTAATTGTATTATGCTGTGTGGTACAGTTGCCTTTAAAAAGGGATGATTTCTGAGGGGGTCTAATCTACTTGCATGAGTCATTCGCAGCAAAGAACTCTCACACCCTGGTGGCAGAAGGAGCAGTCAGAGAGATTTGAACCATAAGAAGGACTCAATGCACTGATTTGATTTGATCTGCTAGTTTGAAGATAGTGGGGGTGGGGGACTATTTGAGAAGGAATGCAGGTGGTCTTCAGGTGCTGAGAGACAACAAGAAACAGGACCCCAGCCGTGTAGTCACAAGGACTGGTCTCTGCCAACAATCAAACGAATTTGCAAGCAGATTCTTAGACTATGTCCCATGCCATCCTCTGACTGACACCTTCATTTCAGTCTTATAAGACTTTGAGATTAGAGCCCAGCCAAGCCCGTCCAGACATCTGACCTACAGGACAGCAAAGTAATTAATCGGTATTTTTTTAAGTGTACAATTCAATGTTTTTTAGTATATTCACAGAATGTGCAACTGTCATCACTGTCTAATTCCAGGACATTTTAGTCACCTCCCCCAAACAAAGTCATTCCCTGCTCCTCACTTCCTCCAACCCCTGGTAATCGCTAATCCATTTTCTGTATATATGCATTTGCCTATTCTGAACATTTCATGTTCAGAATATAATATGTAACCTTTTATGTCTTTAGCCTTGTGTCTAAGTTCCTTTTGCTTTGTATAATATTTCCAAGGATCATCCAAATTGTAGTACATATCAGTACTTCACTCCTTTTTATGGATGAGTAATAGTCCATTGTATAGATATAGCACATTTTATTTATCCATTCATCAGTTGATGGACATTTGGATTGTTTCTACTTGTTGGATATTATGAATAAAACTACTATGAACATTTGTGAACAGGTTTTTATGTGGACTTATGATTTCAATTCTCTTGGGTATATACCTAGGAGCAGAATTTCTGGGTCCTATAACAACTCTACGTTTAACTTTTTAACTTCCAGACTGGTTCCCAAAGTAACTGCACATGTTTGTACTCCTACAGCTACTATGTAAGAGGGTACCAATTTCTCCACATCCCCACCAACAGTTGTTATATCTGTCTTTTTTTTTTTTTTATGAAAATCATTCTAGTGGAGATGAAGTCTTGTCTCATTGTGGTTTTATTTTGCATTTCCCTAATGACAGTTGAGATCGAGTAGGTATTGTTTAAAGCCACTGATTTGGGGGTAATGTGTTATACAGCACTAATAAAGGTGCTTTCTCAAACCCAGGTGGCAAAAATGGAAATGGAGGAAAAGTCAAAAACAAAATAAACCATTTGAGTTAAGTTGCAAAGGAATCAATAAATGGCAATCTTATAAAGTGGGCCTGGACCCCCATGGGTGGGAGGACAGACATCTAAGTTTAAGGGGTGGGACTAAATCAAGAACCAGGACAGCAATCAGTTATGAAGACATGAACAGGGCAGCAGACGTGGAGTAACCCTGAGGAATTTGGGAGTAAGTTGCTTCCAGTTTTTGCCCATTTCTGTTGGATCAGCCATAAGTATAGCTGTGTTGAAGGCACCTCAAGGTCGGCAAAGGTGTGGCTTTGACTTTTAGCCACAAGTCCCTATGGCAGGTCATCCAGATGGATGGAGACCACATCACTGCTTAAATGGGTCTGTGGGCCAGCCCTAGGACATGTTTCAATATACTAACCTCCATTTCTATAATCTAGCCAGAGAGCTTTAGAGGACATTCCTTTCTCTTTTACTACCTTGATTCATTCATTCATTCATTCATTCATTCATTCATGAATGGGCCAAGTTCTGTTCCAGGCATGTGAGATACAGCAGTGAATAAAATACAGGTCTTGTGGGGCTTACCTTTTAGCTGGGAGAGAAGGTCAACAAGCATAAAGGTAATAAATAGTGAATTATACGCTCTAAGTGTATTGGTGTTATATATAATAAAAGAAAAAGTTGATTGTGGTAAGGGAGATCAGGATGCTGGAAGGCAGAAACTTTGACTGTAGTTGGAGTTAATCAGGGCAGACCTTGCTGGAAAGGTGAGATTTGAGCAAAGATTTGAAGATGGTGAGGAGTGAGGAGCATAGATGTCTGGTGGGAGAATATTCCAAGCAGTGGGAAAAAATACAAAAAAAAAAAAAGTTCTAAGGCAGGAGCATGTCTATCAGCTTTGAGAAACAACAAGGAGGTTAGTGTACTTAGAGCAGAGAAGGAGAAAGAGTAACAGATGAGGGCCAAGTGTTGATGGACCCAAATCATGTAGAGCCTTGTGGGCATTGCCAGGACTTTGGATTTTAGTTTGGGTGAAATGAGAAGCCTAGAAGAGTTCTGAGCAGGAAGACCTAACTTGCATTTTAAAAAGGACTCCTTTAGCTGCTGTGCTGAGAACATACGGGTGGGGAGGTAGGGTAGGGGAGAGGGCATCTGGATGGGATCCTTAGGTGAGGTTGGCTCTGGAAGAAGCTGTCCCTGGTCTGAAAGGTAGTGCTACAAGTTCTGCCTGACTAGTAAAGTCAAATCCAGGATTCACACAGGAAGGCCAAGGGGGTCATCTGGTCAACCATCTTGGCGACTTCAGGAAAAAAATTAGGAAGTGTTTTCTTTAACGCTTTATCTTGCACAAGGCTTCTAGGGTACTCCAGGTGAGACGATTGCAGCTTGGTCTGCAGTGGTAGCGATGGAGAGAGTAAGAAATAGTCAGCTTCTTGATATAGTATTTGAAAGTAGAACCAGTCAATAGGCTCTCATGACAGATTGGATGTGGGAATTGAGAGGAGAGACAAAGAGAAGATTCAAAGATAGTGTCAAAGTTTTGCCTGAGCCATGTGAATGATGGAATTGCCACAAGCTGAGATGGGAAAGGTTATACATAAAGCAGATTTGTGGGAGAGGATCAGGAATTCAGTTTTGGGTAGTTTAAGTTTGGGAAATCTATTGGATAGCCAAGTGATATCAAACAGGCTGATAGACATAAGTTTGGAGTTTAGTTGAGAAACCTGGGCAGAAGATAGAAATTTGATAGCCATCAGCATTTACGTGGTATTTAAAGCAAGACTGAAACACAAACATTGATGTTTTTGACACATGGGACTGTTTTGTCCTTCCCTCTGAACAGACCCATTTTCCTTGTGCACATGAAACATTTCCATCTGGTTTCTGAGGGGTGAGTCCTCATCCCACTATGTCTATGTGAAGTCTAAAAGATTGCATTGACTTTGCTGACTTAAAATCTCAAGCTCATTGGGTTTATCACCCGATTTGGATCTCTACAACAAAAGTCACTGCGTTATTCACCAGTCCCTCCTCCCAGGATGCAGCTTGGAAAAAGTGGGTAGCATCCCAACACTGCGCTCTTTCTACATCATACCAGGAGATGCTACACCAGTTTGATCTAGCCATCTTTCTTCCTCTTCCTCCATTTTCAATTTTTGGTAGGTTGGTGTCAGATAAGGAAATTCTTGGTGTGGACTCCAAAACATTATATGCATAGAGAGTTTTAGATGGAGTTCTTAAGTTGAGAGTAATAGGATTTTAAGGTCAGTCCTGTAGATTATGCTCTCAGAGGCAGGAGGCAAGTGTAGATACCTAAGATGCCACTTCCACTACAGCCCCTCAACACAGGGATTTGGGATGGGTCCTGGAGGGAGGTGTTCTCTCTTCTTGTCTGCTGACTATTCTGTGTCCATTTTAAGGATGAGGACTCGACTGTCAGGGGTGTGGCATGTGAAAGAGATGGGACTGGGGAGTCAGGGTGTGATAAAGTGGCTGATGTGTGGACGCCATGCCCTATCACTCTGGTGTATGGATTTGAGGCCTCACACAGGGCTAGAACACCTCTAGGAGCCCCACCTAGTTCCTCTCTATGAACCCTCTGCCCTTTCCCTCCTCTGAGTTCTCGCTTCTCTCTCCTCTCAGGCCCTGGTTCTCTCTGCCACCTCTTCCCTCACCCAGGCAGGGAGGGGGCCAGCTCAGGGCCCTATGACTCAGGCACAGGGTGGGGGAGAATGTTTTGGATGCCGCTCTGCTGACGCTGGTGCCCTCTGTTCTTACATCCTCCTTAATTTACTGCCTGAGGAGGGGGCCAGGGCTCTGGAGAGGGGATTAGATGGTCCACACTGATCTGAGGCAACAGCTGCTGGGCTGGCGGCCGAGGAGCGAGGAGTGAGCAGGAGGTGGGGGAGGCTCATGCCTCCACCAGGCCGGAAAGGGACTAGGCGGGCATCTGGATGGGGCCCCTAGATGAGGTTGGCTCTGGAAGGAGCTGCCCTCTGTCTGAAGGGTAGGGCTTCAAGGTATGCCTGACCAGTAAAGTCAAATCCAAGAATCACACAGTAAGGCCAAGGGGGCCATCTGGTCAACCATCTTGCCAGCTTTCTGGAGAAAACTAGGAAGTTTTTTCTTTAGCTTCCTGCAACCCAGGAAGGGGAAGATTGGCTCTGCGGCCTAAAAGGCCACCTTATCAAGCCCCAAGTTGCCACATAATTGTGGGAGAGGCTCCCTAAAGTCAAGGCTGCCCCACATCAGTTGTAGTAATCTCTTACAAAGAGAGAAATCTCTTCTCCCTCACTCACCTTCCACTCGCTTGTTCCTTACAAGGCAGAAGGCAAATTCCCATCTGACAGACAGAGAACTGAGACCTACAGAAGTTTAAGGCCTTGTTCCAGGTCACACTTGGTGTCAGTCGTGTGGCTGTGATTAGAGCTCACTGCTCTTAACAAAGTCAGTCTGCATCTTGACTACCAGGGTACACTTGTTGACATTTAGCACAGGAGTCTGGTCTCTTACCTTCCTTCTAGTCCCTAATTCCACATGATAGCCTTGTCTAATGGAAAATGGCCCAGGCATGGAAGTCATAAACCTGGACTCTTTGAATCAATTAATGTCTCCTTTGAAGGACTTGGTTTTCCCAACTGTATAATGGACAATATCTTGAATAGCCCTATGACTATCCTTAAAAGCCTAACAGAGTATTGCCTTAGTCAGCCAAAGGACAGGAGGGGCTCAGGGGTCATTAAAAAAGTAAAGATTTGGATCTGGAGTTGAAATATCTAGGATCAACTATAATCTCTGCTACTTCTTACTATTTGTAGTAAGTTTTCCCCATTTTTGAATTCAATTACTTCATCTTCTGTAGTCCAGGGATAATGACATACCTACCACAAATGGCTGTTATGAGAATTGAAAGAGATCATCTATTCTAAAAGCCAAACATTATTCTTGGTGTCCAGTAAATGTTAGATAAATTATAGAAAGAGCAATAACACTAGTAGTTTTCGGGTGTTGCTCATTGCTTGCTGATACAGGTAGCCACTGAGACTGGGCCAAGAGATCCTGAGCTAGTAAATAGCTTAGGGCAGTGGGTCTCACCCCTGGTGGACCAATCAGGATCACTGTTTGGGAGACTGATGCTTAACAAGGTTCCTAGGTGACCTTGAGGATCACCCAAGGTTGGTAATCACTATCTTAGGGGACCTGCTTTGATGATTGGATAATTGACATATCAGTTGTTTGTAAGTAAACAGGTGCTCATCTATTTAATAGTTTAAACACTTTCCCCAATTGGCACTTCCACTACTAATTAACTCCTAACGAGCCCTTCCTTCCCTGGGTCATGAGCAGGAATTCCCCACTGGGGGTTCCCAATTAATGAGGTTTACCGGGCTTGGGGGCCTCTGGGAAGCAGGCAGGACTAATTATGCTCTAGCCCCCCAACCCCCTGGCCAAATCCTCTCTCTGTCCTTCATCAATCTTGTCCTGGTCTCCAGCTGGCTTGCATTAGCTCTGGTTTTCCAGCCCCCATGGTTGCGGCTGTAGCTGAGAGATTGAGCCAGTCCAGGCTGGATGGATCTGTCACCCGATCCTGGGTCTGTGCTGCAGCCAGTCCTGGAATCTGGGGCAACGTGATCCTGCCCTGCGGGAGCCCCTAGCCAGGCTGGGGACGCCATGGCGGGGCTCAGAAAATCCCAGCTATCCAGGGACCTCTGTCTTAGCCCCCAAGGATCATATCCACTGATCCTCAGAGCACCTCCTCCTGTCTAAGCCCCCTCACCCTAAAGAATCGGAAATGGGGGCCCAGAGACACGAGGCATCTGCCCAAGGTCACACAGCCTGTCCTCAGCAGAGCTTGTCCTAGAACTCTGATCTCTCTGCTCCCAGCCCAGGCTCTTTCCCTGGCTCCTCCTGGAGAAGTTCTGCAGACCTATCATCTAGGTTTTGGGGTCTGGTATGGGGGCTCCTGTCCATCTCCAGATCCCAGGCAGAGGAGATCAGGAGAGGGAAGTTTTTGAATCAAAGCATATGATCCTTTTAACCCAGATTAAAGACGTTTGATTTTAGGTCATTTGAATTTGGATATTTGAGGAGTAGAAGGAATAAAAATATGGTAATAACTGAAACAAGGGCAACAAATCAGTTTTTAAAATGTCTTTTATAGACATGGCACTTTCTAGCACAACTGAGGAACATAGATGGATAAATTTGACGCACAAGAACCCTCACTTCCGGAATCTGAGTTTGCTTATGATCATGTTCACCCAAAGGCATTACTTCACCCAAAGGCATGGAAACCCAGACTATGAAACAGAAAAATGTATAGAGGCAAGCTTGCACTTTTTCTTTAGTAGTTGAGAGAAAAATCAAGATAGTTTTCTGAAGACTGTTCTTTCCCACACAATTCCATTTTTTTAAGACCTGGATTTTACATATCTCACTCAGACCTGACTCCCTGATACCCCCTAAATGGTTTGAACCGTATCTCTAGCACAGGAAGTGGTTCTGTTCAGGTTCTGAGGGTGAGGCCACAGAGGCCATAAAGCTATCCAGTCTTGGCCTTCAAAGTGCCAGGATGTCAGGCAGCTCTTGTCCAGAGAAGGTGACCTTAGAGACAGCCTGGGGCTTGCAGGCGGCTGAGGGTGTGGAAAATGTGCCCACCCTTTGGTCAGAGCTGTCGTGTGTTGAGAAAGAATTTACTATGTCCCAAAGGCTTTGCACACTACGGTTTTATAAGGTAAATGGTTTTATCCCTATTATACACCTGAGGCGTAGAGCAGTCAGGTGGCACACCTAAGGTCACTAATTTACTAAATGGCAGAGCCAGGATTTGAATCCAAATTTGTAGGATTCAGAAGTCAGTTAAGTTTTTCTTCAATGCCTTTTGGGTAGAAGTGTGAAATACTACATACTTTCAGCTTGGGGGAGGTAAACTGGTTCACTTTTCTTTTTCCTTTTGAGTTCGTTTCCCTGTCGTTCTCCCTTAGAGTTTATAAAATTGTGCCCGCCCTTTGGTAAAAAACTGTTCAGGAAGGCTGCAGTCAGTGGTAGCTGGTGGTATCTGCACCACAAGTGCCGGGCCCCCCTCTGAGGTCCGCCACAGCCGTGCAGGACAGACCTATGTGAGCTCAGACTGATTCTTGAGGTCCTCCTTCAAGCAGAGCCAGAGTCTTTCTGATGCTGATTCAGGGGTTTTCCCCACACCACAGGAGCCTGTTCACAGCCTGCAAATGCCACCTGGAAGCACAAGGGACTTAACCTTCCCCGGGAACAATTTTCAATAAGTGAGGGGGGAAGACAGTGCCCAGACCCCAGTTATCATCTGTCAGGTGGACACTTCTGGGAGACGTCTGTCCACTTCTCAGAGGTTCCAGTGGAATCGAGCTCCCTATGCCCACAGACCTCAAGGAAACATGACCTCCTCTTGGCCTTTCCTATTTCCCTGGTTCACTCTTCCTACTCTTACTTCTGCTTCCTGGGGTTGAAGTCTGAGCAAACCATCTCCATCAAATCCTTGGCTTGCTTGCTCTGCTTTCAGGGTGACCCAAACCAACATGGTGTGGTGCCTGGAAGGCTGTGTGAATTGGGAGCAGCACCTTGGGGGTGTGTGTTGGTGGGGGGGCAATACGTGGTGACAGAGTAGGAAACAACTTTGATCAGAAAGAAAACTTGGAGGCACACAGCAACCAGGACCTCCTTTGCCTTCCATGGAGATTCTCCATATATAAAATTCCGGGAGTGCCTTAAGTTTCTGTCCAAATGGGAGGCATCACCTGTGGATGACAGAGACATATGATTTCTTGAATTTGTGGCAGTGAGTAGGGCCATTACTCAGTGGGGTGGTTTAGGATGAGGTGGTTCCTGTCTCTAATTAGGGATGTCCCCGACCCTTGGTGGTGTCTTCTCCAGACTGTAACCAGTGGGGCTGTCTCAGGTAGGTCACTACCTGGCCAACAGCTTCAATGGGCCAGTTTCATTGGTCAGAGGCTGGATCTTGTATGGGGTGGGGAACTGTTTCACCTGGTAGTATCTTTGGAGCTGATATCCAGCCGAATCCTAAGCCTCTGTATAAAAACAAAGGGGAGAATTTAACCAGCTGGAAAAATCAATTTAAATGCTTACAGAGAAACAGTAAGGCCTGACACTGCCGCCTCATTTTCACGAGGTGAGTCACTGAAACGGTTGACCTCATGGCTAATCTATGAGTAAAAGCGCGCTGGCAGCTACTGCTGGCACGGTAATGGCCTCAGACCTGTTTCCTGGAACCCTGGCGCCAGTCAGAGCCCAGAGTGGCCTTTCGCCATTAGAAAGTCAGATTACCTCTCCAAGGAGCGAGTTCCCAGCTCAAAGCAGCAAGTCTAGCTGTGACTCCCTGATTGGGCAGTTTCACTGACTGGTGCTCTTTTCAAAGTTACTGATTGGCCAGTTCCACCACCCACTCCTCGCAATATGCAGCTTTCATTGGTAGAGTCCACCATATGCTTGCCAAAGATCTTGTTCTCTGGTTGGTAAGTCCCCCCAGCCAGTCCCCTGAAACGACTCTGCTCTCACACACCTTCCAAATGATTTCTATTTAAAGGCTAATTCCTGCTATGATCATCTCAATTTATGCTCTCATAAGCCTACCTTAAATATGCCTGCTTCATGCCTCTTCCCTGTCCTGTAAGGTGAAGAACACAGGTTTGGAGCTGGGTGAGAGCTGGGTTTGAATCCCAGCCCAGACACTTACAAGCTTCATCACTATAGGCAAGCTATTTAACATTTGTGTGCCCCAATTTTCATAGCTAAGAACACTACAGTTAGATGGGTTCAAATACAGCTTTATTGCTTGCTGGCTGCATGATTTCAAATGGGTTACTTAACTTTTCTGAACCTCACTTTCCTCAGATATAAAATAGGGGGTAGTTATATTACATACTGTCTATGTGTTGTGATGATTAAATGAGATAATGAATGTAAAGTACTTGGCACGTAGTAAGTTCTCAGTAAATGTCAGTTATTTCTGTTGTGCATTTAGAGGGAAGAGAACTTGCAGAATGATAAAGACCCAGTCCTGTCTGGAAGTGGCTAAGGATTCAGTCCAAAAATCAAGCAGTATACACACCTGGGTGTTGGTCAGTGACCTCATGGATGCAGTTCTTACCTTCCTGGGTGAGGACAACCCCTGTGGCTGGTCCTGTCTGGGCCTGTCCCTCCTGAGGTGCAAGCAGAGGTTTCATGTGTAAGCTAGAGTCCTGGGAGGGGGAGGGGGAGGTAGAAGAACATTGCATTAAGACCAGTGGCTCTGAGAGAACCATGTGAATCAGAAAATGGCAAGTGTATTGACTGTGGCCATTAAATATGCTGACGCATTTAAAAATGAACATAAAAGCCTTAGCAAAGGAGGAAATGCATATTCACACAGGATTCAAACACAGGATAAAGGATCTGGATTCAAACACACAACTAGAGTATCATGACGTGCAAAACAGTTATAACAACAGAGGAAGTAAAATGGAAGGTGTATTAAAGTATATCTTCGCAGTATTCCACTAATACAATTTTCGGTCAATGGCCCAGTAACACTTAATAACCATCCTCCTAGCCTTTACTTGGTTAAGCAGCCGCAAGAGCAAAATGCACTGTGCTGATAATAATTAAAACACTAGTGGGTTAAAAAGAAGCGGGGTTGGGAGGAGTATAGAAAATTGCTGTATTGGTCAAATTCAGCTTTTGGGATTTAGACTTTGTCAAAGAATGTTTCACCTGCATTTATTAACTCTAAAAAACTTCAGGTTCGGTTATTCTATACAATTATTTTCATCTTCAAAAATAATATACATATATCTGGTCAGTATATTGGGAGGCCCCGTGTGAGCTGATCATTGTCTGCTCTTTGCCAGAAGAATCTGTAAGCTTGTGTGAACATTGACAAGGGTAGACTGCTGTGTCAGACTTGGCTGCTTGTTAGCTGAAAGTGTATGGACAGCTGTCAGAATCATGTGTCAGGGATCATAGAAGTATATTTAATACTTCTTGATATAGTTTTCTCTTCTAAGTGGTTTGCATTTGTGCCCTATAGCATTTCCACCATCAACCTTCAGGCTGTGGGCCTGGAGTGGGAAAGGAGGAGGAGATGATGGAAGAGCAGCCCTGTCCAGGGGGAGGGGAAGCTGAGAGCTCTTCAGTTGCTTGGAAAAGATGACACAAGATCAGGTGCTGCCTTAGGCCAGGGATACAGGGGAGAAGGAAGATGAAAGATGTCCCAATGGAAATACTCACTCCTAACAACTTCAGGAAATGCCACAGGCATCAATGTCATTACTACATTTTTTCCCAGCCTCACCCTCTTGTTGCGAGATGTGTATAGACTGGTAGCCTGAAGTAGTCTTCCTCTGTTATGGAAGAGATTCAGAAGCATCTGCCTGACTATGGCAAATCAGTGGCCGTGGTGTGGAAGCACAAGGCACCCCCATTGCGTAGAGATACGAAGACTCCCATGACTAGAGGCTGCAGGTAGCAAACTGAAGCTGGGGGGTCCAGATGGGAGTTGTAGCTGAGTCTCAGAACATCAGCGGCTGGAGCAGAAGCCCAAGGACGGGGTGAGAGGGCCATCTCCTAGGAAGTCATCACCAAGCGATTTGCTTGTGCTGAGAGCACAGACTGCCAGCTCTTCAGCTGTAGATTCCTCAGCAAGGGATGAGGGAGGACAGAGGCTCATGTCCAGAAACCAGGTGGGTTGAGCTCCCCCTTCCCCAAGTGAGCAGAAGCCATATGCTCAGACCAGAAGTCCCTCTCCCTCCCAGTGCCCCTGTAGCACTCAGGGAACAGGGAAGGAGGGGTGAGTGGGGAGTGACTCGAAGGACCGAATAACTACTGCAGAGAGAATTTATGCACAGGCTTTTTTTTTCTTTTTTGCTTTTGCCCCCCGGTTTTATTGAGGTATAATTGGCATACAGCATTGTGAAATTTTAAGGTGAACAGCATGATTTGATTTACATGTGTCATGATATGTTCAGGTTATTTTAACTAGAAGTGTTGGAGTACAATTTTCCCCCCACCTGCCTATTGTTTGGAGACTTTGAAACAAGATAAAAGATATTTAGAGAATATCGAAGTATATTTTCTTGCATATCTGAACTATAATGCATAAACTGTAATCCAGTCTCCAAAGTATACGGTGGCCAGTGGCATTGTCTTCAAGGCTATGTAAAAAGCAACTGTTTTAAATCACATTTCCCACATTGTGAAACTCACTTGGTTGAAAGAATAATACTTTAAACCTTTTTGTGTCATCTGCTCTAGAGCATATGATGGTTCTCTGATCTGCAGATTCTTTAGAGGAAAGGATTATAGTTCACCATTTTTCATCCTGTAATTGATACACTAACTGCCTATCAAGACCCAATATTTCAGAGGCAAAGTATTGCTTTGTTTGCAAGTCTTACTCCAAACCCATTAAAAATGGGTGAAAAATCCAGTGCTGTAGACACACCAACAAGGTAAAAGAACTTCTCAAGTGACCCTTCAGAAGTTTTATTAATGCTTCTTTGTGTAAAAATCATTAAGTGCTAAACAGGCAAAAAATTAAGACTGAATTTGCTGGGATGGTTACAATGAAATATTACCAGTTAGAAGCTCACTTTTCTGAAGTGTGTTCCACATTTTGAATAACTTCTATCACTTATGACTTTGGCAGAATGTTCTTTCTCCAAATTAAAAATAATTCAAGACCCTTTAAGGGACTAAGGGAGGCAGCACCATTTGTGCACGTAGCACAGCTTGTCAGAAAGGCCCATATAGCTGAACTCAGTCGTCACAAAATCAGAGCGTACCCTTTGTAACTTGTATAAAGTTCTTCATAGCAACAGAATGTTGTTTGATTGTTATATTGTCAAGATTCGTTTTACATTTTCAGGTTTTTTTTTTATGAGGTGTATTTTTGTTTTAACCAATTAACCAATAAAAGTATTGGTTATTAGTAAAAATTATGTGTCTAGTATTTCCAATAAGTCTTTTTTATAGTGCTCAGTCCTGGGGTCTGTTTTTCCTACTGGAAGGTCTTGTTATTTCCCAAATATCTGCCTGGAATTCCTACTCCTGGAGTCTATGGGTTAAGGCAGCTGCTTTATGAAATGTATTCCCCTGGGTGGTGGGGACAACACAAGAGAGAATCTGACAGGAGAGGCAGGCAGGAGACAGCCACAGACACACAGAAATGCTCTTTCTGAGCCTTTACAGTGTGCCGGGCACGGGGCCAAGCTCTTATGAGTATATCAGTGCTTTAAAAAAAGACATTTTATTGAAGTAAAATATACATAAAGAAAAATGCACAGAGATATATGGCTTTATGAATTTTCATAAAATGAACATACCCATGTATTTAGCTCCCAAACTGAGGAGAAACGCTGCAGAAAACTCCTAGTGTCACCCCCCGCCCCACCCCAGTCACTCCGACTCTCCCAAGGGAAAGTACTATCCAGACTTCTAGCATCATTGGTTAATTTTGTCTGTTTAAAAATTTTTTTATTTTAAAATAATCTTAGACTCATAAGAAGTTGCAAAAGTAGTACAGAGAGTTTCTGCATATCCTTTTCCCAGCTTCCCCCAATAACATAGTCCAGAACCATAGTACATTATAAAACCAGCAAATTGACATCAGTACAATAATAGTAACTTAGTTACAGATCTTAGTCAGCTTTCACCAGTTTTTACGTACACTTTTTTGGGGTGCATAGTTCTATAAAATGTTATCACATACATAGATTCATATAATCACCACCACAATCAGGATACAGAAATATTTCATCACTGCAGAAAGTTTTGCCTGGTTTTGAGTTTTATCTAAATGGTACTATGCTTTTATTTCTGGCCTCTTTCATTGAATATTATGTTTGCAAGATTTATTCTTGTTGCTGTGTGTAGGTGTAATTTGTTTATGCTCATGGTCGTCTTCTGTTGTATGCATATCTCACAACTTATTTACCCGTTCTACTGTTGGTAGACATTTTTGGTAGTTTTACATTTTTTTTGTCTGTTATGAATGGTGCTGTTTTGAACATTTGGTTTCTCTCTGGGTGAATATATGTAAGCATTTCTGCTAGGAATATATTGAGGAGGGAATTACTGAGTCTAAGGCTGTGCATATGTTTATCTTTGATACATACTGCAAATCAATTTTCCAAAGTGGTTCTACCAATTCACATTTCCATTAGCAGTTCACAGAGCCCTAGCTTTCACATCCTTACCAAATCTTGGTATTTTCTGTCTTTTTCCTTTTAGTCATGCAATGGAATGATATGCTATTTTGTGATGGGTTTAATTTGCATTTCCCTGATGACTAGTGAAGTTTAGCACCATTTCATACATTTATTGGCCACTTGGAAGTTTTTTTTGTTTTTTGTTTTTTGTTTTTTTTGAGAAGTTCCTGTTCAAGTCTTCAGTGCTTTTTTAAAAAATTACTTTGTTCTGTTGAGCAGACACACACTATGTGGCACCTTTGTCGTATATATGTGTGGCTGCTTACATACATCTGTTTTATTCTTCACAACAACCCTCTGTGAGGTGAGGGGTCTGAACTCAGGACTCCTGCCTTCCAGAGCTGCTCAACAGGTACCTGGCCTGAGACTGGCTGAAAGCTAGGAAACTTCTGTCACTGGAGTTAGTTAATCCTGTAGGCTTTGTAGTCTGACAGATCTGCATTTGAGCCTGCTGTGTGGTTTAGAACAAGTTGGCTGACTTCTCTGAGCCTGTATAAATAATGAAAATAAGAATAACATTGTGGCTCAGGAGTTCAGGAGTTGAGAGGCTTAGACAATTAAATGTTTATCGTTGCTGTTGTTGTTGTTACTATCTATTATCTTAAGTATGATGAAGAAAAGGCCAAGGTGATTCCACTGCATCCATTAGTGCCTTGTTCCCACCCTCCTGCCCTCTGCTACTCCTATCTCCCTGGGGAAGCGCTAGTTAACATCCTTATAGGACAGGGGAATGGAAAAGGTCTTGAAGGTCTGCCTCCTAAGGGGAGCCAGTGCTTTCCACTTTCCTCAAGGCTTCTGCTTTCCCCAGAGCCTCCCCTCTTTCCTGAGACCATCTCTAGCCTTCCCCTGGGGAACTTATTAAGTATATGCAATTCCAAAGAAGGCTTGAGATGTGGGAGCAAGAGCAAGGCGTGGCCCTCAGAAAACCCTGGTTCTTAGGCTTGGCTAAGCAGGTCATGTAATTGAGCAATCTTGGATGAGCTGCTCTCCTTCCCTGAGAGCACATTCTCACCCCCGTTGGCATGGAATCATTCCATCATGTCTCCAAGTTTCCTCGGCACTCATATTCTGTAACTTTTTAATGAGATGTGACACCAATGACTCTAGGGTAGGTGCTTAGAGGACCTGCAGAGAAGGCTTACCCCACTCTTGAGACCTATCCTCTCTCAGAGAAAATGAGATAGGCTGGTCACTGTTCTTTCTTAGTTGTCCCAAGAAAAGTTTCCAAAATACAGAAATAACTTTATGCACAAAGATGTTCACCACAGTATTGCTTATGCCAGTGAAAACACCCAGTTTGGAAATAATTGCTCTGCCTATGCTCCATTTGGGGGCAGCCTGATCACCCTGGTCCTCAGGACCCTAGATTCAGCACAGAGAAATCTAATGTAGACTTGGTTTCAAGATGACAGCCACAATACTTGATATAGAATCATTTAGTCAAACATCAAATAGTTTTTCATCACCCGTTAAGCCCTGGGCTAAGGAATGGCTATATGAAGATGACGCAGACACTCCTTCTGTTGTCAAGGAGCTCACAGTTTGGCCAAGGAAGGAGGAATCTAAGAGGTGAAATAGAAGCCAATGTAAATATTGCATGAAGGGCATGTGAAAGATGCCATGAGAGCTTTGAGAAGAGAGATAGTCATTTTTCTTGGGAGAATAAGGGAGGGCTTCCTGGAGGAGGTGGCATCTGGGTTTCCCAGATGAAAAGCTGGAAAGTCATCTCAAACAGTGTGAGCAATAGAGGGGGCAGTACATCCCTGTGGCTGCATGGGAATTGCATAAAGGGTGATATGCAAGGGAGGTAAGATACCCATCAGGACAGCAGACTAGAGTCAGATAGAAAGGGTCTTTAGTGCCAGGGTAAGCAGTGTCAGCTGCATCCCATGAATGGGGGTGGGGGGCAGGGGTCCCACGTGATAGCAATAGAATGATGATCAAATCATGTTTTTGAAAGATGGATTGGAGAAGAGCAAGAATGGAGGCAGGGTGATCAGATGGGAGCTGCTTACACTTTTCAGGTGAGAAAGGAGGAGGCATGGGGACCTGAGGTCATTGCAGATGGAGGGAAGCAGAGTCTCAGTGCTATTTAGGAGGCAGAATCAACAGGCCCTGTGGCTGAGAGGATGTGGGAGGTGTGGTGAAGCTCAGATTTCCGACTTGGGCAACTGCATAGACGGTGGTATCCTTTCCTGAGATGGGAAATCCAGGAGGAAAAGTTGGGGGAAAGATAAGGACTGTGGTCTGGGCTGTGCTGAGTTTTAGGTGCCGTTAGGAGGGGCTGTCAGGAGGCAGACGGGTGGATAAATCAGAGGCTCAGAGGGAAGCTGAGGCTGGTGATGTTGCTTTGGGCCTCCTCAGCCTAGAGTTGGTGCTTAAAGACTTTGGAGGGAAGACACGTGTCAGGAAGAGTGTACTGGGAGAAGGGAACAGAGGACAGCACCAAGAAGCCCCTACATTTAAAGGAAGGAAAGGGCAAAAGGAGAGAAGCCAGAGATGAGGCAGACAAGGGACAGCCAGGAGACCAGGAGAGCTCCTCTGGAGGGAGAGAGAGGCTCAAGAAGGAGGGAGCTGCCGATTTGCCTTGTAATGCTGAGAGGTCCAGACCATTGAGGACTGAGACCTGACATGTCCACTGAATGTAGCAGTCAGTGGTCAGAACAGATGGTTTCCACAGGAGGGGGATAGTGGAATCCAGATGCAAGGAGTTGAGCAAGTGGGGGGTGAGGAACTGAAGGAGGGTAGATGGCGTCAACTCTCCTGAGGAGACTGGCTAGAAAGAGAAGGAAAGAGACGGGGCAGTGGCTGGGCATGAGGGAGGTCGATGGAGGATTTGAAGCTGTGATGGTGGTCACAGCCCTCTTTCCACCGACTTCTGGCTGACGAATGAGGTCAGAGTCTGCTTTGGGACCTTTCTCCTCTGGGTCAGGCTTCCCGTGGAAGACAGGGCTTGGGTCAAATGTCTGTTCCCTCCCCCTTTCTGTGTGTGCGGGTGTTTGTGGGCATGTGCGTGCCCAGGTGTACAGGCAGCTGGAGTAAAGAGCCCCTAGACAGAGCTCTGGCTCCCCGCCTGGTCTGGAGCCAGCCCCAGGGCAGCCCCAAGGCTACTGCGGGGGCAAGCCTGCATCTTTTCTCCAAGACGAGGGTGAGAAGTAGGAGGCAGGCTGTGGACCATCAGGATCTGTCAGCGAGTGCAGCAGGTCTGCCCACCATCTGGGCCCTGTCAGACGGGCAGGGCTTTTCCTCCATTAATCTCTGATGAGCTTGGCCCAGCTTTCATTTCAAAAGGCTCCACTTCTTTTCCCTCTTCCACTCAGCTCCTTCTTTATACCCCCTCCCCAAAACAGGACTAAAAATTATGCCTTCTCCCTTCCTCGGTTTCCCAACCCAGCTGGGGCCAGAGAAAGCTTTGAAATTGGAGCAAGGCTCAGGATGGGGAGGGAAGGGATGCTGATGTAGCTGCTGGGGAGGAGCTGGGGAGGAATGGCCAACAGCGCTCCCAAGTGATGGGGAGAGAACAGAGATCTCTTGAGTTATCAGATCTGGCCCCTCGGGATCTCTGATCCTTTCTTTCCCATCTCCAACCAAGTGTCCACCCATCATCTGTCTTTCTTCTCCTCATCTTACGTCCCTGGAAATCATTCCTGGTACTTCTATTCCTCCCCTGGGTGTCTCCGTAGACTAGGGACAACCCTCTTGGCCCATCAGGGAGTGAGTGCTGGCAAAGGCTGCCCTGTTTTCAGCTGCCTGAAATCAGGTGCTTCCAGGGCCATGAGCGAGGGGCTTTGGGAGCCTGGTCTTCTAACTTCCTCCCTCCACATTTCTCACATGGTGCAGAGGACCAGTGCTGAATGACTGTGTGCGTGCCAAATGCAAAATGGGGTATTGGGCTAACCAGGATAGAGTTTAATGTAGCTCAGAATCCAGGAATAGTGTGGAATGTCAGAGCTAGGAGAGACCTTGAGACATATGGTCCAGCCCAATTATTGTACACAGAGGGATTTAAGGACCCAGAGAGAGAAGAGTGATCACACAGGGCCAAGATGGGCACTGGGCAGTGAGGCTCTCACTTAAAGATCTACCTAGTGAGAAGTCCTGCCACAGGCATCAGAGTCATACGTGAAGGGCTGGGTTTGCTTCCTCATCAGCGGGGGCCAGGGTTGTCCTGAAGGTGTTTCATGACAGCTCTGGGTTCCATAGACTGGAGATGGGGAGTGGATGGGAGACAGTCAAGGGCCAGTTTGTAAGAGGGGGATTGAGGGGAGGTTAAGTGGCTAAGGATAAAATGCAAGGTTAATGGAAGCCATTGTTACTAGGTTCTTGCCTGTGTGAGTCTGTCTCTTTCTGTTCTCATGAAGTGGGGATTCATTCAGCAATGGAAGACTGATTATATGGGGACAGGATGAATCTGACTACAGGAAAACACAACTCAAAGCAGACCAAACAAGAAGAGCACCTAGTAACTCATGTAACAAGGAGTTCAGCAATAAAGTGGGCTTCAGGACTGGTTGATTCAGCAGCTCAACCATGTCATCAAGGATTCTGGTTCTTTCTCAGTTCTGCCTTACTCCACATCACAAGACGGTTGCCTCCTAGTTGTGAGGTAGCTGCCGGCAGAAAAGGGGATTTTCCCCCCTTTATTCAATTTAATGGGAAAGACGAAAATAATTTCTCCTCAATCATGGAATCCCTGGACCAAAGCATTTACCAAGAACCAGCAAAAATAATCCTATATAATATATTAAAATAGATTTTTTTTTAAAAAACACTTTTTTTTTTTTGGAAATAAAAACCTGATTGATGGGGGGGGGGGGTGGGGAAATAATAGAAATCCTGATGCATATAACCTAGACAGAATCAGTGAAATAGAGTGCCAAGGAATTCTCTCAAAATACAGAGAGGTAAAAAGCATGAGACCTGAGTTTAAATATGGGAAGACTCAAGACTTCTGCTTATGCCTAGGATGTGGAAAGTTGGAAAGAGAATTACTCATTTTTCCTGCACTAACAAAATGAAAAAGCTGGATAAACTACAAAATCATAAGCTGCCTGTAGTGGCCAGCTCCCAGGATAGCCCCTGGAGAGCCCTGCTTCCTGGTATTTACACCCCTGTGTAATTCCCTTCCATATGGCACCGGGGTCAGTCAGTGAGCCATACAAGACAGCAGAAGTGATGGTATGCCACTTCCAAGACTGGGTTATAAAAGACTGGGTTTTCTGTTTTGGGTTCTCCCTCTCCCTCCCTGTCTTTTCTCTCTCTCTCTCTTTCTCTCTCCTATCACTTGCTCTGTAGGAAGCTGCCATGTTGTGAGCAGCACTGTGGAAAGGCCCACGTAGCAAGGAACTGACATCTCTGACCAACAGCCAGCAATGAACTGAGGCCTGCTGACAACCGTGAGCATGAGGTGGGGAAGTTCTTCAGCCCTACTCAAATCTTGACACGTCTATAGCCCTGGCTGAAGCTAGACGGCAACCTTGTATGAGACCCTGAACCAGAGCCACCTCATTAAGCCACTCTCATGTTCCTGAGACGTGGAAACTTCAAGATAATAACTGTGTATTGCTTTAAGCTGCTACGTTTGAGGGCTGATTTGTTACGTAGCAGTAGATAAACAATAATGCATCAGAGAGTGGAGGGTTCAGGGTAACCAAGAGCCTGAAATTGAAACAAAAACAGGGCCCTCCCAGCGAAGACAGGTAGTGAGCATTTGCTTACCTATGGTAGAATACGAGCAGAAGAGATCTAGGTGCCGTAGAAAGATGTAAAAAGAATAGATAAATTTTTATCTTTATTTTTGATGCATCAAATGATTTTTTATTGAGGTATAATTGACATATAACATTATATTTGTTTTAGGTGTACAACATAATGATTCAATATTTATATATATTGTGAAATGATCACCACAGTGAATCTTGTTAATCTGTCATCATACATAATTGCAAAAATTTCTTCTTCATGTGATGAAAACTTTTAAGATTTATTCCCTTAGCTACTTTCAAATATGCAATACAGTATTTTTTTTCCTGTTGGAAAATGCATCTTCATCCTAAGAATTCTCACAAATAATTTTTAAAATTTATTTTCTTTTTTAATGTATTCTTTACTGCTATATAGTATTAACTCCCTCTTTATTAATAAATGCATTGTTTAAATTACAAATATTTGTAGATTTCTCAGCCATCTTTGTCACTAATTTCCAGTTTAATTCTGTCTGGTAAGAGAACACACTTCGCATAATTTCAGTTTTTAAAACAATTTCTTGAGGTTTGTATAGTGACCCAGAATATGTTCTCTTTTGGTGAATGTTTCACGTGCACTTGAGAAGAATGAATTTCTGCTGTCAGTCGGTGGAGTTTTCTTTGTGAATTTGGTCAGTTTGACTGGGAGTGCTGTTCAGATCTTCTATATTTTTACTGATTTGTTTTCTACTTATTGTATCTGTTACTGAGAAAGAAGTTTTGATGTCTCCAACTGTAATCATGGGTTTGTCTATTTTTCCTTTTAGTTCTATTTGTAAAATTCCACCTAAGTTGATAAATTTATGGGCATTAAGCTGTTCCTAATAATATTTTATTATCCTTTAGTGTCCTTGGGATCTGTATTGATGTTCCTGTATTAATTCCTAGTATGGGTAATTTATTCCACTCTCTCATTCTGGATTAGTCAGGCTAAAGGTTTATCAATTTTGTCAGGCTTCTCAAAAAACAAGATTTTGGCTTTATTAATTTTTCTCTTGTTTTCTTCTTCTTTGTTTTCCATTTTATCAGTTCCACCTTTATTATCTTTCTTACATTATTGTTATGATTATTTTGGATTTAACTTTCTTTTAATTTTTCTTTTTAATTGTCTTTTCCTTTTTTAGTTTCTTAGAGTAGGAAATTGAATCATTGATTTGAGACATTCCTTCTCTTTTAATACAGGAAATTAATGTTACAACTTTCCCTCTAAATACTGCTTTAGACCTATCTCTGAAATTTTGATATGGTTTACCTTCCAGTCACTTCTAATTAAAAAAATTTTTTTCTTTGACCTGTGGATCATTTAGAAGTACTGTTTCATGTTGGAATATTTAGAGATTTTTGTTTTTGTTAATGACTTCTAACTTGATTCCACTGTGGTAGGAGAAAATAATTTTTAGGCTAGTATTTTTTTTTTAATTTATTGAGATTTGGTCTATGGCTAAGAACATGGTTTATCTTTGCAATATTCCATGTCCACCTGAAAAGAATGAGTATTCTGCTTTTGTTGGGTGGAGTTTTCTATGAATGTAAGTTAGGTCCAGTTAGTTGAGAGTGTTGTTCAAGTCTATAGCCTTACTGATTTTCTATGTACGTGTTCTATGAAATATTGGTAGAAGGGTGTTGAAAACTTCAAATATAATTATAATTTTTTTTGCTGCATGTATTTTGAAGTTCTCTCATTAGGTGCTTGCAAATTATTAATTGTTATGTTTTCTTGATTAACTGACTCTTTCATAATTAGGTATCCTTTTTAAAAATCTCTGATAATATTCCTTGCCCTGAAGTCTACTCTAATATACCCATTCCAGCTCTCTTATGGTTAAAAGTTGAATTCATTTCTATTCTTTCATTTTTAACATATATGTGTCGCTGTATTTAAATAAAAATCTATTCAACCTCTTTTTATTGAATTATTTAGATCATTTATTTTTAGTAAATACGATAATTTAATATAATAATATAATAACTGAGTTGTAATCTATCATCTGACTATTTGTTTTGTATTTGTTCCATTACCTTGCCTTGTCCCCCTTTATTTTCCTTGTCTTCTGCTGGTTTTTGTTTTTGTTTTGTTTTGTTTGGTTTTTCATTAATCATTTTTTATTTTATTTACCTCCAACATTGGTATATTAGCTATAACTTTTAGTGATTGCAAAATGGTTTAAAATAAACATCTTTAATTTATCTTTATCACATCACATTTGCCTTCAAATAATGTTACACTGCTGTATGTGTAATGGACAACAGTATATTATGTGACCTTACAGCAGTTTACCTGTATTCTATCCTTCTTGTTATTGTTATAAAATTTTTTGCTTCAATCTATATAATTACCATATAAAAACATTGTTATTTTTGTTTTAGACAGTGAGTTTTTTTTAAAAATCTTTACTGAGGCATAATATACACAATATCAAATTTACCAATTATAAGTTTCAATGAACTTTAGTAAGTTCTGTAACCATCACTACAATCAGTTTCTAGAATAATTCCATTACTTTAAAAGTTTCCTCCTTTCCATTTATACTCTCATCCCAAGCGTTGGGTAACCATTGATTTGATTTCCGTCTTTGTATTTTTGTCTTTTCATATAAATGGATCCACAATACATAGTCCTTTATATTTGGCATTTCACACTTAGCACAATGTTTCTGAGATTCATCCATGTTGTTGTATGCATTAACAGTTAATTTCTTTTTTTATTCTTGAGTACTGTGTGTGTATGCCACATTCCGTGTATTAGTTCACCTGTTGATGGACATTTGTATTGTTTCCAATTTGGGGCCTTTGTGCGTAATGCTACCATGAACTTTTACAAGTCTTTAGGGTACATAAATTTCCATTTATTTTCTGTATCTACCTTGGGGTGGACTCTCTCGGTCCTGTGGAAGTATATGCTTAACTTTTTTTTTCTGGTTGGTCACCATCTGTTAACATGTTGTGTGTATGTGTTTAATTTAACTAGTTCCCAGAGAAGCCTTAGGATGGAAGATAGTACAATGGATTGAAGGAAGAATAGTTGTTAATATGTTGAACAGTATCCCCTCTTAAAACTCATAACGTGCCCTGGCTCTGTGCACCCTCAGATCCAGCCTACTCTTGGCGCCCCTAGTCAGGGTTACTTAACTTTGGTGCTCAGCCCCTGTTCCCCACACCTCTGGCTTCATCCGAAACCCTCTCTCGTGTGGAGGCTGGTACTCAGCCAACCCTTCTCCTTCCACTCATAGAATTGTTGTGATTGTTTTTTGCTATTTATTCCTGCAGACTTCCCTATCCTCCTCCTCATCCTTAAATTGCGTCTACAACCAAGTCCTACAGGAAGGCAACTTTCAGTGATTTTGATCTCCCTGCAGTGAATTATTTTGAAGTCAGACACATGGTTGGTTTTGAAATCAAAACTCAGGAGGTGCTAAAAACTTCCATGGACGGCTCGACGTTATTTAGTTTCTTACCATATCTTTGTCTGGCTTTGGTATTGAGGTAATATCAGCTTTATAAAATAAGTTGGGAAATGTTCCCTTCTTCTCTATTTTCTAAAAGAGCATGTGCAGGATTTTTTGGTATTTATTCCTTGAACGTCTGATAGAATTCACCCGTGAGGTCACCCGGGCCCAGGGTTTTCTTTGTGGGATGAATTTTACTTATCAATTCAGTTTCTTTACTTGATACAGGTCTTACATATTTTCTATTTCTTTTTGAGTCGGTTTTGGTAATTTATCTTTCTCAGACTTTCTTCTTTACTTCATTTAACTTTTCTAGTTTGTTGGCAGGAAGTTATTCATAATGTTTCTTTATAATTCTGTAGGCTCTATTGTGACGTTGTTGCTTTCACTCATTCCTGATTTGGGTAATTTGTGTTTTCTCGTTTTTCTTCTTGGTCAGTCTGGCTAAAGTTTATCAATTTTATTGATATCTTCAAAGGATTAATTTCTGGTTTCATTTGCTTTTGCTGTTGTTTTTCTGTCTTCTATTTCATTGGTTTCTGCTACGATTTTTATAATTAATGTCCTTCTGCTTACTTGGATTTGATTCAGTCTTCATTTTATGGCCTCTGGTGGTAAAAAATCAGATTACTGATTTTGAATCTTTCTTTCTAAAATATGTTTAAAACCATTCCCTTTCCTCTAAGGGCTACTTTAGCTACATCCCATAATTTTTACTTTGTTTTCATTTCCATTCCTTTCAAGATATTTTCAGTTTCACTTGAGATTTTTCCTTAGTTTATTTAGAAGTATGTTGTTTAATTTCCAAATATTTCAGACACCCCAGATTTCTCTTTTTGGTTGATTTCTGACATAATTCCCTGGTGATTGGGGAAATGTTTTGTATGATTACATTCCTTTTAAATTTATTGAGCCTCATTTAATAATATAACATATAGTCTAGCCTGGGGAATGGCCCATTTAAGCTTGAAAACTATTATTTTTGTTATTGTTAATGGAGTGATTTATATATATCATTTAGGTCAAGTTGGTTGATAGTGTTATTCAAGCGTTCTTATTGCTGATTTTCTGTCTAGTTTTTCTATCAGTTCCTGAGAGAAGAAAATTAACATTTTTAACTATAATTGTTGAATTGTCTATTTCCCTGATGGCTGATGATTATGTTTTCTCTAATCTGTTAATTCCAGTTTTCATTTAAAATTTTGTGTTTTCACCTCCAAAGTTTCCATTTTCTTCTTTCATATCTACTGTTTCTTTCCTCATTATGTTCATATTCTTCTCTACTTTCTTGACCATATTTATAATAGCTATTTTAAAGTCCTTGTCTGTTATCATCATCTTTGTCATTTCTATGTCTGTTTCCATTGACTGATTTTTCTCATTGTTACGAGTCACATTTTCCAGCTTCTTTGCATGCCTCATAATTTTTTTATTGAGTTCTAGACATTATTATAAGAATATTTAGACTTTGTTGGTTCTTATAATTAAGTTTCTTGTGTATCAGCATGGGCAATTTGAGGTTTGTTTGAAGCTTAATTAGGGTGGGTTAGGGTAGGACTTTACTCTAGGGTTAGTGTTTATCCACTCCTATTTATCCAGTCATCTTCCTAAGCTATGACCCTTTCTGGAGACTCAGTTAAGTGTGCTGATGCTGAATGGGGTCTCTCCACCCTGACTGTTAAGAACTTGAATGTCTCCCAGCACTGTGTAAGCTCCAGGAATTGCTCAGTTACAATTACCCAATAGTTCTTTGCCCAG
This sequence comes from Camelus bactrianus, assembly GCF_048773025.1. Classification (NCBI taxonomy): domain Eukaryota; kingdom Metazoa; phylum Chordata; class Mammalia; order Artiodactyla; family Camelidae; genus Camelus; species Camelus bactrianus. Next base: position 35,755,623 of record NC_133548.1, read on the forward strand.
CCTAATGGATGTCCACCTTAGACGCATGCACTTGGTATTCAGCAATAGATTTAATCTTTGCAGGTTTCTTCCACTCTGGTAGTCTGCACACAAGCTCCAGTTGCCTCAGACTTTCTGAATTTGATCTCTGTCTCCTCAACTTGGTGAGACCACCATGCTCTTCTGGGGCTTCCCCATCTCTGTACCTCATTCCAGAAAATGCCTCCAGGCAGAAAGTTGGAGCTTTCTAGTAAGACTCACTTAATTTGTTTCCCTTCCCTTGGGGATCCCAGCCCTGTACTGCCTGTTGTCCGATATCTGAAAACACATATTTAATGTGTTTTGTCCAATTTTCTAGTTGTTTAATTGCAAGGTAAGTCTGCAATTGCCGAGTACTCAGTTGTGAGGTCGTGTATGTTTTCAATTTTTAAAAACTCCTTTTTGTTTTCTGACTGTGCTTTTACATATAAGCCTCTTATGTTATGGATACTCAAATATCCTGATATGAATCATCCTGGGAATGTTAATTAGAATACTATTCCTGTCCTTCGTGTTTCTTGAATTGATGGTATTTCACTGAGGGAAATTTCCTCTGCCATCTCAACTTGGACACTATTTTTTGGGTTGGCCATTATTTTCACATATTCAGTGAGTTTTAACTGACTGATAATATTTTTAATAGAAGTTGAGATTAATTAGAATTGGCACCCTGTGGGGTTCCTCTGCAACTACGTAGGTGGGAGGTGGAGAGAGACATACCATAACCATTTATTCATTGGGTGATGCTGGTTCCTCTTATACAAAGATCACATGGATGTTTCCTGTACAGTGAACTCGTTTAATCTTTGCCTAATTCTCACAACTATTATAATTACTATTCCAATTTTACAGTTGAAGAAACAAGTTCAGAGGGGTTCAGTAACTTGCCAAGGTCAGAACTAATAAGTGAAGCAACCAGGATTAGAAACCTGCTTCTTAGGCAGTCTGTTCAACCTTTGCAGTATACTGCCTCCCACTGCTTCATAGCCTCCAGAAATTTCATATATCTGGCCTATTGATGGACTTGTTTCATTACAGGTACAGATATTTTCTAGTTTTAAATTTTTCTTTGTCATTTCATATGGCTTTTTGAGTATTTTGAGAATACTCATTACAATTTTTTTATCTTGAAGCTATAGTCCACAATATCTTTCCATACTTTAAGCTATTTAAGTTAAAATCTTTTAAGTTAAAGTCCTCAGTTCTACTGAGACAAAGAAATAGACATTTTTAAAGGACTTCATATATACTTTGTAAAATAAAAATTTTGAAACTTTTATCAAGACATCTCCATCAAACAGTGCATAAGAATGCCAGCTACTCCATGGAGGGTAGTTTTTAATTGGTGTCTTTGGAAGATCGAAAGTTTCTAAGATGTCTACTGGTGGAATTTGAGGCTCAGTGACATATGGGCAGAGGAGATATTTTGGGGAGCAGTCTCTTCCCTGTACCTCCCAAACCCCTTACAGACCCCCTTTCTCCTCCGGTGGCCCCTCCTGCACATGCTGGGGGCAGGGCCTGGGCTGGGGGCACCTCTGCCAGGATCCTGCTGATCTATGTTCTTGCCTGACACTCAGCAGCTGTCGCAGAGGCGTGGGCTGCAGGCGCTGTTCCCCATGGGCCGTGTGCAGGCTGCAGGCCGGGGATCCTTTCCCGCCTAATCCGAGGGGCACTGGCGGTGGGGAGGGAGACAGCTGGGTGTAACTGATCTGCAAAGGAATGGAATGGTGCAGGCCTCCCAGTGCTGGGCTGGGCCGTCTGCAGGCTGCCCTCCCCAGCTGCCAAGCCTTTAACCCTTCCCTCTCTTACTTCTTTCTCCCCGCCATCCTGGGAGTTGATGTCACCCGGCTAGCTCAGCCAGGTCCCAGAAACGTCCCCATTTGGGTCTGAACACCTTGCAGAAGACCTGACTTTGTGATAGTTGCTGTTGGGGAGGTTACAGCAGGAGCAAAGGGCTTGGGTCTTGTCTGGCGAGCTTCCTGTCTCAGAAAGAGACAAAGTTCTGGAAGGCCCAGCAGGTGACTCAGACAGTGGCAGCTGTGAGGTCAGAGCAGGGAGGCCTGGCCTGTGTGGCAGCTCTGGGAAGACTCCCTGGAGGATGCAGCAAAAGGAGCACTGATTTGGAGTCTGGTGCTTCCTCCACCTGTTGCTCACTTTGCAGTGAGAGCTTGGGTCAGTCACTGTCTCTCTAGGATCAATTTCCTGCTCCTGAAAATGTAGAATTTGAAGAAGATCTTTAAGGTTTTGTCCATAGCAGTAACAACAGCTCCATTCATTAAATGTCTACCATAAGCTAGGAGCTTTATCAGTAAACATTCTCACCAACACTTTGCCAGATTCTCATACCCATTTTAGTGACAAGGAAGCAGATTTGGAGAGAATAAATGGAGAAAACAGCCATTCAGGGACAGAGCCTGCCCCTATAATCCAAGCTCTTCCACTGCATCTTGCTTCCTCTTCAGCTCCAATAATCTATAAATCGTGATTTCGTTCAGGTAGAATGGAGGCAGGATGCCCAGCAGGCTGGGGCACAGCAGAGGCAAAGGCTTAGATGGCAAAGGGCTCCTGGATGAAGGGTGGGCTGGGGCTGGGTTGGGCTCTTTGCTCCTGCTCTTCTCCTGTGCTGGTCACAGCTGGGCTGGCACCTCCTGGCTCAGCCAGGCAGCCTCACACATGGCCACAGCCTCTGCAGTTGTCCAGCCCATTCCCGTCCATGATCTCACTTGACCCTCCTGCCAACCCTTGGATGCAGAACCTGTCATCCCTCTTCACGGTGAAGGACTGAGGCTTGAAATTTGCCAACATTGCTGTAACTGGTAACTGGCAGAAGAGAGACTAGAACCCTCTTTCCACTGCCACCTCTGGCTTCCTGGAGGAGGGGGCCTGGAATACTAGCTCCTAGGCACCCAGCAATCCTCTTCATGCTCCTCCGGGTTGAAAAGGAAAGGATGTCTATGTGCTCTGGAGTCAAGCATGGGCTAAATTCCTGACTCCCCCACTCTCTGGCTGTGCAGTTGTTTAACCTCTCTGAGCCTTAGCTTCCTCCTGTGCTATAAATGAAATCTTAGAGGATAATGAATGAATTGTGGAGCTAGGCCTGCATCCCTCTTCCCTGAGCAAACCATAGACACGGGCTGGCATGTGACACCCCAGAGAAACAGAACTTAGGGCTGTGGAGGCGGGGCTAATGGCCAAAAAGAAGGATCCCATGGGCTGGGGTTTTGCGGTGAGGTGGGGGTCAGGGCTGGTCTGAAAGCTGAAGGGAAGAAAAGGACATTCCAGGTAAGGCACAGGCCACAGGCAATGCAGAGGCAGGAATGGACATGGTGTGGGAGGATCTGGCCGGGAAGACACTGAACCAGAGGGAGGTGGGTCTTTATGGCGTGTAGGGGCTGAGTAGCAAGCTTAGAGAATGGTTCAGCTCTGGAAAACCAGTTTTCCAAAGGTGCAGGGGCTGGACCAGTTACCTACCATGTTTTCTCCCTATCTTCCCCCACGGCCCTGGATTGCCAGGACCTCTGGGCAAAGGGCCGGGTAAGGGTACAGTTCCAGCTGGGGAAAGACAGCTGTGAGGCCTCTTGCCTGCTGCAGGGGATTAACTGGCACCACCACAGTATGTGGGGGGCACCTGGCTTCCGGCTTTGCCCTCCCCATACCCTTTAACTTCTTGCTGCCCAGGACCCTTGCTTTCATGTTTAAAGGCATGTTCATTCTCATTTGTCGGTGCCCTGTGTTGGACACTGGGGACACAGAGATAAATAGAGATCTAGGGCAGGGTCTATATAGCCAGAGGCATCTTTAGCCATCACTGTCCCTCTTCATGCCACCACAGGACTTCTGAGAACCTTGTTATCTTTCTACCAGCAAAATCCTTCTCTCTCCACTGGCTCCTTCTAGGACATATGGTTAAGTCACTACCTTCCTGAAACCATCAGACAAATAAATCTTCCCTTGACCTCATGCCTTAACTCATCTGTCTTCTCAGCCGAACTCCTTAGAGTTGTCCACAGTCTCTCTACTTCCTCACTGAGAAGACACTGTCCACCAGACCCATCTCCCTTCTTCCTGGGCACACAGCTGGACTACATTTCCCAGCCTCCCTTGCAGTTAGGGATGGCCACATCTATGAGTTGTGGCCAGTGGGATGTGAGTGGAAAAGAGCCAGCCACTTTCAGTCCTGCTCCTCCAAACTGCCAGTGCATGCTCCCTGCACTCCTCCCGGGGCTGGCTTGACGCAGATGAGAATGGGAGGCTCATGCTGAAAATGGTAGACCCTCCAGTCAGAGGAGCCGGAGTCTCTGAATCATTTCAGATTCAAGGTTCCAGTTACCCAGGAACATCTATTTTTCTTTTTAATAGGAGGGAGAAAGAACTTTCTACCATGGTTTTAGCCACAGGAAAGAGCTGACTTTGCTGTGCATTAAAAAAAAAAAATGGAATTTGGTCCTCTTTCTCCTCCATCTCCCCATGTTGGACAGTCCAAGAAAGCAGAGAAGAGGGGAAATGGAACTCTGAAAAGAGGGTTGGAAGTGGGAAACACTCCGCTTTGAGATTTCTTGGGGCAGGCATGGCCAATGAACTTACACAAGCAGCGTTTAACCTTCACCTTGAAGTTGTTCCTGTTAAGTTAGGTGCTGTGATTGCCATCTGCCTTCCCCAAACCACCATGACAAGTGTGTGAGGCTCCAAGGCCTGTGTGGTCAGCCCCTCGGGGAGATGTAAAGGGCAGGGCCACACATGGGTGAACAGGCCCTGGAGACCCAGGCCTTGGGGGAGGAGGCTGAAGCCGGGGCAGGTGCTGACACAGCGGGCGGGAGTGGCAAGGGAAGGGTTAAGGGGCCTGTGAACCAGATTGGCTCTTCTCTAAATGAGGGCAGTAAAATCAGCATGTCGCCTCCAATTTGCTCCGGCCTGACCTTGAACGTGAATCACTCCATCACAATGTCCTTATTGATTTCCACAGGAAGAGGATTAAGCCCAGAAAATCAGGGCGGGAACTTGAGCCTGAAGCACGGAAAATGGGATCGTTCTGGGGCTCAAAATCCCTCGTGTTTGCAAATACGTCACAGGGGGCTGCAGGCTTGGCAGCCGCCCAGCTAGGCTACCAGCTTTCTGAGCGGCTGGGTACCAGGCTTCTGTTTCCTTACCTATCGAGTGTGTGGCCTCCAGGGTTCCCTCAGGCTTCAAGTCACGTGTAGAGAGTGGGGAGGAGACAAAGGATGGGAGAGATGCTATAGATACTCCTTGAGCCTTGAGTCTATTCTGGAGTGGTCACTCAGTTCTGTACACAGCGACAGCCCTTGGGGCCCTCAGCACCAAAAAGGCTGCTCCAGGACCAGTGCTGCTGCTGAACTAGCTGGTTCGAACAGCCAGGAAGGGCTTCCTCAGTCCTGGAAACCCTCCAAGGGAATGAGATGGATATAGTGGGGGCGGGGGGGGGCGGTGTGTGCTCACGCACACGTGTGTGTTTGTGCACCCCTGCATACACCCATAAATGAATAAAGATGCATAAAGGAGTGGGTCATTCTGTGGGAACTGACCCACAATTCCCTCTCATCTTTTAACGTACCCTGGAGATGCGTGGAGAGCCCACCATGCCAGTATACAAAGGGCTATATGATATTCTATGGTGTGGCTATAGCAGGTTATTTAATCATTTCTTATCGATAGGCATTTAAAGTTGTTAACCAATTTTTTTAAGACAATACAGCAATAAACATCCTGGCACATGCTTCTTTGCATAAATTATTTCTTTACAGGGTGTATTAGTTTCCTTTTGCTGTAACAAATCACAAACTCCCACCTCAGCTTCTAACATCACATCTCCTCTCTCTGATGCTGATTGTCCTGCCTCTCTTACAGATACTCTTGTGATTACATTGGGTCCACGTGGAGAATTCAGGATCATCACTCCACCACAAGGTCCTTCACTTCATCACATCTGCAGAGTCCCCTTTACCATTGCAGGGGACATGGTCAGAGGTTCCTGGCACTAACACGTGGGCGTTTTTGGAAGGCCGCTCTTCAGCCTACCACAGGTGCCTAGAAATAGGATGGCTTAGTCAAAGGGTATATGTATTTTTTATGTCAATCAACATTTCAAAATTTTATTAATGAACACTACCAACACTACAGTGCTGGCTTTTTGAGGGCAACTGGGCAGCACTGATTGAGGGTTAAAATCCTCACCCTCTCCGATCTCCCCCAGTGCAGGGCAGGGTAGCATGCTGGATAGCGATTTGCTTCTTGTTAATCTTTCACTAGTATCTTAGCCTAAACGCGTTGGTTCCCCAGGAGGAAGCCAAGGGAACAGGGCTGGGAATTTTGGCCAAAGGACTGGGGTAGGTGGTTGGCCTCCAAGAGAAGCAGGCAGGAGGGGGTGCTCGGGTGGGGGATGGAAACCCAGGAACACTATGATTCCAGTGATTGGTGTGAACATCAGAATCTGTAACCACCTGCAATATATGGTGGGGGCGGAGCAGGCAGCCTGGAAACTGCTGCCAACTGGAGCCCAAAGAGGGACCAGTCAGCCAAGCTGGGTCACTAGTGGCAGGTAAGATACGAAGAACAGGCCTCAGAAAGTCTGAGGCCTCCCTTCCAAAGTAAGGCTGCTGAAAGACACTTAGGCCTAGACTGGCTGGCTTGACCTGGCACCCTTTGCCTGTTCACACAACAGCTGACAAGGGGTGGTCCTGTTCCAGAGCTGCCTGCTTGTAGTGAATGCAAACAGATTGGGGTGAGGGTGAGGTGAGGGCTGATCGTCCAGGAACACTGGGATTCCAGCAATGACTAAAGCAATGATCTTTGTCTTCATCTAAACATCCTGCTGTGTAATAGAATTAGTATTTTAAATCAGCTCTCTTTAAAGGTTGCTGTAAAGTTGTGTTCTTTTGAGCTCAGGGTTCAAAACTCTCTGAAAGCTATCGATATGTGACTTAGGGAGTGTGCTGTGCTGAGAAAATGACTGGCTATAAGCCTCTAATTATCAATAACGGAGAAGTGTGGAAGCCTTGTCCTACCCCATCTCTGGCTATAATGATAGGAAATTAAGTACAAAATGTGCACTTAAGGCTATTAATGTCCTTCCAGGTTCTTCGTTAGCTGCACCTCATAATGTATTGTAATTTCATAATCATGAGGTTCATAATATTGTCTAATTTCCACTCTGATTTCTTCTTTGATCCACTGCTTATTTAGAAATGTGCTTCTTAAGATGCTCGTAAAGCTTTCTTCTCATTAGGGAAAGTCCAAGGGCTCATGTTAGCAGACAGATATACCATGAGGGGAGATACATACTTGTGAAATAAAAACCAAGCCTATCTGGTGTTAGCTTCAAAGGGGATTCTCTGCCCCTCCAGGCTGGGTGAAGCTCTTGTACCCAAACATTGACTCGGGCCCTAGGACCCTCCCCCTTTTATGGATTGGTGCTTCCTCAGATCTCCCCTCTCCTGTTCCTCCCCACATGGGACAACCCAGGAAAGCATTCTCCCACTTGCCCCTTAGATGTGCCAACAGTCCTTTAAAGTTGGAGGGTCACTAAGAACCAGATCCCTGGATTCTCCCTAACCTGAGCACAGTGGCTGCAAAGCTTACTGAACCCTATGAGAGAACAACAGGGAAATAAATAGAGACATGTTGAAATGCCAACATGAAACCTACCCTCGGGGCCTGTCCCATTCACATCCTATGTGAAAGGCATCGATCTGTCCCTGGGCCCACAGAGCTGTGACACTTCTCAGGCTCCTCACCTGGGTGCCAGCTTTCCAGCTCCCGAGGTCCTCTTCCTTCTTCCCACCCCCTCCCTTAGGAGCCAGCCTCCTATCAGTTCAGTTCCAAGCAGCAGACCCCCACGGAGGACCTGCTTTGAACGGGGCACAGTGCTGGGCACGGGTGGGGCAGAAGTCAGGGCTTCCAGGGCCATAAAATAGGGCTTGCTCTTCACAGCTGAAACTCCTTCAAATTCAAAGCAAACCTGACACCCTCAGAGATGCTCAGAGGCCTGATGACTTCCTGTGGTTTATTGGACATAGAAACAGAATACAGATACAGGAACAGAGAGAACAGGTGGGGGCCATGGGGGCCCAAGGCCCCAGCCCCAACCCTCGGGGCACTAGGCAGCCACCCCTCCAGACGTATGTGCTGGGGTGTAAACAACCTCATGTTCACGCCCTCTGGACTCAGCAGCACAAAGGCATGTGGGGCAAGGACCCTAGTCTGGCTTTAGGAAGGACACTCTGGTTCAGAGACAAGGCCCTGACAATTGCTCAGAGAAGGCCTGCACATGCACAGGGCCTGCATTTCCCACTGATAGTTGCTCTCCTGCTGAAAAGTCCCCTGAAGCAGACAGCCAGGAGCTGGCTGAGCCACAAAACTCATACTCAGGCCCCTCCAGTGACTAACTCTGCTATGTTCTTGGAGAAAAGGCACATTGTAAAGCCAGGGGCTGCCCTTGCAGGCTGAAGGAATCATTAAACAAGCCAGGCCGTCAGAGGGGCGGGCTGTCCACCAACATGGGGATGAGTTGTGCTGGACCTTCACGGAAGAGGTCACTCCCTCCCTCCACCACCTCATAAGAGCCAGCCCACCTGCCAGGAAGGCCGGCTTTGGGGGCGGGGATGGATATGGAGCAGGTATGGCCCCACTCTTCTAAATCTTTTCCTGAACAACAAGGTCAAAAACAAGATACCACGGCACCCCTCTTAGGGCTGCAGGGGACCTGAAGGTCACTGAGCCCACCCCCCAGTCTCCAGGCCTGACCTCACATCGGTGAGAGCACCTGGCCCTGGAAACCCACCCCCTTTGCTTCTGGGAGGTCCTCCTGGGCAGCGATATGCAGACCTGGGTGTTGCAATTAAAACCCCCTCTCCTTCTACTGTGTCTCTGGTTCTCCCGTGGTCAAAAGGGCCAAGAAAGAGAATGGGCCACCCTTTCCAGACCCTCCGCTGTGTCTTGGGTCCAGCCCTGGTCCTGGCTTCTCAGGAAAGCTCTCACCCTCTCCACCAAAGCACTGCAGCCAGAGTCACAGATGTGCAGGGGCTACCGCCCCTCATCTAGGGCCCATTTCAGACCCCAAGCCAGGAACAGAGTTGAGTTCCCTGAGCCCCAAACTGTGGCACCTTCCAATGTGTGGAGGACAGGGAGCCCACAGAGGGAGCCAGGAGGGGCTGGAGTGGCTTATTCTGGTCACTCTCTGTGCCTCTGACTGCCATTCCATGCTTAGCACGTACCACCTCTTCCCACCTTTAGTGCCCCCGGCCCATCCTACACTGGGTCAGCTGGAAGCGGAGAGTGGTCCAGCCAGCCCTAGCCCGCCGGGCTCAGGACCACTGGCAGGCACAATCGGTGGGCTCCTGCACTATGTAGGGCACCCAGGTGGCATTGGTGGCACAGAAGAGCTGCACGGAGCGCCGCTGCAGGCCCACCTCGCGGCAGCACTTACAGAAGCGGGCATAGGTGTTGATGTTGTAGTTGTAGATGCTGGCAGACGGGCACCTCCCATCGCAGGACACAAGGTTCACCTGGAGATGGGCAGGCCAGTGAGGCAGCCGGTGCAGCTTCCATCCCCCCAAACCCCTCATCCCCATTGTTGGCTGCGCCCCACCCCTACTGCTTTGGGAGCCACGCACAGGGGTGTTGCTCCTGCATTCATTCTTGCGGATGGTCATGCGGATCGTCACCTTCTTGCAGGAGCGCCCATCCTCTTTACCTGGGGGGACAGTGTGGATGTGGCAACTGCAGCTGAGAAATGCTCCCGGAGCAGCAGGCTGGGGCAGACTGGGACAGTTAGTGTCATGCTGGAGGGTCCCTCCACCAGCGTTAGTGCGCAGGCATTAGAGCCCCTCCCCATCAAAGGAAAAGCCTTTTAACTCAGTGCTCAGGAAGGAGGTGGAGGCGGGAAGGCAGGGGAGATGGGTGAGACAGAGAAGGGTGCCAGGGTGGCCTGGGGGCTCTGGGCTAAGGAAGAGGAGGATTTGGTGACAAGGCTAGCTGCCTCCCCGCCACTTGTCTCTAATCCACTGGCAATGCTGGATGTGTCCTCACCCCTCTCTGAGCTACAGCTTTTAAGAGGGTTCAAACATTAAGATTCTGCAATTTCCTGAGTGAATGGAAACCCCTGTCCCTAGCACAATGCTTGCACACAGCAGGATCACTCGGTTTCCATACCTATCAAACAGGACAGGGCCAGCGAGTCACCTGATTCACACAGCTATTACAGGGGTGGAAATTGATATGCAGTTTCCTCCCCCTGGACCACCACTCCCACAGACAACCAATTGTATGGCTCATTCATGCCCTCACCTGCTCAGTATTTCCTCACCAAGGTCTTTCCTGATCCCCTTCCTGAAACTGCAACTTCCTCCCTCCACCCAGCCCTGCTCCCTGACCCCTCCTCCCTTATTTCTGTCCAGGGCACTGTCACCATCCTACGAGAGACACACTTGTAATGATGCTGTGGACACGTGAGCTCTAGGGCCTTCTTTTGCACACGCTCCTCCCGCAATTTGCTGAGTTCTCTCATTCTAAATAAATCTTCACTTTCATATCTCAATATGGATCTGTAAGTCTGTGTTCTTTTTCTTAATGGACACAATTAAGGAGGCAGGCGGGCAAATGTCCTAAGGCTGACTGGAATGTGCACGTACACGCCGTTGGGGCTGCAGGGGCCAGGGGCCCAGTGTGAGGACAGATGCACAGAGCTCTCACTCAGACTCAGTCAGGGAGCCCGTGGGCCTAAAGCCCACCCAGGAGGCACCTCTAATTGCATAAGGTTTCATCCCCCTTAAAACCAGATGCATACATCTTATTGTAATTTTACTTGCTATTCTGTCTCTCCTGCTAAAACATCAGCTCCATGAGGCTGTGTCATTTATGTTGTATCTACAGTGCCTCTAACAGGGCCTGGTGTACTGGTGCTAAATCAATATTTGCTGGATGCACAGACTTCCTCTGTGACCCCAGAGGGTCTGCAGAAAATGGGGTGGAATCTTCTCTTCTGGCCGCTGGGCCCTAGCACAGTAGGGTTCCTATCATACCAGCTAGAGGACTCCTGGCCAGAGGTAAGTTCACTTTTCCCCCCTCTCTGCACCCAGGAGGCAGGAGAACCAAGGGCTTCCTAGCCATGGCCTCAGGGCATGGTGGGCACTGGGCACCAGGAGAGCAGGCACTGCTGAAGCATATTCCCATGCAAGCCCAAGGGTGCAGCTTGCTACCCAGCGTGCATGCGGGCCGAATGGCCTTAGCCAAAGGCAGGAAGCAGGGGCACCATCCTCCCCTCCCTGTCCCCAGAGCTTAGGGCCACCTAGCAGAAGGGACACTGTTGGAAACAGCAACGCGACTGCACGCCTCCAGTCCTGTGGGCTTCTGAGAGGAGTACCTGGGTGGCAGTGGACACTAACCCGTGGAGGAGAGGCGGGGCTAACAGGGACCTTGGGAAACAGGGTCCCTGAGGAACCTGGGGAAAGGGATATGGGTTGCAGGTCACAGGGAGTACCTAGAACATTGAGGAAACATGAGTTGTGGGTCAGAGATCAGCCAATGAGGCACTGAACCCAGCTTCCTTGGAATATGTGATGTGGACATAAAAGCAAATTCTACATCCTCCCCCAAGAAAGGGTCTGAGGGCCCTGGGAGAGGGGAGGCTTGCAAGCAAAGGTCCTAAGGCTGACTGGGACGTGTGTGCACATGCAGTTGGGGCTGCAGGATCCAGGGGCCTGGGGTAAGGACAAATGCACAGAGCTCTCACTCAGACTCAATCAGGGACCCCGTGGGCCTGAAGCCCACCCAGGAGGCACCTCCAAGACAGGGCTCCTGACCACAGGGAGAATTCACAAGGTGGACATCTGGGCTGGGGGTCTTGGTGGGGCAGGAGGAAGAAGAGTGGCTGGTGAGTTACTGACTCCTGAATCTAATATCCCAATGTCCCCCATCTCCCACAAGAAGCAAGAGGCCTTTTGCTGGGACAGGGACAGGGACACAAGCATGGCCCCTGGCCACCTGCATATCTGTGTCAGTGCCATGAGCCCCATGGTGATGGTGTCCCTTCATCGACTCACCCCTGAAGAGCCAAGACCAGAGGTGCCAGGCCAGGAATCTGGCCCTCTGATCTCCAACATGACACCCCGTCCCCCCACCAGAGCCCCTCATTGCTGGGCCTCCATCATGCTCACTCACATGTCCTGCAGCATCCTTCCAAGGAAGGTACCACCGAGCCCCCAACCTAGAGAGAAAGGAGGGGAGATGCGTGGGAGACCCCGTCCTAGGCCAGGAGCCAAGATCTCAGCAAGAGGCAAAAACATTGCAAGAGTATTGACTACTTTCCTCCCATGATGTTCCAGGGAAGGAGTTCCAGGGCCTGTTGTCCAACAGCCCCTGGCCAGAGGGAGAAGGGGCCCCCAGGCTGGCCATGGAGAGCCACAGGGGCTAACCTGACTGGTTGGGACACTGGCACTAAGGCTGCTGCCACCCCCAGTGAGGCTGGAGGCTGGGTTAAGATGGTGCAGGGCCTCCTGTCTTCCCTGTGGCCTCTGTCCTTATGCACCCCTGCACTGTCTCCCTTAGTGTTTCCCACAGTGAGGGCCAGGGAGAGGAGAGGTAAGGGGCTGACCCACTTGGGTCAGTGGCCTGGGCTCTATCTCAGCCCTGCATAAGCCGTCTCTTTCCTCTGGGCTTAGTTGTCCCATCTCTAAAATGGGGGCAATTATTCCTGCTAGACCTCCTCCTCTTTTGTGAAATGGGTAAAACAATGATGTGACAGTTCTTTGTAAATAAGTGTGTGTGTGTGGCAGGGGGGAGGGTCTCAGTATATGCGTGTGATTCTGTGGGCACATACATGTATATACATGTGTGATTCTGCATGTATGTATGTGACAGAGAATGATTGGATATATGCAGTTGTTTTCTAGGTAAAGCCAGAGATCTTTAAATGCCCAATATTAATGTCACGTACTTTAATAATTCAACAACATCCTCAAGCCCTCCAGGAAATCCCTTTCCTTGAGGTGTACCCATAGCGACAGCTGTCCATGCTAGTGCTGGACACCCGTTAGCCCATCAGTCCCGCAAGACTGAACCATGAGCCCACAGGATGTGTGTGTGTGTGTGTGCGCCTCAGTGTGTGACAGTGCATGGTGTGTGCACTGGCATGCTGAAGTGCTGACGTCTCTGCGGAGTGAGTGACTGCCCATGTTGGTATGTATGCGAGTGTGCCTAGAACATGTACAGTGTATGTTTGCATACATCTGGGTGTGGCTGTGTGATGCGTGTGGATGTGAGGTGTGATGTGGTCAGAGCAAAGATATATGGTGGGATGTGGAGTTGGGGTGTGACAGGGCAGGTACAGACTGCAGGGAACCCCTCCTTCCACACAACCCCCACTACAAGACACCCCTGCCCCTACCCACTGTCCCCACTAAGACAGCTGATGCTCCTGCCCTCAGGTCGTGCTGTGGGGGGAGGAGGCCAGCACTGACCTTGGCACACTCAGTCTCATTGAGCGGTGGGCAGCTGATGGGTGAGCGGACGAGCACGGCGCCCAGGGGAGTGCTGCTGCAGTGATGGCGGGTGCAGTCTGCGATCCAGGATGCCCCGGGCTGGAGGGCACAGAGGTGGGCAATGGGGACTCGTGGCCAGATGGCCTGAGTGCACCCAAAGGGCACAGCTCCAAAGACAGGTGCAGGTCAGAACCTGGAACTGCTCAGGACCATAATTGTTTCCAGTCCAGGGCCCTAGTCGTAGTGTCCCCTCCTGGGACACCTCCCCAGATGCATGGTTGAGGGGCTGCATACCAGGAACAGGGAGGTGGTGCCGTTCGGGAAAGTGAAGAGGCAGGACACATTTCTACAAGAGCCGCAGCAGGCTGCCAGGTCCCGCGGGTGCTCATACTCCTGGTTCTGCAGGGCAGGATAGGTTGTGATGAGCCCCAGCCACCTCCCACCTCCACCCTCCTCCTCTCCCACTGTCTGCCTGTCTCTGAGCCCAGCACCCAGAGAAGGGCCCCCTGCAGATGCTCAAAAAGGAAACTGCGGGCATGCTTCTATCAGGCAGGAAGGGCATCCTTCTGTCTATCCTGAGCCTCCATTACAGCAGTCCCTAGACCCAGCCCCAGGGGACAAAGACACAGCATTGCTGGTAAGTAAGGGAGCCAGTTTTAGTTCCAAATAGACCTCAGTTTGAGTTTCTGTTCTTGTGAGAATTTTGACAAATGGCTCGACATCCCAAAAGCTCAGCCTTCTCATCTGAAAAATGGGAATAATTTCAATCCCCTCTACTCAGCTAATACTTATTTAGCCCTAACTAGAAGCCAGTCACTGACCTAGGTACTGCTGAAGCACTCAGCAAATGGCAGCAACACAAACACACAATCTAAGAGGATAAGGAATGTGCTAGGTGTAAAGCAGGTGCTTAATAAATGTGTTTTCTCTGTCAAATGCCCACCCTTGCCAAGCCTTCACTCTAGCTGTTCCCCTCCTGACCCCTCCCAACCCAGTCCCATTCTCAGCACTTTCCACACGGATCTCTGAGGTCCCCCGATGCCCATTTTCTGGACTTGTCCAGGGAGCTTGGATGAGCTTCAAGGGCCCCTCTGATTCCCAGAGCACGGAAGGTCTGCAGGCCAGCCCTCCTGGCTCCACCCACCTCCCCATCCCTCACTGCTGCCCCCTACCGCCTCGCAGTGGACATCACACAGCACGGAGGTGGTGTTGATCTGGTAGAAGCCGGTAAGAGGGTCGAGCACATCCGTGCAGCGGGAGGTGTGGCACACGCCGTCTGCCGAGAGCTCCACCACCGTCTGACCTGGCTGCATCACCCCCAGCTCGCGGCTCAGACACACGGGAGCCTTCACTGGATGGGCGTGCAGGGTGGCAGCAGTCACTGAGAGCTCACACACACCCCCGCTCCGGCTTGGCTGGCTCCACCCCGCCGGCTCCCTCTCCCCACTCACCGCACTCGTATTTGGCGCAGCCACACACGTTCTCCACGCTGTGCATGAACACCTCGTCCAGCTGGGACTTCTCCCACTGAGTGGGCAGAGGCCGTCAGCATCCCCGGGTGGGGAGACCCAACCCCACCCTCGGGAGTAGCTTGCCCCCTGGCTGAGCCACCTGGGCTCTTCTCTCTGTCGGTGGTCTCCTTGCAGCGGGCGGGGAGGGGGCTGGCAAGTCTGTTAGCCAGGGGGACCCTTGGCGCCCCGTTAGCGCAGTCACCCTCCCAAAAGGGAGAAATGCCCAGTGTGGGTCCGGAGCCTCCCCGCTGGGGAGCACTCCCCCGTGCCCTCTCGGACCTCAAGCCTATCCTGTCATTGTGAGCATCCACTGGCCACATAAACAAGGGACCCCTGCATGGCTGCTGGCCCAGAGCCCTGCTTGGCTCAGAACTTCCCTTCCTTCTCCACCAGTTAAAAGGAGAAAAGGATGGGATGGGGGGCAAAATGAGAGGAAATGTGTGCTCAGAGAAGGGAATACTTATAATCCAGAAAATTACACAAAAAACATAACTTCACACTTCTTAACGTATTTTACTTCCCTCAGGGGCCATGCAACCTGGTGGTTAAGGGCATGTTCTCTGGAGTCAGATTTCCTGGGTTCCAATTCTGGCTCTGTGATTTACTAGCTACATAACCTTAACCTTAGTTTCCTTATTTGTATAATTGAGGTAATCATAAAATGAATCTCGTTGGGTTGTCATGAGAATATGAAAATATACATAAAAGGCCTAAGAAAGTTCCTGGCATGTAGTTAGAGCTCAATAAACATTTCCTACTGTCACGAGTATCATCCTCCTCCTCCTCCTTACTATCCTCACCATCCCAACCATCAGCGTTATATTGTCACCATCATCATCATTCTCACCATCCCCACCATCATCCCCACCATCATCTCCAGCATCTTCACCACCACCATCAACATCAACATCATCATCATCATCATCATCTTCATAGTACTTAATCCTCACCAAAATTCTGAAGTGAGATCAGGCCCACTTTTACAGGTGAGGGCACTGTACCCAGAAAGCAAAGCTAGGGACAAGAATGCTGACTCACAGTTCAAGGCTCCTTGCACTAGATTAAAGGAGTAGGGTCTCCAGAAGAAGAGAAGGAGAGGAAAGAAAAGGGGGAGGCAGACCAGGGGAGTGGGGAGGGGCAGGGTCTTCATACCAGATGGCACCGGGGCACCGGGATTGTGTCGCAGTCACACTCTGAAAAACAGGAGGGACCAGGACCCACCTCACCAGAGATGTTCAGGTGGGATTCTCCTGGGCCTCCCAGGCTCCTCACTGCAGGTGCAGCCCCTCCTCTACCTTCCCTGTACCCGACATGGGGGCTGCACTCCCTGGTTGGGCAGAAGTGACGGGTCCTCATGCCAAGGTCCACATGGAATGTTCAGGGAGGAAAAACAGGTACCTGGATAAATCCCAGGTTCCCTTTGGTCATCTGGGCTTCATCCCTCCCAGTGCTCTGGAGCCCATTCTAGAACATGTATAGGGGTCTCTCCAGAACGAACATGGCAAGGGTGGAATTTCTGACTATCTGCATTTCCCAAATATATGTTCAGCAAGCTGAGCTCTGCTCTGAGCCTTCGCCCATGAGCAGGTCTGGTTCTAAGCTGCTAGGGAGCCAACTGTGGAGGCACCACTGACTAACTTAAGGGCTACACCAGCTCCAGCTTCAGGAGGAGGAGAACTCAAGGTCAGAGTGGCTGTGAAACACACTTCTGAGTCACCCACTCATGCAGCAAATGGTTTTAAGCACTTATATTCCAAGATTTTTCTATGCTCTGGGGACAAAGCAATGGATAAAACAGATTTCAATTCCTGCCCTTGTGAAGTTTACATTCTAGTGAGGCCTAGAAAAAAGCAAGTAAAATATCCAGGTACAAAATGGTTTCCCAATTCTTTCTTGAAAAATGCTTTTATATAAAGCTCATGAGTGTTCATTACAGATCACTGACATTCCCGCCTGCTTCCCAAAAGGATTTGAGCTGAATTTAAACAAAATCATGTTTACTATCAGACGGTTGCAATGAAGACTTTTTAAAGGTCATTTTGGCAGCTTCCTTCTGGCGACACTGGAGGCATGAAATCTGAGCCAAGTGGACAGTGGTGGGCCGGCTCCTCCCTCCCCACAGGGGCCTCCACCTTTGGGGAGGGACTTACCACAGGACTTGTAGGGGCAGCAGCGGTCTGGGCTCCACACCTCCACCAGAGCGGTGCCCAGGCCACAATGCACTTGGGGGCAGCGGAAGCTCTCACACACTGCGAGGGAGGGGAGGCAGGGGACATGTCAGCCGCAGACACCTTGGAGCGTGAATCCTCAGAAACGCAACACTGGCGAAGGAGGGGGTACCTCCCAGCTCCTCCCAAGGTCCCTCCTACAATGTCCTCAGACACCCTCTGGAGTCCAGGGGAGAAGTCTGGGCTCCTGAAGTCTCCCCACAGAACTACATCAGGAGGCTCTAGTCCTGCTCTGGGAGGCATTAGCTACATGACAATGTCAGAACCTTAAGTGCACATACCTGGGCCTCCCTCCCTTAGGTTCTGTGTCACCCCAGAGGTCATGGTCAGAGGCGAGCCAGTGACCAGCGTAAGCACCACTGATGGGACTGTTTCCCTCTAGAGGAAAACATACGACTCCCCAAGCTGTGAAGCTGCCATCTCCCAGCAGCTCCCCCCCTCCCCTGAGCCTGCTCCGCTTCAGCCTGCAGGGCTTGCCCTCCCTGCTTCCTACCCTTCAGCCAGGCCCCTCCTAGTTTAGGATCCCTCGGCCATTCTCATTTATTGAAAGGCCCAGGCAAGGGGTGAGGCAACCCCTATGCTCAACGTTTTGGCGGGGAGGGGAGGTGCGAGGGCCAGCATTGAAGGTGAAAGACTATAGGGACTTACTTAAGTTACTAAAAAAATGATTGGCAGAGGCAAGAATTATCATCTGGTGTTTCAAAAACTTCAGAAGGGGAAGGGGAGAAGGACATTTGTTTAAGTCCAACTAATGGGTTACTTTGTGGTTGAAAGAGAAAATTTGCAAATGTAAGCTGGACGGACCTAACAGCCGCCACCCTAACCCAGGGCCAATGTTAACCTCACTTACAGCAGCTAAACCACAGAGTGTGTCTCCTGATGGGATATCCTATGGAGCTCAAGTTCTGTGTGGTCAAAGAGTTTTAGCCTGAATCCACCAAGCCTTGGCTCTAACTTCCACTTTACAGGAAACACAGTGGAGAGAGGAGCAAGGTAAACAGTTCCAAGAGGAAGCAACCAGGTAAATCCAGAAGGGGGGACTTTCTGCAGGACCATGGCCCAAACTCTACAATTCAGCAAACTACAAAGAAAGGACAGGTGCTAGATTAAAAGGTATCCAAGAGTGTGGGTCTGGAGTGGATCCTGGATTGGACAGACCAGGAGAATCATGGACTGGGTCTGATATGACGTGACAATGCATTAACATGAAAGGTAAAGACCATTAACTGAAAATACCTGGCTGAAAAGGAGCACGTACACCTCACTGTGGTAAAACACACTTATTATAAAGTCATGGAGAACATCTAGATGGGTATGTACTAAACTGGGGGCATCAACAATGGAATACCTAGGAGGTAGGAAAAGAGTGTTTTCATTTCCTTGTATTTACTTGGATTCCGTACTTTCTACAAGGCTTATACAGTGCTTTTGTAAGAAAAGAAGACTGGGACAAGGTAACAATATCAACGGCCTCTGTTTAATGAGCACCTACTGTATGCCAAGTACTGTTCTATTAAGGCACTACGTATACAGCACACACTTCACATACATATATTATCTCTAACCTTCACAAAAGCTCCGCAAGGCACATACTCTTACCACTATTTTAAAAATAAGGGAAACTTGGCTCAGAGAGTTCGTACGTCACCCCAGGCCACACACCTAGTAAATAAATGGCAGAACTGGGACTCAAAACTATGACTGTCTTTGTATGCCTGTACTCACTCCCCATTACCAGGGTACCACCTGAGAAACGCAGAGGGAGGCTGAGGAGGAGATGAGGAGAGAAGCAGAAGAGGAGGGAGATGAGTAAGGATGCTGACCCTCTGTTTGGATCAGTTATGTCAACGCTTTGTGACAAGTGGCCTCTGGGCCCCAGGTGGAGCTGATGGGTCAGGTACGGCCAGGCCGATGGGGAACTCACTGCCAGAGCTGACATTGTTTTGAAGTTGGCTTTTGACTTTGAAGCAGTCAGGGTTGCCCTTGGGGTGTCCCGGGGGAGGCCCCTTGCCTGCACTGCCTGTGCCATTGTGGTCCACCTTCTCTGTTGCCTACCATCGGTGTGCAAAGCAATTTTTGTAAATTAAGTCATATTTAAATTTAACCATTTTGTTAATTTTCATCCATTAGGTTTGCCTGAAGTCCATGATGCTGACTGTACCATGCTTATTAGGTACCATTAATGCACTGTGTACGCAGCATACACTGTGTTAAGGTACACGTACATACAGGTACTGTGTCCTATAAAAATATCAGAAAGGGCCCGCTTTTATTTGTAATTGCAAAGGGAAAGAGATTTAGAGGCTTCAAAACACAGCCTTGTGCAGGTACAGTGGTAACAGTGGCAAAAGGGACCCTGAGGCAGGGGCCTGGGGTCAGTCAGAGAATTAGGTCTGTGGATCAATGCCAGGATGGTTTTGGAGTGGTCTAAGCATTTGTCCCTCAACACAGGCCTCCCCTGACCTTTGGGGGCCTCCATGGAGAGGGCAGGGAGCCTCCTCAGGAAGCCTCAGAGCCATCTCTGTGACAGCCCGGACCCCCACTATCCAGCTCCCATGGCCAAGCCCAGCTTCCTCTGATGGGGCCTCCTTCCACGGCTTTGCTGGAGCTCACCACCTGGGGCTCCCTGTTGGTCCCAGGTGAGGACTCTGTGAAGGTCCTGGGAGTCCCTTCTGGCCCTGGCCCCCACATCCGGCAGGACTCACCACACTGGTACAGAGGGCAGCAGAGCTCTGTAGTGTTCCTGACCACAGTGAGCGCCTCCCCCTCCTGGCACTCGGGGATGGGATCTGGACAGTCACCACAGGCTGAGGGGAGAAACAGGCCACTGCTGTCACAGGCAGTCCCTCTCCTCCCCTCCTGAGGAGCCTGGCACAGAGCAGGTTGCTGGCAGAGGCACCTAAACCCCAAGTGTGACAGGAGCCAGACGAGCATTACCAAACCAAACCTGTGTCCCCTGGCCTGTGTGCAGTGAAGCCAATCTACTGACACCAGGTTGCGGTGAAGGGAAGCGCAGTGTTAACTGCAGGCGCCCAGCAAGGAGTTCAGGTCTCTTGAGCATTAGCCGCCTGCTTTCCTTGCTTGGCACCTGCAATAAACGCTGTGTTTCCCCTCACCACAATCCGGATGTGTAGACTGGCTTTACTGCACGCAGCCGAGTGGACCCAAGTTTGGTTCGGTAACAACAGCAGTTTCCATAGTCTCCTGTGGCCCGTCCTGGAGTCAGAGCCTGAAAGTGCTTCCTCACACCCGTCGGATGCCTCGCACTGAACAAGCGCGCATTCCGTCGTGCTCATAATCTGCACAGTAAAGCAGCGATTGGGTTCCTCTTCCTCTTACACTTCCTTCTGGACAGAGATCTCACCCTTCTCCCTGGGCCCACCCCACCCAAAGATCCCCACCCCTTCCCTCCAGCCACCCAGGGAAGCAGGCGTGGCGGAGGGAGGTGGCTGCAGGCCAGGTGTGCGTGCTGGCATCTGCCCACACGTCCACGCACCACAGAAGTAGGAGGTGCAACACGAATCCCCAAGGCGGCCTGCGATCAGGATCTGGTCCTGGCGGCAGCTGGGGACCAGTTCTGCCTCACATAGGTCTGGGTCACACTCTGGGGAGAAGACAGAATTTAGGCACTGGGGGCAGACCCTGCCTGGCCATACCCAGGCACCCACCCTAGCTCTGCGTTCATCTCCAGCCAGAGCCCAGGCCCCAGAGCTGTCCTTGATCCCCCATCCCAGCTGCAGGGCATCCCCGCCCCCAGGTGGTAGATGTCCCACTCCCCAGCCCGGGACCTCTCACCACAGCTGTAGCTGGGGCAGCAGGAGTCCTCCTGGAAGTGGGTGAGGAGTCGGTGGCCTGGGCTGCAGGTGGGGGTGAGGCCCTCACACAGAGTCTGGTTACACACTGGCCCAGGGGCCACAGGGTCCGTCACCTGGAGGCTGGGACTCCCCCATTCTCCAGCACTGCCCAGCCCCTGGACATCTGGCCCCCGGTACTTCTCCCAGGACCCATGTTCTTGGAAGGGGCCTCTGAGAGTCACATAGAGGTTCCAGGACTGAGCCAGAAGAGCAGTAAGAGTTAACAATCACCGAAATGGCCATGTGCCCTCTGCTGTTCTAGATCACTATCAACTTCTGTAATTTTCACAACCCAGAAGGTGGGTGCTGTTATCAACCTCATGTCATAGCAGAACTGACCAAGGCACGGAGGATGTGAAATGATCTGCCAAGGTCACAAGGCTACAAGGTGGTGGAGGGAGCGTCCACCAGGCTGCCCGGCTCCAGAGCCCGTTCCTTTAAGTCCTACCCCACACTGACTTGTAGGGCGCAACTCCTGCCCTCCAGGTAGGTCCTCCACCCCGCTCCCCACGCACCTCCTCACAAGACACTTTCATTTCCCCAGGCCTTGTCCTATCCATCAAGGTCAAGAGGCATAGCTGGAATCTTTTAACCATCCTACAGTTGAAGTGAAGGATGGGACTTACCACAAACAGCCCCCAGGCAGCAGGGATCCTCTGTTGGCAGGAGCAGGGCCACCTCCCCGAAGCGCAGGCAGCTTTCAGGGCGGGGGCCCGGGCAGCCCAGGTCCACAGGGACAATGGTGTCTGGAGCCTGGCACTGGTGCTGGCAGCAGCCACTGAGGGAACTGTTCCAGGTCTCCCCCAGGGCCCGTGGCACCCCCGTGCTGTCTGTGCAGGCTGCAGTGGGGGCATGGTGGGGTGCAGGGGACTGAGGAGGGAGGGGACACCCAGACTGTCCCAGGCTAGACCTTCCCTGGGAAACTGACCACCCCCAGAGCAGACCTGCAAGGATGCAGTAGGACTCAGCCATGAGCATCAGGAGGGTGAAGGAGACCCTGGGTTGAGGAGGGCCCTGCCCGGGGAGGGGAGGAACTTACCACACTTCTCTTCAGGGATACAGAGCCCAGAATGGCGCCGGTGCAAGATGGTGCCCTCAGCGCAGACGCAGCCCTCGCCCAGCACCTGGCACTGCTCTGGGTCCAGCGGGCCCAACATCCCATCCTGGCATGTCTCGGGGGGCTCACAGGCTGCCACACATGCCTGATATGTGGAGTCGCTGGAGCACAGGAAGGCTGCAGGGGCACAGTGGGCACCAGATTTAGTTCAGACCCAGGCAGGTTGAGGAGGGGCTCACAGCACCACCTGTGCCTCAGCAGAGAGTGCAAGGGGTTTGGTGTCATTGCCTCCTTCCTCTAGATCAGGAGCTCGCAAAGCACAGCCCACAGCCCAAATCCAGCCTGCTGCCTGTTTTTGCAAATAAAGTTTTACTGAAACACAGCCACGCCCATTCATTTACCCATTGTATCTGGCTGCTTTTGTACTGCAAGAGCAGAGCTGAGTAATGGATGTGTTCACATTTATATATCAAACTACTCTAGGCCGGTCCAAGCCTGCCTACCCCATTAGTGCAAACCTAACGGGGGTGGGGAGGAGGTGGCTCTCATGTTCATTCTCAGCGAAGGAGGAGAGAGACCAAAAGAGAAAGACGACCAGAAATTAAGAGAAAGGAACTAATATTTACTGGATTGTAACATGGGATGGGCCTGTGTTGTCTCATGTCATCTTCAAAATCACCCTCAAGGGAGCTGTTATTACTGCCCCCATTTTACAGATGTGGCAAGAAGACTCAGAGAAAGTAAATAATAAACAAAAAATATTTATTTGACATATTAATATAAATTATAATAAAAGTAAATTTGTTAATAATTTGTTAACTTGATAGCATAGGTTTATTTATAAAATATTTATAAATTTATTACTATCAGTAAGTGAATGAATGAATAATTAAACCTGGGAAAGTCTAGACTTGGACTCAGGTCTATGAGCCTTTTTCCTGTTCTGTCAAGGGTGAGGGATGAGAGCAACAGAAGGAGGATGGAGACCCCTGCCCCTGCCCCACCCCTACAACTCACGGCAGTAGTCGGAGCGCCGCCATTCGATGCACACGTGGAACTTGTGGCACATGGCCACGTACACAGTCAGTGCCACGCAGGGCTGCTGCACGTACTTGGTGTCTCGGATCCACAGCTCGCAGAAGGACTCCGGGGGGACCTGGGCCGTGCATCAGACAGTGCTGCCTACCCTGATTCCCCATATTCCAGGGCTCAGCCCCTCCCAGCCCCACCCAGGGGCAACAAGGATCTTCTGCAGGCTCCCAATCTGTCCCAAACTCATCTTCTCTGGGGACCTCGCCCTCTGCAAGTAGATGCTGCCATTCCCAGCCTGGGAGGACCCCCCACGCTGGACCTAGGTGCCACCTACAAAGCGGTGGCAGGCACTGAACGTGCGGTTGGACACCATGCGAAGGCAGGGCGAGCAGTCGGCCGTGGCACAGCTGTCCAGGCGGAAGCGGGTCTGGCCCACTGAGGTCAGGGAGCTGGGCACCTGCCAGCTGTCCAGAAAGGGAGCAGGGTCCTCGGCCTCACCCAACACAGAACCATCCTCCAGGGTGAGGTCATTGGCTGCGTCCCCATCACAGATACCTGAAAGGGACAGAATTGCCCCAGTGACCATGATAATCACCACCACTCCCAGGTCCCTAGCTGTCACACCTAATATTCTTCATACTAATTCTCTGAGGCTGGCATTACTATATCCCCATTTTATAGATAAGACAAATAATGCACAAAGAAGCTAAGAAACCCGCTGTGTAAGAAACTGTCTCTGTTTGTAGGAAATACACACCAAAGTATTAAAGGATAAAGGGACACAATGCCTCAAACATACTTTCAAATGGTTCAGAAAGATATATGTATATAAATTCCATATGCATAGAAAACTGCATGCACGCTCGCGTGTGTGTGTGTGAGTATAAGAGAGAAGCAAACGGGGCAAAATGGGAAATCTAGATAAAAAGTACATGGGAGTTCCTTATACTATTTTTGCAACTTCTAAGTTTAACATTATATCAAAATTAAGTTACTCCAAAAAATCTGCTTTAGCAGAGATTGCTAGCTAATTATAACACCTGTTTCCTCTTCTCCCTCGGCGGCCCACTAGCCTATTTCTCCCAGGTTCTCCTGCAGTTGGTGAGACCATGTGGTGAATCCCAGCCAGCAGAACATCACTGAAGGTGATGGGCACCACTTCCAGGCCGGATCCGTAAAACCTGCCCCACTCTCTTCCCTTATGTGGAGTTGGAGGCTTGTGTTGAGAATGGCAGTGCCACAGGATGGAAGGACACTCCATCTGGGAATTTACGTGTGCAAGGAATAAAATTCCGTTGTGTTAAGGCACCGAGATGAGGTGAGAAGAAGTTTATCTGTTACAGCTTCTAAAATGACCTTAACTTCCAGCTTCATCTCTCACACTCTAGGCTCCACACACTTCCCTGCCCTTGACTTTGCTTATGTGGCTCCTTCTGTCTGAAACACTTTCTCAGAAGTCCTTTCACAGGCGCCACAGGCGCATCCATCCATGACCTTCCCAATTCTGTGTAACAGGTAAAGTTTGCAGGTCTGTCTTGCTGAGTGCGAAGACTCATTTTTCTTCATATTCTCTCTCTCAATATTCCCCTAAGTTGCTTAGCAGGTGCCCGGTATACCAAGTGTTAGTTTGGAATAAATAGAGATAAATTAGCTGACTTCTGCTCTGACATCTCCAGCCACCAATTTTGGGAATATAACATATGATTTAATACAAAATCCTCAGATTTTATCAATAGTCCTACTGGTCAGATTTTTGGTCTTGGCATTGAGTCACTGAAGGCATCCTAAGGAGGAGCTGGCCCACCAGATGCTGGCCACAGCACTCGTCCCCAGGCATAAACAGGAGAAGGAAGAAATGGTGAGAAAGCAATGGGAGAGGAGATGGTGATGTGTGCGTGTGTGTGCATGTGTGTGTGTGTGTAGAGATGTTTGTGTCAGGAAGAATGGAAGCTTCATAAAACAGATTTTGTGTGTTTTGCCTACTGTTCTGTTCCTAGTGACTGGTACATGGTAAATATGTGCTGCACAAGTGAAGGAAGGAACTGGGAGCAGACTCACGTGTTCATGTGCAGAGGGCATTTTGAATACAGGGGTGTGAGTGTGAATGAATAAAATGGGTGCAGATTTATGGATGGAGAGCATACAAGTATGTGTGGTAAGTATTCCAATGTCATCCATCATCATAATCATGATGGAGTGCTCTGTAGGAGCCCACGTCCTTCTGCCCCTGCAAGGAGTAGCAATCCACACTTGGACTCCTCCTCTACCCCTTTTTCTTATCAAAATACATCCAGGCCCTTAGGGCGTGCTCTCTGCAACCATGCAATAGTCTGAAGAGCACTAATTCTGTGTTGTGGCAGCTCTGCTGTGTGACTTTAGGCAAACCACTTAACCTCTCTGAGCCCCCTTTCTACTTTAGATCAATAGCCATCTCTCAGGGCTATTGTGTGGATGACTTGGAATAAGTGAGATCAGAGTGTGGAAGTGCTTTGTGAACTGCCCAGGCATATGGAGACATGGAGGATTATCTGGTATTAGGAAGCTATCAGGGAAGCTGACAGTCAACCTCGGCTAAAGCGACAACTGGCTGAGGCCAGAGCTCTGCGCCATCTCCCTGCTGGTAGCTTCAGGCTCAGTGCACAAGACATCAGGTCTCTGCCTTGGCAGCTCTGCTGGTCCCACCTCTGGCCTGGCACTCTGTCCCAGCTCTCCCTGGTCCAGGGAACCTGTGTCTGAGAGCAGAGGTGGACCCAAGAAGCATCCCCTCCCCTCAGCTGGGTCCCACCTCACCGCACAGGCCACGGCCCTGGGCCTCGCTGGCTTTGCTGGTTTCCAGGATCATGAGTCCTGAGCTGTGGAGCCACTGGATCTGGATGTGTGACGGTGTCCGGATCACATACATGTGGCCTGTGTCCTCAATTCTGAACCCATGCTTGCTCACAGGGGGCCACGCAGGCTGTGAGTCCACAGACACCTTGTAGGGGGAGGGGAAACAATGTGAGCACAGCTTGTCTGTCTGTCCATCCATCCAACCATCCATTTGTCCAACTAACAGTTATTAAGAACCTGCTATGTGGCAGGCTCTGTTTCAGCCACACACAGCCAAGACGGAGTCCAAGATGGCATGGGAAAATTCTCAAAACATTACTACCAGCACAAAGCAATGAAAGAAGAAGTGCAACAATAGAAAGCAGGCGACATCTACATGCCCAAATAAGCACAAATCCCAAGCCCTTCTAATCACTCTCTTCTTTCCTGACTCACATCATTTCTTCTGGGAGATGTTCCCTAAATCCCCAGCTTCTGCACTGGGTTCCCCTTCTCTGGGTCTCCCCATCCCTGTGCTGGTCTTTAAGATAGAATCCATTTGTTCCCTCATCAAGGCTCCCAGGGGACCGTGAGTTTCTTAAGGGCAGAAACTATGTCCCACTCACCTTTGAATGCTCAGCACCTGGACCTGACATAAACTGGGGACTCAGTCAATGTTTGCTAAATCCACAACACTTTAAATTCAAAGCTACAACCCCTGCTACATACAGACCAGGTTAAATTTGTATGTGTTATGGATTATTAGCTTTACTCTGTAGAAATGGGAGATGAAAAGATTAGGATTTTTAAATATTTATAATGACTTTATACCCCCCCCACTCAAGAATCACTGTTTTATTAATCACGTTGCAAAGTATACAGTACATAAACCACTGTGTTGAAGTAGAGGGAGCCCCAGTCCAGCAGTTAGAAAACATTGACCTTGGGAAAGTCTCTGGCTCTCTCACGACCTGAGCCTTCCGAGCTGTGCAGACAGGGCCGTGGGCTCCACAAGCCTGGAGCGCTGTCCCAGGTCTAGGAGTGAATACCCATGTCTGAAGCCCAGGGATCCTCACCTGCGTGCAGAGGACTTCAAGTCCAAGTAAGGATACAGAACAAAAGATTCGAAGTTAATAACCTGGGCTTCAGCTTCTGACCAAGATGGAGTAATCAGTACTAGATATACCTTCTTGCCTCAAACAGTCTAAAAACCTGAGAAAACAGTTTTCAGACATTGAACAGTTGGCAGTACAGGAGAGTGATCACTGAGAAAGGCTCACAAATGAGGTGAGCCTTACAATCGCCCAAGGTTATGGCTCAGAGAAGTTTCCAGGCCACCGTGCAGAAAGGAAGAATTGAGGCAGAGCCTGGTGGGCTCCCTGAGTTTATGAGACAAAAGTTGGGAGTTCACGGAGACCAAGATACCTAGTCAGCAGAGCAGAATACTGAAGAGAAGAGAGCTGGGGAGAGGAAAAGAGAGACGTGGGGAAGGAAGGAGGGAAAAGCTCTATAGAGAGTCCCCATGACACTGTCCTAACCCTGTCCTGAGTTTTCAACTAAATATTGATCAGTGCATGCAGATGAGAAAACTACCTGAGACCAGGGGAAGAACCACCTGAAAGGAGCAGAGAGAAAAATCTCCAGGTCTCACACCTTGCTAGGGATGGTCAGAGCCAACACCAGCTAGAGTGGAAATACCTTATAATACATAGAGCATAGGGCAGGGCATGCAGAAGGCCACTGCTTCAGTAGTGAGCAATCACTACCCAGAACAAAGAATAAGGAATAGAATCATGCTTAGAATAAAGACTAGAATATATTCTAGTAAATAAAACATCTCATTAAATTTAAAAGGATTCAAGTTAGACAAAGAATGTTCCCTGAACACAAAGGAATTAAATTAGAAACCAATAATAGAAAGGTATCTGGAAAATTACCAAATACTTGAAGACTTATTTTTAAAAGCATTTATAAATAACCCATAAATACCAAATAAAAATCAAAAGGGAGATTTAAAAGTATTTTGAATTTAATGAAAATAAAAATACAGCATATCAAAACTTGTAAGATGCAGCTATATCAGCCTTAAAGGAAAAACTGTAGCACTAAAAATGCTTATATTATAAAAGGAAGAAAGGTCTCAAATCAGTTACCTAGGATACCACCTAATAAACTAGAAAAAGAAGAGTAAATTAAACCCAAATTAAGCAGAAGAAAGAAAATAATATAGATAAGAGCAGAAATCAATGGAATAGAAAACATAAAATTAATAGAAAAAACCAGTAAGACCATTCTTTTAGAAAAAAAATTAATTTGGTAAAACTTTAGCCAGAGAAAAAACACAAATTACCAATGTCAGAAATGAGGTAGACTACACAGACACAGGTCCTACAGGCATTAAAAGAATAATAAGATATACGGTGAGTAACTTAATGCCTATACATTTGACAACTTCAATGGAATGGATAAATTCTTTGAAAAATGCAAACTACACAAGCTTACTGAAAAAGGAATAGATAACCAGAATAGCCCTGTATCTTTCAAGGAAATTGAATATGTATTTTAAAAAACCTGCCCCCCAAAAAACTTCAAACCAATATGGTTTCACTGTTGAATTCCACCAAATTTTTAAGAAAGAAAATATTAATATTAATAAATGTATACAAACTCTTCTAGAAAATTAAGGAGAGGAAAATACTTTGCAATTCATTATATGAGGCTAGCATTATTCTGATACCAAAACTAAATCAACACAATAATTTAGATTAATACCTCTGATGGAGATCCAACAACATATAAAAAGAATAACGCATACGGACCAATAAGCCTAATTCCAGAATGCAAGAATGGTACAACATTTGAAAATTCAAGCAATTCATCGTATTAGTAGTCTAAAGAAGTGAAATATTATTCGGTGCTAAAAAGAAATGAGCTATCAAGCCACAGAAAGATGTGGAAGAACCTTTAATGAACATTATCAAGTGAAAGATACCAATCTGAAAAGGCTACATACCATGTATGATTCCAACTATATGACGTCCTGGAAAAGGCAAAACTATGGAGGCAGTAAAAAGATCAGTGGTTGTAGGGGTGAGGGGATGAACAGGCAGAGCACGGAGAATTTTTAGGGCAGTGGAAATACTCTGTATGATTTTATAGTGATGCATATATGTCACCATACATCTGTGTAAACCAACAGAACATACAACACAAGAGTGAACCCTAAGGTAAACCATGGATTTCAGTGATTATGATGTGTCAGTGCAGGTTCAGCACTGGTGACAAGTGCACCATTCTGGTGAGAAGTGCTGGTGACGGGGAAGGCTATGCACTATGGGAGACCTCCGTACCCTCCTCTCAATTTTGTTGTGAATCCTAAACTCCTCTAAAAAGCTGTCTTTAAAAAATAATTTGGGGAAGGATGACAATAAAAGGCCAAATTACAGTGTCTCCATCAGCAGTTCGCTGTCTTTGAGGATGCACAATGGCAAAATCTCCCAAAACAAGCCATTGGTCTGACCTCAGTAACATCAGGATTGAAGCTTCACACGCTGGGGAAGCTTTCCAAACAGGAATGGCCAAGAAAGCCATTCCCACAGAGAGCTCAAATATTTTTAAGAAAAAATCATCGGTGAACCTCAGACAACATTGGGGCTCAAGTGAGCAGTAAATAACTCTCTGCATACTTTACGATACACTTGTTGAATCCATGACTGCTAGAATCATAAAAACAGTAAGAATGGACCTTCAAGAACAGGTGATTTAAAGATTTTAAAGCTAGAAACTGGAACTACAAAATCTGGAGAATTCAAGATTTTTTTTTTTTAATATGACAGTTACATTGAACTCATCTGATTACACTTGGAAGTTGATCCACAGTTACTGAATCCTGGAATTATAGTTTCTTTTACTTAGGTAAACTATTTAACTTCTAAACATGTTTAATAAGGAGCCTTTTGCTGGTGGTGTAAATCTTGACTCAGATTTTTAAAAAATATATATATAAATGTTCTTTAAATGTAACTACTATTCTTTGAAAGCTATTTATTTGAAATAAATTTGAAAATCTTTCCTTTTTCAAGTAAACATCAATACTGTGATCTTGCAAAAAGAAGTCTAAAGAAGAAAAACTGTAAGATTATCTCAATAGATGTGGAAAAAAGTATTTGACAAAATTCAGCATCTGCTCATGGTAATAAGAACTCTCAGCAAAGTACAAATAGAAGGGAAATTTTCTTAACCTGGCAAAGGACAGCTATAAAAAGTCTACAACTAAGTCCATGTTCATAGTCAAAGACTGAATGCCTTCTCTCAAGATCAGATGAAAGACAAGAATGCTGGTTCTCAGTCCCTCTTATCATACATCATATTAGAGGTCCTAGCCAGAGCAATAGGCAAGAAAAATAAATAAAAAGCATACACATTGGAAAGGAAGAAATAAAACTGTCTCTATTTGGAGAAGATATGATTGTCCATGTAGAAAAACAAAAAATGTACAAAAAAATGAATCTCAACCCATACCTCATACCATTTATAAAAATTAACTTAAAGTGCAACATACACGTAATCTGTTTGACACAATACCAAAATCAAGATCCATAAAAGAAGAAATTGATAAATTGTACTCCATCAAAATTAATAACTTTTGCCCTTTGAAAAACACTTGTAGGTGAACAAAAAATATGCCACAGATGGGAGATAATATTTATATCTAATAAAAGGCTTGAATCCAAAATATACAAAGAATTCCCAAAGCTCAACAAAGCAGACAACATAATATTTTAAACATACAAAAGATCTGAACAGACACTTCATCAGAGAGGATATATCATGGGCAATAAACCCATGAAAAGATGCTCAACATTATCAGTAATTAGGGAAATGCAAGTTACACTAGAATGAGACCCTATTACATACCAATATGAATATCTAAAAAACAAAACAAACAACAACAACAACAAAAACCCTGATACTACAAAGTGCTGACAAGTGTATGAAACAACCGGAACTCTCATACACTGCTAGTAAGAATGCTACATGCCCACTTTGGAAGGCAATTTGGCGAGTTACCGTAAAGTTAAACATATCTTTACCATAAACTCAGCAATCTGCTCCTGGTAACTTCATCCATACACAACCTTTTCGTAAATGATGATAGCAGCTTTATCTGTTATTGCCCAAATCTGGAGACAACTCAAATGTCTTTCAATTGGTAAATGGATAAACCAACAGGGGTACGTCCATAAAATGGAATGCTATTCAACAATAAAAATGAACAAACTACTGATACACGCACCAGCATGGGTGAATCTCACTCTATACTCTGATTCCATATGTTTAACATTCTGGAAAAGGCAAAGCTATAGGAACAGAAGGCAGTGGTTATCAGGAGGTGGGAGGAAGGCTTGACAACAAAATGGCATGGGGCAGTGTTTGATGCTTGATGGTGGTGGTGGTTACACAACTATTAAAACTTGCAGACCTGCACACTAACAACGGTGAATTTTTCTATAGGTAAATTATTCTGTTCTTTTTAATGGAAAAAAATTTAACCCAGGGAGTTTTATATTTAAGCCTCCATCTCATGGAAAACCCACTGCCCAGAGCTCCACTCCTGAGTCTCACAAGGTGTGGCCTCTGTGTTCAGTGTTCAAGGACAGATTCCAGTAAGAAGGCTGCAGGTCTTGGCTCAAGAATAGATGGGGAGAGTCAGGACTTTGGGACCTGAGGAAGTGAGTGAGCCCTGCTCACACACCTGTGGAAGAGCAAAGGCAGGGCCCTCGGAGAGGGTACCCCACACAGGGATGCACTGTGGTTGGGCACCGGCCTCCTTGACAGAGGTGTGCGTAATGTAGAGCTAATGAAGCTTAAATTCAGGGCTCCTCACTTATACAGTCCCCTTCTTAGAAGGGCCCTAGTAATGTGTTCCATTGCCATATATTCTTGTAAAAATTGCAGACATAGGGTATTTTAACCACAATCATTTAAGACTACTGTCTCTGACCATTTAACTTCTTCTCTGTTACAATATTCCTCCTGGAACATATCCTCCCCTGATGTTAGATTGGCCACAAATATTCTAATTAAAATCAACTCCAAATATACCTAAATTTGCACTGTTTTTCTTTTAGAGGGTCCTTCCCCATCTTTACCCCAGTTGTGAATAAGCCTCAAAGCCCCTCCACCCCTGGACATGCCACCTGGCCTGACTGCTCTTCTGTCCCAGGGGTCGGCTCTCTGATGCACTCACCTTCCGTTTGAAGCGGTCAACGGTGACCTGATGGGTCAGGTGAGTCATGTTCAGCATCACCAGACAGAACGGGGGCCAGTTCAGGTGCCCCTGCAGAGAGAACCCAGCCCTCATCAACCCGGAGCCCAGTTCTGCTGCCTCCTCCTCCTGGGTGGAAACTCTCCCCTCAATCCTCCCTCAGTAGGCCAGGGGCACCCACTGGGGATGTGCAGATGGTGCACAGAAGCCCAGAGAACATTCCAGTTCCATCTGACCTCCTGCAAGCCCAGTCAAAAAAAAAAAAAAAGCTGCCTCCTTCCACCTGGCTCCTGGGGGTATCCTAGTGGGTGATTCCCTACAGCTGTCACCCTTAACCACAGGCTACATCTTTGAGGTGGTATCTCAGTTCCTCTGCATTTCAGGGCCACCCACAGGGGCCTAGGCAGTGGAGATGAGCTGGAAATGGTGCAGGCCCTAGGATGGCTGGGGGTGGCGCTCCATTCACCCTTTCCCCAAACAGGATTCCAGGAGACCCCTGAGAGACCAAGGGGCCTCCACCTCTGTCCTAGCTTCTGATAATGCCTCAAAACCCAACTCACTGCTCAGTCTCCCTCCAAACCTAAACAGATCCCAAGGCCCCTGCAGGAAGGGAAGGGCTAGGGGGCGGGTAGTCACCAGGTTGGCACTTTTGCAGTCAAGAACATGGACAGTGACCATTTCTTCAGGGCTCTGGCTAAGGATGTAGATGGCCTCCTTGAACAGGGCTGCATGGCTCCCATCAAAGGTGACAAAGCTCAGATCAGGGAAGATTGAGCACCGGCCTAGGGGAAGGCAGGGACAAAAAGAATAAACAGATGCACCCGGGGCCAAGGCCTTTTCCTAGGTGATTCAGAGGCCATGGGGGCTACAGGGTCACTAAGAGATCAGAGGTCACAAGAGTAGGAAATCTACCAGGTCAGGGGTCACACTGGAGAGTGCTTTCACGTCAGGGTTAACTTGAGGCCACGGAGCACACAGGTAAGGGGTACAAGGTCACACTGGGGTAGGGGTACAAGGAAGACATGGGAGGCATCACTGGACCCCAGAACTCACAGGCACACTCCCAGAGCGGGCAGCAGCGGTCCCCGCCCACCCTCACAGCAAGGCCCAGGACCCCACAGCGAGGAGGTGCAGCGCCCTGGGGACAGTGTTCTGACTGGTTCACTCGGATCAGCTGACCCTCCAGGCAGATGTGGCGGACGCAGTCCTGCTCGGCAATTGGCTGGAGCACAGGGTGGAGGAACAGCCTGAGTGACCCCCTTGGGACCATACAAATCCTTACCCTTTTAGGTTCTAGCAGGCAGGGGACCCTGAGACACAACTATGAGGGAATAGTGCCTTTACCCTCCCTCCGCCCACCCAACACACCATCAGGGGCTTGGGACTGGGCTAAGCATGAGAATGGGGTGAGAGGCCTGAGTCCCAGAGATGTCTGCATATCTGCCTGGCCTTGCAGAGAGCTCCAGGTACACAGACCTGATAGCTCAGGCTCATAGAAACGCAAGCGCACCCACACATACACACTCTTTATCTATTTCTTAGAGATGTGCAGATCTTGCAACACCATATATCACAGGCACGAGAACACACATACAGACAGACGAGTGCTCACGTGGAGTCCCATACATGTAAACACAAATGGGTTCACAAATGGGTATGCAGACACAGACATGCAATGTCCACACCTGCACACCATGCTGTCACACTCTGGATGTCACACCAAGCCATCCAATAGGTCCCTGGGCCCAGGATGGGGCATGGTGGGATCTGCTGTGGCATCAGGGGCCCGGAGGAGCCTGGAGGATTTTTCAGGCTCCAGAAGCTTGGGGAAAGGGTGAGGATGGTGACTAAACCACCATCTGGCAGCTGGGCAGCTGGATAAGAAGCTGTAGCCAGCCTTGAGGAAAGTGAGAGCATGATGGTGTCCAAGCCCTGGGGCACAGGAGGAGGGAAGGTATGGAGGGTCTACGTACAGGGGCAGAACTCTGACAAGTCAACTCACAACACAGATGGCAGACGTATTGGCTTCAGTGGTAGTTGCCAAGGCCTCAGATGAACCCTCCGAGATGCTCTGGGCCGGGGCTGAGCGCCCAAACTGCTTGGTGGTGGCCTCTCCCTCCGGCTCTGCTGGGGCCTGAGGTCCTGCCGAGGTGCCATGGGCCTCAACCAGCTGGGGAAGCAGAACCAGAGAGCTCTCTTGGGAGGCCGTCCTGGCCAAGACTCGGCTGGGCGGATAGGACGTGGGCACTGGTGGTACTGTGCCAGCCCAGGGGCCCTCTAGCTCTGTCACCAAGGTAGCGAGAGTGTGGGCCACAGCGGGCGTGAGCTCTGTGGGGCCCCACTGGGCAGAGCCATATATCCAGGTGGGCAGAGACACTTGCTTGGACAGGATGGCCATCTTCTCTGTGGTGCTTTTTCGTGGGGCAACAGATACTGTGGGGGCCACTCCCTCAGCCACAGCCACAACCCCAGAGGCTGGCAGTGTGGCCCCCAGAAGTAGGCCTGGAGCTGTGCCTGTTGCCGTAGGGACCACATGACTGGGTGGGTGCACCTGGGCCACGACAGCCGGGGTGAGAGGCTGTGCTGGGCCAAGTGTTTGAGCAGGTGGAGTCGTGGCCATGGCGAGAGATGTGGCCTGTTGCTGGAGTGGGACAGTGATGGCAGGGCCCTTGGGGCTGGCTGTGGCCACTGGGGCAGACGTGCCCACCTTGGCCAGGGGCAGACTGGTATCACGAGGCACGCCAGAGAGGAGCTGGGGGGGCCGAGTTGACTCCAGAGATGGGAAGGGTGTGGCCCCGAGCCCATGAGCAGTTGTGGACAGGCTGGCAGCAACTGCGGTCCCCGAGGGCAGGGCCGGAGGCCTGGTGGTCATAGTGGTATGCTGGGCGGGGTGGGGCGGGGCAGTGGGGAATGGGCTTGGAAATGAGGGTGTTGGTGGGCCCATGGGCTGGCCAGGCCCAGGTGGGACCTTCTCTGTGGATGGCACCGTCTCCACTCTCTTGGTTGCCAGGGGACTGACAGGAATCTGTTCTGCTGCTGTTGTAGCCTCAGCTGGGGGGATGCTGGGACTGGGAACACTCTGGGCCTGTACTGGGTGGGGGATTCCTGTCCCATTCATGACCTTCGTTATTGCAGGTGTCTGTGATGCTTCATGGGATCCTGAGGAAGTGGGAGGCCTAGAGGGCACTGCAGGGGAAGCCACAGGCCTGGAGGAGGGACTTGAAGGCAACTCCAGGCTCGGAAAGGGCTGGAGGGGTGTTGTCTTAACAGGCAAGAAGCCAAGGCCTAGGACTGTCACAGCTTTGGTCACGAGAGAGACGCGAGGTGCAGGGGGCGACAGGGAGGAGACTGTGATGTTGGGGCTCCCCGCAAAGATCAAAGTCACCCTGGTCGTCTCCATGGCACCCGACCCCATGCCAGATGTGGGCATCTGCTGTGGAAGAGGGAAGGATGAGGGCTCTAGGGCACGGGGGCTGGCCAGGTGGCTGGCAGTCACTCCCTTGCTGGCTGGGGCTTCTGTGGGGTGGGCAGGGAGGTTAGATGTGGTCATCCCCAGTGGCTGCCGCAGCGTCGCCTGAGTGAGGCCTGGAGACAGCGTTGGCCCCTCAGTGGCTGCCTCCGGTGGGTTCAGGGCTGTGGTGGGTGAGGCAGCTGGTGTGAGCGCTGGCCTGTGGGATGGGGCACCGGGCGCTTCCTGTGGAAACTGTAGCTCCTTATCACTGGGAGTGGGCAGCTCTTGACTGGGAGGCAGAGTCTCATTGCCAAGGGCCTCTGTGGGAACCAAAACTGCAGGCTCCACACCTGGGGCAGACAAGAGAAGAGGTCAGTCAGTGGGGCAACTGCTGCCTTAGGGGGTCATCACTGGGCGGGGCTGTGGTGTGGGGCTCCCGGCCTGGCACCCTTGGTGAGGTGGGGTAGGCAGCTTCTGAGGCCCAGTTGGGCTGCCTGACCAACCCGGGGGCAGCTGCATGTGGTGTGGATGACTCGGAATTCAGCAGTTCTGGACTCCACCCCACACCCCAAACCCTGAGCCCAGAGCCAAGAGACTTGACGTCTAAGTCTGGCTGCCCAGCATTCTCAGCACATGACTGCAAGCCAGTCCCTTCCCCACATGGGCCTCACTTTTTCTCTCTGTGAAATGGGGAGAATGGACTAGGTGAGGTCCCTGCCTGCTCCGTAGTGTTCTCCTTCCAGAGGCCCCTATGCTGACCCTCCTTCTCCAGGGACCTGGGGCTCTGGTGAGCATGACTGGCCAATGAGATCCGGGGGATTTACAGGACATCCAAGAAGGGATGAGAAGTCCAGGCCACTCACAGTCCTCTAAGTAGACGCATCTCTGGGTGACTTCATCCAGGACCTTGGGGATAGGGCATGCAGGCACACAGCCTTCCACCCTGAGGACAGAGCAGGGAGCCAGTCAGCGGTCTGGAGCATGGAGAGAGTTACTTCTTCTCACCTGGACTGAGCACAGGCCTCATCCTTTCTCATGACACACGTGTGTGTGTGCGCGCACGCGTGCACACTAATCACACATACACTCACATGAACCTCCACAGAGACACTGTGTTCAGGAGCACATCTGCACACATATGCATTCTGCACACTCCTGCCCCTCAGACTGAGAGGGGAAACACGAACAAGGTCTGGTTATGCACACACTCATGCACACACTCGCACATGCACACGAGTCTCCATTTAGGCACATTCTCACGTACCTCCTCCAAGCCAGCAGGACTTACATTCACACAGATACATATATGTCCACACAGACTACCAAAACATCAGTGTACACACCCTCACGCACACACACCCGGCTGCACCAACAGCCAAATACGTGCAGCTCATATGCATGTACACACAAAGCTGTGTATATAGCTGTGCACCAACAGCTACCCATGTACACCCACATGAACACACACAGGGTTCAGCTACATGCACATATTCACAAACTGATATTCACATACGCCGATATCAGGCAGGTTCACCCGCAACCCCATAGCCAGTGCAGGAAACATACACACACAAGTACATGTGAATACACACAACATGGTCATGCCTGTGCCCACAGACTGCATACAAGCCCATTCACACAGCTGTATGCTCAAACACACTGGCATACACAACATGACTCCATGCCACCTCACCTGGGCACGTCCTGGCAGCTGGCTGCCCGTGGGTCCCGGCAGGTTTGGAAGCAGGGGCTGGCACAGGCGTCATAGTGCCACTCAAAGGTGGAGTAGACAGCCCCAGAGGGCTTGGCATCTGGAAAGGCGACCCAACCCAGGGTCCCAAGACTGACTGAGACTGGGCACCAGCTCCTGGTCAGGTGCCAGAGCACACAGGTCATCCCAGCTCAGCCCATGCCCACCTTGCTCCGTGGAAGAGATATATAGACTCATGCAGTGAAGACAAATAAAATAAAATAAAAGCCAACCTGAAGGGAAACCATACTCCTGAGAGCTAGCATTCATGCCTGGGGGATCCTTGAGATGGGACTCTGGGAACTTGGTGGAGGGGCTGAAGACCATGGGGGCTCTGGAGTGAGCAGTTGGAGTTGGGCTTTGAGGGGTGGCCAAAGAGAAGGCTGGGACCCCTGATCTTTCCATAAAGCTGGCTCACATCACCCTGCCCCTCTGGGCCCTTGGTAGCCAGGCTTGCCCCCCTGAGACATTGGTGGCTAACAGTAATAACAACAGCCAACTCTTAAATAGCACCAAGCATTACACTCAATACTTCACAAGTATTTACTCATTAATCCTCACAATAATCCTATGAAGGGACACTATTATTATCCCCATTTTATAGATGACAAAACTGAGCACAGAAGATACTGGGAATTTTAAATTTTCCCAGAGATTTCCTTGAAAAAGGCCAGTTACCAGTGCCTTGACAAATGAAGGATTCTCAAGGAAAGTCTGGAGCTGATAGGGGGCTTCTAGGCAGACAAGACCCCAGACCACACTTGTTGGCACAAGTGACTGGCAGCCTGAGCTGGAAAGGAGGGGCAGCCCTGCCTGGGCAGCCCTGTCCTGACTCCCCAGTCCCCACACTGCGCTGACTGTGAAGAATCCTGCTTTTCTAAGATCCTGGAGACCAGAACTCAGAACTTACATCTGGGGAGCACCTACTATGAGCCAGGCCCAGAGCAAAGTCCGGGAGATACAATAAATTCTCACGACAACCTTCTGATCTCCCCACTGTACAGTTGAAGAAACAGAGTCGGGGTGGGGAGTCTCCTCCAAGTGCCAAGGACCAGGATCAAAATTCAAACCCAAGGCTGTCTGGCTTCAAAGCCTGGGCTTATCTCACCCTGCCCAGTGTCTTCCAGCAAGGGACTCAAGTCCTGCCATCACAGCCAGTGATGGATCTGTCCTGGGCGGGGCTCACTGGTGGACTCCACAGATGACCCCTGAATTTAAGGATGAGCTGGCCTGGCCCTGGGCGGGGATGGGGGATGACAAATGACAGGCTGACTGGGGATATATTTACACATATGTGCATGGAAATGGATCCATTCATACAGCACGGGTGCCCCCATCACAGGCGTGAACACACGTGTGCATGTGCAGGACAGGGAGGCCAATCTGGAGCAATGAATAAATTGTGATCACTTTCTCCAGAGTTCAAGCAGAGAACTACTTTTGGGGCTGACCCACCTGGAAGGGGGATGGCAAAGCCCTGGAACCTGATGGACTTGGCTGGAGAGGGCATGAAGCTGCCCCATCACCACTCAGAGTCCTGGACCTCCCATAGGGGACAGGAGGGCTGTGGGTTCCACAGCTGGTGCCCCACGGGCCAGTTTTTGAGCTCACAGGGCAGGCATGTGCCCCCATCAGCAAGAAACCTGAGCCAGCAGGCTAGGCAAGCCGCGACCACGATGATCACTTTTCTCAGTTCCACAAAGGCTGCCCTATTTTTAGACTGTGTAAATGGCCTGCGGGAGAGGCAGGACCCAGGAAGCTGGCTGGGCCCCAAGGCACACTGCCCATGGCTCCATAGGCAACCAACACGGAGGCTGCGCCACCTCCCAACTCAGGGGTGGCACCCATGTGGCCTCTCTGTGATAGGAGAGTGAGGGCTCCAGCTGTTGGGGGCAACTGGAAGGGTAAGGTGGGAGAGGGCAGTTGAGTGAGGGGCTGAGATGACTGACGGCTGGCCGGGCAGACACCTACCCAGGAGGCGGAAGAGCGAGCCCCGGCGGAACGCCTCCGTGTGCTCGTACAGCCGCAGGGCCAGCACCGAGCCCGACACGGAAAGGAAGGCCCTGGGCTCCACCAGGGATTCCAGGGCCACCAGGCCCCCTCGCCACGTCCCCCAGTGCAGCAAGAAGGAGGCATGGTGGTGGAAGGCATCGCTGCCCTGCCACTTTGCCAGCTCCAGAGACCCGTTGGCCGTGACGTGGAGGAAGAAATTGGGTCTGTCCGCTGCCTCCAGGGACACCATATCCGGGTCTGCAAAGAGAGCGGGGGTAAGGTCAGCACAGAGAGGGGGGTCCAGACAGGCATGGGGCAGACCCCCAGGCACCAGGCTGCACTCACAGCGACTCAGGACTGGTCCTCCTCCTCCAGGCCTGCCGCACCCCTCCTCAGCCCACCTATCCCTGCCTGCAGGCCGCCCCTCTGCACACACAACCTCCACCCGAGGGAGGGAAGGCAGAGGGTTAAAGCCCCAACTACGGAGCCTCCGGGAGGAGACTGAACTATTCCCTCCTTCTTTCTCTCCTTCCTTCATTCCTTCCTTCCTTTCTTCCTCCCTCTTTCCCTCTCTCCACCTTCCCTCCCTCCTTCCTCCCTCCTGCAAACATTTCTGAGGACCCTCCGGGTACTGTGCTAGTGGCTGTCAGGGTTACAGCCGCTCTGTGGAGCTAGACACTAGACAAGGGCACTAGACAAGGGGTGGTTTGCTGATTTGCCAGGTTTCAGTTTTCTTGGTCCTGATCCTCACAGAATCCTGAAGAGTCAGAATTGGTGGATGTGGGGACATTGAGCCCAAGCCACGGAGGGGAAAACTGTCCCAGAGATGGGAAGGGGCTTGCCCAGAGGCCCAGAGCTGGGCTCTGCTGTCTTCTCTTGTCTCCACAAGAGCCTGCTTCTAGAGAATGGGGCTTGCTGCTGCGTGGATCCCCTCCAACAGGGTCCTGCAGGGTCAGTCCCCAAATCCAGAGCAGGTGTTCTAAGTCCCTGCCCGCCACGCTGGCTGTGCTGTGGGCAAGTGAATTAACGCCTCTAGGCTGTGAGGGATGAACAGTGTGTGAAAGGCCCCCTCCCCTGTGTTCCCTAGAGGGACTGTGTAGCATTCCTGTTAGACCTCCCTGGGAAGCTGGGAGAAGATATGGGGTAACTGGAGGATGAATTCATTATTAATGTCAACAACAACTGTTATTTATCAAGGACTTAAACTCCATGCCAAGCAAGATGTTAAGTAGGCCCTCTACCTGCTGGTTTTATTAAATCCCAAGAAAGCCTTGTGAACTGTGAATTCATTCATTCGACAGCTAATGTTACTGAGGGCCCTCCATGTGCCAGGCACTGTTCTAGCCACTGGGTACACAACAGGGAACAAAAGGACAAAAACTCTGTCCTCATGGAGCTTACATTCAAGTGGCATGGGGGTGGTGCCAAACATAATGAACAAGCAAATTCCACAACAGGTTAGAAAGCAATGACATTGTTATCCCCATTTTACAGATGACATAAGTGAGGCCGAGAGTCACATGATGGTGGGTGTGGGAGGCAGGATTGGAGCCCAGGCTCTTAACCACTGCACAGCCAGCCCCAGGGAGTGGGCTCGGGGCAGACCAGAGGGGAAGAGCATTAAGTCCCTCGCTGGGTGACAGGCAAGTCACTTTCCACTTCCCACTTCCCTCTGGGTCTCAGCTTTCTCCTTTGTGAAGAATGGGGTTGGTCTAGATCAAGGTCTCAATCATTTGTCCTGAAGTCCTCTTAACAGGGGAGAGGCTGAAAGCCAGAACCTGAAGTACAGTCATC
Source organism: Camelus bactrianus (assembly GCF_048773025.1). Classification (NCBI taxonomy): domain Eukaryota; kingdom Metazoa; phylum Chordata; class Mammalia; order Artiodactyla; family Camelidae; genus Camelus; species Camelus bactrianus. Next base: position 35,796,876 of record NC_133548.1, read on the forward strand.
CCTTGGTACCCACCGTGGGCGGATACCAAATCCACGATGCTCAAGTCTTTTACATAAAATGGCCCAGTATAGCGGCCATCCATATCCATAGGTTTCACATCTGAAGTTCCACCCATGATTGGTTGAATGTGTGGATGTGGAACTGTGCATACAGAAGACTGTAGAAAGTTTTACCTTAAACAATCAAGTGGTTTTCACCTTTTATTCTTTAAATTTTATTTCTCTTTTAAACTCTCTGTTCAGGAGGCACACTGGCACAGTTCAGATACAGGTTGTTGTGAGGATTAAATGAATTATTACACATGAAGGACTTAGAACAGTGCCCAGCACATGGTAGGTGCTACAAAAGGGTGAGCTATTATAATTAATAAATAAGTAACCTCTCCCAAAAATCTTTAGATGAAGTTGATACTTCAGTGAGATGTGCCAGGTTGTGGCTCGTGTCCCTTTAGTACATTCCATAGGACATCAAGACCCCGAGAGTGAGAGGCTCAGGCCTAAATGACTGCTGAGTCCTCCTCTCTGTGACATTTTCTGCTCTCTATTTCTTCCCATTACAATCTTTCCCATCCTTCAAGGCCAAATTCAAGGGACACTTCCTCCATGTTGCCACCCCAGATCTCACCTGGAAGGCACTTTCTCTTCTGTTGCCCCAGTACCCTGGGCATGGCACAGGGAAGGAGAACAGGATGAGGATGAGAGCCTGGACCCTCGCTGGGCCCTGCCCCCAGCTGCCCAGGAGACCCAGGTCTGACTGAGATGGAGGCTGGCCTTCACAGCCTCGGGGCATCCTGTTCACAGTGACATTCTCCAAAGCCAGGCTTCTCCAGGGTTCTGCTTAACATACCATAAAACCACTGGAAAATCAACACCCACTTTGGACTAGACCTTACTTACTAGACTAAAATATTGACTGGGGAACAGAAAATTCCCACTAAGCTGATATTGCATCTCAGAGTTTGTAAGACATCCTTCCTTCTTCAAGCAGGACCACACAGATCTGGGGGGGGGTCAGGAAGGTCTAGGGAGGAAGTGTTCTCTTTTGGGGTGATGGGGGTGCTTCCGGCCCTCCTGTGGCCTGGTCCCTGGCTCCTCACTGCCAGATTTCCTTATGGAGTGATGTCATTCTTCCTGGCTTCTCCTACTGTACCCCCACTCACACCACTGTGAACACCACCTCAGCTGGAGATGCTGGCTGTGCCTGGGCTGGGCAGGAGCTAAGGTGGCCCTCCCCTCTTCAAAGCCCTTCCCTGCTGCCCTCAGCACAAAGGCTCAACTTCTGAAGTTGGCTTTTAAGACCCTCTCTGGCTCTTTCCAACCCCCCAGGGAAACATGCTTCATCCTAAGATGCCTCTCCTAACTCCCCAAGACTAAGTTAGGGGCTCCTCCTTCCCACAGGCATTGTAACTGTTTTTGACCTGTCTATGCCCTGGATGGGACTGTCGTCTTCAGTGGGCAGGGATGGTGTCTCTTACATCACTGACTCCCCTGTGCTCAGCTCTGTGCCCAGCATGGGAATGGGGATCAATGAAAGGAAGGGAGGCAAGGAGAGAGGGAGGGAGAAAGAGAGAGGGAGGGAAAAAGAGAGAGAGATGATTACCCTCACAACTAGATAAATCACAGACAGACTGTGAGAATCTGGGAACTAACATTCTTAGATTGGGATGAATGCTCTGAGACATGTCTTGGTTCAAGACATCAGTCGATGCTGGGACTGGCTGTAAGGACCGTCCCTGTGATTACGGAGGTACTGACTAGATGAGGCCAACAGGATTTGTGGGGAGAAACCCAGATCACAGTGACCACACACTACGACACGCACAAATGACCACAGAAGAGAAGGCTTCCTAGCACTATTGAACTGAGGCCTTGACTGGCTCAGGGCCCAACACAAACACCACTCGGGGTCACTCTCCACCAGGCAAGGTCCTGCCACCCCTCAGGCACTACTGAACTCTGAGGAGAAGACAGTGGCTGCTACGGCTAAGCCCTTCAGGTCTGCTGGCAGTCGGAGACCCAGAAGGCTGGCTGGTTCCAGGTGTGCCTCCGTCTGTGTGACCGGCCAGCCCAGGACCTACATCACAGCCTGAGCAAATCAGGAGCCAGCCCCTCCCCACTCACAGGAGAAGGTCTCACTGGAGTCAATATATCAGCCAGCTCCCCTCTGGCATTTTAAGTCTATCCAGTCTGAAAAGCGGAGAGGAGGAGACAGAGGAGGGGTGAAGAGGAGGGAGAGAGAAGGGAGAATAAGGAGAGGTGCGGGGAGAAGAAGTAGAGGCTGCTCCCACCCAGCTCTGCTGGAACAAACTGTCGTATAAGGCGAGGAACAAAGGTACATCTGGACCTTGGTCTCCCTGGTTTTTTCAGGAAGAAGATGGAAGGTGTCTCTTCGAAGGGGCTAAAAGCCTGACTCCAAACCCTGTTTCAGCTGGGAAAGGGCACCTATTGGAGCCCTGAGTTTCTCCAGCCACTGCCGATGGCTTAGGCCTCAACATCCTCCCCTCCTCCGGCACCTGCCTCCCTCCACCAAGGGCTGGAATGGGGCCAGAGGGTGGGCCTTACCGTGGGCCTTGGCCTTGTACAGCGCAGCCGTCAGCAGGAAGTTCACGATGTCCCCCGGCGCCACATCCTCTGCACTCACCAGGACCACGGCACCGCCTGCCACCTTCCTGGCCACCAGGGCACCACCGGCTGCCAAGCTGGCCAGCTGGTAGGGGCCCTTGCCTAGTGCTGGAGAGAGGGGGTCCAGTTTAAGCCCTGCCTCCCTGGGCCTTTACCATCCCTATCTGCCCAGCCCTGCAAGAGGGGGGAAGAGAGCTACGCTTGGTCACTTCTCACCCTAGACCCCAGGGACCCTGATTTCCTTGATGAGGAGAAGGGATGGGAGCCCCAGGCTGCTGGCCCCTGATGGGAACTGACCCTCTGCACAGCACCGGAATCATTTCACAGGAATATTGGAAGCAAGGCCACCCCTGGAAGGCATCTGAGCCCCCACACAGCTGTCTCTCCATGGCCCTGTTGCCCTGCCTGAGACTCTGCCATTCCAGCCACTGAGCTCTTCCAGGTCGCCTCTGGGAGAAGACATTAAGACCTGGTCTCTGCTCACCTGAGGTCTGAAGGATAACCGGGAAGGCTTGGGTTCAGCATTAGTGTTCATCTACTTATTTCAGACACAGACACTTTTGTGTCTCTCAGATTCTGCAGTTTTCAGTACAGGCTGGACAGGGGCGTGGGTTTCCCAGGCAACTGCAACCTTCTAACTGACCTCCCCATTTCTGGTGTACCCCCTCCTCCAGAGCCTGTTCCCCATTGTGGTGCCCAAGTCACCTTTCTAACCACACTCCTCAATGGTTCCCCTTTGCCTTCAGGAATAGAATCCAAGAACCCAGCTTGGATTCAGGGGCCCTTCATGGCCCAACTCTGCCCACCTCCCCACCTCCCACACCCCTGCCCCTGCCACACTGAACTTCTCTTGCTCTTCTCTCATAAGAGCCATGTGGTATCCCACCTCCCTCGTGTCTCCACTCGCGCTGTCCCACCCACTTGGCAAGGTCCTCCGGTTCTGTGCCTGGGGAGAACGCCTACTCCATCTCTGGGGCCCAGCTCAAATGTCACCTCCTTGGTGAAGCTCTCCCTGCACCCACTCACACCACACAGGCACCTCCTCCCTCCTCCTGTGCTCCCCCAGCTGTCGGAGCACGGCCCACGCTGGTCACACCTCTGACAAGGAGGAGCTTGACCAGAGGTCCATGTCTGTCTCCCCGACCAGACAGGACGCAGGCAGTGCTGTGCTGGGAAATGGTTAGCAACCAGCTCTTAAAAAACGAACAAACAAACAAAACCCCATTTGGTAATGTTTGTTGATTTCCATGGTGTAAATACTCCCACCAGCGGTCAACTTCAAACTATCAACTGAATGTGAAGAGCACACAATCGGTTCTAGACAGAAAGCGTGGGCTGCCCCAGCGCACCACCGGGATGGCGCATTAACTGTTGAGTCCCCGCCACCTGGCCAGGGCCTGGACCAGAGAAAATGTTGGCAGAAATGCAGAGAAGGAATGGGTGGGTGGATGGGTGGGTGGAGGATGCTAGAAACAGCTTGTCCTTTGCCAGTTACTGCCACCCAAAATGCCACAAGAGGGAGAAAACTCTGCTCAGAGCTATCTTGCTGAAATGTCTTGCCTGGTGTCAGACAGACCTCACTTGTGCAGAGACTGCAATCCTCCCATTACAGATTCGTGCCTTTAGAGGTTAAAGGTCTGGGGCCATCAAGAGCCCCTAGTGGCTAACATTTTTGGGGGACTGCAGTCACTGCGAATGGCCATGTTCTATCCTGGTGCAGCCCTCATCTCACAGGGCCCCTAACTGGTATCCTTGTGTCTAGTCAGTCCTCCACTGTTTTACCCACTATATTCTCTCCAGGGGATGTTTTTCAAACCAAAATCTGATATTGTAGGCAACTAAGGATGGAGCCTTGGGCTTATACCCATATAGGCCTGCTCCTGGCAAGATGGTGCCTGAAAGGCAGGGGCAGAGGGAACCTGAGAAGTCAAAGGTGAATGGCAGGGACTTGAAGGGCATCTAACTCGGCCAACTTGGCCCCAACCGCACAAAGATCAGTGCTGGAAACTATTCCTAGACATCTCTCTCCCCTCTGCACCCCCAACCCTAGGGACGAAGTTAACTAATTTGTTCTAACACTTGACATTAACTTCCCTGGAGTCTTTAGTCATGACGTGGTTAATGCAGAAGTTGGAGCACATCCTGGTACCCTGCGACTTTGCGTGAACTTGAAGAAGAATCTGGGCCATAGGTTTTGCCCCAGCCACCCTCCAGAAGAGCAGTTTGAATTTGCCTTTGCCAACTCAAAACTTCAGGAAACCCAAGATGGTATCCCATGGGCCTAATGAGCTAGATTATAAAGGCCGTGGGGTGGACTGTTGGTGTAGATGGGTTTTTCACTTCCTGGTGAAGCTGCCCTGCGTGAGCACATCCCCAGAAAGCTAGCCTGGCCTGGGCTCTGGACAGAGGCTGCAGGAGCTGCTGGAAACAGAGTTCCGGGGCATTCCCGGGCGTGCACTGTCAGGGCTCTCTCTGCATGCTGGAGTCTTCCTGTCCCACATCACTGCTCTTCCAGGGCTGACAGGGCCTCAGGATGGCTGACACTGTTGTGGCACCAGAGCAGGGCAGGCAGTGCCCCAGCTCCCAAGGCTCCACTTGGGGAGGATGAGCTCACCTTTGTTAAAGAAGTCACAGTCGTATGCTGAAAGAGAGAAAACAGAGACTTCTTGAGAACGCTGGGAGAGATGGACAAGGACAAGGACCCTGGCATCCCAGCTCTCCCACCTTCTCCAAGGTGGCCTGCCTCCCAAACTTCAAAATTCAGATATGGTCATTGGATCTAGATGTCTTAAGGTGTAGGAAATACAATGGCTCCTCTCTGTGCCCCCAGCACAAAGCTCAAAGTGCGGTCTGGAGTAGGCATTCAGTATGTCTTGAATGAATGAATGAATGAATGCTGAATAGAAGAGTGTTTTGTGTGGCCCCAAAGTGGGGGAATAGAATCAAGGGGTGGAATATCCAATCAGAAATGTTGCAGAAGGTCCTGGAGGAATGTAAGCACAGAAGTCTCGGGTGGGAAGGGACTAGGGCCTCCAGGATCCTAGCCTTTTTCAGGCCCCTGGGTATAGTTTCCATCAGGCTGTGACAAGCTTCCTCCAAGTGTGTGCTCCATGCGCCCTCTAGTGGCACAGCACAGAACCACAGCCTGTTCCCCTGGCATCTCAGCCAGGGAGTCCTCAGTCCACTGAGGTAAGCCAGGGGCATTGCAGGGAGCACCAAAAGGCAGGAGCAACACCATGAGGAGCCAGCCGACCCAGTGGATCTAGAATAAAAGTTGAGAAGGGGCCACCCTCACTCACAGGATCAACACTATTCCTTTGCATTTGGCATTGCCCTTTGGAAAGAGCACTAGGAACCAGGAGATTGACCCACCATGTGGCTATGGGCAAGTATGTGCTTTTCCTCACTCGTGGACTCAGAAGATTAAACTTGAAAAGATCTCCAAGTCTCTGGTTTCTAGAGTATACCAAGTCAATGACAGGCCGCCTGGAGAAGTCGCCAAGAGCCAGCTCTCTAGAGACCCGCAGACCTATGTTCAAATCCCATCTCCCTCACTCATCTGCTGTGCATATTGGGACAAGTTACTCAACCTCTCTGAAATTTAGTGTCCTCCCCTATAGGATGGAGACCACCACTAGCATCTGCCCCCATGGACTTGTGAAGCCTGGACTAGAGTAAGGCAAGTGTTCACCTCAGGTGCAAAATTTAAGGGGACATCAGAAATCTCAAGAATGAGGACATTAATATTTTACTACGATTTTTAAAATTTTAAAGTTAACACAAAATATCCACAATGAACAAAATATCAAAATTTTAAAATAAAGACAAGAGCAGTGACAGGACCTTGCTGAGCCACACTGGAGCCCAAGGCAAAAGGAAAAATCAATAATATTGAATCCATCATTAATCAAAATTTTGATATTTTGACTATTGAAGGTGTTTTTGCATTGGTTTTAATTTTTTTTAATATTGTCTTAAAATGTGATTTATCTTGATAACTGAGTTTTGTGTTATCCTCTTAAGTCTTATGCTCCAGGCACTGACCTCACTGGCTTCACCCCAGTCCTGAATATTAAATGAGTTAATGCACGGAAAGCACAGGGCCTGGCACACAGTAGATCCTCAGTAAATGTGTGTTCCTTTATCCTTCCTGAAAGATTTTATCAGAGAAGTAGAGGGAGAAGCAGACTGCATTAGGACACAGGGCATTTTTGTTGGAAGGGTCTCAGGGTAAACCACAGAGAAAAAGGAAGTCAAAGGCAGATTCTGCTCTACTTTCTTCCTAAGGTCACTCTGCCTGAAGCCCTGAGGGCTCGGGACATGCCAGCACCCATGTCCCCATGGTGCAAGCCCAGGTATAGAACAGAGTTCTGTGCCAAGTACGTTATGCGCACTCTCTCACTGAAATCGCACAGTCCCCTGCAAGGACAGTACAGATCTCTTAACCCTCAGGTACAACTCAGAGTGTAAGAAACATGCCCCATGTCACCTCACTTGGTGGAACTTGAGTCTGAACCCAGACGTCTGGCCCCAGCACCTGTACAACCATTGTACCCCAAAGTGAGGCGTCTTGCACCAGGAAGATCTTTGGTGTGCAGGAATGAATAATAATCAATTAATTAATCATTTACATTTCTATGTATTTTATTTCATCTTTTAAATATTTACTTTTGTATCTGCTTTGTGATAAACACTTACGCTACTAACAGCATACATACGTACGTCTGTGTGTATGTATGTGAGCTCAAAATGTTTTTACTTGATAGAATTGTGCAACCAAAAGCATTTGCAGACCACCACTGCTCTAAAAAAGACTGCTATCTGGTGCTGCCTCTGATGGGCCCCGTGTGTCTCAGCGGACGAAGGGCTTTCACATTCACTGTCCCTTTTGACCCTCACCATAAACCTGGCGAGACAGGTCTATTCCTTCTTTTCCGATGAGAAAACTGAGCCCCAGAGAGGTTGGGGGGTTTGTTTGAGGTCACGCAGCTTGCAAATGGCAGCTCTGGGTCTGAAACCCAGGGCTCCTGACTCCTCCAGTAAAGTGGTTAAGAGTATGGGTTTGCAGCCAGACCAACTGGGGATGAGCCCTGGCCCCACCACCAGCCTGTGTGACCTTAGGCCTGTTACTTAGTCTCTCTCTCTAACCCGTTTCTCTAACTGTAAATCAGGAATCTGCAGTCCTACTTCACAGAGTAGTTGTAAGAATTCAACGAATGATACACATAAGCCAGTTGGTGCCTGGCACATAGTTAAGTACTCAATAAATGCTAACCAGAGTGAGGGGACTCCACAGGCCTGCCCTCAGACACTCACGGCAGAGGCGCGGGGTCCTCCAGTCGACGGCCACCCCATGCTGGCAGCACTGGTGGGCGTAGGCGGACACGCTGGCACAGAAGCACTCACAGTCACCGCCCCGGCTGCACCCACACGTGTCTGTCAGGCAGTTTGAGTAAAACCAAGTGACATCGACCTGGAGGAGGTCAGAAGTCAGAGGTCAGAAGACAGATGCTGAATGTTAACCCTACAGGTTCTTGGTTGATGCCACTCAGCCTCGGGAGCAGCATAAATGTGAAGGGACCACAGGATGAGGCGAGCTGCCCATGTCAGGTGAGGGCAGAAAGGCAGCCGGCTCAGAGGGAAATGGTAACTCCACAGTCCAGGCAGACCCCAATGTTGAGAACTAAGCTCTCTCCTTCCCCAGGCCTAGGCTATCAGATCCAGCGGCTGGAGGTGCAGCTGAGAAACAGACATGAGGTGTGGACCCCCAGCCAGGGCCAGAGACTGCCAAGGCCTGTCTGACAGCAGCCCTGAGGCCCTGGCGGGTTCAGGCAGATCTGAGCACTCACTCTCCTCTCTCCCCCCGGGGAAGGCCGATGCCACAGCACAAGGGGTCTGTGTTCACCATTCAAAAGAACTTCCTGATCAGGAGAAAGAGCCAGACTGAGACAGGTGTGAAAAGGGCACAGAAGTTCTGTTTGATTCTCTGTCCCAGGTCATCTGGGGACACAGGACAGACTCATCAGAGCAGGCTGGAGGCAGGGGAACGACAGAGATGGGTCTTCCTTCTAGACCTGAGGGGTCTCTCCCAAGGCATGGGGGTGGGGGAGTCTGAGAGCAGAAGGACTCCCAGGGAGGCAGGAAGGGGGCCAGGGGTGGCCAAGGCCGGGGTCCACGCACCACAGGGTGGCAGGTCTCGAACACCTCACTGAGCAGGATGCTGCACTCCTTTTTGGCAAACGGTTCTCGGAGAGGATTCAGGACACATGTGTCTCGAGGGTCAAGGGTGTCTGGGCACTGAGGGGGCAAAGGCAGAGTTGTTGACCTCCCTACCCACCAAATGCCTGTTGCCTGATGTGCTGGACAGACTCTTAGAGTGACCCCTTGATCCCCAGCTCCTGGTGTTCATGTCCTTGTATAATCCCTTGACCTCAACTGTGGGAGGGACCGAACTGACAAAGTGACAGAAGACAGCAAACGTGAGGGATGGATCTGGTTATGTGTCTGTGATTGCATTATCATGTTACATAAGACTGCAGAGCCCATCTGGCTGGAGTCTCCCCCTTGCTGGCTGTGAATGGCAGATGACAGGAGTGGTGGGTGGTCTCTAGTAGCTAAGGGTCATCCTGGGCCAACAGCTTGCAAAAAAAACTGAAACTCTCAGTTCTATGGCAATAAGGACTGGCTGTTAATAACCACACAAGTAGACAGGGAAGCAGATTCCACCCCATTCAGACTTTCAGATGAGAGCCCAGCCCTGGCTGATACATTAATTGCAGCCTGTGATACACAAAGCCGAGACCAAGTCAACTTGTGCCCTGACTCCTGACTCACAGAAAGTGAAATAATACCTGTGCATGGTTGGCTGCTCCTAAGCCTGCAGTTATGTTGTTACGCAGCTAAAGAAAACCAATACAGATTTCCTGATGTTGGCTGAATCTTCTCCCTCAGGCCTATATTTTCACTAGAGCCCCCTAGGGTATGCCCAAGGGAATTATTGTGAGAGGGAAATAACATCGGGGAGTCAGAGGAGGGAAGCGATAAAGGCTGGTCACCCACTCAGCTACTCTAAAATGGGATGGCTTAGAGCAAACTTTTCTGAGGCTGTGAGAACAGCCTTGTCCCACTTCAGGACTACATGGAGCCCCAGGCCATGACTAACCATGACTAACTGTTCCTCTGACCCCAGTCTACATAGGCTTATCTCCATATAGTCCCCAACAGAGAACTAGGAACATAAGATCACTCAGACCAGGAAAGGCAAATATGTAAAACTCATATCACCACTCTAATGCAGCACCCATAGCAGACATAACTAATTGATCACAATTCTTCCAGCTGAGCCAGACACACGTGTTGGTATTTCTCAACACAGCTTCCCAGGCAGCCTCATCTAATTGATCAGATTTGTCACATGAGGTGAAATCTGTTCACTATCCCTCTCCCAGACCCTTCACTTCACAGAGGACCACAGAGAAAATGGGACTTATTCAAGGTCACCCAGCAAGTCACTGGATGATTTAAGACAAGAACGCAGGTCTCCTTCTCTCAGTTCAGTGTTGTTTCTCCCAATAGCTCACAGTTTGGCAGCCTCAGTAAGACATCTCCCAAACCTCAGAGGTACCCTCTGTCATTTCTGCCTCTGCTAATATTATTCTCCCTGTCAGAGGCCTTCTCTCTGATACATTCATCCATCCAAAAATGGTCTATCTTTTAAGTATCACACTAGTCCCACCTCCTTCAGGAAGCCTTCTCTGATTAGCCTCAACCTATGTAGGTCTCTCTTGGTCTCTCCTCTATTCCAGATCTATCACCAGGCTCTGGGCGCACAGACATGGGTAAGATGGTCATGCTTCAGCAAACCTCATCTTCCCTACTATATGGTCATCTCTCCTAGGACAGAGACTGTGCCTCTTTCCCAGTCCCCACCCTCCCACCAGGGTTTGGTCCAGGGCACACGTGCGTCTGATTTGTGCGACTGGACGCTGCATATCCTCAGGCCACAGGATGGAGTCTAGGGCTGGGGATGCCAAATCAAAGACTGTGAGAGCTGCTGCAGGAGCAGCCTCACACCAAGGCCCCTCCCCCGGCCTGCGGCCAGGCTCTTTCAGTGCTGACCAGAGCCCATCCGGGTGAGGGGGGTGAGCCAGCTTAGAGAGGCTTTACCTCGGCTGCAGCCCAACTGCCACCAAACTCCTGGGGGTTAGTTAACTCTAAGTTCTCCGGGGTCCTCATCTCATTGACCGTTTTTAAGTCAAAGTTCCCACAGAGTCCTGTCAGCAGGCCCTGAAAGGAGAGAGAATGGTCAGTTGCTGGCACCCCAGTGGTGAACTTTGGGCAGAGGGGTTGCCATGAGCCCAGGTGTCTGTCATGGGCCCAAAAGCAACTACTGGGGTCACAGTATGCAGAGGGATAGAAGAGTCAGAGAAGGGGCCTAGAGCGTGCTGGGGCAGATAGGACAGAAGGCGTGATGCTCCTGGCTCTTTGGGGAGGGTACAGCTCTTGCAAGGACACCCAGTGGCTTGGCTCAGTCCCAGGCAGGAACACAGGGCCCATGAGGGTCACTGCTCATGTGACTACCTGCCACTGTGGCCCAGCCTGGATGTGCACTGTGGTTCTCTGGTCCCATAAGAGGGTGATGTGCTCCCGTGGGAAATGCACCAGCGTGAAAAACCCCACTTGCCATGTGTGGACCTCCTGCTTCTTGTCCAGGAAGCTCTCAGGACTCTAGGGAGACAGAGGTGGCTGTTCCTGAGACCAGAGCATCCCCCAACACCTGGGTCAGCTGGGCCTGGCTACAAGTCACTGCCCAGCCCCAGGAGTTCACCAACATCTCTGCCTCCCTCGTGCCCTGACATTGACCTCTGGGTCCCTGACCCCGGCCAAGGAACTCAGTCTGGGCTGCTGACTCAACAGTTCCAAGAGAAAGTGCTGTGGTAAGGAAACCAGTCCTTAGCCCTCTTCCACCCCCAGCCCCCATGAACCGGTAAATTGTCCACACAGCCTTCACCGGCACCGGGCCTTACGGGAGTTCCTGAGTCGTCATCGAAGATGATGAGTGAATTCCCAACATTGACGGAAATAAATTTCCTGCAGATGATGCCAGAGCTGTAGCAGTTCACATTTTCTACAATCACAGAGAAGCTGAAATCTGATGTGCTCTGAGGAGAAATAAGTTCGTGCAGTAAAGCCAGGGAGAGAAGAGTCTGCTAAGAGGCACAAGGTAGAGGGATACGGCCTCTTGCAGTGGTTTTCAACCCACTTCTGTGTCATATGAGCTGTGTGACTTTGGGCAATTTACCTCAGTTCTCTGAAGCTCAGTTTTGTTTTGGGTGCCTGGTGCACTGTTTAGCAGGTAGGGACTCTGCAAAAAGTATCTGATGAATGAATGAATGAATACATAATAGGGATAACTAATGTAGACAGGTGTGTGAGGGAAGGGGCACTGTCTTACACACACTGATGACAGTAATGTATGCCTTCTTGGAGGGCAACTTGCAGGCACTGAACAGTGTTCTAAATGTGTAACTTTTCCTAGCAACGCCACTTCTGAGAGTCTAGAGACACATCCACCCAAATACTCATTGAGCATTTAAATACTGACAACAACCTAAACGTCCATCAACGGCAAATAATAAAACAAACTAGAGCACATCCCTTCTGTGGATCTCTATAGAAAAAAGGAACATTGAATGACTATGTGAGAAAATGTCCAAAGTACACTAATAATGATAAAAGCAAACTGCAGGATCTTATTCATAGAAACCAACCAAAATGTGTGTGTGTCTGTCAGTCGCATGGAAAATGATCATGCAGGATTCACACCTGTTATGAGTGTTTATTCAGCAGGGGACAGGAACAGAAGACATGTGAAAAGGAATATTTGCTTTTAATATATGCTTCTATGTTGTTTTAAATATTAGTGAAGAGCATGCAAAACCTTTGAAATCTATAAAATAAAATACAACAGGGTCTTTGTCTTGTTGGAGTTACTGAAAGAGCCCAGCACAGATAGGACTCACTCCATAAACAGTTTGTCATTATTACTGTTGTTGTTGTTGTTGTTGTTACTCTTACTGTTATATAATGAGAGGGAGAGGCCCTTAGCAAAACCAGGATCCCTGAATGTGTCTGGGGCACTCTCCCGCCTACCCTGTTGGTACCCTTTTCTCCTTCTGGAGGGGATCCTGCCTCTACTGTGCCATCCCATACCACCACCCCTTTTCCTCTGGGTGAGCTGATGGCTGTAACATGTGATTGCTTAAGCACACCGCTCCAGTCAGGTTTCTTGGTTCAGATGTGTGACCTCGGGTGAGATACCAACTTCCCTAAGCCCAAGTTGCTCCATCTATATAATGTGGACTCACTAAACTCGATCTTGCAGGATTACTGTAAGAAGTAAGTGAACTAATGCTTAAAAATGGCTTGGTAGGCTGTCAGGCATATAATAAAGGCCCAGAGAGGCTTTTACTGTTACAGACAGAAAAACCACTGGGACCCAAGGGGGCAAGGCTATAAATGGTGAGTGGACAGGCAGGGGGTTATTTATGACTGGTGGGCCTGGTCCAGCTCTGAGCTTGCTCCTTGGCACTTCTTTGGGTCTCTAGATAGTCACACCACAGGGCTTAGATGCCCCCACCCACCCAATTATGCGTCAACAGCAGCCTTAGCTGCCCTGGGTCCCCATGGAGCCGGCTCTGCAGACACACTCAGGCGCTCACCTTGACCAGGTGCACTTTGCATGCCCCCACGAAGTCAAACGGGAGCCCATCAAACGTGCGGTAATGCCGGTCTCCATATGCCGTGCAGGTGGAGGCGCAGGGGTGGAGGGCGCACTGGAATGAGCCGTGCTGGCACACGCTGAAACACACGCGCCCAGACCCCTCACAGGGCATGCCCCCCACCCCACCCTGAATATCACGGCAGGGCTATTGCCCATCAAGCACCTATTGTGTGCTCCTGGGCTGGGGGTCCAGAAACATCATAGACCTCCAACAGACACCCGGAGGGTGGGAGGGAGGGACCCATTTCGTGTAGGAGACACTGGGGTTCAGAGAAGTTAAGTTAATAAATAACAGAGCCAAGACTGAATCCAGAGCTATTTGACTCCAGCTTCCGCACTCTTTACCACTCCAATTGTTCATTCATTCACTTGTTCATTCAATAAATATTAAGCACCAACCATATCCTAGGCATTATTCCAGGCATTTGAGACATATCAGTGAACGAAACAGCAAAAAACCTCTGCCTTTGTGAAGTTTATATTCTAGAGGAGGAAGATACACACTAAACCATAAAAAATAAGAAGTATGCATGAGTAGGTAATATAGTGGGTTAGAAGGGAGCAAGATAAAGGGGATTGAGAATGTGTGTGGGGGTGGACAGAGGGACATGCGGGCAGACTTAGTGGAGGTGAGGAAATTAAGTATATGGACATTTGGAAGACAAGCATCCTGGGCAGAGGGTATAGCCTTTGCAAAGGTCCTGGGGAACACTTGGGAAGACAACATAGCGAGGATGGAGAGTGGAGGAGGAGGAGAGGACGAATTCAGGGAGGTAACAGAAGTCCAAGCCCCATAGGTCCAAGAAGGCCATTGTAAGAATGGTAGCTTTGTTAGGAGTGAGAGGGGGAGTGTTTGGAGGTTTTATTCATGGGAATAACATGATCTGATTTATGTTCCACTCTGGCTGCTGTGCTGAGTCTAAGCTGAAGGGAGCCAAGGGGGAGGTAAGAAGATCAGTTAAGAGGTTATTCTGCAAATCATGGAAGAGATGATGCTGACTCAGAACGGGGTAACAGTGGTGGAAGGAATGAGATCCAGATTCTGAATCTATTTTGAAGGTAGAACCAAAAGGATCTGCAGACAGCTTGGAGGAAGGTAGCAAAAGAAAGGACTCAAAGATAATCCCAGGGATTTCAGCCTGAGCAATTGGAAAAATGAAGCCTTCATCAACCCAGACGGGGAAGACTGAGTGAGGAGCAGGTCTGAGGGGACAGATCATGTGTTCAGTTTTGGGCATGTGGGCATCTGAGATGTGTGGTGATGCCTGGTAGGTGGTTGGACGTGTGAGTCTGGAGTTCAGGAGTAAGGTTTGGACCAGAAATGTGGGAACCATCTGCCTATGGATGGGCCTTATTGCCACGAGACTGGGTGAGTTCACCAAGGGAGTGAGTATAAACACAGAAGAGGTCCCTTGGGGCACCCAATATTAAGAGTTTGGAAAAAAGGAAGAATTGGCAAAAGAACCTGAGAAGGAGCAGCAAGAGAGGTAGGAGGAAAACCAAGAGAGTGGGGAATCCCAGAGCCACAAGAAGAAAAATATGAAGGAAGAGAGAATGATAACCAGTGACTGACTGTGTGGCTAACTGGTCTAGGAAGATGAGGACCAAGTATCGAACACTGGATACAGCAAGGTGGAGATTATCAGTCACCTTAGTAGGAATCGTTTTGGTGGAATGGAAGGGAGGATGAGAGAAGAGGAATTGAAAACAGCAAATACAGAACTTTTTTGAGAAGTTCTGCAATAAAAAGGGAGCAGAGAAATGGAGTAGTTGCTAGGGGACTGGAAGTTTTTCAAACCACTTTTTAGGCTGATGGGAATGATCTAGTAAATGATGGAAAAATGACTGTGTGGGAGAGAACGGGGTGGACTGCTGTAGAGCTGCCCTTGAACAGATGCGGGGGGTGGGATCCACAGCACGAGTGAGGGACTAGCTTTAAGTTGGAGTAGAGACACTTAGCTCACCTACAGTAAAAGTGTAAAGGCAGAATACACGGGTATAGAGTCTGGAAAGTTCAATTTTGGTTTCAATTTTCTCAGTGAAACAGGAAGTGAGACCATCAACTGAGAGTGAGCGGAGGGGAGCTGGTGTCAGGGATTTGGAGAGAGGAGAGAGTGACAGTCACCTGGGGGGATGAAAGAGTGAATGAGACCAGGAAAGTATAGCATGACCCCTGGTCAGCCTGAAGGGCCTTTTTGGGGTTCAGAGTTATGAATTAAAAGTGAGACCAGACAGCCTG
The DNA here is from genome assembly GCF_048773025.1 of Camelus bactrianus. NCBI lineage: Eukaryota > Metazoa > Chordata > Mammalia > Artiodactyla > Camelidae > Camelus > Camelus bactrianus. The sequence goes on from NC_133548.1 coordinate 35,812,520, forward strand.
GTTATGTGTTCCTCCAGCCACATTCAGGCACATGGATGCAGATGCAAAAGGTGGATGACGCCAGAGTTGTGATTTTGCTAAACAAGTAGGGCCAAGCAGGAAAGGCAAGAGAATGGAGGCTGCATTCAAGAGTGGTCACAGTGCTGGACCATGGGCCTGGCACAAAGAGGAGGGAAAGTACCAGAGAGGGAGGGGCAGTGCAGACCTGGTTGGGTCCACAGATCAGAAATCTAGGTGGGGTTGAAGGACTGGGGAGGGGGGGTCAGTTACAGGGAGTGAAATAGAAAGACAGAAAGTGAAGTGAGATGCATGAACCTGGGATGTGGGCCGGGTGGGTTATTGGGAATGACAAATAGGGGGTGGCCACTCATTCCATTAGGATGGAGAATAAGATCATTGGAAGAGGGAAGATGAAGAAATTAAGATGCTAGGATAATAAAAACACTTCTAAATGGATACTGAAATCTCCAAGAATTAGGGCAGGTTCAGGGCTAGATAGAGTGACAGTGAGTATGGAACTAAAATCTTCAGGACTACAGGGACATGACCTGGGGCTCCACGGATGACAGCAACAATGAGAGACAGGCTCTCTCCAAGCACACACCATAAACTCACTGATTCCACGTCTCCCTAAGCCTGTGTATACATTCAGTCACACACCCACCTACATGACTTGTCACAACGCAGCTGTATATTCAGGGCTGTAAATGTCCCCTCTGTGATTGGTTCCATGCTACCAACATGACGTCACTGAACATGGACTTGGGAAGAGATGGGCAGCCAGTCTTCATCTCAGTAAATAGATCTCATCCAACACTCAAGCCACATCAGCCCAGACACCCCTCCAGCACCCACCTCCCCAGTAGAGAGCAGTTGGAATCTGAGACACAGTGAAATGTCCTTCAAGTTGGAATGTTGAGAAAGTCCAAACACATATTAGGAAGGTAGAGCATTAAAAACTGAGTGTGTCCCAGTCCCCTAAGGGAGAGAAGACCCACTCTGTGGCCAGGCAGCCTCTTTCATGAGGAAAGAGCCTATTTATGTCAATGTTCCAAATCCTCAAATAATCCCAAGGTTCAGCCCTTTGGCCAAAGTGCTCACGGAAGATTCAACATAGCATAGCCATTCCCCTGCCTGAGGCTGGGGGTGCTGGTGCGGTGGCTGGCATCCAGTGAGTTGACAAAGTGAGTCAGTCCCCGACTCTGAGCATCCCTTGGCAATTCCAGGCTGGCGAGCTCTGATGTCTCACCACATGCGCTGGCACCCACAGTCCGCTCTGGCTCACAACAGCCATGAAATCCCATGAACAATGGAGCACCCAGCCTGCACAGAGACATTATACCCAGGGAATTCTGGGGTAAGAGTCAGGGCTCTGATCCTATAAATACATCCTGATGTATTAAAGAAACCAGCCTTAGAATGAATGGGCTTGACTGTGACTCTGATGCTGACATGGAAAGAAATGCCATGGCCATCTCCTGGGTGAGGGAAACAAGACAATTTCAACCCCAGCATGGGATAGAGACTGGGAACTGTGCTCTAGTTAGTTGGACATGTCTCCAAGATGGAGCCCCCCTAGCTTCTTTGCTGGGCCGCTGGGCCCCAGTCCTGGGGGCTTCTAGCCCTCATCAAGCCATCCCTAGCTAGATCTCAACATGGGAACAATGATCAAGTTTGCTTCCCAAGATCAGGGTACCAATTTACCATTACTCATCCCCTCCCCCAGAGCTCTCTCCATCCCCCATTGCCCCTGACTCAGAGGCCAAATAAGGCTGTCTCCTATACTCCACACTGCCATCTCTACCAAGAACTGAATGTCCTTGAGAAGAGGAAATCTCACCCAGGGCCAAGGGGAAGGACACAGCACATTCTCAGAGCTCAGTATGGCAGTGACAGTAGTGGAGACAACAGAGGACCTGCTCATCCCCTCACCCACCTGGGACCCCTTCATGCAGCCAGCCGCAGCACACGTCCCTCTGCACACTCACAGATGCACACTCATTAATGCGAGATGAATCCCTAAGCCCAAGAAACCTTACTTAGCCTGTAGGAGACTTAAGGGTTCAGGAGAGCTGAGTGGCTAGGAAGGGCACTAATTTATCATTACTCACCCATCTCCAAAACAAACACCAGACCAGAAATCAATACATCAAGCCTGACCTGAAGCTACTTTACACAGGATCTTGTGTCTAGCCCAACCCCTTTGGACAGTCACTGGAACGTGATATGAGGCCAGGACAGCAACAGGTTCCACTGGGTGGAGAGCTCCACTGGAATGAGCTGGGCAGACCTCTCTGAGGGGCCCTGGCCCTCTCTCCTCTCCCTCTCCATCCTACCTCACTAGTCTAGCTGATGTGCTTAGGCCATTTTCCAGAGAGTTGTAGGACCTGGGGCTCAGGGGTCCCTGAGGTGTCCCCTGGCCCCCTGGGGTAGTGACAGGGCCACCCTGGTCCTGCAGACATCAGGGCTGGAGGAGCACTGGGACTCTCAGAGCCCTGGAAAGCCCAGGTTGGGTCCTGAGCCAGAAGTGCAAAGGCACATGGGGGAATGTCAGGGAGGCTCCACGTGCCTTTGTGTGCCAGGAACGCAGGGGACACCTGGCAAAGGAGGCCACAGCAGGAGCTGCCCAGCCTGGGAAACATGGGTTGAGAGGACTCATTAGCTGTTGGGGTAGTTATAAGGCCTTTGGAGGGCCTTTGGGAGAGCTTCAAGATTTAGGTGATTTACAAAATAGGAGAGACTCAGCTCTCCCAGAAGCAGAGGACAGGTGGAGAGTGGGAAAACAAGTTACTTAAAAAAGAATCACCATAGACACTTCTAGGAGCCAAGCCTTCGGAAAGTGAGTTAATCTGAGTTAGGCACAGCAGCGGGGGAAGCTTGGGGTGACATTTAGGAGGTTGTGTCTCTATCCACTTCCTCGCCCCTGCTGCTTGGCCAGGCAGGCTCTACAGAACTGGCCCCAAGTCTGTTTTCCCAGAATCCAATCCAGATGCGCACAAGCTCACATATGTATGTACATGAATGTACATATATTCCTATATTCACATAAGCATGTACATATTCATAGGAAAACACAAATGCACATTTTACATATATGTTCACTCACGTGTTAAGACAAATATGCACACCCAATGCATGCACACACATTCACATACTTTGCACACACGTCCCCACAAACTAAATAAATGCAGATGTACACAAATATATATAAACACAGGTGTAAACACACACAAAATCATACTTGTATGTAGTCACTAACACATTCAGGATTATGAATGCCCAACTTCTCATATACATGCATGTGCATATACATTCACATATGCAGTCTATGCATTTTGGACATGAGCCCACATTTACACATCCATATAAACATACAGACACTGTCATGATTACAAATACACATGTACACACATTCATATGCATGTCTGAACAAATGCACATTCATGTAAATACTCACAAAAACTCCCCAAATTCTTACCATGCATACATATATTATATACAAACTCCTATGTAGCACACAAACACACAACATGAATATGAACATGGTTGAAAAGGGAATGCTAGATTGTGCTTGTAATCATATCCCATATCCATCCTCACTTTCAGCAAAAAACAGAGCCTGGATGGGCCCTCACTTACCAGGAATGACAGGGAGACATGACCTGGTCCCCGGGGAAATACTCCTTCTCTTTCCAAGTGCACGGGCACTCCTCCGGCAGGAAGCATGCATCCCCGTGTCTGAGCAGGCTGTAAGGACACAGCAAGCAGGTGGTCAGGAGAGTGCCCTTCCCATATCTGCCACATATCTGCCATCTGTGGAGGACTCCGTCCTCTTGGATGCCTTGGAGTGGCTCTCACCATTTACCCTGGAAGAGAGTGGCCATGTACCCACTACCATCATGCTCATGTCCAGTGGGGTTCAGAGGTACCTTAGTAACTGGGAAAACCAGAGACAGACTCGGCCCAGCTCAGAAGTCTCTGCAATCAATCAGGAAGCAAGGCTCAGCTCTACCAGCCACATTCCTCCTGGCTGGGCTGGATGCCAGTTGTGCCGTAGACACTAGTTGTGTCTAATGAACAGACCATGGACGTGGACATTGACCCTCCCACCCAGCTGGCTCATGAAGTAACCAGTGGACCTGCACTGAAAGAAATGTTAAAGGGAAATTTTCAGGAAGATGGAAACTCAGATCCACATGAGGGAATGAAGAGCTCCAAAAGTGGAAAATGTCAGGAAATATTTTTTTAAATTATTTGTTAATTTTTAAGAGATAACTGAGCATTTAGAGCAAGATTAATGTCAATGAATTGTGAGGTTTATAACATATGTAGAAATAAAATATATGACAATAACAGTACAAAGAACAAAAAGGAGGCAAATGAAAGCATGCCGTCACAAGTATTCCACATAAAGTGGTAAAATATTAATTCATGGTAGACTGTGGTAAATGAAAGATACATATTATAATCTCTAGAAAACCGTAAAAAAAATACCAGGATATATAGTTAAAATAAAGGAGAAAAAATAGAATACTAAAAAAATTTAACCCAAAAGATGGAAGAAAAGAAGAAAAAACAAAGAACAATAGGAGAAACAGATAACAAATAACAAGATGGTAGTATTAAATTTGATCCAATTACATTAAAGTGAATGCATAAACCCTCCAATTACAAGGGAGAAACTGTGACATTAACTAAAAAAGCAAGACTCAAGTATAACCTGTTTACAAAAGACACAGCTGAAATATAGAGGCACAGATGAGCTAAAAGCAAAATGATGGGAAAAGATACAATGCAAACACTAGTCATTAGAAAGACGGAGTGGCTATACTAACATTAGACAAAGTAGACTTCAAGACAAGTAGTATTAACAACAATAACAAGGGATATTTCATGATAACAAAAGTCAATTTATCAAGAGAACCTAAAAATCTTAAATGGGCACACACCAAGTAACAGACCTTCAAAAAACAGAAGCAAAAACTCACAGAACTAAAAGGAGAAAAGAGACAAAACTACAATTATAGTTGGAGATCTCACATTCTTCTCCACTAATGATAGAATAGGCAAAAAGTCATCATAGACGTAGAAGACAACAACTTAACAATGTTCTTGACTTAATTGACAATTTTAAAACTCTCCATCCAATAACAGCAGAACGCATGTTATTTCAAACATACATGGGAAATTCACCAAGACAAACTACATTCTGGACCTTAAAAAACTCAAATTTCAAAGACTTGAAATCATACAAAGTATATTCTCTGGCCACAATGAAATTAAATTAGAAGTCAGGAACAAACAGATATAAGGCAAATCTCCAAATATGTCACAATTAGTAACATTTCTAAACAACTCATGGATCAAAAAAGAAACCACAAATTAGAAAATATTACAACAAAAATAATGAAAACATATCATATCAAAATCTGTAGAGTGCAGATAAAGCAGTGCTTACAAAAATATAGTTTTAAATGCTTCTATTTTTAGAAAATAATCAAAGATCTAAACTAGAAGTATAAGAGCATATTAAATCCAACATAATTAGTAAGAAGGGGAAAAAAAGGATAAGAGAAGAAATAAGTGAAATAGAAAACAGAAAAACAATTGAGGAGATCAATGAAATCAGAAGTTGGTTCTTTGAAAAGATCAATCAAACTGACAACCACCTGGCCAGACTGAGTAGTAAAAAAAGAGAAACAATTCAAGTTACCAATATTAAGAACAAAGGAAAGACATCGCTGCAGATCCTACAGATATTAAAAGGAAAATAGGAAATATTATGGACAATATTAAACTAATAAATTGACAACTTAGATGGAATGAACAACAAAAACATCAAATATCTATGAATAAATTCAATAAGAGTGCAAACTTTTAGGTGAAAACTATGAAACACTGAAGAGAGAAATTAAAGAAAGCCCAATAAATAGAGCAGTAATACCATATTTGTAGACTGGAGGACTCACCAGTTTGAAGATGTCAGTTCTACCCAAATTGATCTATAGATTCAACACAACCCAAATCAAAATCCCAGAGGCCTTTTTGTGGAAATTGACAAGCTGATCCTAAGTTTACATGGAAATTCAAAGACCTAGAAATGCCAAAAAACTTTGAGAAGGAATAAAGTTGGAGCAGTATCAATTTCTGATTTCAAGACTTACTATAAAGCTTCAGAAATCAAGAGAGTGTGATATTGGCCTGAAAATAGACAAATAGATCAATGGAACAGAATAAAGTGTCCTGAAACAGATCCACATTTATACAGTCAATTGATTTTTTTTTTAAGTGCCAAAACAATCCAATAAGGAAGGGAAAGTTGTTGTTTTTTGTTTTTTTTTTTTAATGGGGCTAGAACCACTGGATATCCATCAGAAAAGATAACATGAAATGACTCCATTTTATAACATATACAAACTATAATAATTTTAGATAGACTATAGACTGAAATGTAAAAGCCAAAATTGTAAAGCTCCTGGAGGAAAACATAGGAGTATATCTTTGGAACCATGGCAAAGAGTTCTTAGGACTCAGAAAGAGTACCAATCATAAAGAAAAAAGTGGTATGGTAGACATCACCAAAATTTTAAAGCTCTGTTCATCAGAAGCTTTTAGACATATTAAGACATTTGAAGTGAATGAATAGGCAAACCACAGACAAGGAGGAAATATCTGCAATATATATATTTGACAAAGGACTTGCATCCAGAATATATAAAGAATTTCTGCAACTCATTTTTTTAAAAAAGCAGCTAAATAAAAAGCAGGCAAAAGACCTGAATGGACAGTTTACAAAGGAAGAGACACAAATGGCCAAAAAGCACATGAAAAAGTACTCATCATTAGTCATTAGGGAAATACAAATTAAAACTATAGTGAGAGTTGACTATGTTCTCACTAAAATAACAAAAATGAGAAAAACTGAAAACATCAAGTGTTAGTGAGGACGTGTAGAAGCCAGGACTCTCATGCAGAGTGTGAAATCATACAAATGCTTTGGAAAATAGTTGGTAATTTCTTATGTAGTTAAACACGCAAATATCCTAGGACTTAATTCCACACTGATGTGTTCATCCAAGAGAAAGACACAGCCTTATTCAAAATAGCCCCAAACTGGAAACAACCCAAATATGCATGAACACTCGAGTGGATAAGTACTGTTTATTCAGACAATGGAATACTACTGAGCAATAATAAAAAGAAACCTACTGGAAAATACAACAATGTGGATCGACCTCAAAAACTAAGGAAAAGAAACCAGACATCAAAGGATAGATACTGTAAGATTCTATTTCCACAAAGTTCTAGAACAAACAGAGTCGACCAATACCAAAATGAAGAACTATGGTGCAGAGGTGGGGGAGGTACTAACTGGGAAAAGACATAGGGCATGAGGGAATTTTTTGAGGGAAAAGAGGTTTTTTATATCTTTATGAGGGTGTGGGTTACAGGAGGGTATAAATTTGTCAAAGCCTAGCAAACTGTATACTGTCAATCTGTGTGTTTTACTGTATATAAATTATGTCTCACTTTTTAAAAATTAAAAGAAAAAAAGAGTGAAACACAAAAAATTGATTAGAAGCTTGATAATTTAGGGAGAGCCCATCATTTTGTTGGGGAACCCCTAAAATGTCAGTTTCTAGGGTTTTTCTCTCTTGGCCCAGTCAACTTTCAAGAGAAGACTCTTCTTTCATTTCTGGCCTAGGAGGCAAAAACTTTGATGCCACCATCCTGGGAACCAAGCTGGGGAAGAGGGAAGAGGGCTGGGCCCCAGCTGGCTTTTACTCCATCTCCTTGTATTTATTTCACATCTCATCCCTGCCACTGTCCCCAGGACCCAAGTCTCTGATTTGACTTTTCTCGAAACTCTTACCATCTTTCTCCTGCTGGATGGGGTTAGGAAATCTGGGGATTTAACTACTCCTTACACAGACTTGCAATTCATCCTCTTGTCTTGCTCCTACTACCCTCCTTCTGAGATGCCTGGAGCCTCCTGTTCCTGAAGCTGTCAACACCATATAGGCTGTTTCTCCTTGGCCTTCCCCTCTACAAGCATCAGCAGTCAAACCCTGCTCTGAAAGGTCAGTCTCTACACAGCCACCCTCAACTCTTCAAAAACTATTGACCCATCTCATGGCCACTGTTATCCCATTCTTGTTCCCTTTGTCTCTGGTGATTTATACTTTTTTTCTTTAACTCCATTACCAACATTTCATTGTGGTTGTGGGAGGAAGGAGGAAAAAAAAGCATGTGCTTAATCGGCAATGTTCTTTCTACCCGAAGCTACTTAACCTTTCTAAGACTCTTATTTTTTCATGTGTAAAACAGGAATAATGACACCTTCTTCCCAAGGTCATTAGGAGAATTTAATTACAAACCTGAGCACATTGCCTAGAGCTTAGTAGATACACAATAAATATTGGTTTCTTGCCCCTCCTTTCCCCGTAATTACGTCAGACCCCAGCATGGGCTGGCTCACTGCCTTGCACCTTCACCCCCAGGCCCTGTCTCTCAGCACTTCCTGGGGGACCTTCCCTACCGCCACCATCTACTGCTGCCTCCGGGCCCTTTGCAGACCTGCCTGCACCCCTAGCACCTTCTGTGTGCCCACCACAGACAGGAATATGCTGAGGGGAACTCTGGCCCCTGTCTTCAAGGTGCCCTCAATCTGAGGATCACCGTCTCCTTAACTTAACAGCCCAGGTATCATTAGGAGCATTATCCCAGCTCCCAACAGAATGTTCCACGATGGTAGGAAATGCCTGCCCTTCCTTTACAAGTTGAGACTAATAATTTCCCTTTGACAAGCCCCTGTGGAATGCGTATAAGCTCCTCATAGGGCATTTGATACGGCAACATGAGCCACTAGGGCAAACACCCCGAGGTGATGGAGGTCCAGTACGAAGAAGGGGACGAGGACAAGGCTGCATGGAACACTTACTGCACAGTGCCCTGTCTTAGTTAAATCTCACAAGAACCCTGCATGGTGGGTGTTACTGCCCTCAATTCACAGATGGGCAAACTCAGGCTCACAAAAATGAAGTGACCTGTCCAACACCACGTAGCTAGTGACAAACATTAAGCCCTCTGGACTGGGCATGCTCTGATGGCAGCATCTCAGGCACCCAGGAGGGAGACTACTTCCACTGGGTGGGGCCTTTCTTTTTCAAGTATTATAGGGGTTCGAGCCCTCCTCCACCTGGTCAGAATTTTGCAGGGATGGAGGCTGAGAGCTGAACATGGGTTTCCTCTCTTGTGTTCTTCAGTAGAGCACGCCTGGCACCCACCCAGTGCTTCCTTTTCAGTCCCTCATTTAATCCTCACAACAACCTCTTGAGGTGGTAAGTATTATTATTATTATTATTATTATTATTATTATTATTATTATTATTATTATTACTATTTTACAGATGAAAAACTGAGCCTCCAAGGAGCTAGGCCCCTTCCTTGTCCAAGGTCACATGCTGGTAAGAAGCAGAGGCAGGGAGACTGCACTCCAGCTTGGCTCCCCACACTCCTGCTCTTTCTCGGATTCCTTGCTGGTCATTACACTGTCACTGGCCAACCCTGGGCTGGTGCCTCCCTGCAAGGCTGTGTAAGGTTTTCCCTGCCCCTCATTCCACCTTGCGGTCCCTGGTTCTGCCAGCCTTCAGGAGAGGGAACCCAAGGCAACACGGATACACACCCCGGGGGACAAGCACATCCTGAGAGGCAGGGGCTGCGGGCTGGCACGCTCAGGTTCAGCAGCTGCTGCTCGCACGTCCTCTCTCTGCTCAGCTCAGGGTCAGTGCGCAGGTCACTGCAGTTCACGAAGACCTGGCCCGCTGGGCAGGCAGCAGCTGGAAGAGAAGCTGGGATGAGCCTGGATGCTCAGCAAGATGCTTGGAACACCTCAGCCTAGGATGGGGTCCTGGCAGCAGAGGTGGCCAGAGAGACCTGGGGACCCAGCATCTGGGGGATGCAGCACAGATGGGGCTCTGATGCCTTCTCAGCCCTGGCTGTCCTGAGGCCTCCCTTGGATTCCCAGATGCACATCACAGCGGGCGAGAGGGGTGTGTGCTGTCACACAACAGGACAACTGCTACCAGGGCCAATTATTGGATGTGTCCTTTCCACCAGGTGCTGTTCCAGGCCCTTCACATGCATTTTCTTATTTAATCCTATAACAACTCTGTGAGGTATTATTACCCCCTGTTTTCCCATATAATGGAAAAAAGCCACTTCTGCTTTCCAAAGGCATGATAAGGTGAGAGGAAGTGCCCCCAGAAGGACCAGGAGAGGAACCAGAAAGAAGACAGCCATGCAGTGAGGCAGGGTGGCCAGGGGACTTTCAACAACAGGGAAGTCAACTTCCCATTACCTGTGTTTCTGTGACATAAGCCCACTCTCTCTCCCCGAACCTTCAGTCAAGCCGGCCATGTACACTTATACCATGTCAGTACACTTTTTTAGGGAAATCAATAAAAGGGGGCTGAGTTCCACACCCTCCCTGTGATTGAACAGAGAGAAAGGAATAACCACAGGGGATGAAATGAAAGTCCCAAAGAGCAGAAACCTGAAGCCGGACACAACAAAAAGAAAAGCACTTTCAGGAATATACATGAAACGTGGGGAGAACACAGGGATCTAAGTCACATACAAAAGAGGAAGTGAAGGCTCAGAGAGATGAAGCGAGTAACCCATGGCTGCACAGGAAGTGAGTGCTGGGCAGATTTGAACCCAGGGCTGCCTGACTCTGGAGGCCTGCTCTGTGTCACCTGCCATATGATTATTTCCGATCCCTTCTGTGCCAATCACCATACTTAGCGGCATCCCCTACCCCAGGAGGCCCTCCCTGAAGGCTCCAGCCCCCTGCTCTACGACCTCTAAGCCCCTCACAGGCTGATCCACCACATGCCACCCTGACCCCTCTTCTCTATTGCCTGTGAGGGCCTCAAAGGCCCAGCTTGTCCTCCTCTTTGCTGTGACCCCACATCCAGCACTGGGCTGGGTAGAGAGTCAACCTCGGTAGACACGTGATGGCTCAGATCGAAAATACCCAAGACCCAGGCGAGGTCAAGGGACTGTCCAGATAACCAGCTGGTTACCCCTGAAGGAGACAGAGTCTCAGCATCTCCTTGAGAAGCAGGAGGGGCAGCCACTAGAGTGGGGCTGAGGTTGGGAGAGGGTTTCAGGATGCCACATCCCAGCTGGAGCCTCTCCCAAGAGGGCAAGGAATACAGAGGGCTCAGTGTGGAACAAGACCCAGGGCGGCCTTGCCCTGTCTTGGTCTGTCCTTGAGCTCCCCACTCTCCTCTCCATAACCCCACTACCATGAAGGAGCCCCCACCCTCCCAGTCACCCTTACCTGGGGCTCTGCTGTCACAGCTCATGACTCCATCTTTGCAATGGCTGCAGAGAGAGAGAGATACTGGGGTCAGCCGACCCAGTTACTGCAGGGCCTGGAGACCCCGAGTCACTGCACTCAGGGCCCTGTGGGGCTCAGACATCCCCACTTCTGTCCCTGGCTCCCTGCACAGAGGGGAAGGGTGGGTGTCACTTCATGGAACGTTCTGCCCAGCTGCGCTTTCTTTAGTCAGCAACTTCCATTTAGAGAGGGGATAACAACACTGCTGTCTAGAGAGCTCACCAGTGGCCCAGAGACAGAATGTCGCTGTCTCCAGGGGGATAGTCCATTCCTTGAAAGTGGCAGGAGCACTGGTTCCTATAAAACCCAGGAATAGAGACAGGTGAGCCGACTCAGGAGCTGGGGCAGGACCAGGGATGGGGACCCCACCCCGACAAGCCGGGGCATTCACACCCAGCGTCCGTTCTGATGGCTCAGTGCCTATGCCACATGGGTTTTTACATATTTTGAACACCACCCAGGCCCTCCAAATACATCATCTTTCTATTCCCTGCAGAGACCCTGTAAAATGGGGATTCTTGTGTTATCCTCTCTGTAGGTTACGTGAGGGCAAAGACTTATTTCCTCCTCACATTCCACCCACAGCACCTGCCGGTAACGACCAAGTGCAGGCCTTGGAGCAGAGCAGTCAAGGCTGGAGAGGATGTCTGAACACATCCAACCCCAGTGCTTCTCAACTACCTTCTCCCTAACGTCTCCTCACCTCATATAGCCTCAGAGGCTCCCTTTGTTGGCAATATTCAACCTCAAAGGGTGGGGACGGGGCACACATGGATCTCAGAGGAGTTCGTAGTTTGAAAAGGCCTCCCCCTATAGGTGTTTCTCTCCAGCCCCCCATCAACCATTTTACAGATGGAGAAACAGGCCTAGGGGGACCAAGGGCCTTGCCAGTCAGCCCTGGGATCTCGTGGGATCACCACCTCCCCCTCCCCCTCTGCCCTGAGCCACACTGAGAACACCCACAGCCTCTCAGGCCCTTCCCCTTGTCCCTTCTGCCTGGAGCACTCTTCCCTTGCTTCCCCCAGGTCTCTGCTCAAATATCACCTCATCAGAAAGGCCTTCCTTCCCTTCTTACCTTACGTGATACAACAGTAATCCCTCCCCGCCCCAGGACTCCCTGTTCTCACTCTGCCCTGTTTGGCTTTATACCTCTTGTTACCATCAGACCCGTTAAGTGTCTGTTTGCTTATTATCTGTCTCACCACCCAGAATGTGAGCTCCATGAGGGCAGGATCCTGTTTTGTTCATTGCTGAATTCCCAGGGCCTAGAAATGTCTGGAACATGCTAGGTCAACAAAGATTTGTGGAAGGAGAGGGGAAATGAAGGCAGCGACCCTCTTGGCTCTGTGGGGTTGTCCTGTCTTGTGGGGAAGCCGGGCTGGAGTGAAGAGCAGGAGCTGAGGATAGGGGCCTGGGAGGTGCATCCATAGGAGGGAGCCCACCCCCCGGCCCATCCTCCCCTCTAAGGTCTGCCCTGCATCTGTGAGATGAAGTCAGGACACGAGAGGCCCAGTCAGCACCCCAGGTTCGGATGATCTGGAGACCCCAGCCTCGTCCCCACCTGACACAGAGGTCAAGACAACCCACTCACCTGGGGACACAAAGGTCAGCCTGCGTGTCCAGATAGGTGTCTGGTGGGCAGGCACAGCCCTCCACACACTCGCCCCCACTGAGGTCACCATCACCATCAACCTCACAGGCCTCGGGGCCAGCCAGGTCCTGGCAGGTCTGTCCACACTGGGCAACACAGGGGCTGTACTCCTTGGTGGCCTCACAGGACAGTGCTGTAGTGGGGAGTGTAACCGTGCTTTGTCTACCTCACACCCACAACTGTGTGGGGTGGGGCTGTTATTCTAATTAGAAGAAGAGAGAACCAGAGAAGTTAAAACATTTGCCCAAGGTCACACAGCAGGTCAAGGTCAGAGCTAGGATTTGAAACCAGTTTGATTTGAACCATTTTGAGTCCCACTGCCTCCCACTACACCAAGATGGCAGAATGGTTGGTAGAGGCCCCACCTCTCAAGTTCAGCCTGGACCCTGCCACTGGTATTTCCCTTTCTCTGCAAAGCATTCTTCATAGTGATATTGGAGGAAGAGTGGAGGTCACTGCCCCCTGACAGCCCTGCACACATCCCGTCACTCACACATAGTTGTGAAGATTAACTGTGCTCCCTCTAACAGCCTCTGGGCAGGGCCTTTGTCCCGAGATTCCCTTTGCTCATCCGGCCACCATCCCACTCTTCTGTGGTCTCCCGCACCCCATCAGAGCCAGTAGAGCCACTGAGAATGCCAAGCTCAGCTGTTCTCACCCAGACTGCACGTCTAAGCCACGTGGGGAGCTTTTACAAATGCTGATGCCTGGCCCCTCTCTCAGATTGTTTTGATACTGGATATGACCCAGACACAGGCATTTTAAAAGTTCCCATGCTGGGAGGGAGGATATAGCTCGGTGGTAGAGTGCATGCTTAGCATGCATGAGGTCCTAGGTTCAATCCCCAGGATCATCATCAAAAAAAAAAAAATATATATATATATATATATGTAAATGTGATTCCTTCCCCTCCTCCCAAAACAACAGCAGCAACAATAACAACAACAACAAAGATTGCTGAAAAGGCAATTCTAACACGCAGCCATGGTTAAGAACCACTGGTCCTGTCCAATCACCTCTGGAGAATCTTTGGCTCAGAGAGGGGCAGGGTCTTGCCAGGGACACATGGCACATTACCTGCAGGGCTAGTAAAACTCAGGCCTCCTGAGGTTTTCCATTTATTCAACAAATATTTGCTAAAAGGTTTTTGAGCTTGGGGTCCTGTGTTGGGACTGGGGACACAGAGGTGACTAAGACATGCAGAGGGGTGTGGCCTAGGGTGGGGACGGGGGTGGGTAAGGGTCAGCTCATGCCCACTGAGTCACGTGTGCACTCAAACCTGAGGGCCACGGAGCCAGTGATCTTTAGGAAGCTCACTCTGCCTGCAGCAAGAAGAGGCTGGAGGGGTGCCTGTGAGGTAGCTCTGCCTAGGGTGGTGGCAATGGAGGTGGTGAGAACTGGCTGAATTTGGTTTGATTGAACTGATAGGATTTGGAGGTGGACTGGAGGTGAGGGGAAGAGAGAAGCAGTCATGTGTCACATGCCCCAGGTGTCAGGCCTGGGTGGTGACCCAGGGGACGGGGGTCCTCGGCAGAGATGGAGAGCACAGGAGGAGAAGTAGTTTGCGAGGCAGGGGTGTCAGGCTGGAGGAGACTGTGGGACATCCAGGGGGGAGCTTAGTGGGGACAAGCAGACACTCAGATAGGGAGCTCCAGCTCCTCTAGCCACCCTCACAAGCACACAAGCGTGGGGCACTCACCACAGGCTGGCAGGCGGGCGCGGAAGTCGACCGGGAGCCCATGGCGCCGGCACAGGCGGGCGTAGTGGGCCAGCGTGGCACACAGGCAAGGCTGCCCACAGCGGCAGGCGTCCCGGCGGCACTGCTCAAAGTAGGGCATGGGGCTCAAGTACTCGGAGCAGGGCGTAAATATCTCCCCCATGAGCACACTGCAGGACTGCAGGGCATAGGAGGCTGGGGACAGGAAGAACAGGGTGAGGGTCAGGGGTCTGGTATGCCTGGTGCCCCAGGCCCCATCCTCTCCTTCCCTCCCCACAGCTCGGGGGACTCTGTACACAGGAGTGTGTGTGTGTGTGTGTGTGTGTGTGTGTGTGTGTGTGTGTGTGTATTGCAATGCATTCCTCATGCCGGGTGTGAATCCATATGATGGAAGGAGGTACAGGAGTGAATAAACAGACAAAACTCCCCGCCCTCCTGCAGCAGACATTCTGGTTGGAGGAGACCATCACTAAACAACTTATACAGTAAATCAGAAGGTGAAGAATCCAAGGAGAGAGAGAATGGTAGGAAGGAGAATGGGGATTTCAAGGTGGGATGGGAGGGGCAATTGCAATTTTAAATCCAGTGGCCAGGAAGGCCTCAGTGGGAAGATAATGTTTGAACAAAAACTTGAAAGAGGCAAGGGAGTGAGGCATGTGTTTATGAGGGAAGAGCGTTCCAGACAAAAGGAACAGCAAGTGCAAAGACCTGGGAGAGGAGACAGACCTGGCTGTAGGAAGAAAGCAAGGAGGCCGATGTGGCTGGAGCTGGTGGGATAGTGGGGAGTGTGAAAGGAGGAGGTGAGATAAAGGGGATGGGAGGAGAGTGTAGGGCCTGGCGGAGACACTGTGGTGACTTGGACTTTTGCCCTGAGATGGGGGAGCCAGTACAAATGTGTGTACATGACAGTGGTAGAACAGGAAGTTCCCTTCTCCCTAACTCTCACCTCACCGGAAAGGAAGCCCCATTCCCTTCCTGCAGCTCCTCCTTTCCTGATCACTCTTCCTTTTCTGATCACTCCTACCCAATTTGGTCAACATCCTCATGCCCAGAGTTCCCATCTCATCTCTCTCAAACCAGTCCTACCGCTTCCCACTCCCCTCTCCCCCTCCCCCAGCACCTCACCGGCTTGCAGGTGCACATCGCAGGGGTCCAGCGGGGAGCCAGAGACCAGCGGGAAGCAGGCAGACAGTGTTTTCCAAGAATTGCCAAAGAGTTGTGGGGTGCTCTCAGGCACACCCACCGGGGACCTGCAGACATGGTATAGCCACAGTCACACACTTGCCCACGTGCACCCAAGTGAACACACAGCATACACCCAGGTAAGTATCCACCCGCTCGTGTACACACACACACACAGACCAAACATGAGAACCCACACTAAGAGGCACACGTGTCCCTACACAAATGTATAACATTTATAGGTCCACATGTACTATCCACTCACACACGCACACACTCGCAGAGTACAAATATATGCCAGACATACAAACAGCCAAGGGAATCTACACAGACACATTCAAACACATATAATTATGAATGTGCCTGCATATACACACACACATCACATTTAACAGGCTCCAAATGGGCTTGGGACCACACATTGCCCCACTGTCACCACCCACCCCCAGCTCTTCATGTCAGAAAAAGAGAAACAGGGACACCATGAACCAAACTTCATTGTGTTAAGACTTCCTCCCTTCTCCACAGGCAGTTTCCCCAAACTCCTTTGCCCTCCCTCTCTCTCCAGGTAGGAAATAGGCACATGAGGGACAATAAAAGGAGGAAGAGGAGAAGCTTGTTTCCTAGACAGCACTAGTCTCCAAGGGTCACCAAATCAGGTGTAGATGGGAGAATGGAGAGAGATCAGAGGATCCATGAGGGTAGGTGCTGCCTGGCGCTCACCACATGCATATCATTGCTCCAGAGCAGTGAGAATACTCAAGTTACACAGAGTAGTACTGCCACCCAGAGTTCATAGTTAGGAGAATGACAAGCAGCCCACACACTAAACAAGGTCTGCTCCCATCATTCTGACCAGCTGCCCAAACATTAGCTCCATCAGGCAAGGCAGAGTGGATGTTACATTTTTAAATGTACATGCATTGAAAAGCTCTCAGGCTTTTCTTGTTTTTGCTTTTCTAAACAAATTTGAATTCTTATTTATGACTTAAGAAAGCCTCTCACGTTTCCTTCTAAATCACCCAACACATATAACTTGAAGGACAGGCCAGAACCTCCAGCCATCAAGATCAAACCCTTTGTACTCCTTTGTAGAAGTCTGACTCTTGTTCCCTCCCAAGTTCAGAAACTATCCCCATGCCCAGATGGTCTCTCTCCCAACTCTCTCTCAGTCCACAGGAAACAGCCCTCTCCAGGATATTGGGAGGCTCACAGGTTGCAAATCTCAAGCTCTAGGCAGGAAAGGTATGTGGCTTAAACTGGCCTGGTGGGATAGAAAGCAGTTTGGGCATCACTGGTTCACTGGGGCTTACACTCATCTAAAAGTGTTCATCATCGATGAAAACAAAACTGTGAGCCAAATCCAATTCAGCCTGAGGTCCAACAATTTTAAGACCTCACTGTAAAACAATTATTTCTCAAAGTATGGTCTCTAGACCTTACAGACTAGAATCACGGTGGTGCTTGTTAAAAGTTAAGATTCGCCGGGCGCCACTATAAATAGGATACTTTAGGAATGGAACTCAAGAACCAGCATTTTAACAAGCCCCCTGGGTGATTTTTTGGTACAGGAAAGACTGTGAACCGCTGCCTTAAAGAAACACACTTAAATGCAAATGTAGAGGACTAAACAGTCAATGGTGCATGTTGGGCACCCTCGGGAGTTTGGGAGAAAGGTATCTAGGTACCGCCGCTGCACCCTCAGTCACAAGGGCCGCCCCGCGCCCCCCTCCTTCCGGTTCCGGGCCAGAGGCACGTACAGGAAGTCGTCCTGCGTGTTGCCGTTGAAGGTGCCGCAGAGGCCCACGGTGTCCTCCACCCATCGCTGGTCCACCTGCAGGTAGAGCCGCAGTCCTTCGCGGTCGTAGAGCACCCGCACACCCACGTTGGTCCTCACGCGCAGGAACACAGAAGACAGCCTCCGGATCTCAAAGGCGTCTGGGCACAGACCCAGAGCGGGATGTGGGAAGTTCAGACAACACGCACCCCATCCACCGCCACCACCTGCGTGGCCCCACGCTGACCCCCATTCCCAGCCCAGTCTTCACACACAGGGAAGCTCTGCCATGGGGTTGGTTTGGGGAGACTTGAGGAAATCCTGTCCAATAATGAAATCAGCACCCAAGGATAACCTACCATGGGAGCTCCGCCTGAGAAATTTATTTTAACATCAAGTGCCAATCAAAGCTTTGCCTCTCTAAGGAACTGGTTTGTTTCCTTCTCTAGCAAAGGATAATTCGGTAACTACCCATTCTTTTCACGATGGCCACTAGGAAGCTCAAGATACGATTTTAGATTCAGTTGTAGCAAGATTACATTTTAGATTCAACTGCAGTGAATTTTACACTCTTGTGGCTTACACTTCTTTGACCTCTATACCCCTTGCATCCCTACTCCTCTCAATCTTGAGCACCTTTTTTTTTCCCTTAATTTTCTCTGGTGCTATTTTATTTCTTAATAGTTTTGCCATTTTCATTAGATGTGCTTCCTACAAGCTACCACAAATCCCTTGTAGAATCAGACAGGATAATAAATACTTCATAAACGGTGATAGTAGGCATGGAAAACAGCTCCACTCATATCCTAATGTTAGGAGTAGCTATCATACTGCTGTGAAGCCTACAGTCATGTTAGGGTGGAAACAAAATACATTTTACAACCCCAGAGTCCATATTCCTGGGACCATAGTGTCCTCCCTGGCCTGATTCATCCAGTACTAGAATGTGAGCTCTTGCCCGTGTGGCAGTGCCTTTGGACAGAAGAGCCTGGAAGAAGAGCCTGAGTCACCAGCTTTCAGCTAGCTCTTGTCCCCCAGAGTCATACCGTCTGTGTAGGGTGGGGTGACCTTGTACTGGTCAAACAGAAGGACATCACCCGCTTGGGTCAGGGTCACCTGCCTCCGGGGGTCCTGATGTAAAATCACTGACACTGACTGGACACAGACTCCATCCTGGTTCTAGAAAGAGAGAGGAAAGCCAAAGGGTTAGGGTTAGTCTGTCTTTCCTGCTGGTCCCAACAGAACCCTCCAAAGGCAGGGATTTCAGCATAGTTTGAGGCCAAGGGAAGGTTCTTCACAGTGACAGAGGCTCAAAGGACATTAGGGGTCCTCTAACCAAATTCTTTCATCTGGGGAATAGGAAGGCAGAGGCACAGACTGGAGGAGGTTGGTGGCAGAAATTGGATAGTACAAATAAAACTGATAATCAACTCTCAGGCTTTGACACAGAGCAGAGATGGACCCCAGATGGCTCAGAGTTTAGCCTCAGAAACACTGGCCTCCCCACTTGACTGTAATCCAGGACTTTAATTTTCATCTTTTTATGGGTGTTTGTGTAGCTCTTTCCATGTGTCACATCCTACAGAGAATCAAGCTCCACTCATTAGAAGGCAGAAAATGAGCTAATATTCTCTGGGCCTCAGGTTCTCATCTCTGAAATGGGTGGTACACATTGGGCCCATTCATACCTCCCTTTCACAGGAAGACAGTCACAAAACCACGCAGTGATGAACGTGACAGATATCATCCCTGCCCTCATGAAGAATACGTATTCATGTGGGATACAGACATTAAATAAGTAAACAAAGTTGGTTAATTATTGTGATCAATGCTGAAAACAGGCGTAGGGTGCTAGGAAAGCATATAGTGAGGGAACAAGACTTAGTCTGCTGAGATAGGAAAGGCCGTCCTAGGGACTAATAATAATGATGTAAAAATAATCATAATAATAAAATGCTTAGTAATACTACATTATTATAATAACAGCTAACTTTAATACGAAGTTATAGTCAGGCACTGTTCTAATTTTTTTTTAATATATTTACTCAATCATTATAGCAATCCTATTCAGTAAGTACTACTAACAACCCCATTTTGCAGATCAGAAAACTGAGGCATAGGGAAAAAGTGCCATTTGAGCTGAGATCAGAAGGATGCATAGAAGCTAGCTGGGCAACAGAAGGGGAGGAAGGAGACATCCAGGCAGAGGGAACAGCCTGCAGAAAATCCTTGACACAGGACGGCTTCTAATGTATTCAAGGATGTAAAAGAAGACTAGAGGGGCCTGAGCCCACTGGGCAAAGTGGTTTAAGATAATGTTCAAGATGTAGGCAGGGGCCAGCTTAGGTAGAGTTTTATAACATTTTTGGATTTTATCCTAAATCCAAAGACAGCCAGAGGAAGTGTAACAGGAAAGTGATACAATCAAGTGCTGAAATGAAATGATCAGACCATGAAATGTTTCAGAAAGACATTGTGCAAAAAGTTACCACCTTCCTTCCAAGTTCCTGCCTAAGGGGACAGAAAATCCCTAAAACAGCTCAGAATCATCATGCCTAAAACATCATCTTCTTTGCCAAACCCACTCATCATCTGGTCCCCTCTGGATATGTTACTGGTGCAGGAAGAAAGTCTGCACCCTTAAGTCAAAGCCTTAGGTTCAAGTCCTTAGGTTCAAATCCTGATGTCACTGAAAGCCATGAGACTCTAAAAAACTCACTTAACTTCTACAAACCTCAGTTCTCTCCTCTGCAAAATAGAGATGCAACAACATGTGGTTGGTCCTACCTGATTGGATTCATATAAGAAAATGTGCTGGAAATACTTTGGGGTTGCATTTGTCAAAGCCCACAGAACTTTACAGCATAAAGAGTGAACTCTACTGTGAGTAATTTTTTAAAATTATGCAGGTGGTCAGGGGATCCCAGGGTGAAATGCAGTCCATGACAAAAGAATATAACTATATTACAAATATATGAAACAATCTCACTGAAGAGGGTACATGGAAAGGTGTTGACCTACGTAACTTTGGAAATAAGTGGAGTTTGTAAGACCAAGAACAAAACGAATTGTGCATAAGCACTAGTTGATACTCTAGTTGATAAAGTTATATCCCATGGAGATACCAGATAATAACCTTTATATTCTTCTACATGTATACTGGGATTGAACAATTAGGTAAATGAATGGGTAAATAGTGGAAGCCAGGTTTCTCACTGTTGGAGTGGGTGTTTACAGAGAAGCAAGGAGTGAGGCTAGAATGATCCATGCAGTAATGGATTAGAGCTGGAACATCAGTATGAACTCATGATTAGCACATATAAATACAAATGGTTATTTATAGAACTGTTTATAGATATGTGTATATATGTTGGTTAGACAAGGAAATGCAAGGGTTATACAAATATTTCCTTTCTCTGTCAGCTGAAATGGCCTAAAATAAATGATATCCGAGTAGCAATGAGCACACCTAGTGCCCAGATCTTGATTTCTGATACCATTCTCTAATAAAAGGAATCAAAAAAGGCCTGGTAATATTTTTGCAGAAATGGCTGATTCGAGGACTGGGACCAGAAATACTACAAGATACTGGTACATCTTGTATGGCCAGAAAGTAAGGAATTATGTGCACACTCGCACGCGCGCATGCGCGCGCACACACACACACAGAGACAGAAGTGTGTCAAAGGGACACAGGAGCCAACTGAAATACTGCCTAATGGCCAAAGCTAAAACAATTTGAGTAACGAAATTAAAAAGTATTTAATTATAACCCAAATTATAAAATAAACACCCATGAGTGCATGCTGATGTAAATGATTGAATAAATATATCGGGGAGAAAAACAAGTCTGCAGAAAAATTCCAAATAATTTACGTAAATTCTCTGCCTTCAAGGAGGGGAGCATAACCACCAACTCTTTAACTGTGAGCTGAACATAGCGTCTTTCTTTCAAAGAGAATAGCATAGAAAGGGGGAAAGAAGAATAACTTTTTGTGGCAAGCACTACCTCAGCTTGATGATCAAGGTCAACATCAACCGTGGTAGGCCATGTTGATAGTGTATGCCCATGGTAAGATGCGATGAAAATGACACTCTACTTCTGATCTTCCTCCCCAAACCCACAATCCCACTCTGACCATGAGAAAAACATCATACACATTCTAAAAGAGGAGTATTCTACAAAATAAGTGACCAGTATTCCTAAAAACTTTTCAAGGTCATCAAAAATGAAGTCTGAGAAACTGTAACAGCTAAGAAGATTCTAAGGAGACACGGTGATTAAATGTAATGCAGTACCCTAGAATAGAAAAGTGACATTAGGTGAAAAAACTAAGGAAATCTGAATATGGTATGGCTTCAGTTACTGATAATGTATCCATATTGGTTCACTATTTGTAACTAATATAAGATGTTAATAATAGGGGAAACTGGGTGTAGGGTATATGGGAACTCTATCTTCACATTTTTCTGTAAATCTAAAGCTGTTCTAAAATTTTTAATTCTACTTTAAAACATGTTGAAGGCTTGTAAATACTACGCTGATTCTGGGGTGGGTATGTTAAGAGGCTGTGACAGGCTTCCCGGACAACATCCAACCTTGGTCAAACCCAGCACCTCCTCCTGCTGGCTGTGGGGTGTCAGGAATCCCCCAAACCTCTGTAAGCCTGTCTCATCATATTTAAACTAGGGAGAATAATAATAATTAAGAATAAAGAATGATAATAAATAATTAAATTAATAATAAATTAATTTAAATTTAATTAATTTAATTAATAAATTAAATTAAATAATAAATTAATAATAAAGACTACCACGTGGGGGTATTTTGAGCCTTAAACTAGTTGCTGTATGCAGAAGTAATTAAAGTTCCAAGCACTGCAGCCCAGAACGGTCCTTATGGGGTCAGCACTGCAGTCAGCTCAGGGACAATGCAGTCACCACTGAGAGGCAAACAAACTCACATCTACCCTAGACCTGCAGGCTGGCCATTTTCTCACAAGTGGCTGACACATCTCAGGGGTCACCTCCTCTAGGAAGCCTTTCCTGATGCACCACCTCCTCCCACATGACATCTGGGTGAGACAATAACAAGGAAAAGTTCCTCCATAGAGATCTACTCTGTACTGGCCATGTTGTCACAGCTCCGATAACATAGTGGGCTATGGGGCTCACTTGTCTGCCTCAGCCACCAAATTACAAGGCCCAGGAGGGCAGAGCCAAGTCTAATTCATCCCAGTCTCCAAGACCCAACACAGCTTCTGGAAGAAACATGTTCAGTATATGCTGAATGAATGAATGAATGAATGAATACAGAGATGGTGAAGGTACAATCCGAGGAAGGAGAGAAAATTAAGTTGAATCAGACCCACTTTAGAGATTTTTTTAAAACACTGAGGCCCAGGAAAAGGAAGTGACTTTCAGCTAGCATATGTTCTGGAGCCAGAAGCCGACCTGCTGCCCCCTGGCTCTGCCCAGGAGTGGAGAGCAGGGCTGTGTAAGGACCTGAGGCCTTGCCCTAAATCCCCAACCCCTCTAGGGGGGCAGAGGGCAGGGGTGGAGGGCTGGGGGTCCTTGTCCTTACCAGGCCACACGGGGCGTTCTGCAGTGTCACCATGAAAGTGCCCGAGGAGCGGCTCTTTGCCAGGATGTACTGACATGTGGCAGGGAACGTGTAGCGGCGACCGTCAAATGTTGTGAAGTGGATGTCACCAGTCACTGAACACTCAGCTGAAGGGCAGAGAAAGGTGGCTGACCTAGGGGAGCTGCCTCCTGGCGACCACCCCTGCCCTGTGGCTCTGAGCTGTGGGACTAAAGGGAAGGGGTAGAGCATCAGGTGGGGAACAAGACGTACCTGGGCAGACAGATGTGCTGCACATCCACTTGCCCGCAGTGCATGTGCTGAAAACAGAGACGAGGGAGGCAGGGACTCACCCCACCCCACGAGGCAGGCAGGGACTCACCCCACTAGGGTAGACATTGGAGGGTCCTCAGAGGATCCTCCTGCCCAGCCCTCAGTCTTCCCATCTTTAAAACAAGTGGTGGAGATTCCACCCACAGATTGCATGAGCTGTCCTGCAACTCCGAGATGCTAAGTGAGTGCCCTCTGTGGTCAGGCTCCCAGACCCCAGATGGACAGCCCTGATGGAAAGCCATGAAGCCACCCTCCTCCCCCTGCCCCCACCCCCAGGAGTAGACACGGACCAGGCATTGCAGTCTTCTTTCACCACAGAGCCAGTTGGGTACAGGGTCCCATGGAACTCACAGGGACACTCAGCTGGTGCCACGCAGCCCCCATCCTCAAAGATCAGCCCTAGGATGACAGCAAAGGCCCACCTCTGCTCCTGTTCACAAACCTTTCATGGCTCTCCAGAGCCTGTGATAAAGATCCCCATCCAAGCTCTTTCACCACTGAGCCCACTTTCACACTTTATTCTGTATAAATGCTTGGCTTAGGCCAGATCTGAATCCCTTCTGAGCAACTAATCCCGCCTCCAGATTTCTGTTCAGACAATGACCCACCTCAAAGTGCATACTGACCAGCTTCTCCTCCTCACCTCTAGATGTCACTGCATCTAGAACCAGCTTAGGTGCTGGTTCCTCCAGGAAGCCTTCCCTGACGATCTCTCTCCACAAATGAATTCCTATATCTCTTCTTGTCTGAACCCCTGAGCTGGTCCTCACCACATTATGCCTTTGACTGGATTCACATGTATAAGTATTTTATCACTGCAACCACAGTCTGATCCCTAAAGTCAATGACTGTATCTTTATATTTTTTTATCCCAACCCCAGCCCAGCCAAGTGAGTTGCACACTATAGATGTGCTGCAAATTTGTACACCATGAAAAACAGTATGCAGATGAATGTTTAAACAAATGCATGTGTGATAAATGAATAAATTGATGACTGAATGACTTGTCCTCATCTACACACCTTAAAAACCTCAGGCCCAATAAAATTAAATACCCTGATGAGCCTCTCAAGAGTCACAGTTCTGCCCCTACCATCACCTCCCTTAAGCCATTCATTCATTTGTTCACATATTGTTTGCTCCTTCCTTCAGTCATTCTACAAACAGGCATCCTCTGAGCCCTTGCTTCACGCCCACCCATGCCGGGCCAGTAAGATGCTGCCAGGCACCCATTCCATCCCTACATACCATCAGGACAGTAGCAGCCATCCACACAGGCGATCTCACTGTCCACACAGGATGCCCGGGGCTGGCAGGAGGCAGGGCAGCAGGCTATGCACTCATTGTAGATAAAGGCCTTCTCCTTGCAGTGCACCGCTTGGAAGGAAGGGAGCAGTATGCCTGTCAGCTCCCTTCTGGTCCCAGCTCTGCCAGAACCGACCCAGCCTCTATCCCAAACCCTAGGGTGCGGGTGGGAGGGCTTTGATTTTCCTGATCTCCTAGTCCCTGTGGAAGCACTGGGTGATCAAGAAACTAGTGAGAGACCTAGGAGGCTCTGAGAAACACCCTTATCTCACTCTGTGGCCCCAGGCCAGTCGCTCCCTCTCTGAGCCTCAGTTTTCCCATCTGTCACATGATGATGAAACCTCAGGATTTAAAGCTCTGATAACTGTGGTTCTTAGCAGGGCAGGACATTGAGCTGAGGCCTGGGAATGCCACTCACAGCCCCAGGACAGAACTTGTCCGAATCCCTCCAGGCTGCACCTACTGCATTTCTGGAGTTGGTTCCTCCATCCCTGCAGGGGCCGACCTGCCTGGGCACATGCCCGGGCATACTCCGCCAGTGCCCGGCACCAGGTGGCTTCATCACCCGCTGATCTGTGCAGGGAAACCGAGGGTCACAATGGAATAAGATCCAACCTGCAGCCAGGCCCCCAGCACCAGACAGAGACTGCCGGGGCTCAGGGCACCCCTCCTCACCACACAGCGGGAAAAGGGAGCCAGGGAGGGCAGCGAGGTATACAGATCCTTAGACTAGAGGCAAGAAACCTGGGTTCTGGTCTCAGCATTACCCCTGTCTTATGTGATCCTGTGGGGGTCAGGCCCCATTTCCAGGCCTCAGTTGAATAGGGAAGGTCTGTCCTACTTATGCAGATAAGAATTTCAGAGCTTTGGGAAGCATATCTGTTAGTACCTGGTATTACCCACATGCTTAGCCCCCACCCCAATACTGGGAGAGGTCTCCCCACAGCCCAATACCACCTTCATTCCTGGCTGCCCACTCACTGGCAGAGATCACTGGTACAGCTGGCCATGAAGGGCAGAGGGCTGACATAGGCATGGCAGGCATCAAAGGGGGGCCGCAGTAGCGCCTCACAGCGGTCGTACACAACCTGGGGCAAGGGCCAGGAGCAGGGCTAAGGGGCTGGCAGGGCCAGGCACAGCCCTCTGACTTCGCCAGTCCCATACAGAGCCCTAGCCTGGGCCCAAGGGAGAGAAGAAGAGGGTGGAGAGGAGACAGAAGGGGCATGAGCACCAACAACTCTGGGTCCCTGTGGCCAATAACTTTCCAAGAGGTAGACGGAAACCAACTTAAGCCAGGCATTAGGGTAGGGCAGGGGGAGGGTGTGGGAATTGGGGGGGGTTTCCCCAGGATCCAGACCTGCATGGTTCCTAGGCTTTGCTGCAGACATGGTGGGCGAGGCAGGGAGGAGGTTGTGGGTCCTGGAGGCTGGTTAGGAGCCTGCTCCTGCCAGCTGTGCACAAACTCAGCCACATCTTCCATCAGCTTCCCTGTAGGGGAGAACTAGTATGACCACAAGTCGGGAGCTGGGGAGGGGGAGGGCAGGCAGATGATGCCAAGAGGAGGGCAAGGAAGAACCCAGTCTCCTGAGCTTCCATCCCAATCTGCACTTCTCAATGGAGTCATTCTCCTGAAAAAGCTATTTGGCAAAAATAGTCAAGAATGCTCAAGACACTATGAGTTCCCTGGAGTGGCTCCCTACTGCTCTAAAGCCAGGAAAGCAATACCATGCAATCAAAAGAGAACTAATGTGTGAGCCTGAACAAGCTCCTGTACCTCTCTGGACCCGAGTTTCCTCATATGAGAAACAGGACAAATAGTCTCCTTGTGAATTTATTGCAGGGACTAAATGAGATGAGGTATGTAAAGTGTTCAGAGTGTTGTGGCTGCTCAAAGGCATCACTTCCCTTCTTCTGGCCAGAGTTGCCATGACTGAGCCTGAACACTTCACTTCACTTCTTGCCACTCCAGCTGGAGCCATTCTCATCCTGGCTCTTTCTGGCCCTCTGTACCCTGCCCCCACAACCCCCTCCACTCCACACACACCTTGGCAGGGTCAATACCACCTAGCAAAGTGACCTTTAGATCCTCACACAACCCTTGTAGGAATTCTCTTTATGACTATTTTACAGATGAGGATACTGAGTCCAGAGTGGTTAAAACATGCCTGAGGCCACACACTTGATAGGAAGGGGTCCCTGGCCTCCCACTAGGTCTTTAGTACCATGACCCCAGGGCTCTGCCCCAAGTCCCTTTCCACCCTTCCCTGCTAGACCTGTCCCCCACCCCCACCAAAACCCCTTGGAAGACACCTGCCCTGCACCTCACCATAGCGGGTCACCAGGTCGTCCTGGGGGTTGGCGTTGTTGTTCCCACACAGCCCATGGGTCCAGCCCAGGAACTCTGGGCTCATTTTAATGTAGACAGCCGAGGCACCATCCCAGGCCAGTGTGAAGGCCGACTGATGCCGCACAAGGACATAGCCGGCAAGCCGCTGCAGACGCACATTCCCCATCACTTGCGGTAGTTGGACCCTGCAGGGCATGGCCAGAGCTTCAGGGCATCCACACAACCTCCACTGGCCCAGTCCTTCAACAAAGGACCCACCGTCCCCTACCTGCAGGACCCACCAGCTACACAGGATCTGCCTCACCCATCAGCCACTGTACTATGGGGCCTGAGGCCCCTACTTTCCCTCCCCCTGACTTCTTGGATACCTGGAATTTCACAATTAGAAATAAGTTCTTTTGTTTTCATAGTTTTAAAATTATTTTTTAAAACTGCAATTCCCTTGGCAGGGATAAATCTTAGAGTGACTGAATTGTTCCCTTCTCCTAGACAGGAGAGATGGTATAAACAGATAACTACTTTGCTTATTTTTTTGGTAAGAAGCAAGAAAGGGATGGGAAGAGGAGAAAAAAAAAAAAAGCCTAGAGAGAAGGCAAACAGGAAATGAAAGAAAAGATGCAGGGCTACAGCAATCTTGACACAGTCCCAATTTTACTGGCATAGGCTCTCCTAGTCAATCTGGAATTTGGCAACTTTCACCCAGCTGAAAATCAGAAGGAAAACTAAAGAAGTGTCTAACCAGTCAAGGCTGGTACCAAAAGACCCATCCACCAGTGCTTCATTCATGGGAGAAACCCTTGGGCCTTTAATTCTACACTCGGCCCCAGAAAGCTTGGTTACTCAGCTTCCAGGTCTGAAGCAGGAAATGAAAAAGGGGAAAAGGGTCAGTGCAGGAAGGTCCCCCCACAACAACATGAAGTGACATTGGACAGCAAGGGAGGGAAAGGCCAGTGAAGAGTAGTTGCAAGAAAGATTTCAGAAAGGACCACAGTCTGGAGCCTTTTGGTGTAGGAAGCTGGGTCCTCAACCCTTGAGTGGTCCCCTAAGCATCCCTGAGGTCCCAACAAGGTAAGTGACATTCAAAATGACCCTATTGGGGGGAGGGTATAGCTCAGTGGTAGAGTGTGTGCTTAGCATGCATGTGGTCCTGGGTTCAATCCCCAGAACCTCCATTTGAAAAACTAGATAAATAAAAGCTCCTATGTCACATTACCATATATAAAATAGATAAACAACAAGGACCTACTGTATAGCACAGGGAACTGTATTCAGTTTCTTATAATGAGCTGTAATGAAAAAGAAACTAAAAATATATGTGTGTGTGTGTGTGTATATATATATATAACTGAATTGCTTTGCTGTACACTTGATATTAACATTGTAAATCGACTACACTTCAATAAAAAATAAGAATTAAAAAAATGACCCTATGTCATCAGAAAAGGGTGAAAGTGTGCTCAATATCTGCTCTGAGGAGGCTTGAAATATGTATGATACATTCAAGAAAATTTCCTTCAACTTGTCAAAGAAAAAAAAAATATGCATGTTTATCACAGTAAACTCTCAGCTATCTGGGAAACTCGGCTATTGGCCTGAAAACCCACTGTCTGGAAAGGCACAGGGCCTGAGAATTCTAGAAAATCTTGAAGGACTCATCTTTTTGCAAACCCAGCTGACTGGAAACCCAGCTGGCCTGCCCTAGGGGTGGAAACTCTGCTGTTTGCCCCCAGAAAACAATTTCCTTTGGGCTTGAGAAGGAAGGATGCACACCCATCCCCCACAGCCTGCGCCAAGGAGCAAGGAGCTCAGAGCAGAAAGTGTTAATAGTTACCTTGTGCCTCCGTAGGTGACCTCCTTGGCTAGATGGATCTCCTGCTCACCCACAAAGAAGAGGCTGACAGACCTGGAGCAGGTATAGGGGGAGGAGCTGCACTGCGGGTCATTGTGAACCTGATTGGCAGAGAGGGGTTCAGAAGCCAGCATGCAGATTCCTGCCACACACCTGTCCCTGAACTTTGGTTCTGGGCCCCAGGGAACCCCGCTGAGCTTCAACTAATGCTGATGGCCTGTCTGCTGCGTGCCAAGCACCCTTCCTCTGGGATCTCTCCCAGTCCCCACGACACCACAGGGAGGTCAGAGCTATCTTTTTTGCATTTCAGAGAGGAGGCAATCGGTGCTCAGAGAGGTGACGTGAAGAAGGTTACACACACACAGCCAGGATTCTAACCCAGTCTCCAATGACTCAGATTCTAGGGCTCTTTCTAGTATATTGTGCTGTCTCACCACTTCACACTCACACAGAACACACAGCCCTCCCATAACACTAGCAAGTGCAGCCCCATACACACAGGCACACATGTCATTCCTGTGCTGCCTGTCACATACATGTCTCCTCTGCCCCCTGCTCAGACAGAACCTATACTTCCAAGGCCACAGGACCCAAGGAGGGGAGGTGTGGGACTCCCAGAGCTTAGGGCAAAGTGTCTGCCAAGTGTGGAAACCGGTCCCATGAGAGAATGAATCTTCCACTAGACTATCATTAAATGTGGTTAAGCAGGCTGGAGCCACTTCAACTAAAAGTGGGAGGAGACCAATCCAGAAATAGACTTTTGTAAGAGAAATACAATGACAAGGTAATGATGTGGAATTTTGGTTCTGCAGAGAGGAGTCCCTGAGCCCTCTCAGGAAGCCAGAGCATCCAGAAAGTCTTCTTAGAGGAGGTCACCCTAAAGTGAGTCATCCAGGACCTCTACCATTTCCTCTGAGGCATTATACTCTTTCTTATCTAAGGTCCATAGCATTCAATGTTCCCTTGGTTTAAGGTGTTCTCATGTCCTCCCCCAACCCCATCCCTGCACCCCTTCACTAGGCTAGCTCCAATTCATTCTTCAGATCCTAATTTAAATACCACTTCCTTCAGGAAGCCCTCCTTGATCACCCTCCCTCCCAATAAGCAAGGTTAGGTTTCCATCGTATGCTCTTCTAGCATTTGGCATTTCTCCTCTGTTACACACAGTTGTACTTAAAATGAATTCATTTGATTTGATGTCCGTTTTCCCCATTAGAATCTTAGTTCTGTGAGAACAGAGACCACATCTGGGTTGTTCACAGAGCCAGTACCATGCCTTGTGCCAGGAAAAGAGTATAAGTATGCACTTAATAAATACTTGAAAATGAGGGACTAAGTGAATGAATGGCCAGGGACAACCAGGAGTGCATGGGTGAGCGAGAACTGTGGAGCCCCCAGCTCCCTCTGTGTGGAGACGCCCTGGGTGGGAGCTGGGAGGAGGAAGGAAAGTGCCAGCCTCTCTATGACAAGCAGAGCCCAGGCCAGTCCACCCTTCAGGGCCCAGTGGAACCTTCCTGGACAGACAGGGCAGGGAACACCTCACCTGGATTGAGAAGGTCTGCCCCTCAGGTTCATGGCACCCCACCAGTGTGTAGCTGCCCTTCCCAGACAGGTAGTAGTAGAGGCCATCAAATGTCTCCACGTGATGCTGTCCCCACGCCCGGCAGATGCTGTCCCGTTCAGGGCCTGCATTGTACACTGAGCCAGGGAAGAAAGAACCTTTCTGTGTAGCAGCAGTGGGCCCCAAGTGAGAGGCTGGTGGGTTCTGGTCCTGGCAGGGCCACCTTCATTCCCCTCCAGCCCAGACCCCTAAGTCTCAGGCCCATGGATTTCCCTGTACCCCTGGCCCTTCCCAGAGGTGGAATGGAGCCCAGACCTACCCATCTGGCAGCGTGGCCCAGTGGCATTGAAGCGTCTACAGTCACAGAAGGCTGGGTACACGCACTCGCCCCCATTGAAGCAGGAGAACAAGTCTGCAAGGGAGACACAGAAGACACCTCCCCATCAAGCTGAGACTGACAGAACCCAGTGATGCAGCACCTCCCTCATGCTGGGGCCCCAGGCTCCAGCCCTTCCAGAGTTACATGGAACTCAGATACGCATCACAGGTTGCCCCAACTTTCCCCAGCAGCCAGCTTTAACTGGGGCAGGAGTAAGGTGTCTCAGACAGCTGCCTGGCCCCCTCCCTGGCAGGCTGTGGGGTGGGGTCTCAGAGTACCTGCCTTCAGTACATATCAAGTGGCCCCCAGGCTGGCCCCATCTGGGCCTTCAGCTTCCTAGGCTAAAAGTTCCTGGCCGCCAGGCAAGGAAAGCAAAACTGAGAATATGGAGCGTGTGGGGTGAGCAGGGAGGCTGCCCAGGGATCTTCACATACTGCTCTTCCTCACGGCTCCGGGCTCCGTAAGCTCAGAGGGAGAGCCCAAGGCATAAAACAGGGGATGGAGAGGGGCCTCACACTTGGAATGCAGTAGAAGGGAAGGCCACAGAGAATAAGAGGACAGAGCAGAACAGAGTGTGGTCAGGGAAGGAGCCGTGATGTAAGAGGAGGGACCACAGACAGAGGAAGATGAGGGGAGAGGTCATGGACACAGGACAGGTGAGGGAGAGACCACAGAAAGTAGAAAGAGACCACAAAACAGGATGATGCAGAGCAGAAAACAACTATCAAACAAGAAGCTCAATCTCACTGGAGTCAGTGTCAGGGGGGAAGCCGCAAGGCCACGGTCACGAGAACAGCACACTTCCTCAGCCAGGAAGGAGGAAGCAGAGTGGAGTTGGAGGCTGGGGCTGGGGAAGATGGAAAGAGACCCCATGCAGGGAAAACAGATCACAGGAGGCCCCAGAGAAGTCCCAGGCTGTCCTCATAGGTCTCTCTGCAGGCTAGGGCCTCCCTCAGACCACAGAGGAGGGGCACTTACAGGATGGTGCACATTTGGCCCGGTGGAGCCGCCTTTCCCAGGAAGACATGGCCAAGGAGTTCAGGGCTTCCGCCTCCTTTTAAAGAAGGAGAAGGAAGAGAACGCAATCAAGGGCTGAGCTCAAGGAGGGCAGCCTCCCTGGAGGCCACATCCCTTCCTGTCCATCACCTTGGTGCCCCAGTCGCCCTGCCTCCCCAGGCACACCTCTGAGAGGTATGGAAGGCAGGATTTTTCAGGCCTGCCCTAGGTCAGGAGGAGTGAAGTCTGGTTTACACCCTCCTCAAGTGGGTACATCTCAGTAGCAGGCTGGGGAGGCCTGTAGCCTGCACACACCCCTTCCCCTCCATGCTCCAATGTCCCCCTGCCTCCCCCCACTCCCTCCCTCCCTAGCAAACCTTTGTGTCCTCCACAGCCCAGCACAAAACCCCCTTGTCTGGAGAACAAACCAGACACCTCCTCACCACAGAAACCACATGGGGCAGAACTAGGAAACAAAGGCAGCCCCTCACCCCAGGGCAGGGGAACATCCCTTCCATCCCCCACCCAACATTTTGGGCTCTTTTAACAGCAAAAACAGTGCCTAACAGATCACTACCCGCTGTTCTCAGAGTCAGGACTCTCCCTGATACCACATATCTGAAGTAGACACAGGCAAAGAGCAGCTAAGAGATCTTATTTTTCAGGCCAGAAATCCCAACACATGATCTCTCAAGATAAAAAACCATCTAAAATCAGGACTGTCCCAAAAATCATGTGTGTTCAGTCACCACAAAGCTAGCGTATGTCTTGGGACTCTGGTCTGAGATGTCCAGTGTCAGCCAGGACTAGACCCTGGGCACAGTAGGAGCTTCCCTCTCAGACCCTCAGCCCCCCGATTTGTACAACATCCCGGACTAGGTGGCCAGCCTGCCCAAGGGGCAGTAAACAAGTCGACAAGGCACAAACCACACTGTGCGTGCTGGTCTCATGTGTCTTCTCCCTCCCTGTCCTCTAGCAAAGGACGTGGAACATAGGAAGTACTCAGAACCCCCGGCCGCTGGAGCCCAACCCCAGTTCTTTGCCCCCCCTGAGGACGAGTCTCTCCACCTCTTCCCTGGCACTTATCCCCTCCCTCTTCACTGTCCTGCTGACCCCCTGGGAGGTCACTGGCTCTCCCTGGCCAGGTATCAGTGTTCTCACTCACTCCCTGGTTCCTGGGTCCTCCCTGGCTCTCTTTACCCTGCATTCTAGGCTGAGCTCCAGGAGTTGGGCCAGGCCTCCCACCCTGGTCGTTATCAGTCTCACTGGCGCTTCAGAGACCACAGGAGATGGGAGAGAGCAGCAGGTAAACAGTCATCACCAATGTCCCTCAGGTCCAAAGAGCTTAATTCAGCTTGGTCCTGGTGCCTCCTCTCCCCTCCTCGGCCCCACCTCAGATTGGCCTCGGAGACCAGTCTTGTGAGGGTAAGACAGCCTGTGCTACAAGTCGAGGGCTGTGCTAGTTGAGACCATTTTCTGGAGAAAAATGTTAAATCCTGTCCAAATAATTCATCTTCAGTATAGATCAGGAGTTCTTAATCACATTCATGCCATGAACCCCTCTGACAACCCAGTGACACTTATGAGCCCCTTAGAAGAAATGTTTCTAAATACCTAAAATAAAACATAAGATTACAAAGGAAACCAAATATACTGTAATGTGTTATAAAATATTTTAGAAAAATGGGTGACTTAGTGCTTCTTTATTAACACATTAAATCACAAGACCAAGCAGCAGGTCTTATCACTGCCAGAATTTGGGAGCAGTGAACATCCATGAGATCTGGAGACAGCAACAACGATTCCAAGGTGCTAGGAAAACATCTGTCATTTCTACTGCTGATACTCTGTGGTCTGTAGTTGCCAGCAGTAATTAAAGGGAAGGTGAAATTTCAGTTCCATTGAGGTTTCTGTAAATAATACTGAATTTTTTTCCCCCATCCAAGTTCATGGACCCCTGGTCTACACCATCCATTCTCTGGAGAATGGCTGAGCTCTATAGGAGTGAGGAAGCATTGAAAGGAAGGGTGGTCAACTGCTGGTCTGAGACCCCCTCTCTCACTGATGGGGGCATTCCAGGCAGAAGCCCACAAAGGATTCCCTAAGTTCACTAAGTTCACTTTCTAACTAATAGCCTCATTCCTCCCCACCCTCCCCCCACTCCAGTAGCCTTAAAGGAGGGCCACTCTAACCTTTTGTTTGCTCTAAGGAGTAATGTGAGAAACCTACTGGGGTTGCCTGGTGTAGATGTTTCACCAAGGAAAAGAGCGGGAGGCCTATCCCTGAATCCAGCAAAGAAAGAAGCCTGCTAGGGTAATGAGGGGCTTCAGTAAGGATCACTACCCAAGTGAAATACAGGGATTCCTGGAGCCCTGTGGGGCATTCATGATACGGGGGAACAGGCTGGTTTCACCAGGAGACTTGGCTCTGCCTGTGCCTGGGGCCCTGGCAAGTCATTCACCTACCCTGATTTCCCCATCTATGAAAAAAAGGATGAAAAAAAGTTTTAATAAAATAAAAATAAATAAAAACAATGATGACATGATCTTTCAATTCAAACTGTACCTGACTAAGATTCTAAAACTGAAGGCCTGGAAAAGTAGGCAAGAGAGAAACAAAACCCCACACGACCCAGACACTAGAAAATAAGTTCGCACCTCCTACCCTGGGGTCTCCATGATCTATTTCCAAAAGGCAGGTATTTGGGACACACTGTTTTCTATAATAAATGATGCTCGCATCCTGCTGGCACAGGAGCTCCCCAGGGCTGGTCCCTAGGGCCAGGGTGCATGAGCCAAGGCTCAGGACCTGGCTTCGAGTGGGCTGAATTTGTAACATGTCTGTGGTTGGAGAAAGGAGACAAATGCAGGCCAAGATTAGAAAGAGAACCTGAGTTACCTGATCCAGAGACCAAAGACGTTTGGCAAAGGGGGAACGCAAAGCACCACCTCTCCCAAAAGCAGAGGATCCAGGGAGAGTGGGCAATAGGGAATAGTGAAGACTCAGAGGGCAGGAGCTCAGGGCTCTGCTTCTCAACCAATCCTTCCTTGTAGACTTACCAGGTGGTCCGGTTTTTGCCTCTCCTCTCTGGTCAGCACTGCTGGGGCACTGCTCAGGGGGTGAAGAGGGGACTCTGACAGGGTTTAGGCCAGGCAGGGAAAAGAGGATGCCACTCTCCTAATTGCTCACCTTCCTACTTTCACCCAGGGGAGGAAAGAGCCCAGCTGCCTCATCATAGCACATAAGTGCCCTCCTCCCTTAAGAAAAAACATTTTATAAGATAAACAGATAAGTAAGCCGGCTGCAGGGCCCCAGGAGATTAGAAAAGTGGAAATAGAAGTATCTTACAAATTTGCATAGTTCAGACACTTACTAGGATTCTTATTTGAATAACTTTCAGAATAACCTTGAACAAACTTCTGAATGACGGCAGAGTTAGCCTTCCCCCAACCTATGACGTTCCCTGCAGGCCTCAGATCCAGACAGAAACAAGACCCTGCCCAGGGAAGCCCCCTTCCGCAGGCCTCCCCTTACCTGGCTTCCCATCCCAGTGGTGGCATCCTCTATGGCAAGGATCGCCTCCTGATGGCTGTGGCTAGATGAGAAATAAGCCTGGACTGGGTGAAGGGATAGGAGTGGGCCATGCCTCCCCACACCCCCAGGCCCATCCCACTCTCTGTGCTAACCCCTGGGGTCACCCACAACAGGAATAAAGATGGGACCACTGGGTGGGGCCGCCACAAGCTCATGCCTACTCACCTGGGATCCTGGGTTGGCTCTGGCTGCAGCTCTGCATTGCCCCGGAGTGTGAGTGCTGCGGCTGGGGAGGGGGATTACTCTCCACTCAAGTTATGCCTCCCTTTGTTGGCTTCCCATCACATGTTCCCCATGGGCTAGGAAGCTTCTACCACACCCTCGGCATCACCACCATTCTCTCTCCCTGAAGCCTTCTCAAATCCATTCTCCTCCTCCTTGGCAACTCTTCAACAAGGGTCTCCCTCCTCCTTCCCACTCTCTGTGCCCCAGTTCTCTCTGGTGCCCCACTCTGGTTCTCTTCCCAGCTTGGGACCCATTCCCCTGACTGTCGCTGGCCTCTTTCCTTCTGCACCTCCTCGCCCCTGACCCACTCCCTGGCTGTCCCCTCACCCTACCTCAAACTTTCTTTCTTTCTTTCTTTTCTTTCTTTCTTTCTTTCTTTCTTTCTTTCTTTCTTTCTTTCTTTCTTTCTTTCTTTCTTTCTTTCTTTCTCTCTCTCTCTCTCTTCTCTCTCTCTCTCTCTCTCTCTCTCTCTCTCTCTCTCTCTCTCTCTCCTTCCTTCCTTCCTTCTTTCTTTCCTTCTTTCTCTCTTCCTCCCTTTCTCTCTTCCTCCCTTCCTCCCTTCCTCTCTTTCTTTCTTTCTTTCTTCCTCCCTCTCACCAACTTGCCCAGGCCCATCCTCCTAACCGTTCCCCTAGCCTGCGGCGTCCCCTAGCCTGCGGCGTCCCCCAGTCCACACCCCTCTCACCGAGAGACTGCACGGGGAAGGTCTCCCCCGCCGGCTCACCCCGGGGCAGCCAGACGCAAGCAAGTAGCAGGCAGAACGCGGACGCCGGGGCCGCCATAAGGGCTCGCGGGGACTGGGAAGCCTGACCGCACGGCCAGGGTTCCGAGAGCCTCTCCAGCGAAGGCAGAGTCACACCTCAACTCGGGAGGCCGCCGTCCCGCTCGCTCTCTTGCCCAAGGGTTCCCTTGGCCCCTCCTCCCAGGCGTTTGGCTCCGCCCTGAGCTAAAGTGACTGGACTGCCCAGCTCATTACCATAATTCAGGCTCCTGGCGGTGGCCCCGCCTTTGCCCTTCGGCTGTCCCTCCCTAGGGGAGGCCGGATTCAGGTCACGCAGCCCTAAGTCCCTTTAGGGAGCAAGGAGGCAGGCGGTTTGTGCAGCAACCAACATCCCTTGCTCCTCAGAGATTCCTGGCTCAGAAATTTGGGTTCTGGAAGCTGCTTACACCAGAGACCCAAGATGCTGGTAGGAGTCTTGTCCTATGCTCTCCTTTTACGTGCTACTTGGTGGTCAGTGGCAGAACCAAGGTTCGCGCCTGCAGAGTGCTAGCTTGTGCCCCCTACTACTCCCCACTACAGCCTTTTGAGTTCCCAAGTCCCCACCCTACCCCCAGTTTTGAGCACCTCTAGGAAATGGATCATGCCTTAGTCCTCTGTATGTCCAGCACTAGCTCAGGCCTCAGTTTGGGAAATGCTGACTGAATGACAGAAGTGTCTCACACTACCATATTATTGCTCCAATCAAGGCAAAACTTTGATGATGATGATGATTATGATAATGATAATAACAACAACAACAACTTAAATTTTGTGAACGAGATATACTCTCTGTTCAGGAGGAATTTAAAAATGGTAGAAATGTGGGTCTGAGAGCCTTAGGAAACTTTGCATCCTTCACTTGAACAGCTAGTGTTAGAACACCAACTAGATGCCAGGCCTTGTAGATGATGGTGGTGATGATAGTGCTGGCCCCCCTAGACCCCTGGGCAGAGGTACACATTTGGGATGCATTAATTCATTCATCTATTCAACAAATTTGTCGAACATTTACTCCTCACCACACATTGTTCTGGGAATAAAATGGTAAATAAAGCACACATATCTATCCCCATACAGGGTATTTGAAGCCATGGGCTTAGATGGTAAGATGAAAAGGAGAGAGCCAAGGATGGAGCCTGAACACCGGTTAAGGAATGAATGAAGGCAGGGTTATCTCTGAGGAAGCTTGAAAAGGAACATTCAGAACAAATCTGACTTCATTTCTTTTCTTTTACTTTAACCTTTGTATTCTGTTGCTTTTGCTACAAATTAAGAATGTTGCCTATGGCCTGAAATACACAGGCTAGCCCATTTTCTAGGCTCTGACCTTTACAAGTATAACACTTTTCCATCCATGTAGAGATAAAAAGTTGCAGAATAAACAATAACATTTGTCTTGCTGGAGATTTATAGGAACATTGTGGCAGGACTTACCTGGACAACTGCAAGAACAAAGGATTTTGGCACAGCACTGAGAAGTCTGCAGCAACGTTTGCAGCAACGAACCACACCCCCTCCCCTTTTAGTATAAAAGAATCCTGAATTCTAACCTGGGGAAGATAGTTCTTTGGGACACTGGTCCATCATCTTCTTGGTCTGCTGGCTTTCCAAACAAAATTTCTGTTCCTTGCCCCAACAATTCGTCTCTCCATTTATTGGCCTGTTGTTCAGTGAGCAGTGCAAGCTTGGACTTGGTAACAGTGGAGAACCAGGACCTAGTGTTGTCCTGAAAGCCAAGAGGGAAGCGTTTTAAGAAGAGAGCCTGCGGGGACAGAGGTCATGTAAAAGAAGAGTTGGGGTGCCAGTGGATGGCATTCCCCCTCTTAAGGGCAATTGCTGCTCTGCCTGGATTCTGTGTGGGAAATAAACAATCCTATGATACAGTTATGAAATGCAGAAAATCAACAAAGTAAGTTGGAAGGATATATATTATGTGTGTCTTTCCTGGACCTTTGAAAATCCCACAAGTCTTTCCCTTTTATCTTTGACTTAACTAGTTAATACTAAGGTGAGAACATGGATGATATTTTTAGGTTTTTCTTCAGGAAGGATTTACATCTTAAACTAGACAATAATTTAGCCAAGGTGAAAACAGTCTGCTGGTAATAACTTCAGCTATTGGGGGGAGGGGGTGCTGCAAAGGGTCTTTAGGCATCCCTGAAGCTACAGTTGTAAGTGTTCACTGATTTGGGCTGCTGTCCATTTCCTGTCCCCTGCCCTTCCACAAGGTGAAAACAAGGCAGGCCTTCAACCTGGGTTAAATCCATGAACAAGCTCAGTAATTAAAGGTGCCCACTCTCTCTATCCACATCTGCTTTTATTACCCCTCTTCTGGCCTCCTCTTTCCTCTCAGTCTTGATTCATCATTGTCTTTGCACCCCAGCACTAGACCTAGGAGTTGGGCAAACTTCTTTGGAATTGAAACAAATGAACCAGATGGGGCCTGGGCCCTGGGTAAAGGTCGGCTATAAAGCAGGCTGTCATTGCCAGGAACTTTCGTGCTTCAGTGAGTATGTGTGTGTCTGTGTGAGACTGGAGGGGTGGGGCACTCACACCCACTGGTTCAGGGCCCTGTGGGACACAGTAAGACCCAGCCCCAAGGAATTCACAAAACCAAGATTTCTTCCAAGTGGGAAAAGCCCACGGAGGAGGCCATAACGGAATGTAAGCAGAAGGTGAGATGCCTGGTAAGGGTGACGGATGGCTTCCTGAGATCCTTTCCCTCAACCGCGTGTGTTTGGGAGCCTTTCCTAGAGCAGCACCAGCCTCAAGTCCAACTACCGCCGCCACCACCGCATACACACACTCCAGCCCATTTGCACCCCAGGGCGTCAATAAGAGGCGACGAGATTCGGTACAGGAGCCTCCCGCCTCCCAGTGGCCCCGCCCCACTCCGCCCGGGCCCCGCCCCGCCCGCCCCGGGCCCCGCCCCATCCCGCCCAGGCGCTCCTGTCGCGGTCGCTGCCTGTGCCGGCTCAGGGCAGCCCGGCCCCCGGCACTTGAAGGAGCGCAGAAGCTAATTTTGTAGCGAGGGGCTCCATCTGGCCCAGCCATGGACCGGAAGGTGGCCCGAGAATTCCGGCACAAGGTCAGAGCTGCTAGGGGCCCCTTAAGCGCCCAGGACCCCGAGGTCTGGGGCAGGGTGGGTGGAAGATGAACAACCACAGCACCACCCCAACCTTTCCCAGCCGGATCTATGGGCTCTGCGTGGGCTGGGACCGGAGGGTCTTGGTTGCCAGCAGGGTTCCTCAGTAAAATGAGGGAGGAGCCCTGGGACTGTAAAAACCCCTAAACTGCTCTCCTGAAAGTGTCCTTTCTCCTGCCCTCCAGGACTGGGACTTCTCTGGGGTTAGAATTCCTTCTATTCTTGGCCTGAGACAGATATTTCTCTGAGATGCCCCATAGTGGGCAAATCCCCCTCCCTCCTAGTGCTGCCAGCTCTGGGCTGCTGGAGTGGGTAGAGAAGGCCTGAGAGGTGAGGACTGGTGGGGAGGGGAACTGGATGTCTCTCTCTGTCCTTTGACCTCAGAATTCTAGTTAGAAACACTTCAGGCAGCCCCCTCCCCACTTAAGGGCATTTCTTAGGGCCTGAAAAGCTGCTGAGGAACTGGTGCTGGCCAGGGGGCAGTGGGAGGAAGGGAGGAGGTTCTGGGAGTCGGCCATATCCTTTAGGCACTCCCTTGTTGTGTCCCTGTGAGGCGCCTCACTGGTGGCCCAGGATCCTCAGAGACCATCACTGAAAGCTACTAGATTTCACCCAGGCTTTCCAAAGCTGTTTCCAGAACTGTGCAAGAGTCACTGAGGCCCTGAGGCCAAAGAAGACCATTTGAAGAGACCCAGCAGTCCTCCCCACCAGGCCTGAGGATGCCTCAGAGCCCAAGGGTGAAGCCAGGGGTGTCTGGAGCTACCCACAGGCCCCTCCTGAGGGACAGGTGACTGCCTTAAGGCCCTCACAGACCCCAGAGGGGTCTTTAGACCAAGCCAAACCCCTTCCCAGGACTGAGGGACAGAGCTCAAGTAGGCAAGATCGAGATTCTTAGCCCCTCTACCACAGAGAGGCCCTGGGGAGCCCGAGGAGCCCGCCAGTGTGGGGGCCACAGGGACGAAGGGCCAAGGGCTTGGGGCTAGGGGCCAATGGTCAGTTGTTTACTTAAGAAACATATTTTGAGCACCTGCTCTGTGCCAGACCCAGTCTGTGCCCTCAAACTGCTGGTCATGTGGGCCAGAGGAAGACCCTACACTAATAACTACTCATGACTGGGTGCTGGTGGGATTGAGGTTTGGTGGGAGCATAAGGGGGCAGCTCATACTGATAGAAGTCTTCTAAAAAGGAGGCCTTGGGATCTCCGGGAAGAGAGATAACCGGAAGTTCAAGCAGGAGTATGGGGGCTGGTGAATAGCAAGGGGACTGTGAGACAGTGTTCACCAGCACATGCTGTTGCAAAGGGATGTGAGGGGAGAAATTTCAGCCCCTGAGGACATTTGGTGAGTGTTGATTTCAGGCAACCCGCTTGGAAGGAGCACAACCTCCCGTCCCCCACCCCAAGAAGACTCAGGCTTGAATTTCAGTTTCCTGCCCCTGGGCTGAAAGTAATGCTGGGTCCTCTTTTGCCTTCTCCCTATGGGGTACTTCTCTTTGCCTCTTTGAGACAATTATTTCTAGGGTCCCTGGTGGCTGACTCAGCCCCTGAATTAGCTCCTGTTCCTCCTTCCCGGGCCACACAGACTCCAAAGGGCCTCAGGCCTCTGTGTTTCCACTGTTCTGCTCTTCCTCATTGCAAGAGTCATTACCTATTAATGCTCCTGTGTGTGCAGGCAGGGCAGGCGGGGCATGATGAGCAAGGCCTGGGCTGGACTTTGTGCCCTGCTGCTTTGGAGGCCGCAGCAGCCTTCCCCTCCCAGGTTGGAGATCATCTAGGAACTGGGGAGACAGGATAAAGCAGCAGAGGAGAGAGATGAGGGCACACAGGCATACTGGGTGAAATTTATAGCTTGCTGTTGATTGCTTTCTAGATGTCCCTTCCTTGGTGCTTTAGAACATATTTACCCCTTGGGAATGGTTTGTAATCTAAATCCTTAGTCGTTGTAGGTAACATTAAAGGTAGCGTGTTGTCATGGAATGGGCTATGTGACCTGGAGCAAGTTATTAACATGTCTGTGCCTGAGTTCTCCAATTTGTTAAATGAGGATAACAATAATATTTAACTAGTAAGTTTATTGTGAGTGCTGGATGAGAGCTACACATGTGTAAGGAGCTTAAATAGACCCTGGCCTTTATAGTGAGTCCTCAGAAAATGTCCACTGTTGTTGTCTATTATCTGGAGTTAGGCAAAACTGGGGTCAAATCCAATCCTGTCACTCGCTGCCAGTGAGACCTTGGGCAAGTCACTTAATCTTTCTGAGTTTTAGGTTCCTCAGCTGTGAGATGAGATTCATAGTACTTATCTTACGGGAGAGATGGGATTAAGTAGGAAGTCAAGTCCTGACTACTCTGGGCATATAGTCATCATTTGGTAAATGGCCACGCTGTTCCTAGTTGATGCCTGCAGAGTGTCCTGTTGGATGAGGCAACAGAGTCGAGGCTACTGAGTGGAGTCTGTCCTCTGGACTTGTGCAGTTTCCCCAAGGCCACCAGCAGCACTTGCATGCCCTTCCTGGTCACAGCCTTGGGCCAGGATACCAAGGCAAGGGGACAGGGCATCAGAAACTAAGGCTTCTCCCTCAGAGAACCAGCTTTTTAAAACAAGGCCTCCCCTCTGCTCACTGTACCTGCACTTTGCAGGAACTTGGTTACTCATTTGTTCAAAAAGGATTTATTGCCTGTTCAGCAGTCATGCATTTATGGATATCTGTGGTGTACCTGCCTGAGGCTAGGCATCTGGCAGGAGGGCCTGTGGGAATAAATAAGAAGATCAGAAAGAGCCCCTGCCTTCTAGGGATTTGCTAATCATTCATTCATGCATATGCTATAGATACTGACTGAGATAATAATATATGCCAGGCAGTACTCTAACCATTGAATAACAACACAAAGTCTCTGCCCTCTTAGAGAGCACATTCTAGTGGGGAAGACAGACAGTTAACAAGTGAACCAATGAAAGTATCACATAATGCGAAGTAGTTATGAATGCTATGAGGTGAGGGGATAGGGAGTAACAAAGTGGTACTTTATATAGGGCAGTCAGGAAGGCCTCTGAAGCGGTGCTATTTGAACAGAGACTTAGAAGAAGGAAGGGAAGGAGCCATGAGGATATATGCAGAAGAGCATTCCAGGAAGAGGGAACAGCAAGTGCAAGGGCCCTGAGGCAAGTATATGCTTGCCTTCTTTAGGAACAGCAAGTAGAATGATGTTTCTGAGAGAAATTACAGAATGAAGAGTGGTGGGAGATGGATCAGAGGGATACTGGAGACCTGATAGGCCTCACTCCGGATTTGGGGCTTTGTTCTAAGTGAGAGAAGCCAGCAT
The DNA here is from genome assembly GCF_048773025.1 of Camelus bactrianus. NCBI lineage: Eukaryota > Metazoa > Chordata > Mammalia > Artiodactyla > Camelidae > Camelus > Camelus bactrianus. Next base: position 35,855,650 of record NC_133548.1, read on the forward strand.
GGAAGTGACATAACTTACATTTAAAAAGGATTGCTCTGACTGCTGGTAGATAGACTGAGAGGGCCAAAGTTAGGAAGCTCCTGCAGTAGGTCTAGGGGGAGGAGGGGGTTGGACTAGGTGGAGTGGCCAGATCCAGGATACATGAATGTTTTAGATTGAAGATGCCTTTTCGACATTCAGGTAGTGAAGTGACTGAGAAAGCCAGTAGCTGTGGGAGTGTGAGAATCAGGGGAGAGGTCTGTGCTGGGGATAAGCCTCAGTGAGTCCTTGGGGTATAAATGATATTTAAACCTCAGAGACAGATGAGGTCATTTAGGGAAACCATGCAGATGGAGAGAAGACTCAGGACAGAGCCCAGGGCATCCCAACCTGTAGAGGAGAGGAAGGGGAGAAAGAACAGCAAGACAGGAGAACAGCGAAAGGAAGGAGTGATCAGCTGGGCCAAACACTGGGTCAAAGTCTACCAACTAATTAGCAGGACACAAGTCTCTTAAAAAGATGGAGGATAATAAAACAAGAGTCAAATAAACCCAGTACTTTCTCGAATGCATGCTGTGAAGGCCTGGGCCGAAGTGGAGCTAGATCCATTCATCCCGCCAACATTTATGGATGGTCCACTCTCTCCCAGCTTCTGAGAACAAAGAATTTGTATTTATCTAGTCTTACTTAGTTTTATTTAACAGACACTTAGAACTTGGTGCTTTCCAGGCATTGTTCTAAGTATTTACCAATTATTAACTTAGTGAATAATAAAAAAAAAAAAAACAAATTTCAATCCCTCATAGAAGGATGAAATCCTATGAGATAACTTTATCCCCATTTTACAGATGAGGAAACTGAAGCACAGAGAGGTACAGACCCCAATGGGGAAAGGCCTGTGGCCTCGCCCTCCACATTCCCCCAGGCCTGTGTTGAGGCCACATATGGATTAGTAGGGAGACAGGTAGGTGAAGAAAGAAAGTCCGGCACAGCTCAATGGGTCCCATAGCAGAGGTGGGAACAAAGTGCTGTCATGTGCACAGAGAATGACAGGACAGGCTTTGTGAGGGAGCCTGAGGAAATGCTTGACCTAGGAGACCTGGCATTTGAGGAGACTTAAAGGTGGAGGAAGAGCTCACAGAGAAGAAGTACTGCTGGTACCACCAGTACCAACAGCTAATGTTCCACACCAGCCAGGGGCGCAGCAGGAAGCAGGGGGCTCATCCAAATGGGGAACAAGGGTTTCATGAAGGGACTGCCTACAAGGAGGGGCAGGGATGGGTGAACTGACAAGGTATGGTAACACAGCCTGAGGGGGACAGCAGCAGGAAGCCATGGGGTCCTAAGGGGCAGGGGGAGGGGGTTCCCAGAACCAGGGAGAGCCAGGCTGCTGAGAGACACCAGTCAGACGCGGCAGCCTCAGGTGAGGGCACCTGCCCCACGGTGGTCCAGCACTGAGGGAGCTGGGCAATCAGAACCCCATTCCCTTTCTCCTCAGGCCCTCTCACCACCCCACTGGCTGCACACAGCAGGAAGCAGAGGGCAGGGAGCCCAGGCAAAGCTTCCTGGGACACAAAACTGGACAGAGAAGGCTAGGTTTGGGGTCTGGAGGCAAAAAGGAAGAGATCTAGCACACATTTTAGAGCCCTTGAAATTTCAGGGCCCTGGGCACTATTCTAAGTACTTTACAGACGTTCACTCATTTGATCCCCACCACGGCCCGGGAAGGGCAGATGTCACCCAGCGGAACAACATGCATTATTTAATTTGCTTCTTGCTCTCTTTCTCTGTCTTTGGCTGAGTGCAGGCATGGAGTTGAATTTGCACGAGCTGAAGGTTTATGAGCTTCCCCTGTGCTGCTGTCTTGTGGGCCAGTCCATGGGAGGAAGGTAGGGAGATGAGGCTGGACAAGACCCAAAGCCAAAGCCTGAATTTGCCTCCAGTGCCCCACACGAGAGGCCTGAACCTTGTGAGGTGGAGAGGTGTGTCCCTCTCACCCAGAGAAGCCCACAGCAGAGCACAGAGAATGCTGATGCAGGGATGCGGGAATCGATGTGGTAAAGAGACCCCACCACACACAGTTATTTACAGATGGGTGGGCTCCTTAGGGTTTCTGTGCCTGTCATGAAGAGGGATCCAAGAAAAGGAAAAGCTTTCTAAATCTAGCTGGAGAAAGAAGACATGCTATCTTGCACACAATTGGTGTACAATAAATGTGTATTAGACAAATGCAAACAAGGAAGTTCATGAGGTAGTTTGGAAAAAGAAAAAAACGTAGGGATTTTGGAGCCAGGCATAGGGTGGAGTCTCTTCTCTGCCACTTCTCTGAGCCTTGATTTCCTCATCTGTCAAATGGGGATAATAACATCCATCCCCCTCAGAGGGTTGTTGGGAGGTTAAGGATCATACAAGCAGAGTTCTTCAGACATGGTGGACAGTATGTAAGCCAAGTCTGGCCTGAATGAGGGAGCCAGGAAAAAAGGGCCTCAGGCTGGGAGGTCAATGAGGAGGCTCTGGGCTGGGCATGGTCAGGAAAGACTCTGCAAGAGGGGCTTGGATTCCCCTTAAATGAGGGCAAGGATCAAATGGGAGAAGGCAGGGAAGACCATCTTGTGTGGGTCTGGGACTGGAACTGAGCTAAGAGGAGACAGATCCAGGAGGCTGTGTACTAAGGAGTGATGGGAAAGTGACTCAGGATTGGGCCCAGAGGATGGAAGGAAGGCTCTAGACTAAGGCAGCTGGAGTTCATTCATCATTTGGCAGGCAGCACTGAGCACTGTGCACGTGTGCATGGCATGGCAACGACCAAACACCTGCTGTGTGCCAGGTGTGTTACAGGTACCTGGGCACAAGACTTTGGTACAAAGTGCCCTAGGGCAGGGCTCCCAGAAGCTGATCCTTGGGGTGGTGCTGGGCAGACCCTCCTGGGGAGTTTGTTTCAACCAAGATTCCAGAAGGAGGGGACACCCTATAAGTTTTAAAAATATTTAAAAAGTGAAAATTGAATTACAGCGATGTTACTGCACGTTCAGGCTCCCAGAGAAAGTTCCATCCCTCCCAACTGTTTTCCTTGGGGCCTTTAAACCTAAGGAGTGAGGTGTGAGTTTGTGTTTCCACTCGGGTGTGGTCAAAGAACAAAACAGAGCTGTTATCCCTGAGTCTCTTCAGAGACACTCCCGGATGGGGCCTTGGTCAGGTCACAAGACTATCAGCATTTTGATTTATCATTTAGATTTGTATTTAAAGAGCATTCTACATAAATCGGACATGTTTTCCCAGATGTTATGGTATGTGGATAATTTTTCAGGAGGATGAGTTCAGTTTATGGGGGTAGATGGGACATTCTGAGTGAGGATGGGGAGGTTCCAGTGTGTTGGAGGAAGGGTCTGTTCAGCTGCAGCCTGAGTCCCACTTAGGAAATGATGGACATGACCCTGGAAGAGCGGGTAAGGGCAGAACTGAAAACCAGGATTGGAGTGACCTAACTGGTGAGAGTGGGTGGATATCAGGGTAAAGAGCTGAACTTTGTGGGCTGCCTTAGAAGGAGGACTGGTAGGATGTGGTTTCTGAGTGGGGGCTCTGGATGCCATGATCAGCATTGGACAGCTGCCCACAAGGACCAGGAGCCCGGGACCCCCGGAAACAGGCTCTTTCCACAAACAGCATCTCCAGGTGATCTGTGCCTGACCCAGGAAGGCAGAAAAGCAGAATCCTAGGTTCTAACGTTGGAAATTGCCTTCCACTCCCACTTTCCACCCAATGCTGTCTACCGAGGACACTGCCTCACTTCTTACATTTAATAATGCAACAAGAGGCATTTCTGCAAGGAGGGGTGCGAGAGAGCTTCAGTCTTACAGCCTCAGCCAATAAGAGATTCTCTCTCCTATTCTTTGTCTTGTGTCAACCCCCGCCCCCACGGCTGGAATTGGGCTAGAAGCCCTTTGGTCAGTGTGTCCTCACTGCAACCAGAGCAGATGAGGTTTTTATGCTTCTAGAGAGCAGAACATCTGCGGCTCCAAGAGTCATCCCAAAGATGTTCTTTTCCCTTGCTCATTATGGACCAAGCCAACAGTGCAGAGGTGAGAGATGGAGATTAGAGATACAGGAGATCATCTTGCAAGCAAAGGGTTTGAAATTTTGGCTCAAAGAGGCCTTGGAGTTTTTTTCCCTGAAAGGCCTGACTTGGGTGGAGACCAGAAATCTGCACTCTGTACCCACTGCTCAGGCCAGAAATCTCCAGGGCGGCTGGGCCCACTATGTCCTCTCTGTATTGGGAGGGACAAAGTTCCAGCCTTCTAGAACCCTTAAGACACCCACAGAAAGAAGCAAAGTTGCTCCGGCCCTCCTCTGAGGACTGATCAGGTGGGAACTTGCAGCTTCCAGCAGCGGCTTCTCCCTTTGTGGGCTGAGGACCATGCTGTTGGGCCTGGGGGCTGGAAGAAGGCAGGGCCCTAGAATCCCTTGAGTCTCCACCCTGCCCTCTCACTCAGTCTTGGGCTAAAGAGAGAGCTAAGGATGTAATGCATAGAGATTCACACTGAGCTGCTCTAGGGGTGGAATTCAGGGCTTCTGGCCCACCAGCTTCCCTGGGATTGAGGTGCTACTGAAACAGCTCTTGACCCCGACCCTGGACTCCCAGCCATTGACGTCAGTGAAGTTGAAATAATGTAACCTGATTCTCCCCCTGGTGTTGGGTTGGGAGAAAGACATACAGGGACCTGGGGAGGGGAAGGAGTGGCCAGAAGTCAGGGCCAGCCCAGGACTGGACAGGGAAGAATTCAGTGGTAGGGTGCGTGGCGGGTGGGATGTGCTATCTGAACGAATGGCCTAAATCCTTTCTGAAAGCAGTTATCCGGCACTACAGCCACCATCAGGTAAGACAATGGGCTTCTTCCAGACCGGGCAGCCAACATTAGTGTAGCCACCTGGACGTAATGGCATAGCCATGGAGGTGATCCACAGCACGGCTGCATCGCTATCACGTGGTGGTCACATGTATGATATGTGTGTGCACACGCATCACCCCTCCTGGGGACAAGGCTCAGCCAGACCACATGTGGATGCATAGAGGTACTCCTCTGACCACATTGGGGTGGTCTCCACAGTCTGATGTGTTGGAGACAGAGGGCCAGCCTGGCCTCTGGCTCTCCTCCTCTTCTCACAACCCTGAGGAGATACTGAGGTGGTCCCCCAGCAGTGGACTTCCTCTCCCTGGGATCTGCTGGGGGGGTGCTGGGCCCGGAGATGAAATTCTGCCCTTGGGTTTTTCCAGGTGGATTTTCTGATTGAAAATGATGCAGAAAAGGACTATCTCTATGATGTGTTGCGGATGTACCACCAGTAAGTATGATGGGTCCAGCTCCTGTGGACCAGCCTGGGTACCTCTGTCTTCAGGGAGCCCTGGGATGGGTTGTTCTGAGACAGAACATCCTCCCCCTCCCATCCTGGGGAGCTCAGGGAGGCAGAAGCTGAGTGCTCAGTCGTTCCTGGGAATCAAATGAATACGCCATTCACTTGTCTCAGCAAATATTTACACAAATGCTGTGCTGCTCTGTACTAGGGACTGGGGGTACATGTGTGAGCAAGACACACAGATTGCTACCCTCAGGTTGCTGACAGGTCTGATGGGGGAGGCTGTCAAGTAGCCAGACATGTTGAGCCAGTAGTGTGACTGCTGGGATAGGACAGGAAATGCCATCTGGCCCCAGTGCCAGCATCAGATGTCTGTTATCACTCACCTTTTTGATACATTCAGCAACATTTTTAAGCTCCTGCCACTGGCTGGGCACCATGCAGAATCTGGAGATGAGCAAGACCTACTTTCTTTCCTCAGCTAACTCATGGCCTAGTGTGGGGAGGTGGGCGGACACCACAAACACAAGGAACTCTAATACAAGTTCCAGGAAAATAACTGCTAAGTAGAGGTTAACAGCAGGAATATGAAGAACGGAGTTTTCACTAACTGCGGGGGGAGGACCAAGAAGGCTTGAGCTAGGTTTTGAAGGGTAAGAAGGATTTGACAGGTGGAAATATCAGGGGAGGACATTCCAGGATGAGAGCTCAACATTAGCAATGGTGCAGAGATGTAGAAGTCCAGGGAGTGACTGGGAAGTGACAGGTAATCTGAGGAGTAGAACTTGGGCACACAGAGGTCGTAAACAGCCACTAGCCCAGGCACTTCCACGGGGACAGATTGTGGAGGCCCTGAGCTTGCCAAGGAGGATGGGCTGTGTCCTCTGGGCAGTGGGGAGCCATCGAAGGGTTTTGAGAAGGGGAGTGACAGACATTTAAAAACAAGATGAGCTGAGAGTAAACATTTGGCTGGAGAAGTGCCAGCCAAATGCTGAGGGTCTGAACAGTGTGAGGAGAAGGCTTGTGAGAGAGAATGTGAGGGGAGAATTCCCAGAGCTCAGCTGCAGCTCCAAAGCAGGAAACCAGGGGATGAGAGAGTTCACCACCACTCACAGAGGTCTCCTGACTGGCAAGATGCTGGGCTTTTTGAATCCTGGCTTGATTTCATCTGCAGAATGGGTTAACAACCCCTACCTAACCAGTTTCCTTGGGATACTTACATGGGAGAACAAACCCTTCTGAGGCATCTGGCCCAGAGTTAGGGGCCCTGTCTTTTCAGGAGACTTCTCAATTCCAGGGCCTGGTGGGTAATGACCTATCCCTGGACTGCTTCCCCTGGGGATCCTGAGTCTCAGAGGTCACGGCTGTGGGTGAGGCTGCACGGTCCCCATGTCTCCGCAGGACCATGGACGTGGCCGTGCTTGTGGGAGACCTGAAGCTGGTCATCAACGAGCCCAGCCGCCTGCCCCTGTTTGACGCCATCAGGCCTCTGATCCCACTGAAGCACCAGGTGGAGTACGACCAGCTGACCCCCCGGCGCTCCAGGTGCGGAGGGAGCCAGAGGCTGGAGGCAGGGGTGGGGGGGTGTCACCGTGGGATAGACAGGGTCCCTCACAAGTGAATGGGGCAGCGATGGCTGTCAGGCCAGATTTGGGCCATCACCGGCCCCTCTTTCCACGGCAGGAAGCTGAAGGAGGTGCGTCTGGACCGGCTGCATCCCGAAGGCCTCGGCCTCAGCGTACGTGGCGGCCTGGAGTTCGGCTGTGGGCTCTTCATCTCCCACCTCATCAAAGGCGGCCAGGCAGACAGTGTCGGGCTCCAGGTGAGCGAGCAGAGTCAGGGGGCTCAGGGCAGTGGGAGAGAAGGCCCTCAGGATTCTTGCCTCCTCCTCACTCAACTTACTCGGCTGTATGGTGTCACGTGGTCACCTCACCCTCCTGAGCCTTTGAGAGAGGAAAAGGCTGGTGTATCCTGACAGGTTGTCCTCAGGCCCGTAGAAATCAGGCCGCAGGCACTTGCCTCTTTTCTTGAGTGGAGCTGAGAACCTAGCTCCCAGCTGCTGCTACCCTCACTGCACTGCATCTCACCTCCCTTACACCGGAAGGAGCATCATGGTTATGTCCTGGCACCTGAAGCTCTGGACACAAAGCCTTCTCCCTGGAAGGGAAAAGGAAACTCTTGCTCAGTGAGGTGCTCCAGAGCATAAACTGTGGGGCCAGAATGTCATGGTTTTGCTGTTCATTAGCTGTGTGACGTTAGTGAAATGACTTAACCCTTGCCTCAGTTTCCTCATCTATAAAATGGGATGATGATAATACTACCTACCTCATTAGGTTGTTACGAGGGAATAAATGAATTCGTATTACAAAGGACTTGTACCAGTGCCTGGCACATAAATGCTGTGTGTTTGTTAAGCAAGCAGAGAGGGAGATGTAATAAACACATATAATGTGCCAGGGAACATGCTCACAACGAGCCCTCATTGTAAGCCTGGGCTGTATCATCCCCATTTTACAGAGTCGACTGGAGTCACACAGCCAATAAGTGGCAGTGTTAGGATTTGAACTCAGGTCTCCTGACTGCCAAGCCCAGGGATCTCTCTTCAGCACCCCAGGGCCCCTCCCTTGGGGTCTCCACACCTCAGTGTCTGAGCAGAGATGGGCAGACCTCCAGGTCTCGTCCTGCAAGAGCCCAGAGCTGTGTTTTAATATGTCCAGATAAAAGAGGCCCTCCCACCCCCTCCCAGAACTTCTAGCATGCTTGTTATCAGCATCCCAATCTGGGCTGCCAAGCCAGGGGCTTCAGGGGGCCCGCAGGCTGATGGTACAAGACACCGTGGAGTGGGAGGTGGAAACTGGGAGCTGACAGACATCGCTTTGTTCTAAATCCCTGTCTCATGGCTCGCTGGTAGCGTCCGAAATTTCAGCCCCTTCATTATTCCTCTCCTGTGCTGCACATTTTCCAGCCCAGAAACACAGCCAGAGAAAAAACATAATGAGCTCCTCTCTTGGCGTCAGCGGGGCCCTTTTTTTCCAGGGTGAGCCCTCCTCTTAGGACGAGCATTGCTCAACGATGCCTCCATGATTTAGGGCATTGGGACATTTTAATGAAACTCAGAGTTTTACCTTCCTGCCTGTTTCTCAGGCTTATGAGTTATCGACTGTTTCTAAGGTTGATGGGCTCATCTCTCCTTTGTGCCACTGTCCCTCAGATCGTCATTTTACTGTGGCCCTTGGACAAAGGGCCTTTTGCAGGGCTCCACGTGGGAGCGAGAGGGACAGGAAAGCTGATTCTGTAACCTGAGCCAGGGGCTGTGTGGGAATCATTCCGCTGGAGTCCCTGGCAGGTTCCCTTTAGGATCAAGACAGGGAGCTTCACTCAGAGGAGCTTGGGAAAAACGTCTGCCTCCATTCACCTGTCGGGGGTTCATGTTTCTGGAGAGATCTCATGCCTGTGGGAGGCTGGAAGAAGATTCCAGAAGGCAGGGGAAGGCCATGTACAGACACAGCCTGGCTGGACTGAAGGCCCTGGGGACTTAACCTGGAGGCTGGGCCCTGAGTGAGGGGCTTGGACCCAGCCCTGGGACTCCATCTCTGCTCTCGTCCCCCTCCTAGAGTCATTTTAGATGTTGGTCCAAGTGCATCCTGTCTGAAACCACACCCTCTGCCCTGCATAGGGCGGCCCGCACTGCACAACCTGCTGTACGGTCCAGGGCTAGAGGATGATTCTGTGAGCTGTTGCAGCTGTGGTGCTGCAGTTGTAACAGGGACGGGACAGCCTGCTCCGTGGGGTGGGGTGGGACAAAGACCAGGGAAGAGCTGCTTGAATCTGGGCAGAGGGTTGTTCTTTGCATGGGTTCCAGAACCTGATGGTGCCCCACTAGGTGAATGGGACACAGAATGAGGGTAGAGACTCCTGGCTTCTACTCCCAGCTTCCTCTGTGCCCCTTGCCCCCATCTTCTTCCCCCCATCTGTAAAATGGGCAGGAAGACTGCAGTGAAGTGCCACCTGCCCAGGGATCCCTCAGGCTGATGGAGGGTGGGTTGCAAGTGACAAGGCACTGGGTACATATGGAGGTTTATTCTGAAGGAAGGCATGGCCACATTCCCTTTCCTGAAGAGCAGGCCTGGGGCATCTGGCCTTGAGCCTGCCCAACCACCTGATGCTTCCTCAACCTGGTGCAAGTTCTCTCTGTCTGTGGCCAAGGTAGGGGACGAGATCGTCCGGATCAATGGGTATTCCATCTCCTCCTGCACCCACGAGGAGGTCATCAACCTCATCCGCACCAAGAAGACTGTGTCCATCAAAGTGAGGCGTGAGTGAGGCCAGGGCAGGGGGTGCTGCCGGTGGGGGGGGATGGAGCAGGCAGCAGGGTACCCTGCTCCTGTGGGAGGAAGGGAGGGCAGAGAAGCCACCCTAACCCCTAACCACCACGCCTTTCTCCCACAGACATCGGCCTGATCCCTGTGAAGAGGTGAGCTGGAGCCTCCTCTGCAGGCAGATTCTTCCCTGTGGGCTCAGGGTCCTGGGATCAGCCTGGGGTCTGGCCAGCCCGACCCCCAGGCCAGTGATGGTGAAGACTCCAGATGGAGCAGATTTGGATTTGGGGCCTGGACCCTCAAACATCTCTCCCTAATGACCCCCCTTCTACTTTCTCTTCCCATCAGCTCTCCTGATGAGCCCCTCAAGTGGCAGTACGTGGATCAGTTTGTGTCAGAATCCGGGGTAAGGGTCAGGACCACTCGTTACGGGGTCTGGATGGGGTGGTCTTTAAGGAGGGGCAGCCAGTCCTGAAGGAGGTCTTGCTCTAGGGAAGTGCCCTCAGGGGCTTCACACAGACCCCAGGGCATTCAGAATGCCCCTGTGGATGGTGGGCCCTCAGTTGGCCCGGCTGGTGCAGACACACATCCCTAGGGACAGAATGGTGATCAGGCTCATGTAGGGACAGCAGTGCTCGCCCTGGAGTCATTATGAATGCAAGAGGCCACTTGCACATGTGTGGACACCCACAACCTTATCCTCTCCCTCCCCCAGGGCGGGCGGAGCAGCCTGGGCTTCCCTGGCAGTCGGGAAAACAAAGAGAAGAAGGTCTTCATCAGCCTGGTGGGCTCCCGGGGCCTTGGCTGCAGGTGGGTGGCAGATACACCACAGGGCTCACTCATGGCCAGCAGACCCCAGTAGACCCCTCACACGCTCCCCTTTCTCACTGCTGCTTCTGACTTTTGTCCACTAGAAATGACACTTCTTGGTGCCTGATTTTTCCTCTGCACCTCACAACAGCCCTGTAGGGCTAGAGGGACAGCTCTAACAGGCCCATTTTATAGATGAGGTAACTGAGACCCAGAGGCAGTGCCATGTCCCTTTGGTGAGCCCTTGAGTCATGCAAAAGGAGCCTGTCCAGCTGGTCATCTCTTGTCACAGTTCCCTTATCATTTACTACCTCGTGGGCTTCCTTTAGAGGCAGCCAGGGAATTACAAACAGGCATTGGGCCTCAGGGGGCATTCGTTCTTGTTAAACACATAGGTGCTACAGTTACAGATCTAGGTTCCAGGCCCTGCTCTGCCAACTATGAGCTCTCGAACCTTGGACTAGTTACTTAACCACTCTGAGTCTCAGATTCTCCCTCTGTAAATCAGAGGTAATAGCACACACATCACAAGGTTGTTGTGAGGAAGAATGAGATGACAGAAGTGAAGCACCAAGCTTCATCCTGGCAGGTAGGAAGCAGTTCATAAATGTTAGCTGTTATTGTTTAAGTTATTCTTCTTATTTCCATTCAGTCACATTTACTCAACACTTTTCTGCCAAGCATAAGTGATAAAACTTCCCTCCTTTCTAAGAAATGACAGCTTAATATAGAAACCAACCACATAAATAGTTACAGGATAGAGTGACAAGGACTGTAATGGAGCTCCATTCTGGGTCGGACATGGCAAATAGGTCTTCTACCCTGTGCTATCTGTAGTCAGTTCGTGGTGGCTGCCTGGAGTACATTTTGAAAAGAACTCTAAGACTGTATCTAGGCTTGGTGGGAAAGAGTGCTGTGATCGATGAGTGATGTCTGCCACAGATCTGGGAAGGGGGAGTAACAGTATAAGTGCGATCCTTGCTATTGGTGTTTTAAGAGCACTAGGGAGGGAGCAACTGGCTTACTCTTGGAATAGAATAAAGAGTTTGGTTAAAACCTGGTAAAGGAGATAGCATTTGAGCCTTACGGAATGCATAGGAAAGTGATAGAAAGAGAGAAGAAACAGCATATGTGATACATCAGGTGAGAAATTGGGTAGGATTGGATAGGTTATTGCTACAGGGAAATGGGGCTGGACAAGTAGACAGAGGCTGAAGAGGTAGTGGCAGAGGGTCTTGGGTATTGAGCTCCTGGGTGACCTGTACACTCAGGCACTGGACACACAGGCAGAGGGGGCAGGACACTGAGAAAGAGCAAGTGCTAAGGAGCTGAGGCTCACCTACATTTCCCATCTCTTCCACAGCATTTCCAGTGGCCCTACCCAGAAACCCGGCATCTTCATCAGCCATGTGAAGCCTGGCTCCCTGTCTGCCGAAGTGGGGCTGGAGGTGAGTGAGCCTGGCCTGTCCCTATGGCGTCCCGGTGTGGTGTGGGGTCAGACAGGGATGGAGACACATGTCTTCCCACACAGCCCTCTCTCAGCAGTCACTGGCTGATGATTCCTACTAACCCTCCAAGGGAAAATTCCACAGAGGAGGTGACATTTGAGCTTTTCTACAGTTCTTCTCTGGCTCTGACAGCTTTTGGTCCTGAGCTTGCGAACGTAGTAATAATCAGAATTGGCATGCATTGAGTGCTTACTGGATCGGACATTATTCTAAGCCCTTTAAAATTTATGAGAACTCAGAGAAGTAGATAATATTGTCAACCTCATTTTACAGATGAGGAAACTAAAACCCAGAGAAAATATGTGATTTTTCCAAGATCACATACCTAGGATGACAAGACTGGGATTCAAACCTAGGTGGTCTGATGCTGGAGCTAAAACTCTTAACCTCTACTTTGAACAAGTTATTTCCTCTTCTTGTGCTTCAATTTCCTTTCCTGTAAGATGGGGGTAAAGTAAAAGCCTTCCTACTAGGGTCATGTGTGGATTAAATGAATTAATACATATGCTTAGAACATAATGAGGGTTCAATTAATGTTAGCTATTATACTAGTCATTATTATGACTCCACACAGCATCTACTGTATGAGAAGCTTAAATGCTCCTATGCCTACAAACTGAGTTTTTAAAGTAAATGTCATGAATTCAGCCAAAGGAATGAACCTCTAATAGTGTAATACTTGATAGCTGATAAAAGAGATATGGGGTGGAGGGGCCCTGGGAAGACCCCAAGGGAGCACTGCTCCTCAGGAAGAGTTGAGGTGCAGCCAATTGAAGACCTAATGTCTGAGGCTGGCCTCCCGGGGGGAGCCCTTCCAACACACTGAGTACACAGACAGTGTAAACATGCTGATCTTTGTTTCTCCACCAGACAGGGGATCAGATTGTTGAAGTCAATGGCATCGACTTCTCCAACCTGGACCACAAGGAGGTGAGATGTGGGTTTTTTACCTGCTGGCCATGATCCTCTCTGACTTCCTCTTCTCGCCCCACTCCCACTTGCCACAGTGTCTGAAACTTTCTATGCTCCCCAGAGGCCTTGACCACTCTAGTCTGTCAGGCCTCAGCTGACTGTCCGCCTGTCCCCACAGGCCGTGAATGTGCTGAAGAGTAGCCGCAGCCTGACCATCTCCATCATAGCTGGAGCTGTAAGTCCAGAATGAGCTGGTGGGGGCCCCAAGACCCGTGACCTGCAACCCAGCTGCTCAGACCCCTGATCTCTGCCACACACTCCTGGGAAGGTTCAAGGGGTCTCCTTCCCTGAAGCTCTGACAGCAGAGGGATCGGATCTCTGCAAAGCCAGAAGTTTGGGTCAGAAAGAGCAGGAGCCACAGTGCCTGACCCAGGGCGGGCCATGGCGATGAGAGGACAACCCGCATCTTGACCCCTAGAGCCGTGGCAGTGGACTCCTAGGTTCCCAAGGGACTGACCAAGGGGCTTCTTTTCTCCCCCACGAGGGCCGGGAGCTGTTCATGACAGACCGGGAGCGGCTGGGAGAGATACGGCAGCGCGAGCTGCAGCGGCAGGAGCTTCTGATGCAGAAGCGGCTGGCGATGGAATCCAACAAGATCCTCCAGGAGCAGCAGGAGATGGAGCGGCAGTGAGTGTGGCCAGCTAGGCTGCCCCTTCCCTGACTTCCCGGACCACCGTACCACTCCACCCGCCTTGCTTCCTGCCCACTGCATCCTGTGCTGAATTCATCCTCTCCCCACAAGGCCTGTCCTCAGACCAGATGTATTCAGTGGTGGTCAGTGGAAGCATGCTTTGCCTCCAGACCACCGGGCTCCTCCCTCCTTGTCAAGGAGAGCCCCAGATTTCCAAGACCCAGGAATATGGAAAAGGAAGATGCTACTAGCAGTAGCCAACATTTGTCAAGTACCAACCATGTGGCTCGCATTTTATTAGGGCCTTGTTTATATGCCTTAACTTAATTCCCATAATTCCCATAGCTCTGGGAGATAGGTGGTATTAACCCATTTTACAGGTTAGGGGACCGAGACTCAGAGAGGTTACACCACTTGTGTACAAAGTCAGATGTGGCCAAGCTGTGGAATTCACACCCAGGCAGTTTCACTGCTCTATGATGAAAAGAACCAGCCCCCTCTTCCTGAGAGTGTCTGGGATGATGATTGGGAGAATAAATGGGGAAAGCAGTTCGTAAGTCAAAAACTATTGTCAAACTCCCAATCCAGGTACATTCTAGGAGCTTAAGAATTTAGGAAAAGAAGGCAGACAGGATCTCTCTGTCTCCCCCATCACAGAACTAGCCTGGAGAACCACCCTGGGTGGTACCTCCACCCATTACCCTGGCATTGGTTAGCAGCCCCAGCTTTGCCCCTGGGGTCTGGGGCCACTCCTCTGGGAGGATCTCAGTCACAGTCACTTTATCTTAGTGTTTAGAAGGGGCTGCATGGAGTGTGGCCTTCATCAAACTGCCTCCTGGTTCCCACAACACAGAATCTCTGCTCAGCAGTAACAAGCAAAACAATGCAAGAGCCCGGGACCCAGATTTTTTTGGACCCACTTTCCCAGCATCCAAATCTGGTCTCCAGGCATCCTTGGAAGGGAGCCTAGAAGAAATACTTAAAACTTTTCTCAAATCAGTGATTAGCCACAAGGAAGCGTTAATGTCTCTTGCATAGATTCCAATATGCCAATCCGCATTTGTGTTTCAGAAGGAAAAAGGAAATTGCCCAGAAGGCAGCAGAGGAAAATGAGAGATACCGGAAGGAGATGGAACAGTGAGTGCCTTGGCCCCATGTGTCTGTACACACATGTCTGTGTGTGGACGTGAGTGTGCTCTCAGGAGTATGGCCAGCCAGGGGCCACTTCCAAGCCCAGTTTACCTGGCCCACTTATCTTTATTTGTAGCCATTCCATAATCCTAGTAAAACCCATCATATTAGGGTAACTGGAGCACGGCCTTGTAATGGCCAGTTTGGTGTTGACACTCGGTTTAGAATACGAGTGCCAGGAACTTGTTTTCTCCACTGCAGCTAGAACCCATGTGGCTCCTCCCCAGGGTGGTTGGGTTCCTCGATAGGCAGCAGGCGGGCTTGCAAAGGTTGTGACTCTAGTCACAGGCATGGGGGTCTTTTTTTAGGATCGTGGAGGAGGAAGAGAAGTTTAAGAAGCAATGGGAAGAAGACTGGGGCTCAAAGGAACAGCTGCTCTCATCTAAAACCATCACTGCCGAGGTGCACCCAGTACCCCTTCGCAAGCCAAAGTGTATGTGTCATGTGCCGGGGGGAGGGGGCTTCCCTCTGGGGCCTGGGGTGTCTGGACAGAGATACAGATCTCCCTCCACTCACCACCACTTGCCCAGGTGAATAGACTGTGTCTTTCTTCATGGAGGGGCAGCCATGTGCCAGGGGCTGTCTGCCAGGGCATTGGGTGGGATCTGCCTGCCCTCCTTGTCCCAGAGGCCTGCTGCCAGTCTCTCCCTCATGACACACACTCAGGCAGGCAGACCCTCCCCGTGCCCTTGGACTGCTGAAGAGGGACTGGGGAGCTGTGGCAAAAGTGAACTGCTCATGGGATTATCATCTTAGTTTGCTGGGTGTCGTGTCCTCTTCCCACCTGGTTCTAACTGGGACTGGGGTAAAACAGCAGTAAGAAAAAGTAGAAGGGGTTCACATGAGAAAAGAACTTTGGTGGTCCAAAGCTGATGGGCAACTGTGGGATGAGCTTACCTGAAGTGCCCCAGCGTATGGACCGCAGTCATGCCACTCCAAGGATGGAGTCGAGGAGAGGACTGCATGGCACTTTCCAGCCACCAAACTGCTATCATCCTGGGACTAGCCTCTACCATTCTCATCTCCTGTCTTCATCTCTCTTATGTTCTCACCTCCACTTTGTCAGGCCTCCATCATCTGCTCCTCAGTACACCTGCTCTCAACCCAACTCCCAAGATGTCTCTTCAAGGGGCAGCTCATACCACCAGGGCAGGAGGGGTGTTCCATCTCAGTGCTTCTTCAGTGGGCTAGTGGTGGGGATCCAGGAGCAAGGCAGCTTGGAGGCTGTGGCAGTCACAGGTTCAGGATGCCTGGTTGGGCCATTACTCTGACTTTACAGCTGTTTTGATTTGTACTTGACCTGGGGCAGATTCTACTTCAGCTGATTGTGCTCAGCTCACCTTGGAACCTCTAGACATGGGGCAGATCTGTACCCGAGAACCAAGGTTCCCCACTTATGCTGTGCAGCAGCCATTTGGGATCCTATGATGGAATCTGGCCCCAACTTTGGATCATACCAAGCCCTAGAGGGACATCAACTTGCCAACACAGGCCACTTGGGTCAACGAAGAGGCATAGGGCATCTGCATGGTTCCGTGTCACCCCTCCCTGGTGGAGGGCAAGCAGCTCCCAGCACATTCCTTGCTGGCACTGGGGCTCAGTGTCATCTCAGGGTCCTCTCCCAAGGACAAAGCACGCTCTCATCAGCTGCTCCCATGACATTCAGTATTAGTTGAGGATGCAGCCAGAGCTAAATTCCCAGTGAATAATCTGTGTTTTAGGCAGGGAGCTAATATGCTCTTATGAATGAAATAGGAGCTTCCAAAGGAGAGAAATCGATTTTAATTGCTTCTCATGAAAGTAATCCCAGTCAATTTAGTACCTTCCTAGAAATTGGGTCTTGGCTTCAGAGCAAACACACCCTCTTAGGAACTGTAAAAAATAGAAACTCTTTCTCTAGCTGCCTACTTATTTAGTGCTTTTAAACCAAATCAAGCTTCTTGAATAAAAGGAGCAAGAACTTTCCCTTTGCTCCAGATACAAATGTTTTCTAAGGGAACGTTGCAAAGCGTGTGATTGATGGCTGGAGTCTGTCAGCCTGAGCTCAGGCAGCTGCTGCCTCCATCCGTCTCCATTCACATCGGCAATTTAATTCTACTTTGGAGATAAGTCAGGAAGTGCTGGAAGGCCTCTGAGCCAGCTCCGTTCCTGCCTTTCTCCCCATTCCTGGGAGGCTGGAATGGTCTCAGCCGTGTTGAGCCATCAGGTCTAGGCTGCAGCCAGCCTCCCAGTCCTCAACTTGGGGGTCCATTCAGCTGACAGATTAGACCTAACTCAGCTGTCTGTGCCTGTGTGGCCCCCTGTATTTCTGAACAGACAAAGAGTTGGAGCCTCTCTTGCCTGGAAATGAAGCCATTCATACTAATGACACAGGTGGGACTGGCTGCTCCCTTCCCCACCAACTGTCCCAGGGGCTCTGCCTGCCCACCCATGACCCACCCAGCAGAACCCCAACATTGCACTGAGCCCTTAAAGTCAGGACACACTGTCACAGAGGCCCCAGAATAGTTTTCCTTAGCTAAAGCAGTGTTAGAGGGGAGAGGAGTAAAGACCCAGAGCTGGAAGGAGGCTTGAGAGATAAAGAAGTTTAAATAAGAGATTTCCAGCCTTCTTTCCCCATCATGGACCCCGTCTCTGAGCTCCCACCCCCATTAGGCCCCATGGTTTGGAAGCTGAGTTTTTTCCTACCAAGTTATTAAGTAATAATTTCTACTTAATGTTCATTGTTTCTGTTTATTGTTCTGTTAAGCAGTCCCTCTTGATAGCAAGAAAGCATTAGTGTTCCATTGTTGAGCAAACATAAGCCGGGCCAAATGCAAAAGAACTTACGGCCTTTTCATAGGTTAATGGGCAAATTCTTCTAATTAATATTTTGAAATATTAATAAGCAGCTCACAGCAGACACAAATACTACCTTCCAGGGTCTCAGGGAGGCCAGAGCCCAGGTCAGAAACCACTGGAAAGGATGGTTTGCTATTCTCCATGTTATGCAAAATTCGTATCTTCCTAACCACATGTACCCCTTTACCCCTTGGGATCTCCTTACCTCCTTGGGATCCCCAACTTCCATCTGCTGCCCACCCATGCAGTTCCAACATCTCCTGGAGACCCAGAGCCCCAAGGGTGGTCAGAAGAAGCCAGCAGGATCTGTTCTCTCATTGCAAGCCCTTAGCATCAAACATGTATAATACTCAGATATTCCCATCATCAGGACCATGCCTCCCAAGTTTCAACCAATTGCCCTGTAAAATGGTTCTCACCTCCGACAGGTCAGAGGTCCCTTTTGTTAGCCCACTTTACAGATGGAAAAATGAGCGCTTCCAAGGTTGAAAGCACTGCAAGCACTATCCCAGAGCAAGAAACCTTTGCTCTGGGCTCCGGAGCCTTGTTCCTGCTCCTGGCCTCACAGCTCCCACGGAGGAAGCTGGTCACAGGCCCCCAGGCTCCTGGGAATCACTTCTGGCCTCTTGGTCTTCCAAGTTCCCCTTGGTTCACCAGCATCCTCCTCTTTTCCCGGGTAGATGATCTGGGAGTGGACCCTGAGTTTGACCCAGCAGACGACTCGGACGGAGGCACGAAGAAGCAGGGAGAGCAGGTTTGCGGCCCCCGCTTCGCTCCTTGGCCTTGCTGCTCTGCTTGCCCTGTCGGCCTCCTCCTGCCAGCCCTGCAGACACCCAGCTCTGAGGGGCCAGTATGTAGTAGGGACCACTGGAGTCTGTGAGTCCTCCACACCCCAGCTTGGTCCAAGCTCTGCACACAAAACTTTGAGGACAAGACTCACAGCCAGGCTGGTCTCAGCGGGTGACACCAGCTCACCTGAACCACTGGTTCAAAGGTTTAATACTCCTCCAACCCAAATCCTTCCTCTGCTGCTCTGGCTTCTACCCTACGACTCCCTAGATCTCCCCAACATCCAGCAATTAAGAGGGTAGTGCTGGGTCCAGCAGGGGGCTTTCAAAATCCTGTTCCAGAACTCAGGCTGGTCAAGGGTGGGTAATTAAGCCATCGCCGTTGGCAAGGGAGCTTCAGCTTTGAGGTACTAGCCCATCTGTCATGCTGTTGCCTGGGGAAGGCAGGGGGCTGGTGCCCTGGTGATCTGATCTGGGTGAGGATATGCTCTTCTGGGAGCAGATCTTTTGCCCACTGCCGCCTGAGCCGTCCTTCCCAGAGCTGACCCCACCAGCGCCTTCTCTGTCGACATTGAAAGTGGAGGACATGGCCTGTGCTGTGAGACAAGACAGTTTTGTTCTATGTGACAGCCATTCTAGGAAGAGACCCAGGCTCCCTTTTGTTCTGGGTCATTTCTTTGATGGAGGGACCCGACATCGGTCAGGAGAGGCCTCGTTCAATGGGGCTTTGTGTTTGCAGACTGCGACTGTGACTGAGAAAAACTCATCGTTCTACAACAGGCTTTCTCTTTGACTTTCTGGCACTGACTTCTGAAGCCAGTGTCCTGTGGGAGGCAGCTGGCAGGGGCCCAGGGCCTGGGAAATTGGGCCCTTTCTCAGGGGTTCTTGGGCCTGCTTCCCAACCCAGGTGAGGCCAGGTAAGTGGAGAGTCAGACAGAGGGTGCAGTTTTGCTGTTGGATTTCCCAAGACCGCTCCTCATTCACAAAGCCATGCGTTCCTTGGGAACCCAGCTCCCAGCTGCTGCCCACGGATACTCTGGCTGAGCTGAACTGTGTCTCATTGCTTTGTTCTCTGTGTCTTATAGCCTTTGGATGGTTTTATCATTACGATGGCAAATTCCCAACCATCCGGAAGGTAGGACAGGACTGAGTGCTGTGTGCTGCTGAGTTTGCTGTGGGTTTTGACCTTTTCCAAATGTTGCTTCTTTTCCTGTCACCTCTCAGTTGTGTCACTGGCCTGTTCAGTGGGGGGCTAACCCCGTCTGTGCCTCTCTGTCAGGCTGATGTCACAAGACAGGGCGCTGTCACAGAGGCATCATGGGGGGAAATATTCACAGGGTGAGACCTACTCAGGGACCATCAGGCCACTGCCCCCTGGGCATGGGGCAGGGGCTGGGCCACGGCAAGAGATTTCTGCTGTCAAGTTGAACCAGAGGTCACGACCAGAAGCCAAGTTCAGAAAGAGTGAAAAATCAAATTGGGTGCACAGGGCAGGTTATGATACCGACTGTGCCAGACACAGGCTGGCTGCCGAGGTGGGGTTTTTGCTGCCTCAGTTTGGGTTAAAGAGCCACATCAATCCTAGCTCTCTGCTAGAAATTTCTCTGCATGTGCGCAGGATAATGCATTTTTCTGGCCTCTGGGGTTTTGAATTTTCTCTCTAAATCTTATTAAAGTATCTCCAGGCCCCATAAAACTCCTTTGGCCCTTTTCTTTGTAAATCACTTTGGCATTTGATTATGAAAATGCTGCTGTTAATATTGTAGACTGGACTTTCGAAATGACTTGGTATTTGGAAATCAGGCATCAGCATAAATCTGGGTGAACTAATTTAGGTGTTATCATTCGACTGGCTCTTTCTGGCAGGATGTCAGGTCCCCAGAAACCAAAGCTCTGGCAGCCTGGTGACCTTGATGATATGTTAACTTCTCCCTGCCTGTAAAATGGGAAGATCTGATATGCTGGGAACATCTACTCCCGTCATCTAACATGGTGCAGTATTATTCCTGACAGAGGTCAACGTCTTTACCTAGGAGCACAGGTTGTGATCTGTAAGGCACTGAATAAACTTAGAGCATCTCGGGAATTCCTTTCTACACTACCCTGGTCTCAGAAAGGGCTTGGTCTCATGAGACTGTCCTTTTCATTTTACAGGCTGACTCTGTGGCTTCAGATGTCTCATTGGGTTCAATTTCTAATTCTTCTCTATATACTACCTCTACTAGAAAGAACACACACACACAGGATTTTACTTGAAAAAAATAATAAAAGGAGATGTCCAGGTAAATTCTTGTCCAGACACCAATAACTGGGTAAATGTAGAAGAACTAGCATCTCCTCCATGCACACCTCCCATCAGAAATCATGTCACTTGAAAACTGCTGTTGGTAAAGAGGAAGGCACGTTTTCCCCTGTTCATTGGTCTAGTCGCTCCAGAAATGGCTGGTATTTTGGTTTTCATTCTATTTCCAAAAGAGAGAAAAGGTACTTCTAGACAGAAGCAAGAGCACATCCACCCTGCCTGCCTCTCTTCGCAGTCTGGATCAGAAAGAATATTTGCCATGAAAAATCCATTGACATTTTTTTCTAGAGTCACGTGAGATGCTTTGTCTCCCAGCAGCTGGAACACCAAGTCCACAGGTTAAACAAGTGGCCATCTATGGCCATGATCAGCGATGCACAAAATTCCCCTTATCTGAAAAGATATCTACTGTGTCTTCTTGACGCATCTGGGGCTCAAGGCCTTGAGACCTGTGGCCCCACCAAGCCTATTCCAGTGCCTGAAGGACTCCTGGTTCTGACTAAGCCCTTTCCCCAGGACTGCTTGAGTGGATCACACAGACCAGCCCTACTTGCCAGAGCCTACCATTTGGCAGGGGAGGCAGAGTTACACACAACTAAGTTACCACAATGGAGAGGGCTAGTATGAGGTCAGCAGGCAGTGCTGTGGGGCCTTTCTGCATCAACAAGCAGGTGCTGCTTTCTTGGAGATGGGATGGAATCTGTCACATCTGCCTGCCCCACCCCGGAGCCCTAGCTCTAAAATCTTAGCACTGGTGGCTTTTTTTTTTTTAATCGGAAGAATGGCCATTCCTCTTATGATGGTCCCTATGGGAGGCCATGCCCTTATTCTAGCAAGCTGCCATTAGGCAGAATGTTTCTGGCTCCTCTTGGGGAATTGCTGTCTGAATCTGTAATACGATGGTAGGGATTCGGCTGTCAACTGAGCTGAGTCTAGTGAGCAGAGTAGGAAGGAACCAAGCAGGTCCGTGAAGCAGTGAGAACCATTTTCTCAAGTGGCTCTTAGACTGCTCTGGGGATGAGTCCTCATCCTCCCAAGGGGGGCCATCTCCAACTCACATTACCTGTGTACAGAGGTGGGGGATGTCTTTAGAAGGGGAGGTAGGGTGACTTGGTGTAGGTCTATAATGACCCACCAGGCCCCTCTAGCTGTGGAGAAAATTGTGTGTCTATTGCTGGGATACTCAATTGCTCATTCCCAGCCTTGGATGCTGGGATGATTCAGGAATTCTGAGAGCAGGCCCCAGGAAGGCTTGGGGCAGGGACTGTGGTGAGCACAGTGAATATTCCTTCCCCCAGGAATTCCCCTGAATGTTGACTCTGCTGTCCCCTTTCCTGCTGGCCCCTATCCTCCACGCTGTGTGTGATAGTGGCTGACACCCCTCCCGCCATGCTCCCGTTGCCGCCAGCTCATCAGGGTGCAGTGGGAAAATTGTGGGGCCTAGAAGACTCAGGTCCAAATCTGGCACCACCAGTTACTAAATGTTTGATGTCAGGCAAGGGACTTCACCTCTCTTGAGCCTTGGCTCCTTCATCAAGAGAAGGGGGATACTACCTGCCTATGAGATTATCAATGTACATCCCTTGGCACATAGGCAGTCCATAAATCATAATTCTCCTCCTTCCTTATTCCTTGGCTTCCCTGCAAGTCTATGGGAGAAGCAACCAAGAAAGCAGGCTTTGTGGGGCTAATTCCAAAAGAAAATGTGTCCGTTCATCCTGTTTCTCCCTCCCCAAATCCTCCTGAACCCTGATGGCCAGTGAAAAGCAATTAGGCCATCGTCTCTACCTTCTCCTCCCCACATCTCCCAGTCCTTGTAGTTCTGTCTAATCCTCAGTTCAGGGGCCTAGTTCGGAGAGAATGGTGGGTTTCGATTCTCCAGATGAAAAGGTCTGGAGTTAAACTGGAGTTTGCATCAGGGAAAAATCTGATGTCTCTGGCTCTGGGCTCCCAGGTCTGAGGCTGGCACCCTCCTCCTCTAGCTAAGGACAGAGGTTCTCTGTAAACACGGCTTGCCAGCTGTGCCAGATTTTCTCTAGAATCTACCAGGATGCATCTGTGGTGTCTGAACATCCAGATGATGGTGAAGGCATATGCCCAGATACTAGGAAATAAATACAATGTCTTTTTTTTAAATACAGCACTCTGGAGCTTCCAAAGCTCTTTCAGAGATGCTATTTCATTGGCTCTGGATGGCAAACTTGTGGGGCAAGTATTTCCCTCATCTTGGAGATGAGGTGGATCAGACACAGAGAGGTTAAGGAACTTAGCCAAGGCCACACAGCTTGTTAGTGAACTAGTAATCCAGTTCTTCTGGCTTGCAAAAAGAATGTGTCTCTCACTCTGCAGTGGGTAGCAGACCCTGTCTGTCCTAAATCTGAAGCCTGATGCCCAGTGTCATGGGGCAGAGCTAGTGGAGGGTTTCACTGTGGGGTGCTTGCCTGCTATTGTCTGAGGATGGAATGCCCTGTTTGCCGTGCTGTCCAGTGTCAACACTACCTTGTAACCCTTGTCATATAAACAATGCCACATCTGCTCAGAAAGGAAAGGATAAGAAGAAAGCCAAGTATGACAGCCTACAGGAGTTGAGAAAGAATAAGAAGGAACTAGAGTTTGAGCAAAAGCTTTACAAAGAGAAAGAGGAAATGCTGGAGAAGGAAAAGCAACTGAAGATCAACCGGCTGGCCCAGGAGGTACGTGTCCTGCTCCCAGGCCAGGCAAGCATCCCTGTGGCACAGTTTGGTTGATCCCCACCATGCTCCCAGGGAACCAGCTGGAGTTGTCCTTCCCAATGGAGTCCAAGGTTGGAGTTGGAGTGAGCTCGGCCCCCTCCCCAGTCTGGAGAGTGAGATCTTCCCACATACGCAGAGTCCTGAGACTAACTTCTGGCTTAGGTGTATGTTTGGGATTGAGACTGGCCCCCTTGCTCAGGAGCTAGCCTTTCTGCCCAGATTGGAGGGCCCAGGTTAGCCTCCACACATGTGGCTAGAGGTTTGAGTTTGTCCTCAACCAGAGTATGAGCCACGGCTAGGCCTCTCTACCCTAGGTGTGGCTATGAGGCTAACCTCTCTGCTCAGACTGTAGATCTGAAGTTAGCCTTCTACCCACCTATCGTTAGATCTGGGTCAATTTGACCCCTCACTGTCCAACCCAGGTTGTGAATCCAAGACCAGTCTTCCCCAATGTGCCTTGGCTCTAAGGATAGGGGTCTGAAGCTAACCTCTTTGTGCAGGTCGGGTATCTAAGGGTACCCCTCCCAATTAATCAGGCCACGAGTCTAAAGCTGCTCACATCAACATTGGGTGTGTCTGAGGCTCTTCAGCCCAAGAGTGTATCTAAGGCGGCCCCTTCGAGACTTGTCAAAAGTAGCGTCCCACATGAGTGATTCCTACGTCCTAGCTGAGCAGGGCGACCTCACCTTCCCAGCTGTTGGAGAACTTGTTGGTTTTGCTTCTCTTTGATGCTTTCATGAATCAGAATGCCAAGCCGATTAGATTAAAAAACCAGAGAAGTCCTGGAAAATGTGAAGTGGATTAGGTCTGGCATTAGGAACAAATTAGCTACAAAATTAAAAATAAAATTGAACTTGTGCTTCTGAGGACAAGGCAGCCTGGAGAGGGGAGAAAGAGTAAAGTTGAACCCTTGGAATGTGCTGAGAGCCTACAAAAGGACCATTCTTGGAGAATCATAGGAGACTCAGAGTTGGTGGGAGTCCTGGGGGCCAGCTAATCCCATGCAAGGCATGGGCTCCTTACTGGATTTTGCCTACGCCTGCTGTTAGTAATGCTTGACACCCCAGCACCCCCTCCCCCTTATTTCTGCCTCCTCTGGGGCCAGGTGGAACAAGCCTGTGGCTTTTTCTAGATAGTTGACACACCCAACAGTACTCTGGATTTTTTTCAATGAGTGCTTCTGTGTTACTAATTCAAGTGTGCCGCTCACATGTGACTCAGACCTGCCCTTTGTCCTCTCCGTTTGGCGCCGGCCTTGGGTCCTAGGTATCCGAGACAGAGCGGGAAGACCTTGAAGAATCGGAAAAGATTCAGTATTGGGTGGAAAGGCTCTGTCAGACGCGCCTTGAGCAGATTTCCTCTGCTGATAATGAGATTTCAGAGGTAACAGAGCCGTTCTTTCCACACAGACCCTCCTGCTGCCTTCAGAACCACACACCCTGGGGACAGCGGGAGGCAGAATGGCCACTGGCAAGCTTCACTGTCCAGGGCCGCCTACCAGCCCACTGCCCCTTCCTCTCTTGAAGAAGGGGATGTATCTGTATTTCTGGGTTTATCTCTAGAGTGACCACTAAGTCCCAGCTCATCTGAGATGATCCCAGTCAGGCCTGTTGTCCTGGTGTCATTACTAAGAGTGCCCTTTTCAATCTCAAGTGTGTTCCAGTTTAGGTGATAAATTATATGGTCGCCTTCTTATCACCTTCATATGGCGTAACTTGGGATCCCCTGCATTTGGGCTCTCCCTCCTGGCTACCTGGTATTGGATCAGTTGGGCACCCAGGTGACAGAGAAGGGACACCCCCATTGTTCTGGTTTGAGGGTGGTGGGTCTCCAGCAGCAGGAGAAACAGATAGAAGAGTATTCTACTTGATGTATTATTGTGAGGTGGGGCACCAGTCAGATGATTACAGAACTTCTTTGCAACCCCCCAGATGACCACAGGGCCCCCGCCTCCCCCGCCTTCTGTGTCTCCCCTGGCCCCACCCCTGAGACGCTTCGCAGGTGGGCTGCACCTCCACACCACTGACCTGGATGACATCCCCTTGGACATGTTCTACTATCCCCCCAAGACTGCCTCTGCCTTGCCTGTGATGCCCCACCCTCCACCCTCCAACCCACCCACCAAGATCCCCGCACCCCCTGTCCTTCCCTCATCGGGCCGTGTGAGTGCCTCATCCTCACCCTGGGTGCAACGCACTCCACCCCCTATTCCCATCCCTCCCCCACCATCCATTCCCACCCAAGACCTCACTCCTACTCGCCCGCTGCCCTCCGCACTAGAGGAGGCGCTGGGCAACCACCCCTTCCGCGCTGGGGACACAGGCAATCCAACAGAAGACTGGGAGGCAAAGAACCACAGTGGGAAGCCTGCCAACTCTCCTGTCCCTGAACGGAGCTTCCCACCCACCCCAAAGGTACTGCCTCTGTTCTGCATGCTATGCCGGGAGGCAGGAAGAGTGGGCAGGGCTGGTGTTTTCCGTGTCCTCTGCCCCTGTGAGTGGAGACGGGAAGAAACACCATCCCACCCCATTTTCCAGGAATGTGCCCCCCAGCCTGTGTATTGGGGGTATCCTGCATGTGCTTGGTTTCTGCTGATTTCGAAGTGCTGTATTATGTGGTGAATTGCCTGTGATACTTGGGCTGTGAGCAACAGTGTGTCAATGTTGATTGCTCTCTGTGCTCCCCTTGGCTAGTATGGGCTGGTAACGTTCAATGTAGTATTTGCAAGGCTGTGTTAATGAATAGCCAGAGCTCTCTGTATATATGACAGTAGGTCATTTCTTGATATTAGATCAGAAATCCTTGAATGTGGGTAATGAATCCTCAATTTAACAGGAAAAAAGAGGGTGTGGGAAGCAGGGGAGCAGTATTAGGCTCTGTAAATGAGGTGATAACACTGTCCAATGCAGTATTAGGACATAACTGTGGCATTTTCTATGGCACTAGCCAACTACATTAGCTTAAAGAATAACACCCAGAAATTTCTGGCCAACTTCCAACTGCAGAAAAAATGAAGATGGATATAGTCCCTAGAAAGTTCCAAATTTACTACTAAAAGACTAGGGATCTTTTCCTTGGATGTCAGCAGGCAGAACAATGATCTTTCTCAGAAAGACATATTTCTCATTAATTGTTCTTAATCCAAAGACTAAGAGGCAATCCCCAAGGAGGACATGGAGCTTTGATCCCTTGGAGGGAAAAAGAAAATATTTCTCTGCTCCAGTAACTGTGAGACCAAGATTTCAGTCAGAACTAAAGCAGCCCATGTCAGCTAAGGGTGGAGGTTTGAGGGGAGGGCAGTCCGTAGTGTCTGATCAGTTCTTTTTACTAACCTTTCCTGCATGGATTTGAGTTCCTGCATGAAGTGCAGAATGAGCATCTCAGCCCATTCAGGAGAGCTTAGGGGAAGGAAAGTGGGAATGAAGATAGTGCCAGATGCTGACAAGGCTGCAGCTTCCAGCAGGGCTTAGAGGGGCTCCTGGTGGGGTCCTGAGCCCTGAGCATTCGCAGAGAGAAGTCTGTCTGTTCCAAGGATATCTTGCCCTGGAGCCCAGGCAGAGCAGGTTTGCAGGGGGCTGAGTTAGCACAGAGAGCCACACCTCTGTGTGAGTGGCCCCCACGAACAGGGGTAGCAGTTCTTCCTCAGCATCAATTCAGCAATCAATTGAGCACCCACCTTGTGCTTCTCTGCATGGGGGAAGAGGGGAGCAGAGCTG
Source organism: Camelus bactrianus (assembly GCF_048773025.1). Taxonomy (NCBI): domain Eukaryota; kingdom Metazoa; phylum Chordata; class Mammalia; order Artiodactyla; family Camelidae; genus Camelus; species Camelus bactrianus. The sequence continues at coordinate 35,882,791 of NC_133548.1, forward strand.
AAGAGGATACACAGGCAGCTGGCACACTTGTGCTCTCCAGGACTTTGCCATCTGAAGGCTTAGCAGCTGACCAGGCAGGATTCAGCCATAAAATCGGCACAGTCTAGATGCTGTGGGAGCGATTCATTCTAATGGGAGGCTGAAGGCGCCTCAGTGGAGCTGAGCCCTGAGGGATGGTGATGCAGGGAGGGTGGGAGAAGGACATTGCAGGTGCAAGGGACATAAAGATGACAAGAAGGAACTGCCTGGGTTTGAATCCTGGCTGGATCACTGGCTGGATGACTTTGGGCATGCGTTACTCATCTGTCTGAGCCTCACCTGTAAAATGGGAATGTTAGTGGCACCTACCCATTAGGAGGATGAAGTGAGTTATGAACTCATTCTAAGTTAGGGAAGAGTAGCAGGCAAATAGTAGGTGCTCAATATATTAACCATGGTCAGTGGCAGATCAGGGTACAAGAAAATTTGGGTGAAACCGCAAACTTGAGATTGGACGGGAACGGTAACCTTTTGAGTCAGGGTCAAGATTCACAACAGAGCCCAACTTTCTTGGGTTCCTCTAGGAATCACGAAATTAGTTCTCAATCAGAGCAGAGAGAAGGTTAAAACTCCCCCCACACAAGGAGCCTCTGAAGAATTGGACCCTAAATGTCTTAAGTGACATCAAATCCAGGGTTGTCCCTGTCACGAAGGCCAGGGGTGAGCCGTTTTGGTTAGCTTCATCCTGCCGGCATCAACACTTTGGCCCTTGCACCACCAACCCTGCCCAACCTCCTCCTCCCGGCATGCTTCTGGTGAGTGGTCCTCAGTCCTGCGGCAGGAAGTGTGGGTGATCACACATCTGCACAGTCAGCCCCACCACCAGCAGATCTCAGGTGGGTGAAATGGACACCTGTGTCAGCTCAGCACCTGTGCCTGTCACAGCAGCACCTGCCAGGGGAAGGTTTTCAGGGCGAAGTCTACCCCCGACACTGTCCCATCCACCCACCATACCACTGAGTCATTCATTTATTCATGCAGCGTGTTCAGTGGGCACCCACAATATGCTGGACACTATCCTGGACACTGGAGAACCACTGAAAAATAGGCAGCCCAGTCCCTGCCTGAGACAGTCTGGTGGGAAGACAGACAAGTAAGCAGGGAACTCCCACGCTACCAGGGGAGGTGAGGGAAACACAGGTGCTGTGATGAGAGGAGAGGAAAAGCTCAAGGAAAGCTTCCTGAAGGCGGTGATAACCCAAGCTAGCCATCTGGGCAGGTAACGCAGAAGGAAGGGAGAGCACGTGCAGAAGCCTCGAGACAAGAAAGCCAGGCACTTAGGAGGCTCAAGTCAGTCAGTGTGAGGAGGGTAAGAAAGAGTGAGGGATGAGGCTGTCAAGGAAGGTGGAGAAGCTCATGGGGCCACCCCAAGGAGCTCAGTAGTCCTTGGGGACTCATGAAGGGTTAGGGCAGGGCTGTGACCCGACTTGTCTTGCCCAAGGTGATTAAGCGGGATAGAGCAGAGCAGACATGTTGCATCAGCTCTCCTGGATGCTGCTATTACTGGCCCTCCCTCCTGAACCTCCGGCTGCCAGAGACTCTGTGGCCACCCACCAGGGACAGCAGATGCTGCGTGGGAAGTCTGGGGACTGGAACTGTGGCCAGAAGAGAGAGCCCTTAGGGAGAGAGGAGGCTGGATGGCACCTGTGGCCACGGAGCACGAGCCTTGAAAGTGTGTCTCCTGAGTGACATTGCCTGCTGGCGCCCCCAAAACAGGCTCTGGCTCAAGTTCCTGATTCCTCAGAGCCGCCCAGTAGTTTTTGTGGCCTCAGGACACATGGTGGCCAGTGGTTTTCTTGTCCCTCTGCTGAAGTCACGCCCCTCGGATGTCTGGCAGGGCAAACAGACCAGGCTGGCTCAGGCGTGCATGGGGTGAATTTGCCTGTATGTCAGAGTGCCATGGTTGGCCTGGGCCACCCCCACCACAACCTCACACGGGTCTCTCTTTAAACTAACCCCTGTAGACATTTTGCCCAAGCCCACAACCTCCACGAGGCCCTGGCGTGTCCACTATCTCCAAACCTGTCATGGTCCACCAGGAGTCCAACTTCATCTACAGGCCACCTGTGAAATCCGAGGTCCTGGTAAGCCCCTGGGGTCTTCCAGAGGCGCAGACAAGGGCCGCCTCCCCTGGGTTCTGCTGCCTCTGGAAGAAGACTGAGGTGGGATACAAACTCACATCAGATGCCATCTTGTAACCTTCTCTTTAGCCAAGAGATGAATCCACATGGGTGTAAGTGGGTGTCAACACAACCGGTGAAATTCCTGTTCCTCACTTGACCAAACAGCCTAGAGGGCCATCTAGAAGTAATAATAATAATGGTTCCAATTATGACAAGTCTACCATGCGCCAGGCTCTGCGTGGCCCCACGTAACCCTCACAACTACCCAGAGAGATGCTTCCCGTTGTCATCCCTGTTCAGCCCTTGAGGAAACTGAGGCTTAGTGAGGTTAAGTAGGTTGTCCAGGGCAGAGCCAGGAGTAATTGTTTACTCCAGAGTCTTTCCAACTCCGAAGTCCAAGCTCTTACCTACTTGCCATCTTGCCCAAACCTACACCTCCTGTTGGCCCAGCCTCCGCCCTCGAGGCCCAATGTGGTGCGACGTGAACGCCATATGGGGAACTGGCCAGATGGCATTTGCTCCCCTTCTCCACTTCATGTCTCACTCCTCACCGGGACTGGGACTGTGAGGTGTGGCCCTGGCGGGGTGGGCAGGGCCTGCCCACCCCCATCACCTACAGCTGAGCAAGCTGGGACTCAGGTACACCCTCCACGGGTGCCAGCCACTGACTGGGAAGACTTGTGCCAGAATTTTTATTCCCCTTTCAATGAAACCCTATCCAAATGTCAGGGCGGGACAACTCAGATAACTTATTTTGAGCTTTGGCCGTCCTGTCAGCTGCCCAAAGAGCAAAGTTCGTGCTCCTGTGACAGCCTGCTGATGCGTCTGCATTGTGTTTTCAGGGGGTGACAAGGGGTGGTGTCTGCTTGGCTAGGACGGAGTAGCTGCTGCAGCTGGGGGTTGTTAAGGAGCCCCTAACGTAAATCAGGCTGCATCTGGGGAGGCACGTTGGCAGGGCAGCCCCAGGCTGGCAGGCCCAGGGCTGGGCACCAGGGGGCAGACGAGACCTATTAGTAATGTCCAGCGTGGAACGTTTTTTGGTTTTTTTTTTCCTGGCAGCCACAGGAGATGTTGAAGAGGATGGTGGTTTATCAGACAGCGTTTCGACAAGTAAAACAATACCCATCGTGTGTCTGGGCTCCTCCTCGCCACCCCCTACCCCTCCCACTCTGACCTCTCCCTGGGAGGGCCTGTCAGCTCTGCCAGGAGCCTCAGGCCAAAACCGTGTCCCCCATTGCCTGCGGTCAGGAACTGGGGACGGTCTCCTACAGGAGGGGCCCTTGGGCTTGAGAGACCCCATGCCCAAGCTGAGAAAGCAGCGGGGCCCCTGGGGGACCTTCCTCTTTTGCTGTTGTTCATGGAGGAACAGATAGAGGGAACCCTCAGAGGGTCACAGAGGCCAAGATGGCTGCTGGCTTCAGGAGAGAAGGGGCTGCCTGAGATGTTTCCCTGCTCCTTCCCCTGTCTTGCTTCCTCAAGGCTGGTCACAGCTTCACCAAACCCTACCTGGCCCCAAACCAGCTCTGGGGAGGAGGTGGTGGCTCAGGTCCTCCATCTGCTGGGAGAGCTCCTGGGTACGGGGCCACAGAAGTCCTTGCTGGTCCACGAGTGGATTCCAGCAGGCAGACACTTATTCGCCCCACCTCCTGGGACTTACATCCTCAGAGCCAGCCTTGGACTGGCTGTCTTACCACTGATGAAAGAGACCCCAGGATGGAGATCTTGCAGCCAACCTCCTCACCAATAACCTACTGCCTGATCATGGGCTGATTTGACTGCAGGCAGGGAACAAAGGGGAGGTATCAGCTGTACAGTGAGAAGGTGGTGGGGGGTGGTCTTCAAAGGAAGCTGCCCCCGACCCAGGACTGGGCAGTGACAGGCACAGCTGACACTTAGGTGTGCTGTGCCAAGCACTGTTTCTAAATACTTTACGTATATTAACTCATTTAATCTTTACAAGAACCTAGTAGGTGTTATTATCATCCCCACTTTGTAGATGAGAAAGTGATGCAGAGAGATTAGGAAACATGCGCATGATGGCACAGCTAGTGTCAGACCCCAGGTCTGAATTTGGCCCAGGAGGTCGGGGTCCATGATCAGGCTCCTAAATCTTTTGCCATCCTGCCTCTCAGGATGAAACAGACTTATAAGGGCCTTGCTATTTAGGGCACAAACAGGTCTCAAAGGGAGAGAGGCAGGAAAGTAAGGAATCCAAGGGCCCAGACTGGGAGTCAGAGCCTCACTCCACTGCCCACTGACTGGGGAGGTGACTTGGGCTTGAATGTCCCCTCTCTGGGCCCCAGTCTCCATTTATTGGATGAAAGGTTGGGCTCTGGCTTCAAGGGCTGACTAGCAGTAGTGGCTTATAGGTCTCTGATCTAAATTCACACAAGACACACATCCTTACCATCCAGCCTGTCTTTGAGAGCAGATTCTCAGGGGGAGCAAAGAGGGAAGCCCATAGCCAGCACTGCTCAGCTTTCCAGAAGGAACAGCCAAGAGTAGGCAGAACCCTCTCAGTGAAGGAGAATTGACCCCATGTCCTGCCTAATAACCCCTCTTGCCCATGATTTGCTGCATCCCTTCCTCTGTCTGCTGCCCTGCAGCCACACACCGACCTGGGGGTGGCCTCAGAGCTGGGCCAGGCTGGGGACCCACCAGGTTTTCGAGGCTGAGCCTGGGTGATGCAGGCTAGTGAGGAGGCAAGCAATCTGTCTGCTGATCTTTGGCCCTCGTCTTGTGCCCAAGGCTTAGTTGCTGCATGCTGGGCATAGAGGGAGCTATGGCCTCCCTGTGATGCCAACCACAGGCCCCAGGGGACACTTGATTTGGCCCAGATGAATGTACACCGGGGGTGGTTCCACTCAGTCCAGCAAGGGCTACGTGGGCACCTGCCACAGGGCCTCACCTTCCTGTGGGGACTAACTGAGGCTTTGGGCAATGAGACCTTCAGCAAGGCTGACACTGCTGGCCCAGAATACCTTGTGGTCAGCGAGTGACCCTGCCAGCCACAAATGCCCACCCTGCTGAAACAGTGCAGAGTCCAGGGCCAGGGTCCTTCAAATGCTTCCCATGGCTTCCTGCTTATCCCGGGAAGGGGTGCTCTGGGTGTCAGGGCTGCCAGCCTCCCTGCATCCTCCATGCAGGACACACCAGTCCCCTCTACTCTCTCCCCTACCCCTGAGCCACTGACCATCTTCCTCCACCCTAAGCTTGTTTCCTGCAGAGGCCCCTTAGGGGCCTCTACTCTGTTGCACTAACACTTTCCCTTTGCTTCCAGGACTTCCGGAAATACGAGGAAGGCTTTGATCCCTACTCCATGGTGAGAGATAACTCTCCTTCCCTGGGAAGTAACCCCAGGACTTGGGGTGGGGGATTACCGTGTGTTTGGTGGTGGTGCATCCTGGGCTCTGGAGGTCCTAGGGGTGAGGAAGGGCATGTGGAAAGCCCCAAGGAGGCCCCAACTGCTCTTCCCTGTGAAGACTTCTTTCAGATGGCATTTCAAGGGAGGGGATAGCTCGGTGGTAGTGTGTTCCTAGCATGCACAAGGTCCTGGGTTCAATCCCCAGCACCTCCATTAAAATAAATAAATAAATAAACCTAATTACCTCTCCCCACCAAAATAATAATAATAATAACAACAACAACAACAACAACAACAACAATAATAATAATAAAATAATAAAAGGGACAGGTGGCATTTCATTGTGAAGTGTCTGGCTAGTGTGTGTGGTTGACAATAGCAGTTACATTTGCTGAGCACTAACTACATACCAGGCACTCTGCTGTTTGTTTATAAGGCATGCTCTCACCCAGGCTGCACAGTAATCCCAAGGGAAAAGGATCTGGGATTTGTGTGGTGTGAATGAAAAATACTGCCAGCCGTATCAGTAAACAAAGAATGCTTTGGTCATCAAGTCATCAGCTGCTACAGCCACCTGCCCCCTCTCCTGACAGTGAAAGGAGGGAACTCATGATGCAGACAAGCAGGCAGCCCGGCCTCTGTAGCCACCCCTAACTGTGCACTCTGAGGGCACTCAGGATGTGGAAGAACAATATACAGGTCCTAGATAGCTAGGTGCACATCAAAGGAGTGATTTCAACAAGCCCAGACCTTTGCACCTCCGCATACCTAGAAAAGCACCAAATTTCTTAACTTGAGATATCTGGTTTTCTTTAATTAACACTAATCACTTGATATTCCAACTACCTGGTCCTTGTTGCAAAAACTAATGTATCTTGGCTTCCGGCTTGCCACTTTAGAGCAGCCTCTTAGAGCAATCTGAGATGCTGTGTCCCAGGCTCAAGTCCTAAGGAAATCCACTGGATAAAACATAACAACTCTCAACTTTTGGGTTGTGCATTTTATTTTAGTTGACAGTGGCCACCTCTGTATGTGCATGTCCATGGGGCCCCCATGGGGCCTGGGACCCCCCAGTTGAAGACTGATGGGGGTGGGGCTAGGTCCCCTTGTCCATATATTCTGTGGGGTCCAATGTCCGACAGGTGCCTGACTTTACGTCCCACCCTAGGTGGAGCCAGCCTCCTCCCTGCACCCCCCTACCCTCATCCTTCAGGCAGGCTTGAAGCTCCCCACTGTCTTTTCCCTCTAGTTCACCCCAGAGCAGATCATAGGGAAGGATATCCGGCTCCTGCGCATTAAGAAGGTAACTGGGCACATGGAGGTCGGGTGGCCACCACCCTTCTCTGTCCCTGTTCCCTCCCATCTTGGTCCCCTACTTCTAATCTCAAGGTGACTCCTGGGTAACTCCTCATATCCCCATTCGCCTCTCTTCCCCTGGGGATGCCTCCCCTGTGGTGGGACCACACCAGACCCCACTTGGTGTCCTTGCCCCATTTTCTCCCTGATGGCACTGCCGTTGCCCCCATGGCTTCTCCCACCCTCTCTGTGGCCCTGTCAAGAGGGTCCCAGGTGCCTGGGTGCCCACCGACTGTTATCTGGTTGGCTTCAAAGGCCTGTTTTCTTCTCACCAGGAGGGAGCTTTAGACTTAGCCCTGGAAGGTGGCGTGGACTCTCCGATTGGGAAGGTGGTTGTCTCGGCTGTTTACGAAGGGGGAGCCGCTGAGCGACACGGTGAGTAGGGACCAGCCATGTTCAGTTTGGGGATAGTGTGATGCTTATACAGGGTCCTTCAGGAAGGCAACCAGCAGCCTGCTGGGAGTGGGCTGACGGTTCTCGAGAATGCCCTCCCACACAGATCCGCCCATTCATCCATCCAGTCCCACACGTTGCCTGCGGGCACATGATGATGCCAGGATCTGCGGGCACACAGCCAACCAGATCCCGCTTTGCCCTGCAGGGGCTCCCTGTCTAGTGGTGACAACATCCTCAGAATTGCCAGATACTGATGATAACAGTGTGGTCTGCTATGGGCTGACAGAGGACTGAGAGGGAGGAGGGAAGTAGGGGCCACCCAGGGAAAGGGGGCTGCTGGGAGGGCTCCCTTCAAGGGTGATGCCTTAAAAGATAAGTCGATGCTAGGCTTGCCAAGGAGGGAAAGAGCCTTCCAGGCAGAGAGGAGAACACAAGCAAAGGCAGGAGATAAACCATCAAAACCTTACCCGTCCTTTTAATAGTGATGAGAGCCAACATCTACCAAGATCTAACCTTGTGTCAGATGCTATTCTAAGTACCTGTACATAACCTGTGTCTAAGTAGCTCGTGTGTATTAACTCATTTCATCCTTACGATAACCCTGAAAGTAAATACTATTATTGCTCTCACTGACATCTTGAGAAACTGAGGCACAGAAAGGTTAAGTTCTTATTCAGGACACACAGCCAGTAAGCCATGGAGGCAGGACTTGAATTCAAGCAGTTTGGTCATTTTGTTTTACTGTCCAGCACAAGTGCCACCCCTGCCTGAATCTTCTACAGCCTTGCCCCCCCCAGAGGGGCAGAGGCCCTGTCCTACTCTGTGTCTCTCCTGTGGTGAGATCTCTTTGCTTTGCCTCAATCCCCTTATCAACAAAAACACCTGCTGATGAGTGAAAGCTCTGGGAACCCCGGACAGACTCGTGCTTCAAACAATCGGCACATTCACCTGTCAGTGTCCGAAACTCCGCCTTCAGTGATTTCTTCTTCCAAGTCCCAGTGGCTTTTTAGGACTCCCGAGACCTTTGTGGAGGAATAGGTGCCCCTGAAGGAGGAGCCTCAGGCCCTTTACAGACCAGAGCAGGGAATCCCAGGATCAGATCCCTTCTCGGCGGTGCTAAGCTGGAGTCTCTCCCACAGGTCCGAGGTGGTAGAAGGGAGCGTGGGTGCTGGCCTGAGGCAGGAGGTGCAGCAATGGGAAAGTCGCCTGGCCACACCAGCAGCCGGGCTTCTATGGGTTACTAGGGAAAGTCCAGCTCTGCCATCCATGGCCCCGGTGACCTTAGCCCCTCACAGCCGCGCTCTGAGCCTTCATTTCCGCTATGGGAAGGGGGCCTGCTCATCTAGGCAGCTGCCAAGACCCACCACTACTTGCTTGATCCACACCCTCCTCTGCCCTCATTTCCTGTGCCAGGTGAGGGAAGGGCGGATTCTTGGTCCCACCTGTCTGCCCTGTGTAGCAGGGAAAAAGGACCAGGATGGATGGGAGGCCCCCTGAGCCCTCCCCACCTTACAGAATCCCAGCCTGACTACTGCCTTATTGGGCCCACGGCTCCATCTTGGGTCTGTACAAAATGAAAATGTAAACACTACCTCTCCCCAGGCTCGCTGTCCAGAGGAAACTGCTGTCTACAGTTTGGTCCCACACTGCTTGCGACACACAAGCAGCTGCTGACAGTTTCCCCAGGAGCACATGTGTTTTAAGCCACCACAGCCACCATGTGCAGTAACGTACACCACATTCCTAGGGGCCTTCATATCCACAAGGCTCCTGGGTGAACTATTTCAACATAACACAGAATGTTCTGTGGACACCAGGACTGGGAGAAATTCCTCAAAAAAAAAAAAAGAAATAAAGAAAGAAACAAAAACAAAAAAGAAAAGGTTCTGAAGTTGAAGATGTGTGAGAAACCATGCAAAATCTACTTCTTGGAGAGCCATAATGCATATTAGCACACTCAATGTTCTGACAAGTCCTGCAGTGAGTAGCTCTGTTTAGCTTCTAACTTCAACTTTTCTCAAACTTTTAGATCACAGTTCAGCTTATCCAGAAACACCTTCAACATCACTCATTTATTCAAGAAATATCCGTTGAATTCCTATTTTGTGCTAAGTATTTCATTAAGTCCTGGAGATATAGTAGTGAACTAAAATGACATTCCCTACCCTTATGGAGCTAACAGTCTGGTGGGAGAGATCACCAGTCAACAAGTAAATATATGATTACAAGTTGTGAAAAAGTGCTGTGCCAGAAAAGACTAGGATACCATGACAGAATAATAGGAAAGATTAATAGGAAAGATCTACTTGAGACTGAGTAGGTGTTAGGGAAGACTTCTCTAAGGAAGTCTTCATCTCAGACCTGGAAGAAGACAAGAGGCAGGTTGGGGGCTGGGGGTGTGTTGTTTTCAAACTGGAACCGCATGTGAAGGCTCTGAGGCAGGGAAGAGTTCGATCTGCTCAGGGACGTAAAGCAGACCAGCATGGCTGAAGCACAGAGAGGGACCGTTCACAGAACTAGCTCATGTTTCTGACAGCCTCACTGGGAATGCAGCTCTGCTTCCCTCTGCAATAGCAGAGGCCCATACGAAAGCTGGGGTGGCAATAACTCATCCCTAGTGTCCCGATTCTACTGAGACGGGGAGAGGGTGTCTGGATGGGGTGGGAAGGCAGCGCCCCTTGGGTAACCTGGTGGTTTGTTTCCCGTCGTGCTTTCTGAGCCCATGTGAGCTTTCAGAATCCAAGAGTCAGGCCCCTTCTGCAGTCCAACAGTAGCTCCCCCTTTTCCACATACAGCCCAGTTGGTCAGTCAGCCTTATCTTCCGACAGGTGGCGTTGTGAAAGGGGATGAGGTCATGGCCATCAATGGCAAGATTGTGACGGACTACACGTTGGCTGAGGCTGAGGCCACCCTGCAGAAGGCCTGGAATCAGGGGGTAAGGACAAACCCCCTCCCTTCCTCCCTCCCTTGCCTGCCTGCCTCAAACCCTGGCCTTTGCAGCCAGGCCTTACAGTCAGGGTGCCCCATCCCAGAGCAGGTATCCAAGGTCCAGGCAACCCTTGGATGATATTTACGTAGCTCATCCAGTCAGTGGTCTTAATCTGACAAGATAGGATTCAGAAAAATAAAAGTCAGTTTCTGACCTCGAGTTCAAAAAATAAGTGGCACAAATAGACTCCAGAAGACCAGATGTGGCAACCCACCTGAGAAAAAGACTTAATGTCTTCTCTGTGTACACACCAAACAGGAATCAAGAGAGTGCTTGGGGCTACTAGAAAGCCCCAATTTCCATTAACAAAAGGAGGAGGGGCTGGTGGTAGTCTACTCTGTGCTCATTAGACACCCACCTGGGTCAGAGCCACCACGTAAGATCTCCCAGGCTGTGCACTGCACAATCCAAGGGGGTGCTGTCCTACAGACTACAGTGTGAATGGTGCCCGCTCATGTTGTGCAATGCACAACCTGTGCAACTGTATGCAGGCAGCCGAGCCTGAGGTATTAAGTTCAGTGCCGAGGATGCTGACCAGATGGGCCTGGGACCCACATGAAGGGATATGGAGACGAGAAGACTCACGGGTAACATGATGACTGACTTTGATGATCTGAAGTGCTGTATTAGGGTTGAGGGAGCAGAAGTGTTTTCTGTGATTTTGAGGGCAGAACTGAATCAGATAGAGGGAGGTCCTGGGGAGAGACTTCAGTTCATATTAGGAGCTATTGCATAGTAGAGGGCCTAGTGATATTTCACAAAATTTTTATTGGATACAGCCAAGCCAAGGGTATAGACAATCATGGACAAGCTAAGGATGGCAGTGGTGCCAATGAGGAGATTCAAATGTTAGGATCAGAAAGCTAGGCCTGAAGTTCCCCAATTGGCTGTGCATCAGAATGAGATTTGTTAAAAATACTATTTCCCAGGACCTACCCTAGATTTCCAGGGACCAAGTCCATGAATCCAGTGTTTTAAGAAATCTCTCCCAAGTGATTTTGAGGTTGATACCTGGCCTTGGTCCACAGATCAGCATTTGGGAACCTGGTATCATTCAAAGGCCTGGTAACCCTGGCCTCTAAGGTGAAGCCTCAGAGACTGGAAGCTTCCCCAGTGAGACCCATCCCTACCAGGAGGACCTCCAGCCCTACCTGGGTCCACCTCCCCCTGGGAAGAAGGCCCAGATGACTGATCCTGGGCCATGGTGTCCAGGCATGGGAATGGAGTGTCAGGGGTGGACACACCATTGACTGCTGAGCATGCCCCAGAGTCACATGGCTTCTCCCCACAGGACTGGATTGACCTTGTTGTTGCCGTCTGTCCCCCCAAGGAGTACGATGATGAGCTGTAAGTGTGTGCGGTCGCCTAGCCCACTACTTCCTCTTCCTCCTCCTGAATCTTGGCCACCTTCTCCCAGCCTGGCCCCAGCCCTCATCCAGCCTGAAGGAACAGTCCAAGCACACAGCTTCTGATAGCAATCGATCCTCAAAAGCTCCCAGGGTAGAGCAAACCTAGAGCTAAGTCACTGTCCTCAAGCATTGCCAGAGCTGCCTCCACATCGTCTTGTCCAGATTCTTCTTCACGTGTGGAAACCTGAAGCCCAGAGTGGTTCAAGGTCTCAGGCCAAGTAAACAATGAAGTTGGGACAAAGCCTGAGATTTTTGGTACCCCACTTAGAACTTCATCTCCTGCCCCGTCACCAGCTAGTTTAAAGACTTCTGTGTCTTTTGCTCTCTGGACGGTCTTCCGTCATGCAGCCAGGACTGTAGGCTTTGGCCCCACCCTGCAGGCTCTCCTTGGCCCAGTCCCTGTCTCTCTCTGCAATTCCCTGTATGTCTGTCTGCTCTATAGCTGTTTCATTCCTGTCTCTGTAACTATGTGGGTCGATCTCATTCTCTCTCTGGTTCTCCTTCGCCACCCTGCCCTCTCCCCTTTCCTTCCTGTCAATCTCTCTTTTCCATTCTTTCCTCTCCCCTGCATCCAAGACTTCATCTCACTCCCCCTCCTCTCTAACCTCTCCTTTTCTTGCTTCTTTCCACTCCTGGCTCTAAGTCCCTGCTTCTCCATGTTTGCCACTTTGCATCCATTTTTCTCTGTGTGTCTGTCTTTCTCTGTCTCTGCCTCTGTCTTTCTCTCTGGCCTCAGTCCTCGCCTCATCACATCGCCTCCCTATCCCTGTGCTTGCCTGTCATGGCTGCACCTGCTCATTCCCCCTCCCACCAGAGGCTGAGTTCTGTGCACATCTTAGAGAAATCAAGGTCTTATGGCAACTAATTCTGGAACCCAGGGCCTAAGCAGGACCCGAGGCAGGAGCCAAGTGAAGGGAGAGGTCGGGCAGAGCTCTGCCTGGAATAACCGAGCCCTGTTTTGTGTTTCCTGCTCCACTCTGCGTATGTAGCTCTTCTGTTCCCTCCTCTGCAGCCGAAAGCCCCCAGCCGGTCCGAAAGCTCCTTGAAGACCGTACTCCCATGCTTAGGCATGGGTTCCTCCTACAGCTGGAGCCCGGCAGCCCCCACGGTGAATAGGCAGGCAGACTGCAGGACCCCATTGGTCTATGCTGCATGTTGTGGCCGTCTGCTGCCCACACCCTCAGCAGGTTCTTTGGACTGGCGTCCCGCTCAGGGATGCCGAGCACAGCCCACTATGTAGCATGTTTGGGACCTGGGTGTCCTGACTCACCACAGCCCTTGGGACCTGCCATGGGTCCCACACAGCACTCCAGTGAGCAGGGTGAAACAGTGAGTGCCATTCTCTGCTGAGCGCAGGCAGTGCCTCAAACCGGGCACGACAAGCTGGGAGAGCCCAAAGGAAGCAGAGCCTGGATTTCCGCTTCCCTGCAAGCACCACCCTGTGGGCCCTCCACCGGGCCCCCAAGCTTGGGCAGAGCCAGGGCAATTAAGAGGCCATTAAAGCTGGTCCAAAGAACAAGGGTTGGCCTGTCAGAGTTGTCCATGTCCTGCTGTGACCTATCGTGGCCTGAGCCCTGCTCAGACCAAACTGTCCTCTGTGCCTTCTCTCTCCTTTGACTCTGGATTCTAACTGGGACACTGTGGAGCTGAGCTTTGGGATGTGTTTCCCAGCCTGTGACTGGCCTGTGCCCATGGACAAAGCTGGCAGGAGGCTGTGAAGCTGGTGTTTGGTGTGACCTAAAGCCCTTAGCTGATAGCATCTGGGGCAGACCAAAGCCTGGTCTTGTTGACTTTTCTGTTACAAGTTTCTCAGAACATGAGGGCCTTGTGCTCCCAGGACTGTTGGCCTGCTGTGCCGCGGCTCCTGGGATGGCCTCAGTGGCCCTGTGTTTTCTATCACTTGTTGTCTGCTCTTTGGGAAGGACCTCAATCTCTCAACTTTTGGTCCCCTCCTACCTCATCCCAGATGTCCCTTTTGCTCCCTCCCTGGCCTCCTGTGTGCCGTGGCTATGGCTGGGGTGTGGCTGCTTGGGGTCTGCGCCAAGAGATGTGTCCAGGGGTCGGCAGGGCCTAGAGCTGCTGGGGTGGAGGCTGCTCTCTGTTGTCGGCCTTGCCCTGGGCTGAGTGCACACCTGCAAGGCCTGCACCTGCCTGGCTTGTTCCTCTTCCCCACAGGACCTTCTTCTGAAGTCCAGAGGAGGAACCAAATTCACCCCTAGAAGTCAGCTCTGGACCCACCCTCCTGAACACCATGCCTCGAACCAGCCTGAGACACACCACCTGCAGGCTCCCAGGAAACCCACAGCCAGCACCCAGGGGTTTCAAACTACCTTGGGCCCTGAAGTAGGGTTGCATAAGGAACATCTCAGGCCACCCCTCTGAAGGCCACCTTGGAGGGAGGGAGCAGCCAGCCGTTCTGAAGAGTACCCTGCGTTCCAGGCTCTCCTGTCCTTCCTCTGGCCCCGTGAATTTGGGAGACTCCTCCCTTGAACTGACTCTTGGGTCTCTCTCTCCATCCCTCTCCTCTCACTCCTGCTGTCATTGCTGCTAAGATTGACACCACAAACCTTACTCTGAACTCATAAATAAAATAAACAGACCTCTTTTCCAGCTTATGGGAATGAGTGTGGATTTGGGCCGCATATTTAAGGCTGTCAAGTGAAAAATCATAAGGCTTTGGCCCCCATTCAAGAGTGAGAAACAGATCCCAGTGCTGGGATCAAATGACCATGGGCTGGCTTAGAGTCGGGGGCTGGGGCAGCAGCAGACAGGCTGGCCTGGGCTTCGGTGTCTTCTCAGAAGGATGGCAGAAAATGAAGCCTATGTGGCAGGGACTTTGCTGAATTCCAGAAAGTGCAGCTGAAGGCCGGGGCCCCAGAGGGTCAGCTCAAGGTATAAAGCCCCCGGTTTCTCTCACCGACAGGACAGTCACAGCTCCCCTCAACAATTCTACAAAGTAGGTACTACTGTCATCACCAAGCCCATTGTATTAAGAGAAAATTGAGATACGAAGAAGTTAAATGGCTTTCGTTAGGTCGCACAGTAAGGAACCAGTGGAGCTGGGACTCAGAACCCAGGACTCTGGCTCGGGACACTGGATCCTCCCCAACACTGAGCTGTTCGGGGCGGGGCCACCCTCACTGGGATGTCTCAGTTTCCAGACTGTTGGCAAGACAGTTCTCTCCACAACTGAAGAACAAGTAATGTTCTGCTGTCCAGGGGAGGTTACCTCCTCCTCATGTGACCTACAGATGCTGCTGAGGCCTTCTGCTTCCTGATGCCTGGAATCTCACCATGTGAAATCCATCTCCAGCTATTCTTAGTTATTGGCACCTCAGAGTGAACGAGCATATCAGTCCTTATCGAGACTCAGTGAGTGAGACAATAAAGAGGGCTTTGAGCCCCCGGTTAGAGGAGAAGAGCTGGGAAAGTGTGCCACTGGGCAGGACGGGAAGAGGATATGAATGAAGGGAGGCTGGGGACATGGGTGACAAAAGCCTTGAGCCATTAGGTCACCCAGAACTGGCAGGGGGGAAGGACTAGAATGGGCTTCAGCTTCCTTTTTTATGAAGTCTGACTCCCTCTTGCTATCAATTCTCATGTATTGGAAACTTGTTCCCTGTTGAACCCAAAGTTAATGCAGATATTGGCATTAACCACTTAAGAAGCAAAAAGATCCAGAGAATGCCTATAGTGATGGGGGCCTAAAGCAGTAGCTGGCCTTCTGTGGGGGCCATGAGGGGCACTGCTGAGGCCAGAGTCCACCTGGGAAACTGGATCAGACATGAGAATCCACTTCAGTACCAAGACTGAGTGCTCCATCCAGGCCAAGGACTGCCCACACACCATCCATCGCCTCCCACACGCACAGCAGACACCACTCCTTCAATCCCAGTGCGCTGTCTAACCAGCCAACCAGGCAGCCTTTAAAACTCAGCAAGTCTGGCCCAGAAGAAGAACTCCACTTGCCACATTTGGATCTAACTCCTGTTTTCGGGTATTCAGGAAAACTGAGACCAAAAAGAGGGTGACTTGTCCATGGTCCCCCTAAGTTGGTGGCACTGTTGCCATTTCTACTGCACTACACAGTGGGGGAAAAAAGAAAAAGAAAAAGGCTGGGAATTCAAGGATGCCCTTTGACCCTGAACTTTTAGCATTTTATCCATCTCACTGAAGTTGTTTCCCACATCTACTCCCTGGGGTTGAGCCGGCTTTGAGCCTCTCACCTCTGCATCTGGAAGTCAGAGTGAAAAGGCTGAGTTTACGGCCCCTGTGCTTCCAGGACACCTCCTCTGGGCTGGTGCAGGGCTGGGAAGCTAGTTTTTAACCCGACTCCAACCTAATTCCCAAGACTAAGATTTGGAGAAGAATCTGTTTCCAGGGCTGAAAGCCTTTTTCTCCTCCTGTCCCTGCAGTGACCCTTCCCAGTTCCCTGGGGCCTGGGATGGCCATGCCTCTGTGAGAACTGGAGGGGGCAGGAGCAGCCCCCTGGGAAAGGCAGGTGGGGCTGGTGCAGGGAGAGGGCAGAGGGCCAGAGGGCCTCGAGTTTGCCACCCACTGGCCTTAATAAAAGTAAGATTGCTACTGACTACTAGGTATTTAATATGTGTCAAACACTATGCTAAGCCCTAAACCTGTAGTGACATTTAATCACTGCAAGACACCAGTAAGAGGTGGACAGTGATCTTATTTTCACTAAGGAAACTGAGGCACTAAGACTTAAGTGACACTCCTGAGGTTAATTAGCACACTTCACACTGCAGAGTGAACCAACCAAAGCCCAAGTCAGATCATATAACTGCTCTATTTAACACTCTTCAGTGGCTCCCTTGCTGTCCTCAGGACAAACTCCAAACTCCTCAGCCTGGCATTCAAATCCTCCATCACCTGGCCTCTGACAACCTCTCCAGCCCAGTCTCTTGTCCACCACTTCTTTCACTTTCGCCTCACTGAACTCGTTGGTTTCATGGGCTTGCTGGGCGCCACCACTTCCCTGTGTCTTTGCACGTGCTCACCCTACCCATGCCCCCTCATGCCCACATGAACCTCTATGTATCCTTTAAGGCCCAGGTCAGCTGTGAAAGAGGAACACGGGGCTTGGCATAGAACCTGAGCTCAGTCAGTGTGAGCTCCTGTTCCCTCCTGAGGTGGACCCTTCGGGGTGGAAGTGACAGAAACCCAACTCAAGGCGACCACTTAAGTGAAAAATCCTGGAATATTTGACGTCAGGTCTGGCTGGATCTGAATGTTAAAACAATGGCATCAGGAATCTGTTATGGCTATCTGTAATTGTCAGGGGTCAAGAGAGAAAGAGATTTTAAGGAACTGGCTCACATAATTATGGTGCTTGGTAGGTCCAAAATCTGCAAGGCAGGGCAGCAGGCTGGAGACCCAGAGAAGAGCTGACATTGCAGCTAAAGCCCCAACAGGGTCCCAACAGGCCACCAGCTCACACACACACACACACACGCACACACACACACACACGCAGGCTGGGTTTTTAATATTCACTTTCATTAATTTAAACCTGAATATTTGCAGGAGGTATTTGAGGTCAGAGACAGATTTCTTACAGGAAATGATTATGAAGTCAGCTCCTCCTTCCCCCTTCCCTTCATTGTCCCACATCTTACCCCTGAGGTGATGAGATGGAAACCAGGTGGAAAAATCTCCTACATGAGTGATGGTGCACTCCATAGGCAAGGGATGGAAAACAATGGGTTTTCTCCACTTATAATTAGGAGAGAGATAGCCATTCCCCACCCCTGGTAGAAAGGGGAGTTTAAAAAACAAAAACAAAAACAAAAACTTTGCTTCTTTGAGAAGGGAGGGATTCTCACTCTAAACTTTGGGAATGGACACACCTAGGGAGACAGTGCTCTAGTCTTCCTGGCACCTTAACCTGGGACCTGGTCCTGCCTATAACCTTCCGGCCTCTTGGGGAGATAAGAGTTTTATTTTCCTTTCTTAAAATTGTGGTAAAATACACATAAAATTTACTGTCTTAATCATTTTAAGTGCACAGTTCAGTGATATTTAGTACATTCATATTATTGTGCAACCATCACCACCATCCATCTCCAAAACTGTTCTTTTATCTTGCAGAACTGAAACCCTGTACCCATTAAATTTAAGATAACTCCCCAGCCCTGGCAACCACCATTCTACTTTCTGTCTCTATGAATTTGACTACTCTAAGTACCTCATATAACTAGAATCATACACTATTCGTCTTTTTGTGACTGGCTTACTTCACTTAGCATAATTTCTTCAAGGTTCATCCATGTTGTAGCATGTGACTTTAAGGCTGAATAATGTTCCACTGTGTGGCTATACTACATTTTGCTTATCCATTCACTTCTGAACACTTGGGTTGCTTCTACCTTTGGCTATTGTGAATAACACTCCTATGAACATGGGTGTACAAATATCTCTTTGAGACTCTGCTTTTAATGATTTTAGACACGTACCTCAAGTGGAATTGCTAGATATGCTTTGTTATCCTGTTGGGTCAGAGCAATTACCTAGACAAATGGCTGCAGATCTAATTCTCATGGTACATGAAGGGCAAAATGTTTCTAGGGAAAGTGAAAGCAAAAATCCCCTCTTTATATCTTGGACATTTTCAAGTCTCAGGAGGCTGGGAAGACTAACCAGCGAGCTCCCTCGGTGTATTACCACTGTATCTCCGGCATTTCGTAAGGTGCCTAGCATATAGTGTGTGCTCAATAGAGATATGTCAACAAGTGAATGAGAAAGAATCTGTCAAAAACAAAGAAAGTGCACCTACCTGATAGGATGTAAATCAATGAGAAAGTGGAATCCAATTTATAGACATCAAATTTTCAATTAGCTGAACAAGGACACAGCTGTTATGCCCATACATAAACATCATCACCAATCGATGTGTTTATTCATTCATCCACTCATTCATTCATTTCACAAATATTGAGATCTGAGCACCTACTCTGTGCCAGAACCAAAGCTACTCAAGACTCAGTCTCAGCCCCTAGAGGGGCAGGCAGACCCACAAGTGAGTCATCACAATACTGGGTGGCAAGGGCAGTGACCGGAACTGTACAAAGTGCTGGGAGACCAAAGGGAGGGAACTTTAAGTGGAACCACCTTACGGGAGTCAGGGAAGGCTTCACTGAGGAAGTGACATTTGAGCCCAGGGCTGACAGCTGAGACACAGGCAGTCAGTGGGTGAAGGAGTCTATTTTTAGCTTCCATTGCCTGGTGCTGGGCACACCCAACAGGTGCTTCCTAAATGTGGATTATCCGAATGAACAGTGGGGCAGAATCCACGTGGGGAGCTCCTTAGCTGGAAATTCCAGAGCACTAGCAATTGCCCTCCTATTGTCCTCCATGACATCCCAGCAAGGTTCCCTCACTGCATCTGGAAAGTCTGATTCCAGCTTCCCCACCTTTACACACCCTGCTATCCCTCCCAAACTGGACAGTCTCCCCTTCTACCCTGTCCAGGCTGGGCCATCACCCAAGGCCACCTTTCCCCTAAAGCTTCAAGAAGGCTAACTCTCCAAGTCCAGTCATCACTTTAAAAAAAAAAAAAAGATGTATGTTTATCTTGTTTTCCCAACCTGATTGTAAGCCCCTGAGGGTAGGGACAATCTGTTATTCCTAATTAGAAGACAATGGCGGTCAACAGCAGTTGTTCCCAAACTCTACCTGCTTCAGAATCATCCAGAGGACTTGTTAAAACAGATTTCTTAACTCCACCCACAGAGCTTCAGGCTTAGTAGGTCTAGGGTGGGCTGGAGAATCTGCATTTCTAACAAATTCCTAGGTGATGCGGTTGGTCCAGGGACCTCATTTTGAGAATCACTAGTATGGGAAGCCTGAGGGTTCCGGATCCAGCTGAACCTGGGTTTCAATTCAGGCTCTGAATCTCACTGCCTGTGTGAGTTAGGGCAAGTCCCTTAGCCTCCCTGGGCTTTAGTTTCTTCAGGACACAATAATACTAGGTTTGCAGGGTTACAGGGGACCCAGCTGGCACACAGTGGATACCCAATAAATGCCTGTAATTACTGGCTAATTGCTTCAGTTGCAGATCTGAGCACCTATTGACTGAGCCAAGTTATTTCTCCTAATTAGGGGAGCAAGCAACACCTCAAAACCCTCCTCCCCAACCTTCCTCCACCTCTCCCATCAACGGGCTGGAACAGCAAAGGAATTTGATTTGATTTCTCTAGGTCCAGAGGGAAAAATGGCACTTCTTTCCAAACCACCAGGCTCACTCTTCTTAATAAAACTTCTCCAGGATCTGTCCTTTGCCCAAGCCCCACCTACATCATTAAATGATTATCTTCTCAAGAGCACACCGGCTACTCAAAAAGCTTAAAATTAAATATAGTCACCAATTTGAATTTTTAATGTACTAATTTTAGCTAAAAATAGATTTTTGACTCTACATGGGGCATGATCGGGGAGTGCTTCAGCAATGTTGCCTTCAAGCAGGTATGTTAGGTAGTGGTCGTGAGTCTGTCTCAACGCCCCTGTCTCTCTCACCCCAACTCTCCTTCCCTCCCTCCCTTTCAGACCTCTGCTTGCCTGAGTGGAGAGGTCTTTCTTTGCCCAAGCAACAGAGAAGGGTCTTCTTCCCTCTGCCCCAGCAGAAACACAGTGGCAGGCATGCCCACACATCTCCATTTACATACGGAGTTTTCACCAGTGCACCAAGAATTTGGCTGTGTACTTACGTACAGGTGTACACTCAAGGAGCCAAGTCTAACTAAGGCCCCTGGGCTTGCTCTGCAGACACCGCTTCCAGACAAGTCCCCACCACCACCTCACACCTCCTTCCAACTAGAAAGCTCCCACTCCCCTTTTGGCTTTCTACTTTTACCCCCACCCCGACCCCAGCCCCACCCTGTTTCTTAGCAAGATGTTCGAAGTAGAAGCCTGAGCTCTGCCACCTATTTTGCTGGGGGTCCTTAGGCCAGTAAGTTTTCCTCTCTGCCTTATTTGCACCTGTATGGTGATGATTCTATCACCTGCTTGAAAGGGAGATAACGATCAATGATAATATTGTAAGGGACTTGGCACTTTTTTCTTACACACCCGTTTTAGGAAGGGATTCAATTATTAAAAACCAACAAGTATTACAGCATTACTCACAATAGCCGAGACACGGAATCAACCTGAGTGTCCATGGATATGTAAATGGATTTTAAAAAGTGATATATAAATGTGTGTATATACATACATACATACAATGGAATGTTAGCCATAAAAAGAAGGAAATCCTGCCCTTCACAACAAAACAGATGAATATGTGGGTGTTATGCTAAGTTAAATAAGTCAGAGAAATACAGATACTGTATGACCTCACCTACGTGTGGAATCTTAAAAAGGTGTAGAGGGTAGGGGTGAGGGGTGGGGAAAATGGATGAAGGTGGTCAAAAGCTATAAACTTCCAGTTATAAGAAAAATAAGTTCTGAAGATATAATATTCAGCATGGTGACTATGGTTAACAATACTGTGCTGTATATTTTAAAGTTGCTAAGAGAGATATTAAAAATTCTTATCACAAGAAAAAAATCATAACTATGTGAGGAGATGGATGTTAAGTAATGATAATCATATACATATAATCATTATGTTAAATTATGTCATATTAAACTTATCCAATGTTATATGTCAATTATATCTGATAAAACTAGGAAGGAGGAACAGAGTCTTGACCAGTGTCTTGTCTTTGGACAAGCAGCCCTCAGCTGATCTGAGAATGGAAAAGCTTGATATGTTTGCCAGGCTTTCTCACACATCGGATCCTTGAGAAAGGATCAAGGAGGCTGACTTGCCTAAGGTCACATGGCTAGTCAGAGGTAGAAGTAGGACCTGAACTTCCCTAGCATAGAGTTTGGGTCCAGGAGTGTCTGCTCAGGAGACAGGAGCTGAGGTCCCTCTCGGTGGGGGAGGAGAAGGAGGGAGGAAGCTGAAGGGAAGACAGGTGGTTCAGCAGCATTCCCCCCTCACCTGGCCTCAGCGCAGACAGCTGAGACCATGCTGTGTCTGCCAGAGGCACCTGTCAGGGACCAGGCTGTGCCAGAGAGAGGTGTCCTCTCTGGCTGAGCCCAGATGGGGATTCTGCTGCAAGGTGACATCAGGTGGGGAGAGGGGCCAGCCAGCGCACCTTATGGATCTCCATGCAGCTCACATGTAATCTTTCCACTCCATCACTAATGGAAGTTGCCTCCAAAGCAAATTACCACAAGGTCATCTGCAAGCCTGCTTCACCCATAAGTGAGGCCCTAGTCAGCAGGGCCCCCTCACACTCAGGACCTCCCAACCGGCTCCCCATCTGATGCCAGTGACTGATGCCATGACCAAGCATTTCCTTTGGTTTTTAAAACAGAGAAAAGGCAAGTGCAGGTTTCCCCAGAGGTCTATTCTTTGGGCCCTGGACTTCCTCCTCAGGAGGCAAAGTCTGAGAGAGAGAAAAATCCTCAGGACCCCCACACCCCTTAAGCGGGTGGTTAACAGTGCAGGCTTTGAAGCCAAGCCTAACTGGGTTTGAGTCCTTTCTCTACCAATTCCCAGCTGTGTGATCTTGGGAAAAGAATTTAAGTCCTCTGAGCCTCAGTTTATTCTGATAGTAGTAACTACTAAGCAGTTCCTCTGAGGTTTAACACAAGTAAAGTGTGGGGCATACACGAAGTATTCAACAAATGTTGGTGAAACAAAAAGGAGAAAATCCTACTCTCTGTCCCAGTAACCTGTCCAGGAAGAGAGCAGGTCATCACAGAAGGGAAACAAGGCACACTTGAGAAACCCCAGTTAGGTGTACAAGCCCAAGGGAAATGCTGAGTTGCTCCGGGAAACGAGGGGCATGTTTTTAAGAAGAGGCTGTGTGGGGAAAGGTAGAGGAGATAGAAGAAAACACACAAAAGAGAAGACCTTGGCGGCTGGAGAAGAAATGGGGGATTTTACTAAGATGTGCTAAGTTTAAATTGCATCATTCCCACCTCCCCCTGAAGAGTTCAGTAAAGCCTCCATTTTTATTCGCTGCACTGGGGAGCTGGATCTTTTGGGGATGCAATGGGAGGATGGGTTTGACCCATCCAAGAGGCCTCTAGGGTGTAGAGCAAACAGGCTATGCATGGAGTTGCCCCCTGGCTTGTGTTACCGTAGTGAGAGTGACCTTGGACCAAAGCTTTACTGGGCAAGAACAAGATCTTTATTTCATTTTTTATTTCAAGCCCCTACCCCCTTCCAAGTTGGCAGAAAACATTGACACTGGGCTTTCTTGGAGTTCCTTTTCCACCTCCTCAGTTATGTGGTGACAAAAGGCTGGGGAGGGTTCATCCTATTCCTGTATCACCCACCCAGGCAAGTATGGTGGAGGGTCCCCTGCCTCTGTAAGTCTGGTGGCCCTGCTCTGGGGCAAGGGAATCTTTCTTTAAAACAGCCCTTGTATTGATTTTCTGGTACAACTGACACTTAGTCTTTCCCTTGCTGGGTTGCTATACACCCCTCAAACCCCCAGCCTGATACACACTCATATACACACACACACACAGCAGGCAAGCAGGGCGCCAGGCACAGCTTCCTGCTCTCAAGAGCTCCTCTCTCTTTGGTACACCCATCGTGTGGGTGTGTTTTCCACCTGGAATCTGCTTCAGTCATCTGCCTGAAGAAAGCGTGAGAGGTGGGGTAGAGGACGTCTTTCCAAGTCAGTACAGATAGCCCTACTTTATTCTCTGCACTTGTCGCATCGTATGGATAATACAATGATTTTTGGTTTTGTTTGTTTTGAACCACCTCACTATTGATTGGGGGTTATTGAAAGGGTCAATTTCTTGAAATATCACCCCCACTCTATTCTGTTACCCTGTCACCGGTATCATCCTGAAGGCCTGCTCTGTCATGGTCACTGACACACCTGAACAGCCAGACAGAGACGGGGCACTACAACCTGAACAATATCAGAGGTGGTAAGGACTCTTTTGCAGACTTGCTCCAACCCAACTCTTTCCGTGCACAAAGGAGGGTGAAGGGGCCTGCCTTTGGCCACACCCATTCAGTGGGTCAGAGAGCCAGTGCAAGAATCCAGGTCCCTGAAATCCGTCCCAGGTTTTCCACTCTGCCAAGAGGAAGGCTGAGAATTCTCAAAGGGGATTGACTACCCTTGCTCCAAGCCTGCTCCCAGTG
Source organism: Camelus bactrianus (assembly GCF_048773025.1). Lineage (NCBI taxonomy): Eukaryota > Metazoa > Chordata > Mammalia > Artiodactyla > Camelidae > Camelus > Camelus bactrianus. The sequence continues at coordinate 35,906,642 of NC_133548.1, forward strand.
CAAGTCCTCCTTCCCTCCCCGGGCATCTGGAGCAAGCCATCTACTTTGGAGGCGGGAAAGTGTGAGACCCAGCGCCTCCCCATAAAGACGTGTAGCTCCGTGTCTGTTTCTGTTGTAGAAATAAATGGTTTCATGCCACACTGATTTCTCTACATCTTTGCCTTGGTCACCTTTCCTTGTCAGGATACATAATTCTACTTTATTCTCTGTATTTGCCTCACAGTATTCCACAGTCTAGAGTTATCATGTTGGGTTTTTTTTGGGGGGGGGGGGTTGTTTGTTTTGTTTTAACCAACCCTCTATTGATGAACATTTAGGTTATTTCAAAGATTGCAATCCACGCTACAGCAAAAGTGCTTTCATGCCTCTTTGTGCACTTAACTCTACACTTTTCAAATAACTCTGGCACCCACACCATGGGCAGTGTGATGGGTGTCTTCACTACGAAGCTAGGTGTAGGAAGGGTGGAATTTGCCCACAGTCACGCAGTAGGTTTGTGCTAGAGCTGGCAAACGTGGAGCCCCCACCTCAGCCTCCAGACCTAATACTCTCTTAGTGCCAGTTAGTGATCATGTAACTGTCCTCTAGTTTGGGTCCAGTTCGAATTGGCCATGGTGGTCTGCTTATTTCAAATGGCCCAGAAAAGGCAAGTGTGTGGGTTGTGCCAAGCACTGTGTCCTCAGTGCCAAGAAAGGGAAAGACCACTAGAAACCTTCATTGGTTGACAGGGTCCCATGTGTGGGCCCCCAGGAGATGATGTAGCCTGGACCATCTTCCAGGCTTACAAAGCACACTTAAACCTGTGATCTCATTTTAATCTTCTAGGGTCTGTATTATTTACCTTCCCCTTTTAGAAAAGAGGAAATTGAAGCACAGAATGGTGACTTGTCCCACATGATACAACTAGTGGTGGTGGAGCCAGGACGAGGGACTTGTTCTTTAAAAATACATACACTATTACTACTGAAAGGGAAAACAAATTGCTGTAAGTATGAAAAACTGAAATAATAACTACAGAAACAAAATGGCAACACTGCAGAAAGAAACTCGGGGCCAAAACCAAAACAAAACAAAACAAAAGCAAAAACCTAAAAACAATCTTGTTAGGTGATAAAGGGCACATCATCTCATCCGTTTGAACCTCAGTTGTTTCATTTTTAAACAAAGAGAACGGTAATAACAATAATAACATGCACAGCAATGGGGCTGACACACACTACACACCACCCTCATGCAATAGCCATTTCCACATCTGAGCTTCCCCTGGGGGCTTGCATTCACACATACATACTTAATACGGCTGTCATCAAAGGAAACACACAATTTTGCTTCCTGCTTTTTCACCTGACATTGTCTCATAAGCTTTTCCCACTCGGCTACCTGGACTCAGCAATCACTTTTCCAGTGGCTGCATTTACCCAGATTAATTAATTCCTGCCACTGGTGCTGGACATTTATCACCACCAAGTTTTCACTATTTTGGCTGATGTTTTCAGCCTCAGAGACCCAAAAGTCTGAGACTGCCTGAGGCCTTCGGACCCTGAGCTCCTGCTCTCCCCAGGCTGTTTACCCAGCCCCACCTGCCCTCTGTCCTGGTGCCTGGTTCAGCCCTTGCCTCTCTCGGGCCTGAGGCAGAGCTGAGACCTTGCCTGACGGTGTCCCGTAAAATCTCCAAGCCACAAAACATCTTCAGAACAGGCTGAGAAAAGCTCTTGGGGAAAAGGGTGAAGAGAGCTTCCCTTGATATCCCCCAGCCCTTCCTGAGAACATATGCATTTATGCTCCATACCCTTAACTCAGGGACTTCTTCTAAAATCTAACCTGAAATCCCTTTTTCTCTTCTTTCTTCACAGGATGTAAACTTTTTTGGCCATGGACCTATGAAAATGTCTCCAGAAAGTTTAAGAAGGCATAACACTGTCTTTATAATTTCACCAGGTTCTTGAACTCCTTGAGCTTGCCTGTGCAGGTTAAGGATGCGGCTTAGGGTGACATTATCTCCTTCCACTCCTCCTGGCTGCCTTCCATTGCTTTCACTGAATACAATTCCACCACACAAGCACCTCTTTTTCAGCCTTGGGCCAGAATCTGTTCTACCCATTTACCTGTTAGTCCCTGGAGGTTTCAATAAAGTACTAGATGCACACCTGAGGGACATGGGAGGGGGTGGAAATCTGACGAGCTGGGTACAAGTTATGCTTCCCCACTTGTTGGCAGTGAGACCTTGGGTCAGTCATGTACCGTCCCTGAGCTTCAGTTTCCTCATTAGAAAAATAGGGGAAATTATAACCTGTACTTAGCAGGAATGTTGGAAGATTCTGTTTGTGAAAACGGGGGATATGCCATAAAGCAGCTATGAGAGTCCCGTGCCTGGAATCACTGTGGAAAACATTTCAAGCCTCCCCCCTCCCCCCAAGGTAATGTTCTTCGTTGCTCTTCCTACGCACATAGACTAGGGGCTTGCTCCACTCTGCCCCACCAGGACCCTCCAATCTAACCGTGTCATGCTCAGGTGAGCCCACATCTCAGACCCCAGGCAGTGAGCTCATACTTGAGACTCCGACCGCGAACATTCAGGACCCAGGAGGACCCTCTTCCTGTCTTCTGTACCCCTCACCCTCGCACCCAGACTCGAGCGTGCCCACCCACCCAGCTTGTTTCCCCCTCTTTCCCAGCGCAGGCGCGCAGCGGAGATACTCACAAAGCTGCCCCCAGCACATCTGGGTGCGCGGGCGGCCACAGCTGGAACGCGGGCAGGTGAGCGGTCCGGCTACCGGGCTCCCGGCCGCCCCCCGGGCCCCGCAGGTAGTGAAGAAGGAGCGGGTTGGGGGAGCCGGAACACGGGGCGGGGCCCGAGGGGTGGGGGCGGGGGCCTCTCGGCCGGGCCGGGCCGCCGACCGACAAGGGGACAGAGAGCGGGAGGCGCGTGGAGCCAGCCGCAGCCGCAGCCGGAGCCCGAGCCCGCGCCCGCGCCGCCATGCCCCTGGCCTTCTGCGGCAGCGAGAACCACTCGGCCGCCTACCGGGTGGACCACGGTGTCCTCAACAACGGTTGCTTCGTGGACGCGCTCAACGTGGTGCCGCACGTCTTCCTGCTCTTCATCACCTTCCCCATCCTCTTCATCGGTGAGCGCGCGCGGCGAGCGGCGGAGGAGGGAAGGGCGGAGGCGGGGTGGGAGGAGAAGGCTCCGCGCGCCGCACCCTCAGGGTCCCCTTGCGGCCAGGCGACCACCGCTCGCATCCCTGCTCTGCGTTCTGCCCCAGGATCCGGGGCGTTCACACGTCCGCATAGCTCTCACCCCCGGGGTCCACCTGCACCCGCACCCACCACAGCGGACGCTCCTGACCCAAGTTTTGCCACGGCAGGGCCCGAGCTCAGATGGAGAAAGGGGAACACAGGGGTCTCCGTACGCACTGGAAAGATGAGGAGGCGTCGGGTTGTACCCTCAGTGGCACTGTGGAGGGAGCTGGGTCACCCCTCCCCCAAGGCACCCTTCCTGTCAGCCGCAGTGGGGCTCTGGGAGGAGTGCAGCCTGCGCCTCAGAGGCTGGAGTGGAGGCCCCGCGAACCCCTGTGCTTCCCCAAGACTGAGCCGGTCAGCAGCCTCCGACAGTTCCGGGGTCCCACTCGCCCTGAGGGAGGAGAGGCTCCGCTTCCTTTGCGAACCCCACCGGGGCGCGCGTCTCCAGAGCGCAACTTCTCAGGCTTCGTGCAGAGCAACCCCGACTGACGCGCAGACTCACAGCGACCCCAGAGGCCTCCAGAGCCCTTGTCTGAAAGCCCTCTGCAAAGTTGGGTGTCACTGCCCAGACAATCCGACAATCGTGCGTGCCTCTTTTCCTCGGGTCCCCTTCATTTCTCTCCAAGACCTTGAATTTCCAAAGCTGGCTAGCTCTATCAACTCATAAGATGTCCCCTGCCTCCCCCCAAAAGTTTTCATTCTCTAATTAAGAAAAGCAAATTTTAAAATTCATATGCAGTTTTGGGGAAGAAAGGAAAGATTGTCACAAAATTAGAAAGAGGAGATGCTGCAGAAGCAAAAAGTTGCTAGTTATTGACAAAGATAACTAGACAGAAATAGGAAACATACTCTCATATGTGTATCAAAAATTGTACCAGCATTTACACTTCTGTTCACAACCAACTGGTTTATTTACGTGGTAATTTGTTCTATAAGAGATCAGTATATAAAATGGATATCTGCACAGGTGGGCCTCTGTGGGTCCAGGCTTCATGCTAGGACATATAGTCCACGTGTACCAGACTGGGCATTCTCATGCTCAGGTGTACAACTGGGTACACTCCTCATCCCCACCATGGACCCAATGCCTAAGCACTCTCCTGGAGTTCATGCAGCCTCCTCCAGATGAGTCAGGCTTCTGCCTCTTCCTGTCTCTCCTTGCAGGATGGGGCAGTCAGAGCTCCAAGGTACATATCCACCACAGCACATGGCTCCACTTCCCTGGGCACAACCTGCGGTGGATCCTGACCTTCATGCTGCTCTTTGTCCTGGTGTGTGAGATTGCGGAGGGCATCCTGTCTGATGGGTGAGTGACTCTCAGAGGACTCAGGAGAGTGGATCTACTCCAGGGTGCTTCCTGAAAGGCCCAGGGAGACCCCAGCTCACCTGTACTCCATTAGCCAATATCATTTTGTTTGCTAATTGATCCAGCCACTGTTTATCCAACATCTTTTGTGTGCCAAGCTCTCTGTGAGAACCAGGCCCTGCTCTCAGTGCAGCGAGGTGGAGGGAACCTGGATCTGCATGCCAAGATCCAGTGAAATAATCCTAGAGCTGAGTGCTCCAACTCCTCTGGATGATGCCAAGCCTCTTCCATGAGCTGCTGGAGTTACCCTCTTGGGGGAAAAAATCTTGCTTAAGCTCTTTCCTTGGTTCTCAATTGTTTATAAGGTCCCAAGTCTTCAGCCTGGCATCCAGGTTCCTCACAGTAGGCCCTCATTCCCAAGATCCTTCTCCCCAAGCCCACCTTTCCTGTGGGACTCACAGCACACGCTTCACATCTCTGCCACAGCACAGATCATACTTTATGTTAACATCTATATCTATCTGCAAACTGTCTCCTTCTAAGTCAGAATGACCTCAGAGTTGCAATCTGGGCTTTATTCATCTTTGTATTCACAGTGCAAGGCACACGACAAAGCTCCGTAGACCCTCACTGACTCCTTAAGATGCAATAATGTTGCAAGTAAGCACTCTGGGATGAGAAAGGAAGGCAGAGTTGGGCAAGCTTCAAGGTTGAGGGGGCATCCGAGTGGAGTCTGGAGGGATGACTAGGGTTCTGACAGGCAGAGGAGTTCCAGAGAGGGAGGGCCTGTGGAGCCTGAGGGAGGAGAAACAAAGGAAAGTCACCATGGAGGAAAGCAGGCCGGGTGGGAGCAGTGCAGCGGTGCTGAAGCATGAAATACACGCAGGAGAGTGATGGAGGCTGAGATTTGGAAATCAGGGGCATCTCCAGGAGAGCTTCAAATGCCAGGCTGAGTGTTTGGGTTGGATTTGTCAAGTTTGGAACAGAAGAAAGATGTAATCAGAGCAGCATTTTTTAGGCAAGAGCTTGAGAGGGTGTCCAGGGTAGCTTGGAGGCAGGGAGAGGCTGGGGGTAGAAACAGCACTTAAGAGGTGGTCTCATTAGTCTAGGTGAGAGATAACTGCAGCTGGAAATGGTGCGTCAGCAGTTGGGGGTGCAGCCCAGGATGATTTGCAGCAACCACCTCACTAAGGAAGAGTTGAAGAATCAGCGAGGCTCAGTGACTGCCTGAGTGAAGGGGTGGTGGAGAGTGGTGGGCATTTGGCTTAAATACCTGAAGTCCATTCCCTGAGAGCTGGAATCAGACTATGCCCAGCCAGACAAAAGCTGGCTTTTGCAGCTGGCAGCAGGGGGATGAGATATCCCCCTCCAACCCCGCCAGTCACACACACACACACCCTCACCCTCCCACTCCCAATGTCCCTGCATTCTGGCTTCAGGAGCAGTAATCTCTGTGATAACTGTTTGCCTCAGGCATCCTGATTATCAAAGCCCTCAGATGAGCAAGAGGACCAGAATGCATACTGCCACATAACTAGCCGGTGACAAGTCCTCCTCCCACCTTCCATCCCAACACCCCTTCCAAAGCTGCACAAATGCTAGAGACGGGAGGGATACCTTGTGGGCCTCAGGCCAGAATATAGTCACCAGGTTATAATGAACAAAGTGACAGAGAGGAAAACACCCTTCCTGCAGATAATGTAGACCTGGATCTTCACTAGCTTTTCTGCTACGCTACATACCAGCTGTGGGACTTTATACAAACCACCCAGCCTTTCTGGGCCTCACTTTCTCTGCCTGTGAAATGAGCATCATAATCCCTGCCTTGCTTGCTTCATAGGGCAGTGGAGAGGGAAATTAGGGCGAGACAGGCTGCAGGGCGCAGAGTGCAGTGTGGCAGAGCTCTGGGCAGACAGTATGTTCCCAGAATGTGTGAAACTGGAATGAACCAGGTGGCTGTCCAGCAGCCCCTCCCAGGTGAGGCAGCACCTGTGTCCCAAACCGCTCCAGCTCGGTGCAAATTGCCATCTCCTCCCCAGAGGACAGGTCAGCTCCTCAACTGGACACTTTTCACCTGGCCTTTGCTGGTTTCCATCTGCAGCCTACACCCCAGGGCAGGTGAGCATGAAGGAGGGACATGGGAACGGGAACAAACAGGAGGAGAAGCCACCATCCTTGCCCTGTGGCACCCTCAGTCCACCTCCCTGGGTTTGCAGACTTGCCTGGAAATCTAGGGGGCAGATGAGAGAGGGGGTTGGTTAAAGCAGTGGTCTTCAAACTTGAGTTTAGTTTAGGGTAAGCCTCATTTAGTGATTAATTAAGGCATCTCTAGCCTGTAGGGATTCCTGTCTTCTTTTAGGTGTTGTTTCTCTGTGATGCTCTGAATTCAGAAGACACAAAGCAGTATAGGTTAGTGAGGAATTTTTTTTTAATGTAGAATGTTTTCCCAGACCACCATATACTGGAAAAAGGCCTATAAAGTTTTTTAAACTAATTTCTTACCTAATTCAGAGTATATTATTCAGTAAAGAAGTCAAAATCTATTCTATTAAGTTATGTCATAAAATACGTATTTCACTTATGGTTATTTCTTATCTTATTTCATCTTAAAAAATGTTTATCATTTCTACCTCCTATTACAAAAAATGAATTTATTTAAACTTATGAAATAACATTTTATATGTCACTTAAAAATATGTGGGAGAGTATAGAGTCTTTCAAAATTATTTCAAGGAGTACAGAGGCAAGGGTTTGGGAGACACCTGGGCAGGGTGTTGATTTTTTCCAGTGTCCCCACTAGTGGCTGATTGCCTTGTACCTTCTGTATCAGTGTGAAGACCTTTTGCTGAGACTATCCACTAATCAAGGTTTGAAGAATATCAGCATTTACAGTCTCATTCAGAAATCTGGGATGTGAGGGCGATCTGGCTGCGACATCTGTCATCCCATTGATCACCAGGGTTGATTCGGCTGATCTGGCTGGCTAGGCAGGTGTCCCCTTCCTCCCTCACCACTCCATGTGCATCCCTCCCAAAGCTGCATGCTCAGTTGAAGAGGACGACCATCCCCAATAGAGGAGGACCGTTCTTCTCCATCGAGGGTATATGAGTAGCTGCGCTCCCCTGCTAGAGCCTCCAAACAAGCTCTCAAGAAATCTGGAGATCAGCTTTTTTAGTTGATGTGGTGGCTTGGTGATAGCATCAGGAATGCAGGTTGTCCCCATTTTTCTATACCATCTTCTGTGTGTCCCTCATACCTTCCCTCATGGTCACAAGATGGCTGCCCAGCTCCAGGCATCACTTAGGCAAGGGTAAAGGGAGCATACTCCCCAAATGCCTCTTCCTTATGCAGGAGATCATCCTCCATAGACATTCCTTTACATCTCATTGGCCAGAACTGGGTTATATGGTCATCCTCAGACCAGTCACTGACAAAGGGGTCTGGAATTGCATGCCTGATTGACTAATCACCATCCATTCTTTGGGGCTGAGCACATTGCTGCTGGAGCAAACTTGTGGTTCTTTTAGCAGGGAAGGAGGAGAGCATACCATTAGTTGAGCAGCTCACCTCTATATTACACCGTAGTCCTACCAGACTACTTGGGATCCAAACATGGCTCTCCTCATTCTCCCACCACCCCCACCTTTTCTATTGAACTCCTGCTCATCCTTCAAAGTCCAGCCTGGTGCTACCTCCTCTGTGAAGCTTTCCCTGGTTGCCCCCCCTCTCCTTTGTGCTCTCAGCCTTCTGTCCATCTGCAATACCTCTTCCCTAGACTGCCTAGTCAGACAGCTCTGAGCACGGTTGCCACCTCCCTACCATCAGCTTTTGAAGGCAGGGACCTTTGGCACACTGAATGGAAGGACCAGTACCAGCAAAGGCAGCACCAAGGCTGGAGACTGGAGGAGGCCTTCTAGGAATGGAGGGGATCCCAACATGGCTTCAGTGGAGAGAGCAGGCCCAGCAGTGCTGGGGAAATGACTTGAGGCCATATCACCTGTGCCATTGGCACTAGGCCTGGGTTTTGCTTTCTATAGGAGGGAACCTTGGAAGGACATGATCAGGACCAATTAAGGTGAGCCTCCTCACCAGTTGGGGGGGTGGGCTGCATTCTGGGAGAGAGCTCTGGTTCTCCATGGGGCTTATCACCAAACCCGAGCCCACCCACCAAGGTATCTGTGAGTTAAAGTGGGGAGGGGATAAGCTGGTATTGGCTGCCTTCACCCCCATCCCAAGGGAGGAAACAAAAATAGTGCCTTTAGGCTTATCACTTAGCCTCTCTGTGCCTCAGCCCTAGAATGAGAAGACTAAGAATACTGACTTTATAGAATTTTATGAAGATGAATGAGTTAATACACATCGAGTACTTAGAACCGTGCCTGGCGCAGGGTAAATGCCCAATAAATATTGACTCTCAGTGTTGTAATTACATCACCTGGGGAGGGATGCCGATGCTGACTTACACTGTTCATGTTCTATGGGGTGATCACTAAAAAAGTTGTGGTCTTCAGGCCCTTGTATTGCCCAGGGGACCCCAGGGCAGAGACTCAGCTGTGTTCACTCCCAGAGAAGTGGTTCCAGGCCAGAGGCTTTGCGGCTGCGACTGCCAAGGCCGACTGCCAAGGCCAGCTGCCCTACATCAGGTTCTGTACGCGTGAACCCAGGGAGGGAAGGCCATGAATTTCAAAGCTTGAACACCGATCCCGCACAGCATCTCTGTGTGGCCTCCTTGGCCCCTTAGTTAACAGGTGTGTTTGGGGTTTGGGCTGGGCAGTGCTGCCAGCATAGGGTATGGAGCTGTGCATATGTTCTGGAGGCCCTGCCATGTGCTGAGCCCTAAGCACAAGGCCTGGGCTACTCTGTTGGGGTACTCAGTCCACCCACTCTTCTCTCTCTCTCCTGCCCCCAATCTCAGGGTGACCGAGTCCCGCCACCTCCACCTGTACATGCCGGCTGGGATGGCGTTCATGGCTGCTGTCACCTCTGTGGTCTACTATCACAACATCGAGACCTCCAACTTCCCCAAGCTGCTGATTGGTAGGGAAAGGGGAGGAGGTGGGAGAGGGAGGGGGTAGGTACCTCCATTGGTTCCTTCAGATAATGCTTGCTGTGGACTTACTATATGCCTGGCACTGCTCTAGAGTTTCAGAGGTAGAGAAGAAGAAAATTCCTGCCTTCGTGGAGTTTCCAATCTGGTGGAGAAGATAGATAGGCAAAGACAGTAAATAAACAAACAAATAAGTAGTGATGATGCTATGAAGAACACAAAGCTGGGTACGGGGTAGAGAGTGAAGGCCGTATTGCTGTCTGTACAGGATGCTCAGGGGAGGCCTCTGATAGGAGTGAGCATGCAGATATTTGGGGGAAGATATTTCCGTGCAGACGGCACAGCGAGTACAAAGGCTTTCTGATAGGAACAAACTTGGCAGAGAGGCCAGTGTGGGCAAAGCCAAATGAGCAAGGAAGGGGAAGAATGGTAGGAGATAAGCTCAGGGCCCAGGAGAGGGGCAAGGAAGACTCCTGGGCTTTGGGGCTGGGCACCTGGGCGAAAGGTGGTTTTGATAACTGACATGGCAAAGTAGCAGGCATTGGGAGTGTTTGGGCCATACTGAGTTTGAAACAGCCAACTCAGGTGTCAAGTGTCAGATGAGCAGTTAGACAAACAAGTCGGGCATCCTGGGGGAGGTCAGGGACAGTCATGGGCTTATAGGTGGCATCTACAGCTTGAACTCCGATGAGGCTACCTGGAGAGAAAAGAGAAGGCCCCCAGGACCAGAGCCAACATTTAGGGAGACCCAGGAACGAGGGCCTGCTTAGACCTTCTGATGCCATGTGACCAGGGTCCCAGGCAGAAACAGCAGCGATGAGTGTTGGCATTTATTGAGCATGCACAGTGTGCCAGGCTCAATGCTGAGCTTCCTCCATGCATTATCTCACTTAACCCCTACACTTGTCCTCTTGTACTGTTGCTTTCCCCATATTACAGATGCAAACACTGAAACTCAGAGAGGTTAAAAGTAATAACAGCGAACATGCACTTGGCACATGACGTGTGTCAGGCACGATCCTAGGTGTTTTACTTAGGTTAACTCACTGAACCCTTACAACAACTCTATGGGGTAGGTACAATTATTGTTCCCCTTTTACAGATCAGGAGACCAAGGCTTAGAAGTTAAGTGACTTGCACTAGTCTCCCCAGCTGGTCAAGGGGCAGAGCCGGGTTTAGATCCTGCAAGTCTGGCACCAAGAAGGCTCTTTAAAAGGCTGAAACTGTGTGTTCAAGGGTCCTCAGACTGTGCTTAGGCCAGAGGTATAAATCCACAGGTCTGCCTCTGCGTGTCTGAGGCTGGGGCTGTACATGTGGCTATTAGGCTGTGGTCAGACTGTGTGTCATTAAGTCAGACTGTGATTTTTAGGAGTCACAGCATCTAATTGACATCTGGGAGTCTGGAACTCTGTGTGCTAAGCCAGAAATAGTACAGCATCATAAGAAGGCAGAAGATGTTTCCGGAGCTAATCACAGGTCTACCTTCCTGTGTCAGGTGGGAACGGCTCCATCAGGAGCATCCAGGGTATGCCCCCACCCAGGGGTCCCTGTGTGAGTGTGGCTGGGGGACTAGGGAGCAGCAGGTGGAGGAATGTTAAATACAGGCACCAGTGTCTGAAGCAGCTTCTCAGGCACAAAGACCCCTCATTAACCACCAGGGCCTGGCTGACCCTGGAAACAACCTGTCTGGACATCTGGTAAGTTCATTTTCTCATTCTCCAGAAAGGACATAATGTTGTCTCCTAAAAGCACAAGTTACCACCCATGAACGGACCAGTCCTGCTCTAAGGAACAAGGACTAGAGTTTTGCGTTCCACAGAGCCAGAAATTCTAGAACAGGGAAAAGTGAAGAGGGTGCACCCCATGAGCTGCAGGGCAATGGCATTAGGGGAACAGCTGGCCTTCTGAGGAGGCTACTGGCTGGTCACAGGTCTGGAATCCTGCAGAAAGGTGACCCATGATGCGGCTTACATTGTCCCGTGAAGTAACCTTGTTCCTGAGTCCAGGTGAGATCAGGAAGTATTCTATGAGAAGGTCATGTTTGAGCTGAGAACTGGAGGATAGGTGGGAACCAACTGGGAGAAGGGACAGGGGAGTGCTTCAGGCAGAAGGAGCAGCTGGACAAAAGCCCTGAGGCAGAAGCAGCAAAGACGCTAGGAAATGTGGGGGGAAACAGTGCTGGAGTGCGGTGAGCAGGGGGAGGGCTGAACTTTGAAGGCTGAAGTGGCAGGTGGGGCCTGTACCGGGCTGGACCTTGAAGGCCACACCACAGGCGTTAGTCTTCATCCCGAGGACAATGGGAAGCCACTGAGGATTGGAGTGTGTGGGGTGTGTGTGTGTGTGTGTGTGTGTTAACATACACATAACATAAAACTTTCCATTTTAACTACTTTTAAGTGTACAGTTAGTGGCATTCAGTACATCGACATTGTTGGGTAACTGTCACCACCATCCATCCCCAAAACTCTTTCATCTTCCCATTAAACAATGACTACACCCATTAAACAATAAGTCACTTCACCTCGAAACCACCATTCTAATTTCTGTCTCTGTGAATCTGACTACCCTGGGTACTTCAGATAAGTGAAATCATACACTGTTTTGTCCATTTGTGACTGGCTCATTTAACTTCACTTAATAGTCTCAAGGTTCACCCATGTTGTAGCATGTGTCAGAATGTCCTCCCTTTTCAAGGCTGAATGACATCCCATTGTATGTATACACCACATTTTGTTTATCCATGCGTCCATCAATGGGCAGTTGGGTTGCTTCTACCTTTTGGCTGTTACAAATAATGCTGCTATGAACATGGGTGAGTTGAGGTCATATTTGATTAAATTTAGGCTAGATTGGAAAAGGCAAGAGGGGAAGGGGGCAAAACCATGAGAAGGCTCTCAGGGTAGTCCAGGGGAGACATGATGGTGGCCTGACCCAGGTGGCCACCCCAATGAACAAAAGTGAATGGATTCAAGATAATTAGGAGGTAAAATAGATGGAACTTGGTAATAGGTGGGATGTGGCACTGAGGGAGAGGAAAGCGGGGGAGAAGCAGAGGTAATGTGAACTCAGAGCTTAAAACCCCCCAGCGGCCCCTGTGCTACACCACTTTCTCCCCTTTCTTCTGTTCTCTCAGTCAAGCACTAAGCCTTTGCCGAGTGCTGCAGTGTCTGGCAACAGGCTGAGGGCTCAGCACTGTAGGACAGGACTGTTGAAATCAACCCTAGCGGTCCTGGGTCCACCGCTAACTCCCTTTGTGACCTTGGACAAGATACTCAGGCTCTCTGAGCCCCAGTTTCCCCATCTGTACAGAAATAGTAAGCCCCTGCCTAAGTCGTAGGGTTGTTATAAAGATCAAATCAGACCATATCTGTTAAGTATTAGAGGTAAGACCAATTTAAGACGTATTTTCAAGTCTTGGCCCCAGTAGTAAACCTACTAAAGATGTTCTGGTGCCTGGGATAAAATCTGTCTGAGGGAGTGTAGGTGTGGAGGCAGGGGGATGGCCTCCAGCTAGGGGATTCCTTGTGACCTGGAGACCAGACCCACCTGAGGGACATCATCCCAATCTTGAGGGGTGGAACCAGAAGCAGATGCTCCTGCCCTCAATCCTAATGCTCTCACCCAGGGACCCGAGATACACGGCATTTGCCCCTCCCTGGGCAAGTTCAGTGTCTCAACCTAGTTCCCAGCCCAGAGCCAGACTAGGGCAGACCCCAGCTTTTGTCCCTACGAGATGCCCTGGCGTTCATGTCCAGGCCCACCTAGGGATAAAGAGCAAGGCAAAGATCTCCTTCCTTCTCTGTGGTTCCTTTAGAGAGGAGCTCTAGGGATTTAGGCTGACCTTGTATTGTATGTTAGATCATACACATCATATATCATAGAGCATATGACTCTCGGGAGTAGCGGGGTAAGGACTGCCTGTGCTAAAGCACCCCCTAAAGGGGGACTTAGTTATTGCTGTCTTTTGTTGTCGCCAGCTGACAGTGGTTTATTGGCAGATTTGAAAGAGGGTGGGTGAGTGGGGATTTAGAGATAGAATCCACTGATAGCTTCTGATGTTTATGGTCCCAGGTCTGAAATCTGGAGATAGTAAGTATATTAACAAGCTGATATCCAAAGAGTACCCACTGGGTGCCAGGCTCACTGTGCTAAATGCTTTCCATACATTGCTCACAACAACCTTTGAGACAGTACTATTATTATTCCCATTTTATGGATGAGGAAACTGAGGCCTAGATGGGTTAAATGACTTACCCAAGGTCACATTGCTATTAAGTTACAGAATCTGAACCCAGGTGTATCTAGCTGCAGACCTAACTCTAACCACTATATGCACTGCTTTGCAAGGCGGTGACTCACTTTTTTGTATCCCTCATTCCCCCAGGCTCCCTGAGGAGCATCACCATGCTGCAGTGGACTCTGGACTGGGTGGGCCAGGGATCTCGGCCCTCACCCTCTCTCTGTCACTGGCTTGCAGTGAGCTTGGGCAGGTCACTCCTCACTCTGGGCCTCAGTTTTCTCATCTGCAAAATGAAAGGGCTGGATTGGAGGACTTTTAAGATCTTCCCAGCTTGGAAATTCCACAATAGAGCACACATGCAAGGGCTCTGGCTCTAGGCCAGCCCAGCTCTGCCACTTAACAGCTATGTGACCTTGGATCAGTTACCAAACCTTTCTGAGCCTAGATTTCTTGTCTGTTAAATCGGGGGTGATGGCAGTACTTCCTTCATAAGGCTACTGTGAAGAATAAATGAGATAAAAATATTTAATGTGCTTATTTAACACAGTCCCTATAACTTCGTTAAATTCAAGAAATAATTTTCCTATATTTCTTATTATTATTTATTGTAAAGGGAAATTTGGCTGACCACCTTGACTTACAAGATTATTGTTATTTTTGAACATGCCTATCGTAGATGATTTAATGTATGTACATGGTCTCAAAATCACACACTCACATATTCACACACACACAGACATCCCTTCACTCAGAAATGGGCACGCTCATACCCATAACGCTTATCCACACACACACCTCCTTCCTGACACGCTTCTTTTCTCTCCTCTCCACACACTTGCACACACGCGAGTGCATAGGCAGACGAATATGTGCACGCACGTCCTCTGTGCTCTCCTGTCTCTCCTCGGCAGCCCTGCTAGTCTACTGGACCCTGGCCTTCATCACCAAGACCATCAAGTTTGTCAAGTTCTACGACCACGCCATCGGCTTCTCGCAGCTGCGCTTCTGCCTCACGGGGCTGCTGGTGATCCTCTACGGGACGCTGCTCCTCGTGGAGGTCAACGTCATCAGAGTGAGGGTAAGCAGGCCGCTCCTGGGCTGCCACCCAGCTGAGGACACACCTGGGCCGGGGCGGGGCTTCTGACTAGGGTCCTGCCCCTGCATGTGGCCCCATCCCGCTTCTTAGCCATGCCCTAGAAGGAGTCAGCTTGTTTTACCTGCCCCCAAAAGGGGAGTTGAGGCCAGTGGGAGAAGTCTCAGGAGGAACATTCCATCTGTCCCAGCTGCCCTCTACCCCAGGCTCCCAGGGAAGAGGATGTGTTAGCCGAGGCTGTAGGATTCTGGGTTCAATTCCATAGAGAAGAAATAAAAGCTTCAGGGTACTGGCTTCTCCGAGCCTGTTTGATTTACTTTTTTTTGAGGTCAGAATGGACTTGTAATTATGCATATGAATAAGTAAATTTGGCTGTATTCATGTCTTTTTTAAAATCATTTTTTCTGGCCCCCTTTCCCTCTCTGAGAGTCATACCCTCCCCTCCTCCAGCCTTCCCTCCCCGAGGTAACCGAGATTAACAACCTGGTATGTGTCCTTCCATTCTTTGTTTATGAATATAATACCACATACTTTGTTCAGGTTTTTTTTCTCAACACATAAGTATTGTTTTTTTTCTCTCAATATTTATTTTATAAAAATGGGATTATATTCCACAGTTTTTTTGCATCTTGCTCCTCTCATCTAACATAGCTCTTAAGACTCCCTCCAAGTATGGTATGGTTAATTTTGTCTTCTTAATGGCTGCATAATATTCCACCATGTGCATGAGCCATAATTTATTCAGCCATTACCCTATTGATGGGCATTCACTTTGTTGCCACGTTTTTACAAATAACATATTAAATATACTTATATATTTATGTATTGCTGCTTTTATTTCTATGGGAGAGAATCCAAGGAGTGGAGTTGCTGATTCAAAGGGTGGCTGTATTTTAAATTTTAATTGATGTTGCAGATTACCTTCCAGAAATGCTGTAATACACCAGCAGTGAATCAGAAAAGCTTTCTCCCTTCCTCCGACCAGCAGTGGGAGTAACAGCCGTTCTAATTTGGGCTAGTCCGATGAGTGTGAAGTGCCACTTGAATTTGCATTTCTCGGACTCCTCTGCTTTTGGTTGGTAATTTGCAGGGTACAGAGGCTTCTACATTCCCTGCCTCCACTGACCCTCACAGCATCCCTGTGATGCAAGTACCACCCCTTTTTTAGATGAGGAGACATTTTAGATGAGACTTGTCCAAAGACACCTTGCTAGTAAGTGGAGGAGGCTCCACTGCCTGGCTCCACATTCTGCAAATCCTACATGAAACAAGGTGGTGTCCTCAGATTTGTAGAAGACAGTATATGGGAGATTCCTACTCTTCCCAACCCAAATTAAACCCAGCTCAGCCCAGAGGATTCAGAGTGGACCTCAGTGAAGAGTTATGGGTTAGGAGACCCTGGCACTATGGGCCAAGAGGAGCTGGGGGATCCTTTTCCTGGGGATAGGTAAACAACGGCCCCATCTGTTAGAGGTCAAGGGTGGGGTGTCACAACACCAGATCGTTGCTGGGGCAAAGTGGAGGGTGGTGAGGTTGCAATTACCCATCCCCAGTGGCTCATGTGCCCCACAGAGATATATCTTCTTCAAGACGCCGAGGGAGGTGAAGCCCCCCGAGGACCTGCAGGACCTGGGGGTCCGCTTCCTGCAGCCCTTCGTGAACCTGCTGTCCAAAGGCACCTACTGGTGGATGAATGCCTTCATCAAGACTGCCCACAAGAAGCCTATTGATCTCCGAGCCATTGGGAAGCTGCCCATCGCCATGAGGGCCCTCACCAACTACCAACGGCTCTGCGAGGCCTTTGAGGCCCAGGCGGTCAGTGGGGGCACAGCCACACCATCCATTCCCCACCTTCTGATATAGAGTCACAGACGGGGACATCAGATAGCATCAGGTCAACCCCTGGTGGGACTGGGGGAAACTGAGTCCCAGTGAGGGGAAGAGACTTGCCCTAAGTCACAGTGAACCAGCAACAAGCTCAAGACCAAAGACTCATAGGACGGTCACAGCCAGAATGTCCCTTACAGTTTAGGTCCTCTGATCTAACCCTTTAATTGTCCATGTGGGGAAACTGAGGCCCTGAAGGGAAGTAACCCTACTGGATTTCCCATGCCCTGTGCTCGTCCTTGTGGAGCTCGGTGACTGTAAAGACGGGAATTATCACCCATTTGGAGAGCAGGGGCATTAGTGGCCTGAGCCTTACAGTAAGTCTATGAGTTGGACCCGGCAGGGATTTCTCTCAAATCACTGAGGGAGAAACTGAAGCCTTGAGAGAGGCCATGACCTCCCCAGAGCTGGTGCACAGCTGGTAAGTGGTAGAGCCAGTTGCCTGACTCCCAGTCCAGTGCTCTTTTGCTGTCCCTGCCCTAGCATCAAGGGGAGACACTGAGGCAGAATGGTGGTGCCTGACTGGCATATGCACTCCCTTATTATGGTGCTATGCTCACGACATAGTCCCTGACCAGCTGTGTGACCTTGATTCATCCTCTGGCCTTAGTCTCCCCATCTGGACCATGATGGCATTGATAAGACCCACACAACCATACACTTGGCGGTTCCATGATTTCTTCCTGGAGTTCACCTTTTTGCAGCAGATATGGCCACAGGGTTTCCCCAGGCAGCAGGAGCCAGGGGCTACCTGGGAGGCTGGGCCTTGCTGTGAATGAGTCCTCAGTGACTCTGATCTAGCTGTGGGTCTCTCTGGGCAGCAGAAGGACACACAAAGTTCTCAGGGTGCCCGGGCCATCTGGCAGGCCCTCTGCCATGCCTTCGGGAGGCGCCTGATCCTCAGCAGCACCTTCCGCATCTTGGCTGACCTGCTGGGCTTCGCTGGGCCACTGTGCATCTTTGGAATCGTGGACCACCTGGGGAAGGAGAATCGTGTCTTCCAGCCCAAGGTAGGCCACCCCGGGGTAGAGCAGGGCACCCTTTGCAAGGTTTTCACTCATGGATGACAGTGGGCAAGAAAGTGATGAGTGTGAGCTGTGGCTGTACCGAGGAGGCGGGGTGGTCCTTACCATGCACAAAGCAGTATCCCCCTCCAGGAGATACTCTGCATCTGGTCAACAGAGATGCTAGAAGGTGAGCCTGTGCCCCTAGAGGAAGCATGGTGCCCTGCTCTTTTCCCCACACCATAATACCTCTCTCGGTTATTTAGCCACTCAGAAAGTTGCAGGAAGTGCATTTGTTTATCCAGTGTCTAGAGCTTCTATGATTTGTTAACTTTCAGTTCATGTCATCTTAACAGACTCTAAATAACTTCTCAGGGGTCTATCATCTTCAGTGTTGTATATCCATAGCACTCGAGGTTCTGCAGGGCCATCTTGGGGGTTGCTGTTGTGGGGAGGAGAGTGGGAAACCTCCATGTGTAGGGCTTTTTCTCCCCCTATTCCAAATGTTATTAAAAACTGCTCTAGTTTCTTAATATTTTAGATTTTCCCATTAAAATTTCTTTTTAAAGGAAAGCACTATGTCTCAAAAATATTTGAAACCCATTAGACTAGATGATATCCAATGGCTTTCCAGCTCTAAAGGTGCTACAAACTGAAATCTGTCGGGCAAAAGAGACAGAAAATCTTTCCGCGGGTTTATTTTCCTTCCTTGGGGGCAAAAGCATCCTCGCTGGGGGAGAGGGGGGAGTAGAGTACTTAATTCTTTCATCTGTTTCTTTGCTGCTTAGGTTTAGATGGTCACAAAACAGAAGACTTTTCACCTCTGATAAGACTCAGTCTTATTTTCCCAGCAAGAACGTTGTTACAACCTTTTAACCACAAACAGACAGCCCCAAAATGATGCAGGGAATTACTAATTAGGGATCTGATTACTAATTTTCGACTCTCCCTTGTGTAGTGTTATTCATCTCATGGGCTCCAAAATTGCAGATAGCATTTAAATCCTCAGGAGGTTCATTTGAATTTTTTCTGGAGACATAATTAATCAGCTGAGCACTTTTGGTCAGGAATATGAGACACTCCAAGTCTGTTTGTCTGATTTACTCAGCAAACATTTATTGAACCCTACCATGTGCCAGACCTGGGTTTGGCTGCGGGAATACAAAGGCATTGGTTATGATGAGGGCATTTAACAGTATAACAACCACTTACTGACTGCTTAATACATGCCTGGCTGTGTGCAGAAGTTATCCATGTGCTAATCTCATTTAATCCCTAAAACAACCCTCTAGGGTAAGTTTTTTTTTTTCTGTAACAGCTTTATTGAGATATAATTCATGTACCATCAACTTATGAGGTAGGTATTTTTATTCCCATTTAACAGATGAGGAACTGAGGCTCAGAGAGGTTAAGTAACTTTCCCTAGAGTCTCTCAGCTAGTTAGTGACAGAATCAGGATTTGAATCAAAGTCTCTTTTACTCCATAGTCTGAACACTTGCAATCATGATGCTATATTGATGATGATGATGATGATGATGATGATGATGATGATGATTATCAGCCAACACTTCTGGCTCCAAGGATTGTGAAACCCAATGGAGAAGAGAGAAATCTAAACAAAATATTTTTATGTCATGTGTTAAATGCTACAACTAGGAGGTAGATACAAGGAACTGTGGGAGGAGGGAGTGACTAACTCAGCCAGTGATCATGACACCTTCATAGAGGATGAGATATTTGAATGGGGCCTTGACAGATGAATAGGAGTTGGCCAGGCTAAGATAGGTAGATTTCTTATTTAATCAAGAATGTGAGACCTCTTTTTGCTTATTTAGACTTCCGTGGCTTTTGGGGCCTTCTCTGTCTTTTGAACCTCTGACTTTTACTTGGCCCCAAAAGAGGGAGAAAGAGACTGTTTCTCCTGTCTAAGGAGTGTCACATTTAGTTTCAGTCTGACCATAGGCAACCCCCAAATACTCCATATTGATAAACCTACAGCAGCATGGAGCCAGTTGTTAATATTAGGGGGAAGTGACCCTAGTCAGAGCCCTCATCAGCTTGTCCACATCGTCTTTTTCTTCCTGTGTTTCCCAAAACTCTTATGCGAATCTCCTAAGAGTTCTGAGGCCAGATGTGTCAGAGATAGTGAGAACAACACTTAGAATATTAGTTCATCTGAATGTTAGTTTTGCCTTCGCTTTTCTCTTTGTATACAAACCCTGGGGTTTGCGGCCCTCTCATTGGAATACTCTTGTCTCAGTTACTTGTCAGCACATAAATCCCCAGGACAGATGGCCCTGCCTCAGTGGCAGCAGGCCCTATCAGATTTAATATTTGTTCCCTGCAGCCCAAATACAATCAGCAAATTACAGACATAGAAACGAGAGTTGAAAGTAAATACAGTCTCCAATGTCAGCAACAAAGAGTCCTCAATCGTGTGGTTGCCTGGGATATGGTTTAATTTTCATTTGGGTTTCAGGGCTCAGAAAATGAGGGAACAGGGTCATTTATTGAAGTTATTTGGTTCACCCCCTCCCTCCTCCCTGCCTCTTGGCAGCTCTAACCCAGAGAGACAAGTGCTATTCTGGGCTTTATGAACCTATTCTGGGCTTTATGAACCTACAAAGAAGGAGGCTCTCTGCTACATGTTGCAGTGCTTAACAACCTGCTCAGTGAGAAAGCCCTTCTTTCCGTCCAGCCTGAATCCATCCTGCTGCTGTCAGCACAGCCGGGCACCCGTTCTTCACTTTATTATCAGTAGCCACCCTGTCCTCTCTTCCCTCTGCAGGATACTCGCAGTTGGCAAGAATCATACTGCCCTTGGTATCCTCAAGGACAAGCATTTCTTATTTCTCCTTTAATTACTGGAAGTGTCACATGGCCTGCTAGATCTTTGACACTTGTGTCCCCCCGCCACTCCCCAGGGAAAGCTGGGACCCGGTCTGGGCATGACCCCTGATAGATTTCTTTCCAGCCCCCTCTCCCGCCCAACCCCCATCCACAATCTGTCACCTGCTGTGGATGCCACTGATCTCACTGGAGGGCAAGGGAATTGGATTCATAAAGAACTGCTGGCATCTGAAACTTGCCAGCACTGCTCTAGGCTATCAGCTGAGCAGAGAAAGAAATAACAGGCTGGGTTTGCTCTCAGGGCCAAAGCTTCCAACAGCCTCTAAACCTCAGTGGAAATTGTGTGTAGGTTAATGAGAGTTTGTTTCTGAATGAGTTCTCCTGGGACCTGCTTATGATTCTACATGTGTGTCTTTCTGTTTGTCCCTGGGTCTCTTGGTATGTCTCATTCCATGTGTGTCTGTGTTCCCACTTGGATACCCATATTTGTGACTATCACTATGGCTATTTTATGAACTTATAGGCATTTCTGTGACTTTGTGTCACTAGCGTGTGTTTTGGTCTCTTTACAACAATGCCCATGTGGCTGCTCTAGCCTCACTAACCCCTTCTCAGATGCCAAGATGCACCTCCAGTATCACCTCCTCCAGGAAGCCTTCTTCTGGTTGAATTAGATGCTCCTTTTCTGTGCTTCCATTATTTCCTATACTTGCACCATGAAAGCACCCCTTGTCTTTTTCCTCAACTTGACCCTGAGCCCGTAAGACAGGAACTGCATTGTCTAACCTCTCTGTGCCCAGATCCATGTTTGACACCCAGGAGGTCCAGGAGAAATCATTCTTCAACAAGTAATGCAGGCATTACTGTATATTGAATGCTTACACTTACTAAATTTTTTGTTTACCTACGTTATTACATTGAATTCTTACAACTTTTGGAAGTAGAAAACCCTTAGTGGCCTCATTTTACAAGTAAGGAAACTGAAGCTCAGAGAGGTTGAGGAACTTACCTAATGACACAGTGGCTAACATAATGAGTCAGAATTCAAACTCAGATGTGGCTAATCTCAAAGTCTAGGCTCTAAACCACCATGTCAAAAGGTTGTGAATGGATGGGTGGGTGCCTTGGTCTGTGGGTGGTCAAAAACAGTTCTCAGTGTTTACACCCAGGGCCTCCTAGGGCTGTGAGACCTGAGGGCAATTCACCTTTTGGCCCATGCCAAAATTGGAAGCAGGAGCCTAAGTGACCCCCTCTCCTTAAACTCCAGAGAACAAAGGAAGGGGGCCTTTCCAGTTATACCTTTGGCCAGGCAGGGGCAACGGGGTTCAGAACGGTAGAATCAAGAGTCCTGGGTTCTAGTCCTACCTCTGCAACAAACTCCCTGCTATAAAAAGTAGATGGAGGATGAAGATCATATGCATAAATTAATTTAAAATATGTTTATTGAGTGCTCCTGGGGAAACCCTTGGAAACAAACATCATTTCTTCCCTGAGAGCTTGTGAAAATGTGAGACTAGGGGCATCTGATCTTCCAAAGCATTTACCTCCCACCAAATGTCAAGCTGTGTCTTTGGCCTTTTCTCTCCAGCCTCCAAGGTGCTGGGCAGTGCCAGTGCCCTCACAGCCATTTGAAGCTTCCCAGGGCAGCATCCCTGGCCTCTTCGGCTAGTCTAGTACCCACTTCTTGGGTACTTGGCTATTCTGGCCTCCATCCTTTTTATGCTGTCTCTTTGAAGAGAGATCAAATAATGACCCAATGACTTACACCTGTAAGGACATTGTCATTTTAACAGGTCCCCAAATTCTTGATCCAAAGAAATATAACTTCCAACCCTTCGAGCATGTGTGTTGTTAGGGGAAGGGGTCAAGGTTTTCCCTTTAAAGCTGCAAAAAGAGAATTTGTTGCTTGGTTTAAAATGTACAAATATTAATGAGTGCACTTAACAGATACCATAGCCTAAGCAATGAGATTGGTGGATTTTTCTAGCCCTCATTCTCCAGCCTACGTGCTTTCTGACCATTACGACACAGTGAATGCATGTCATTCCACGCTGCGGGAGAGCTTTCATGATGATTGGTGTTCTTGGGTGCACAGTGTTCCCATGAGTATCATAATATATACTTAATCATTCCCTAGGGTTGCATTTACATGGATTTTTGCACTCTCCCCCTGCTATCATCCAGAGACAGTACATCTTTGCATATATAGCTATTTCCTTATGTTAAATTATTTCCTTTGGGATAAATCCCCACTATGTGCTTTATGGCTTTAAAATAATGGACTCCATTCTCCAGAGCTGGATCGCTACAGAGGCTGGTAGAACAGAAGAATTCAAAGGCATGTTAAACAGGACCAGGTTTTTCCCAAGCCTGGAAACCTTCATTTTTGACCCAGAACCAGCCAAGCGGGCATGTTTCTGTCTCCTACAAGTCACAAGTTTGTAGCTGACAATAGGAGACTCAAGGTCAAAAGGCTGGATAAAGATTACATAGTGGATCTAGGGTAGTTTTTGGCATCACACAGATTCGTGTTCACATGTTCTCCTTTCCCAGCATGTGACCTTGGGCGAGCCACTTAACCTTGCTGAACTCTTTTTCTTCATGTATAAAATTGGGCTAGTAATGGTACTCCTCTCATTAAGGTATCGTGAGCATTACCCTGATAAATGTTGTGTCCTGCTCCTTGCTTCCCTGTCAGGTCAGGTCTCAAGCCCCGCAGCCTAATTTTAAGGTCTATTTTGTTGCTTCCAGTCCATCCCCACCCTCTCCCTTCTCCCTTCTCCCTTCTCCCACTGCCTTTCCCTGTGGTACTTTAACAAATGAGACAGACTCAGGGGCTTCAGTTGTTGGTAGGGCCTTCCTCTAAGAGGCCTCACTTCTGCCTATGGCTTCTTCCTAGTGTCCCCCAAAGGGAGAGACCCTTGTCCCACAGAGCAGGGGAGATACAGTTGTAAGCAGGACCAGCTCTGTGGAGCTGTGAGGGCTGGTTAAAAGGCCCTGTTGAACTGAGAGGCAAGATCTTTTCTACCATCAGGAAGCCCTGTATCTGGGTTGCAGGAATTTCTGACTCTAGAAAAAGAACTTCATTTAGAATCCTGTTCCTTTTGGCTTGATCCTGGCCACAGTCATCCCTCAGGCTCTTTCTCATCACTTTGTTCCCACCACCCCTTTACCCTGCAGCAGCAGCTCCCACACCCTTCCAAACCACTTGCAAAGTTCCAGGCAGAGCCTCAGAAAAGGGTGAGCTATGGAAACATTGATGTGTCTCTGCTGGGGAGTGATGGACTTAATCAAGATCAAAGTTTTCCTGGGAGCTGTTGGTGCTGAATTTAGAAACACATGCCGTTGTTCTCTGGTATCTTTAGCAACGAAGTCAAAATGGTTGTTTTTTTTCCCCACTGTTTATCATCTGAGATCTTTCTGGAGGTGCAGGGGGGAAAAAGCCTTAAATTTGAAAGGAGATCCCAGGAGCCCACAAGGCTGGGGTGTTTGGGCCTGAAATAGTCTGTAACAGGCGATGAGTTCCCATCTCTCGCCTGGGAGCACTACTGCCATGTTTTCCACTGGTCTTTCCTCCCCAGAAACGTCTACAGGACAGGCTGTTGGTGACTGGGGGACAAAACCTCAGTTGGATCTGTTTTTGTAGCAGACAACACACATCAGGAGATTTGTTTTAGCAGTTCTAGTTTTGGCTGTTCTGTGAGTCACTCTATTTATTCTCGTCCCATTCAGAGTGAGCTCCCTGGGGCCTGGTGGCCACCAAGCTGGGAGTCATATCTACAGGCATGAGGTTGGAACTGGGCTACATTCTGTTCCCCTAGGTGGGATGATGGAGAGGGTATAGGCAACCCTCCCTGTAGTTAAAAGAATGTTCAGTCTGATTTTTCACCCATAAACAGTTGCACAAGGTTTTGCAAGCATAGAAGGTCCTATAATAGTGGCCACTGTGGCCCAGTAACAGGTACCAATGGCTGTCATTTTGCTGGCAATGACAGTCACCTCTGCATTTCTCTTTCCAACAGACACAGTTTCTCGGAGTTTACTTTGTCTCATCTCAAGAATTCCTTGCTAATGCCTACGTCTTAGCCGTGCTTCTGTTCCTTGCCCTCCTACTGCAAAGGACATTTCTGCAAGCATCCTACTATGTCGCCATTGAAACTGGAATTAACTTGAGAGGAGCAATACAGGTACTTGAACGATTCGTTTTTCACTTCATAATAAGAACCGCACTATTTGTCCTCATGAACATGTTGTCAGGGCTGATAAGGCAGCCACACAATCATCAGAGACCTCGGCTCCTCCTGTCGTGGTGCTCTGCCAGCCTTCTCACATGACTTTTGTCTCATGGTTTAATAGGACTATTGAAATCGCCACTATCATATATACATTTAAACCAGCAAGAAGAAAGATGGGACAATAGGAGGGAATGCTGCCTTATTTTAAAATCATAATGTAGAAGTTGCACAGATCCTCACATCCCATTGGTGAGAAATTGGCCACATGGCTATACCTAGAGAGGCTAGAAAGTGTGGTCTTTATTCTTGACAGCCATATATGCCTTGCTAGAAATTCTTCTTATGAAAAGAAGAGAATGGGTATTGGGGGACAAATAGCAGATTCTGCCATACCCAGCAATTCTCATGAAGTCACTAGAACACTAGGAAGTTGTGACTAAATTCCAAAGCCACTCATTCTTCAGAAATGTTCCTCAGAATCATTAACTTTGATTGGTCCTCTGGGAGCCGGGATCAGAGACATTGCAGAAAAAGGACTGAGAGGAGAAGGGTATAGCCTGGGCTGGGGACAGTATCAGGGTCCAAACTTTGGTTATCCTGGTATAGTCTACGTGAACGGCGCCCCCTGGAGTTGACATGACATAACAACACTGCCCATCCCCAGTGGTTTTTTCATTGAGAAAGCAGAGCCATTTCCTCAGGAATATCATCACGTAAGAATACGGGAAAGATCCCAGGAAAATCCAAGACCCTCTAGGACTCATAAGGGAAGAGCTCTCCTAGCTCAGAGCTAGGAGAACCAAGCTATTGCTTGTTCCAAAAACCTCTCTAAAAACCCCAGCCACTGCCCAGACCCTTCCAGTGACAGGCAGGCATGGGCCACCACAAACAACAGTAGTAGTTTTGTAGTCTGATTTTGTAGTCGAACAGTTTTGTAATTAAATCCACTTTCTACTTCTATGTCACAAATCGCACACTGGCCCAATATTTTCCAATTACAGAGCCAAAAATGGTGTTGTTGTTGTTGTTGTTGTTGTTGTTGTTGTTGTTATTGTTGTTGTTTTTAATGTATTAGGATGTAATTGTTTTTTATTAAACTGTCTGAATCTTTTGCACAAATAACAGAGAGTAATTCATATGTCCTAAAAAGAAAATGCTGACTTTAATTATGGGAACAAATTGGGGGAAAATTTCTTCCTTTCAGAGATGTACAGAGATTTATAGATAAAGGTTTATGTTTTCATGTGTTTGCGAACAACTACAGTTCTTGCATGAAAAGTTATTAAGAGAAATTCCTGTATTATATATAATTTTGATGTATACCAGATATCAGTTGGTTGTGTAATTCTGTGTATCCAGGTCTTTACTTAATCATGCTTTATTTGATAGCTTATGTTCCTACCTCACTGAAACTGGATTTATTATTATTCTTTGAAGACTGATTTCACATAACTTAGGATGTGCATAGATCTGTCAAAAAATATCATTGCCATTACTTTAAACCTTACCCAATATGTATCTAAACTCATAAAAAGACATAAGATAGGTTCATGCTTTAAGCAGATCTGACCCACAAAAAAAGCCTGGGTTTACACAAAAGATGGATTAAGGGCTGGAAATCTGCCTTACAACAGAATGCACAATAGAATTTCCTTTAAGAGCAGGCATCCCTAGGACATTCAAGACAGGAATGCACTTTTCCTTGTTTAAGGGCACATAGCCTGAAAATTGCCAACTTTCTGGGAGGCACGATCACTCTGCATATAGAGCTTTTAGGTTCAGAGCTCATGGGGAGTCATTACCATGGCCACTCTCCATCTGCCCTGGGGAGACAGAACAAGGTCCTGGGGGCAGGGACACTCAGGCAGTGCTGGGGCTGATTGACACAAACATTGTTTCTTACAAGAAGGAAGAAGACCTTCCCATGCTGAACTCTTGCTCTGTTTCAAGGCTCAGTTAAGACAGGACTTGGCCCCAGAGCATACCCCTTCCCTGGTTGGAGACAGCCACATTAAAACAGACGGCTGCTGCACTTCATCATTTTTATGGCTCTAAAGTGTGTTCTCCACTGGCTTCTGGTAAATCAAGAGTACAGCTGGACATGAGGATCGCTTTTAAGGCTTAAGAACTAATTAAGTCCTGTCTCCAAGGGAAAGGTCTTGCTTGCTGGGGAAGTAGCTTGCCATACTGGCGTGGATTCCTTATGTGAATGCTGCCTCTCTGACTTGCTTGAACTGTAATCAAAGCCCTTTACCTCTCTGAGCCTTAGTTACCCTACTTGTAAAACTGAAACAACTATGCAGTGCCCCTTTCCAGAGCTGCTTTTGGGCTCCGTGGAAGAATGCCTGAGAAGCCCCTGGCACCTTATAGACACAGGGCATCTGGGGTGGTGATTAGGATGTTGATGATGACAAATGTGAAATATTCTGCTCTCATTTCCAGACCAAGATTTACAATAAAATTATGCATCTGTCCACCTCTAACCTATCCATGGGGGAAATGACTGCTGGGCAGATCTGTAACCTTGTGGCCATCGACACCAACCAGCTCATGTGGTTTTTCTTCTTGTGCCCAAACCTCTGGGCTATGCCAGTACAGGTAAGGGATGTGTGCTTTGTTGGGGGGACACAAAACCAGAATCTGCTGGTACATGCCCAGTGATGAGGAGCTCACCATCTTCCACTTCAGGTTTGCCTGTACCTTCCACCCCCTTGGGGTCTCCATGGAGTGTACCCCTGGTTCCTATACTGTCTCACACTCTGCAAGTGGTCTAGCCATCTCTCTCTTGAAGATGAGAGAAGACAATGTCATTAAGACTTTAAAAATGCAGCCAATCTTTTAAAAAAAACTATATAATAATCATGCATGGACCACTTCGGCAGACATTAAAAGTTATGTGATAGTAAAGCACTTAATTACATTGAAAAGTGTTCATGGTATAATTTTAAGTAAAATGAGTACAAAAAGGCCTTATGAGATTACAAGTGATTTTTATTTTCTTTATGCATTTCTAAATTCTCCAATGGGCATGTGTTATTTTTGGAAATCTAAAACATGGCATTTTCTAAAGCCAGACAACCTTTGGGACTAGCTCTGGAGGAGGTGCATTCTCCCCCAACAATAGAGATTCCTCAGCGTGGTTTACCTGACTCTTGGCCTTATCTGCTCCGTCTCCCATCCGGAGCTCTTCCACCACTCCTCCACCACGGAGTCTGTGATTCCTGTCCTGTGCCTTGAAATGAATCTTCACTCTGTGCTCAGGCCAGAAGCTGAAATCCCAGATCCATTCCCAGAGGGCCTGCAGGCTGCCAGGGGGCTGCCTGGCGTAGCAGAAAATGTCTGGATGTGGGTGAGACAGGCTGATTCAAATACTTGGCCTCTCTGAGCCTCGTTTCCTCAACTGTGAAAAGGGGACGATTCCTTCTCTCTGGAGTTGCTCTGATGATTCAATTAGATAATACAAGTAAAGCACCAAGCAGTATGCCTGGCATAGAGTAGTCACCAAGTAAACATCAGATCCATGTAACTTGCTCACTTTGTTGTGAGTAAGGACGTTACCAGCCCACAATCCACTGCTTCTTGGGATATAGAGTCCATTAACCTTAATCTAAAGTGATTTTTATTGGTCTTCCTTGCCTATAAAGTTTATATTTAAGAGACACTAAAGGAAAATAGGAGAGATTCGCATAGGGAGGCAGCTAGACAAGATTGGATGTAGGACAGGAAATCTGATGGTCCTTTTTACGGCAACAGCTGTATATGCCGTCCCCCATTTCCACTTACCCACACTCAGACCCCTGTGTCCCCTCCACTCTGCCAAGATGGACCAATGACTACAAAAGCTCTAGAAGGGCCTGGAGAGCTCATCTAATACAGTCCCGGCCTTTTATCCTTTCTCTTGTGTTCCCTTGAATTACCCATTTCAGAAGATTTTGCCCACCAAACCTGCTGCATTGTTATGGTTACTGTTACTAATAATGTTTGTTGTACAGACACCATTGCTAACAATACTAATACTGACTAATAGCTGATAACCCCTGCCCTGTGCCTGGCCTGCCCAGCCTCTTTCACTTGTGTAATTAACTCTCACAACATGGGGTTGGGAGTGCGAAGGAAATTTTTACATCCGCTGATTACTTACCTTTGCTTATTTATTGTGAAGTATCATTTTATTTTCTATTTTTAATTCCTCGAAAACTGTACCTTTGCGCTTAGAGCTTTGACCGGCCCTCAAGACCCTGTGTTACCACTGGAGTTGATACAATCCCTTCAACCTGGTCAGGATTCCGAATGCAATCCAGTTGGCCACACGGCACCCAAGGCTTTTGATAGTATTGAAATTAGCTCAGGAGCCCCATTCCTTGTCCCCAAGGACTTTCTTGCTGATTTGTAATCTTTTTTTGGTCATATGTATTTTTTTTTAAGTAACAGCTTTATTGAGATATAATTCACCTGTTTAAAGTGTGCAGTTTGGTGGGTTTTAACATGCTAATGCGAATTGTCACCATCACAATTTTTGAACACTTTGATTATGCCAGAAAGAAACACTCATCCCTGCCCTTGGTCCCAGGCAACCACTGATCCACATATACTTTTGAAAACCTAATGACACTGTCTTCTCCGAAAAACAAATGTGTATTCATGCATTTTTCCTACAATTTCAAGGCTTTATGGGCCCCCTGAGGCCAATGGACAACCATGTTAAGGAACTTGGCCATAGTGAGGACCTCATGCTTCCTCATGCCATGGGCCTCAGAGGTCCAGAGAGGGCAGGGCCCTTACCCTGGGTGACACAGCAAACTGGTGGTAGCACTATATCATGTATCTCCTTTCTGTGGGTCCCTAGTGACAGAGTTCCCATGAGGCTTGTTTATTTTTAAGAAGGAGGGTCAGCCACCTTGTCTCCAACTCTATGCCTGGCACTATTCTAGGTGCTGATCATGTATGTTCATTTAATCTTCACAACATTCCTGCTAACTAGGCAATTAAAATCACCATTTTAAAAATGGAGAAAAGGAGACTCAAGATTGCAAAGCCAGTAAATGCTGGGACTGTATGCAAATTGAGGGCTGCAGACTCCTGGGACTGTAACCACCCCAATTCACAAGAGGTTTGAACTGTGACTAGGAGATAAAATAGCCCTTTTATTCCCCACAGTCGCACTGCACACTCAGAATCCCTGATCTCTGGTGTGTTCTCCTGTGGGGTCTGTTCAAACCCTCATAGAAGGAAGATGGGACAGAAGGATCTGAGCAGCATGACAGGGGGTGGGTGGAGCATGAGGAGGAGCCCAGTGGCAGCAGCTGCACCCCCAGCTCCTGCCCCAGCAGCTGCCAGCACTTGAAGGTGGTGGGGGTACAGAAGCCAAACCCCATTCGGGGCCCTAGTGGTGACTCTGGGAGAACTCTGAGAGCTTCCTAGTGTCTGGTCTACCCAAGCTGCTGAATGACACCCTGAATGCCTCCGAATGAGGACAGCAAATGAAAAGATTGGATGCCAGGGGTAATTTTCCAGAACAGTGATAGGTGTGGGGCCCAACAATAGTGGGAAGGTTCTTCATCTCCTGATGTGCTCCTCTGCCCATCCGTTCCGGCATTTAACATCAGTTAAACACTGGGAGGCAGGTAGTGAAGGGGTCATTTACCAGCCCCTAAGGACCTGCTAATGCAGGAGGCCTTCTGCAATTAATAGACATTACAGAGCCACCCACCCACCCCTCTGTCCTTGAGACAGTGCGGGAGCTTAGTGCCGGTGGGTGGGTGTAGGGCTCAGGGAGTCCAGGGATAACCCAGGCACAATTTTTTTTTGCCAATTAAATAAGACAGCACATCTGTTCCTCTAGAATGAGCCCTGAATTTAGAAGTATCTGCCTATGAAGGCAACCTAAGGAATTGTCATCTTGATGCTTTGGGGACTGGCAAGAGTAATTTACACTTCTCATAAATATTCAGAAGCAGGCAGTCATTTATATAGAGCTAGAAACAGAACAAATTCTCTTTTCAGAGAATACCTGCCAGATTCACTAAAAAAAAGATAAATAAATAAAGACACCAGGAGCGTAAGAATGAAAAGTGAACTCTCGGACCCAGAACTGGTTGTGTCTGGCATGGCTGCAGCTCTTTTGCCCCTTTGCACATGTACCGCTTTTTCCCAGTGAGAGTGATGCATCATCCGTGATAACCAGCAAACAGAACAAAAGGTGCTGCCATGCATTGTGCAGCCTCAGCTGGGAGACTTCCATCTGGAAAATAGACTTGGAGAGAGTTAATGCTTCAGCCAGCCTTGCAGATAAATGCAGTTACCAGCCCAGAAACTCTCTGCCCATCGTGCTCATCCCTCTTTCTGAAATTGCTTTGCCCCACCTCCTCCTCTGACCCCCAAGAAACTTCGGGAAGCTGGGCACCGAGGCATGTCCCACTATAGGGGAACTTTAGGAGCAGTGAGGGGATTTTGCAAGTACCTCCTGGTGGGGCAGCCCCCAGATCAAAGGTCACTCATCGCTATGACCCTCCCTCAGATCATCGTGGGTGTGATTCTCCTTTACTACATCCTTGGAATCAGTGCCTTAATTGGAGCAGCTGTCATAATTTTACTGGCCCCAGTCCAGTACTTCGTGGCCACCAAGCTCTCCCAGGCCCAGCGGAGCACACTGGTGAGTATCTGCAGGTGGGCACATGCCCCTTTTCCCCATCCTTCCCCCGTGTGTCTGCCTGATCCCTCTCCCCTCAGAGTAGTGGGTCCCCTCACTCTTCCTCCAGTTTCTGCCAAGCAGCCCCCAACACACATCTGCACTATGATTGACTTTAAGAAGTTCACTTCAGCTGCCCAGACTTTCATTTCTTTGTGAAATGGAAGTAATGGAGACGGCAGGCAGCATCCCTGTGGGGACAGAGGCGGGGCGTAGTCTATGAGATGGTGAAGGCATTGACTCCGCTCCTTCCTCTTGGGTGGGATGGGTCAAGGGAAACCCTTCTCTGACTCAGTGACTCCTGGCAGGAGTATTCCAACGAGAGGCTGAAGCAGACCAACGAGATGCTCCGCGGCATCAAGCTGCTCAAGCTGTACGCCTGGGAGAACATCTTCCG
Source organism: Camelus bactrianus (assembly GCF_048773025.1). Taxonomy (NCBI): domain Eukaryota; kingdom Metazoa; phylum Chordata; class Mammalia; order Artiodactyla; family Camelidae; genus Camelus; species Camelus bactrianus. The sequence continues at coordinate 35,938,630 of NC_133548.1, forward strand.
CACGCGGGTGGAGAAGACCCGCAAAAAGGAGATGACCAGCCTCAGGGCCTTCGCCGTCTACACCTCCATCTCCAGTGAGTCCCCCCACCAGCCAGCCCTGTGTGCTGCTGCCTACATGCCAGGACAGGTGTCAGGGCTGAGGGAGGAAAATGGGGCCGGAAGTGGGAGACTTTGGGATCAAGCCATCCAGGAGAGCCTCAAACCGTCTCTTGTAGCAGTACTCGCAGAAATCAGTGTTCCTCAGTCATTTATCCAGAAAATATGTACCAAGAGCCTGCTATGTGCAGGGCACTGGGCTGGCCTCAAGATACAGTGATGCTAAAGACGGGTGAGGTCTTTGATGTTGTATCCAGCTGGTATGTTATCGAGAGGCAGCAATAAGTGGATAAATAACAGGAGTTTCAAACTTTCCCAAGTGTGGGGACTCCTTTTCAGTAAGTCAGACTGAGTTGCCACTGTCCTAAGGAAGCTACAAGGAAGCTTCCATCTACCTGGGGCCATGAGAGAGAGAAGATTTTTCTTTGAAGAACAGAAGCCCAAGCATGAGTTCTCACAGGTGTAGGGACTGAATTTATGTTAGCTAAGTGGTTTGGGAATCTCAAGCCCAGAAAATAGAGGGAAAGAAAGACCCAAACTGGTAAAACTCCTATGGTTCCAGAAGACACGCATATTAAAACTACTTTCCAGCCACTCTCCCTTCTGAGATGTCCCGCACTCTGTCTATGGAGTGGGTGTCTACTTCTACCTTAAACTGAGCACCCAACCCCCACACCTTGTGGCCTTTCTTTTGCTTCCTGAAACAGCCTACACTCTGCCTAGGGAGTATCTCTCTAAATAAATCTACCTTTACTCAAAAAAAAAAAAAAAAAAAAAAGAAAAGGAAAGAAAAGGAAAACAACCATTTTCCAGAGAACATAGGACTCCAGTGGCAAACATGCCTGTTAAACAATGAACTAATAATAAAGAAATAAAAATCCACCAGAAGAAAATACACCACCAGAATAAGAGTCAGCAAATGCAACAAATGGGAGAATTTGTTACCTGGAGATGACAGAATAGTCTGAAAGAGGTAATAAAATAAGTGTGTGAAAATAAAGAGCTAAAGGAAGGCACAAGGCAAAAACAGCAAAAAGAAAGCCAAAAGAACTTCTAGAAATTAGAAATTTAGTTATTGAGATTAATTCAGATGGTCCCCTGTTCAGAGCGGACATACGGAGGTCTTTGAGGTCAGGTGATGGATGGAGTCCTGGCCCAGGTTTATCTCACAGTTGGTCTAGTGGCTCTGTGGACCCATCCCTTTGTGGCTACTACCTAAGTGCATAACTGGGATGTAGATATTTAGCAGCTCGAAGACCTCATGCTGATTCCCTGACCTGTCCAGTTTAAGAGCCATTTTGGTAGGACGGGCCAAGAGGAAGCCCCCAGAGATTAAAAGCAAAAAAGGGACAAAAAGCAGCTCCGTGTACAGGTTAAATGAATTAACATAGCTGAAGAGAGAATTCGTGAATGAAAAGATAGATCTGTGGAAATCGGTGGAACAGAATGTGGTAAAGAGTGGTAAATGGAAAATATTTTTGCAAGTTGGGAAAACTGTTTTACAGATGAGAAATTGAGGCCCAGAGGTGGGCGTCTTCCTGGGGTCACCTCTGAGGTTAATGGCACGGCTCAGACTAGATCCTCTGGAATCTCTTAACTCCCAGCCTCACGCTATTTTCCACACAGAGCTGGGAACCTATGTGGGGTAAAGAAAACTTAGGACCCAATGGGGCACCAGTTTCAGGCTGTTGTCTCTGAATAGAAGAGAAACAACCTAGCATGGGCTCTGAATGGGTGGGAAATAGGGAAGGAAATTAGGAGAGAGAGACATGACTAACCCACTCCCCCAGCTGAAGCTGTTTCTTTGGGTGTGCCAGGAAGAGACCTGTGGGGGTGGCAGTGGTGGGGCAGCAGTGGAGGGTGCACCAGAGGTGTCTCCCAGACAGGCACGTGGAGAACAAGATGGACACTCAGGTCATCTGTGTGTTCCTGGTATTCACCCTGCCTAGAGAGAGGGTCTGCTGGGGCCAGGTGGCCAGCATCCAACCTGAAGGTTTTCACAAGGCAGAGCTTGCACTGAGCACCTCCCAGTGTCCTGGTCCAGGTAGCAGTGACCAGACCATCCACCATCATGGCACCAGCCATGGCATCTTTCTGCAGAAAGTCCTGCTAGGAGCTGATTTTTTCAGAATGGAGTGATGAGCATAGCAGGCTTCCTGGATTCCTCACCAGGACACTCCAGGTTCCTCATCCCTGACCCTGTGGCCTCCGAGTACTGCCAGGCTGAGCACTCAATAGGACAGGAGAAATGGGGACAAAGCCTCTGGGGAGCTCAGAGAAACCAGTGTCCATAGCCCCAGGCCCTCTTCAGCCTCTCTATCAGCTCTGCCTGCTTCTGGGCCTGGCTGTGGTGACAGTAACCCCACACTGTGTACAGCCCGTGAGTTATAGGCTCCTGGCTTTCAGACATCCCATCAGGGGAACAGCTGCTGAGGTGGGGGAGGGCCTCCCCCGACCCCAGCAACAATATGGCAGGGTGGCAAAGGGCAGGCTCACTGTTGCTACAATGGGAGAGAGGGAAGGGAAGCAGCAAGGAAGTTGGAGGCACTGGGTCCCAAGATTCCTGGCAGCAAAGTGGGAGCAGCCTCGGGTCATGTAGATGGGGCAGGTGGCAGCTACTTTGCTTCTAGGAGATGTAAGCTCGCTTCCTGCATTCCGAACTGCAACCAACTGGGACATGGTTTCCTGCGTAAACAACAGCATGAGATGCCTGGGTTCCCCGGCTGGCCCACGAAGCCTATCGAGCAGGTGCTCTTTGATCTGTGGGGCCCCCAGAAGACAAGCCGTGGCTTTGTGAAGGGTCTGGGGCCAGGAGGACCTGGGGCAAGGAGACTCCATGTTGTCAAGAACTGAGATGACTCTGGAAGGAGTCAGAGGCTCTGGAGCTAAGCAGGGCTCTGCCCAGGGCCCCTCACCTGTCCAGTACACGGTGACCTAGAAAGATAAACAGAGCAGCCTGGGCTGCTCCCTGGAAGGAGGCAGTGGGGGGGGGGGGGAGAGCCCTCCTGGAGAGAGAGCTCTGAAAGCCAAGTGCTGTTTGCTCAGGGTTCGCCTGGCAGTGGGGTGGGGAGAGATTGGGTGGTGGGGTGGGGCACCCCAGGCTGCAGGTATATGCTTTAGTGTGTTTTCATTTATCTCCTCCTGAACTTCCTGCCTTCTGCTCTCTGTCACCTGGGATTAGGTTACAGGTCATTAGGCTTGAGGTAATGGAGCATCTTTCATTCTCACCCCTGGCGCCAGCCATGGGGTCCTGGTGCCGCAGAGGAGCCGTGCAGTCATGTTTCCTGGTGGGTCCCATCCTGGTGCGGCCTGCTGGGATTTCAGTCTGGTCATCGGACACCAGGCAGTCAGACTGTCAGGCAGACATGGTTACCTCTGACATCCATCTGATGGTCTCTCTGTCAGCATCACTAAGAGCTCCTGTGTGTGGAGCCCTGAGCTGGTGCAGGGCAGGGCAGCGCGAGAGGGCACCCCAACATCAAAATCCAGAATCGATATTTTTTTCTCACCACCACATCCTCCACGCCTAGCACAGGGTCTGACACATAGCAGGTACTCAGTAAATATTCATTAGATAAGCGAATGAAAGAAACAGAAGAGACCAGGGCCAGGTGAGCACCAAACAGAGAGCGCAGGACACCTGACACTGACCCTGTGGCTCTGACCTCTTGCACGGTCCCCGCTCACAGCAGGGTCCCCACAAGACTGTGAGGGTGGTGCAGCCTCCTGTCTAATGCCCAGCGCCTCGGGAAAGTCTGGCATAGAGAGAATGCTCTGGAATGGGTGCTGCACAAACACAGGATGAACTGGCAGCATGTCGTCTGATTGGCGGGTAGAGCCTGGGACCCCTTTGTCACCCTTGCAAAGCTTGTCCTCAAATTCATGGCCGGGCTGGACACCTAGAGTTCTGTGGCTTCTGCAGGGAAATAAGGGTTGAACTGACTTCCAAGGGGAGTGAGCACAGCACTGGCCTGCAGCTTTCCGCACTTTGTCTGCTACTCATTGAAAACCTGTTCGGGCCAGGTGCAGCCCCGGCCTCCTCGTGCGTGAAGCTCCGTGTGGACTCTGAGCCCACGTGGACTTCCTTCTCTGTTCTCTGCCATTTGCTCACTGAGGGCCTCAGTGTGTCCCTTCACCTCACTGAGCCTCAGTCTTCCCTGCTGTAAGTCTCACACTCCCTCTCTCCCCCTCAGCGGAGGCCCTGACTCAGAACAGCCAATGTTGGGGGACAGGGTGACCTCCAGACCTGATCCCCCTTCCTTCTCCAGCGTCTCTGAACTTCTTCACTGTCTGTCCTTCCTTCCACCAGCTGGTGCAGCCACAGTGAGTGGCTGATGCATATCCTGGCCTGCATAGGGGTGCAGTGGTGGAGGGGCCGAGGGGGAGCTAGAGGCAGAAATCTGTGCGACTGTGAGCCTCCTGCCTCGCCTCCACCGCTTCCAGCACCAGGCACACTATTAACCTGCTTTCCTTCTTGCTCTGTTGACTTCAGACTGACTGTGGGACTGAATAGCCCTGTGCACGTCAAAATGCATGTCTCCCTCCTGCAGGTGCAGCCTATGGTTAGGCCCAGGCTGTGAGCCGGCAGCTCCTCCCCGGCCCTGGGCAGGGAGGGGGTGAAGTTAAGCAGAGGCACAAATGGTTCACTGTGCCTCCCTGATGCATGGCTTCTGAAATATTTATTAACGCTTTGGAGATGAAAAGCTCCTGGTATTGCAGTGCGAGGGCTGGCACCCACAGGGCCAGGCAGCATTCCTTGGCCAACCCAGGGGGAGTGGGTGATCTGAGCCCTGCTTTGTTTTCAGTTGATTTGTTGTTTTGTTTTGTCTGGGGGAGGGGGTGGTTATGGAAAACTGACAAAATTGTTCACCACCATGACCCCAGAACCCAGCATGATGCCTGAAATGGAGGAGACCCTCAAAAAAGAATTTCTGAATGAATAGTTCTTAAAGGATATGGGGGGGGAGGGTTATTAAAACACCTACCCCTATCTCTACCCCATTACAGAGAGGCTTTCCCTTCTGAACGTGGCCTTTCAGTCCTGCCTACAAGCGACTAAACTTTTCCATCACAGCATCACACTCACACATCGTTTTGTAATCTTCTGCTTTCACTTAGTGTTATTTAACATTATTTCTTACTCCTTAACATTCAGCACTGTCATGTTCTTCTTTTTTTAAATTTTTTCCTAGATCAGATCAAAGTGAGTCAGCCCACCCCGTGCCAAAGTTGGAGAGAAATCTATTCTTGGTTATATTTCCCACTCCTCCGTGGCATTTAATGTCCCATAGGGCCTTATGTGATTCAGGAAAATGGAGGCAAGTCTCAGGTCTTCAAAGCCATGACAGCTGGGCTGCTCAGCTCCTTCCCACCCCCCTACTCAGGCACCCCTGTTTGCTGAGCCCAGAGAGGGGCCAGAGCCTGCAGCATCCCAGGGTTCACAGTCTCTGGCACTGACATCCCCAGTTCTTCCCATGTCCACCCCTGGTCCTAACGAGGTGATCTTCAGAGAGACCTTAAAACACAGGCAGCTGGTGAGCCTCTTCCCCCAACCCCCACCCTGGAGGGGACCTGGAGCTCCCTGCACAAAGGCTGTCCTTCCAGAAGAGGACAAGGAAAATGGAAAATAACATTTCATTCTTTAGTGTTTCCATACGACAGCCAGAGCAGGACGGAAGTTGGTTATATCATATGCATTCTCCATGTTGCTGCATCCGCTTTGGAATGCTCCTTTTCAAATTTATATATAGTTTGTCTCATTCCTCAAAGGATTTCAGGCAGCAACAAGAATAAAGACAATAAAATAGAAAAAAACATACATATGGAAAAAAATCACGACCAGAGAAAGCATGCAACAGCACAAAATGTCAGTTGTCGCACACTCCCTGACTGCAGACCGCCCCTGGGGCCGATGTCCCTCATTTACTGAAACGGCTGCTCCCGGTGGATGTTTTCCGTTTGCTTCGTCTCGGTGGCTTGTTGCTGTGGTTGTGGTTTTCGTTTTGCTGTGACAGATAGTACTGCAGCTAGCACCATCTTGCTGAGGGCTTTGTGCTTCTCTTGAGTGATTATTCAGGATAAATCCCCAGGAGAGAGATTATAGGATCAGAAGGTCTGAACTTCTGTGCAGCTCTAGCTTCAAAGCACCAGACTGCCTTCTGAGCAAGTTGTACCAATTTATAATCTAACATCCGGCCCTATTCTTTATCTGGGAGTTGAGCCCCTGAATGTGTGGGAAGGGTCTTGGTTTGGGGCAGGGGCTGAGGGGAGGTGCACAGGTGCCTTTTGATGGGATGGGCAGGAGAGGAACAGAAGGCGGCCCCCGCCCTGAGGGAGCTCCCTGGAGTAACTGCCCTGGAGGGGAGGGGCGAGGCTGCCTCATTTTTAGAGCTATATGGTGGGTGAAGGTCAAAGACTAAGGCCTGATGGACATCCTCCTCCCCCTCTCTCTCTCCAGCCAGTGATCGCTGTGCTGGGTCCTACGTCCCAGTTCTGGGTTCCTTACACTGTGGAAAATCCAGTAATGCTTATCCTGCCCCCTGCAGTACAAGAGGGCCATGGGAGAAGGCTGTGGCATTGTGGTGGGTACCTGGAGACCACGGAGCCTTCATCAGAAGGACAGTTAAAGCACTGTCATGTATGGTATTGGAGTTGATAAAAAGCCTGTGGTCAGTGAGATTGAGACTGGCAACACCCCAAGGGCTCCAACCACATCTTCTCCATGAGACAGGGGTCCTCTGATGGCAGCAGCTGTGTCTTCCCCATCAGATTGGGAATTCCCAATCTGGGAACGATGTCTTTATCTGCTTGGGATCTCCCAAGGGGCATGTCCCCTGTCTCTCTGTCATATACAGGGCTCCCTGGGAGCATAGTTCCTGTCTCTTTCCTCAGACCGGGAGCCCTCTGAGGGCAGGGGCCACAGTCTTCCAGTCCCTTGGAGTTCTACACCTCTGGCACACACCGTGTATGCACTAGCTGGTGTAGGATTCTTGGAGTAAGTAGACAGTCAGCTTCTTGGAATGGTGTTGACCATCTGGAATTCTTCAAAGTGTCAGACACTTCACCATTCATTAAACAGGGGCCGTGTGCACAGGCTGAGCCCTTGGCCTCTGGCTCTGGCTCCTGGTTCCTTCTGCTTTAATTTTGCTAATTGCAGAACCAGACTCCTTTCTGGACTGGGCTGGAAAAGGCTCCTGGAAGGAAGGAGGATGAGATGGGAAGGTGGCAGCCAGGATGGGCATTTCTTACTCTAGGAGGGCTCTCTCTGGTCAGGGCTCTGTGGGGCATCTCACAGCTTGGGCCAGAGGAGCAGGGCTAAGCTAGCAGTGCGTGAGGTATAACCCTCAGGTAGCACTGAGCACTCACAGAGCCTGTTCCCTACATTATCTGCTCGCGCATTGGAAAGAGCTGGAGCGTGTGAACAAGTACAAGTTTACTAATATCAAGCGAGGAGACTGAGGTTCAGGGAAGGTAAATGATCTGCCCAAGATTACACAGCTTAAAAATAATGAGGATTCCACCTTTCTCTAAGTCCAGCTCTCTTTGCCCATTGGGGTTCCTATGAAGAGTCTGAGGGCCACTCTTTAAACAGAATAAGGAGGGGGCCTCTGTTGCAGCCACCCACCTGCCCCACCTGGGCATGGACTCTCAGCCTTAGAGCTAAGGCACACCCTGCTTTAAGCTGTTCTCAGTCACTAATAGCTCAGTGAGAATGAGTGTGAAATCCTTCCTAAGAGCCATGAGAAACTGGGAAGACTCTAAGCCTCAGAGAGAACCTGGCTTGCACGGATTCGGGGACCAAAAGCAGAGGAAAGAGTAGCAACTTGGTTCCTCCAGAAACACATGCTGTTGACCACACGGTTGACCACAGGCCACCAACTCTCCAGTCCCTTCCCCTGCCACTTCTCACAGGGCTTTCCCCACACTGTCCATGTGGAGCAGAGTAAGAGCATTTCAGCCTTTATGTAAAGGCTTAAGTCTCAGAGACAGGGCATAAGCATCCTGAGGGAAACAGGGTAAGGAGCTAGGGGTGCCCCAGGTCTAGAGTTCTGCACATCCCCACCCTGGCTCCACCCCGCAGTCTGCCCTGCCTCCAGACCAACGTGGGCAGCTTCACCTCTATCCGCCTCCTTCCTCCCACTAAACTCCCCCTGTGCTTCCTTCGCAGTTTTCATGAACACGGCCATCCCCATCGCAGCCGTCCTCATTGTAAGTGGACCCATTCTCCGTCTCCCAGTGGGAATTGGGGAGGGATGTCAGGAGTGAGAGGCGCCCAGGGTTTGGCCTTTCTGCACAGGGGCTTGACAAGATGGGCTCAGCAGTGGGACTGAGAATGAATAAGGTGGTGGGTGGAGAGTCTGTATACGGCCGGTCACTCCCGCACTCCCGACTCCAGGCAGGGAGGGCCTCTGTCTCCAGGCCTGGAGGACCTGGGGTTTCGTCTTCAGAGCAATTAAACTTTCTTTAAAACACTGCTATCAAACTTTTTAATTATAAAAGTGAAACATTTTTACTGTAGAAATGTTGGGAAATTCAGAAGGGAAAGGGCAGAAAGAACTTAAATCACCCACAGTCCCCACTGCAACATGTTTAATGTGTTTCTTTCCAGTCTTTTTTTGAGTTATAGAATACAGCATTTTTACAAAAATAGGATTGTGCTTCATATGCAGTTTTGTAACCTGGTTTTTAAAATTTAAGAACACAGCGGGAACAATTCTCCAGGTCATTAAATATTACAATGGTGGTTTTCTAAAGCGATTTTGAACAAAGCTCTGTGTGAGCTAAGCAGTGAGGGTCGGCAGCGTGCCTGTCCAGAAAGGCCACACGCCCACAGCCCCTTCACCCAGCTCTCCTACCCCTGGCTTCTGTGACTGTGGCAGTTCTCTAAAAAGATGCAGTTCTTTCCCCCGGGGGCGGCGTCCCTGAACTGTGGTGAGTTCACAGCCTGTCAGTCATGCTTGGGAATTCACTTTCAACATGATTTATGGGGCTGGTTCCTGGCCTGGCTCCTTGAGGAACTCTGGGTAACAGTGGCCACGGAGCCAAGCCAGGTAGCTGGAGGCTTGGAGGGGCAGGCAGGCCAGGAGGTAGTTTTGTAATTATCATGTTTACAATTTCCCAATTGAGGACTGTCATCCGAGAGGGGGCAGAGCTGACCTAACCTGAGGGCTCCTCCTTGGTCATTCCTGGAAAGGAGTGGACAGGGCAGGGAGGGACGGTTCCATGAGATGACTGTGAGGATGATGGTATCTCCAACCAAAAGGTCCTGGCGGTCCCCTGCTGCAGCCCTCTCATTTCCTTCCCAGGGGCTGAGAGCCGCCAGCCTGGGAGGGGCCCACGCTCTGAGTCACACTTGGCTCTGTCTCATTTGTGCCTCTGTCCACAGACCTTCGTGGGCCACGTCAGCTTCTTCAAAGAAGCCGACTTCTCCCCCTCGGTGGCCTTCGCCTCTCTATCCCTCTTCCACATCCTGGTCACGCCACTGTTCCTGCTGTCCAGTGTGGTCCGGTCTACAGTCAAAGCGCTGGTCAGGTGAGGGAAGGGTCCAGCAAGGGCAGCGGTCAGGCCACTCACGTGTCAGCACAGGGTTTGCTCCGGTGACTCCTGGAACCACAGCTGTTTGGTCCCAGGACATGCCTGCTCACTGATCTGGGCTTCGCAGAAGCTGGTTGTGGTTTGTCAAAGGGACATAGGTCACGAGTAGCTTTCCTCCCTGAAAAGGATTAGCTGACTTGTTTATGTCCTCCAAGGAGAGGGAACTCAGTGTCACCTCCAAGACAACTCTTTAAAAAAAATCAGTGTTGAGCCAAAATTGGATATCCTCATAAACTCCAACCATTGGTCCTAGTTCTGCCCTCCAGAGCCACGCAGAATGAGCACCGGCCCTCCCCCACGTGACAGCCCCTTGGATTTCAGATGATATCCAGGATCTCCCCAGACTGTTCTTTGCATGGGTTTCAGAGCCTTCACAGCCCCGGTCAGTGAAGGAGCGTCCCCTAGGTGCCTGCAGGTCCTGTCCCCACTTGGCCCACAGGGCTGGGAGGCCCCACTCCTGCGCTCTGGGGCCCAATGGTGACTCTTCCACACTCCCAGAGACATCGCTTTCTTGGGAGTGATAGCCTGAAGGTGGAAGGCTGAGGCTCTGCCTGGGGGATGCCACAGCTGGAGTGTGAAGGCTTCCTTGGGCCTCTGAAATAGCTCCTTGAAAGCAGGGGCCTGTCATGCCTTTGGGGAGAGCTTGCCATGTCCTTTCCCACCACCAGTGGGCCCAGACAGTAACAGATATCCTCTATGCCCAAGCCCCTTCAGCCTTGAGGGAAGTGAGACCCCTGTCTTGGGGACCCTGGCAGGTCCTAAGCAGCTGGCAGGGAGGGGTAGCTGTTGGCATGAAGTAGCTGAAGGAAGGAGCAGCTTGTGTGAGGAAGCTCTGGCAGGGGTTTAAGGATGGAAGCCGGGTGTAACACAGCAGAACTGTGGTCATAGGAGTATCTGACCGGGGAGTAGCTGGCTGGAAGGGGATTCGCTCCCATTTCCAGGGTCGGCTGTGCTGACTTAGTTTTACTGGTCTTGGCATTGTGACTTCTGATGATCAGGCCTCCCCCCTCACCCCCACCTCAAGCCCTGTGACTCTGTGTAGAAAACTCAAGGTTGCTACACTTACGGGAAGTCCCTGCCTGATCCAGAAGGATTTCTACGCAAATACTCCTCATCTCACTGTCACCAAGATAGCGAAGGCCTTTTCAAAGAGGGAGACCAAACTCTGGGCTAGAAGTGGAAACAGGACACAACCTGAAGCTTTACCAGAAGGCCAGCTTCACCCCCGCCCCAAGTCAGGACTGTTGAGAGGGTGCTGGAGCAAGGACAGAGGAGGAAGCTGGCAGAGACTGGCAGTCTGCTCCTGGTGTGGGGATGGGGTGCCAGACACAGAACAGAAGCAGGAGTTGGGCTGGCCGACCCTGGAAATGGGAGCTAATCCCCTTCCAGCCAGCTACTCCCTGGTCAGATACTCCTATGACCACAGTTCTGCTGTGTTACACCCCCTTCCATCCTTAAATTGGATATTTAAGCAAAGGTGGGGAAAGGAGTATATGGAAATTCACAAGAGTCTCCAGACACCCTGCCCACCCCCAGGGATAAGAGAGAATGGATCAAAAGTGTGAAGCTTCTGGAACCTGCTCTGAGTCCATAAGGAAACCCTGGGGGTGGGGAACAGTCTTTCCCTCCATGAGTTAGGAATAACACTTCCTCCAGAAAGATCAAATTATATAATGGGGATTAAATTATGTGCTTATAAAGCACTTAACAGTGTCTGACATGTAGTACATGACCAAAAAAATTAGTTACAGTTAATAACCAATCCTAATCCTAACTAAGCTATCAGAACTCTCACAGTAACCAATAAAGCCTGACACCAACCATCCTTCAGCCTAATAACCCAGACTAACCAACTTTACCATTAAACTAACCCTAAAATTAGCCAATCCCCCCTAATCCAGATGTTAACCTACTCCAGCTGACTAGTCAATCCTCACAAACCCTGGTAACACTTATTGCCCACCATGGAATGCCCCCTGGCCATCCCCTGCAGTGTGGGCTTTGTGGGGACCACACCTGAACCTGGAATCGTCTCAGAGCTGCTCTCTCAAGCCTCGCCCTCCTCCCTCTCCCCTCCCCTCTGCCCCTGGCAGGGTGAGGGGTGTCTGTGCTTCCTGTGCAGCGTGCAAAAGCTGAGTGAGTTCCTGTCCAGCGCAGAGATCCGTGAGGAGCAGTGTGCCCCCCGGGAGCCCACGGCTCAGGGCCAAGCCAGCAAGTACCAGGCGGTTGTGAGTACCTGGCCTCCCTTTGCTACCCCCAGGGTTTTTGTCTAATGCCTGCAGCTTGTGACCTACTACGCCCTGCCTCAGCCTTTCCTCCCTGGAAGGGGGGCTCCCTTCCTGCACAGCTCTCAGCTCCTGGGCCCTCACCTCCTCCTAACCATCCCCAGCCCCTCAAGGTTGTGAACCGCAAGCGTCCAGCCCGGGAGGATTGTCGGGGCCTCACAGGCCCCCTGCAGAGCCTGGCCCCTGGCGCAGATGGTGTGGCTGACAACTGCTGTGTCCAGGTGAGTCCTAACCCCGCATCCCCCACACCCAGCCACCCAGCGCCATCTCCAGGAGGACCCTCAGCACCTGAAGGACCAGAGACCTGTGTGCTGAGCCCTCTGCCCAGGAGGTCACCCTTCCTGCCAGTAGTGTCCATAGGAGTGGAGGGACCTGTGGCCATCCTCGTGGGGAGGGTGCCTCAGGTAGAGGTCTGCATGAGAAAGCCATTCCCCACTTCCCAGCCCTGGAGGTGACCTGGGGACTGGCATCGATGATTTTTGGCTACCACAGGGTAGAGGAGGCAAGACTATTCACACTGAAACCCCAGTTGCCTTTTTCTATTCTCTTCCGGGTGGTGGGGCGTGGCCAATGAAGATCATTGGAGGCTTTTTCACATGGACCCCCGATGGAATGCCCACACTGTCCAACATCACTATCCGCATCCCCCAAGGTATGCCCTGGCTTACACCTCCATCATGGGCTGCGGGTGTATCCCCCTCAGAGTCATGTCTGAAGCACCTCCTCCCCATGTCCCACTGAGTGACATGGAGAAAGAAAGGAAAATCAGCATTTATTGAGCACCTGCTCTGCGCGCATTCTTGGTGGGTGCTCCAGAGTGTGAAGGCATCCTCAGGGAGTCCACTGCTAAGAGGGAGTGCAGCAGCAAGGACGAGCGGGGCCTTGCTGTCAGACCACCTGTTGCAGACAGTGTAGGTGCTTTGCAAAAGAAAAAGCAGTCCCGAGTAGCCAGGGAAGGCATCATGGAAGATGTGGGGATTTTGAGAATGAGCAGGTCCCTCAGGCCAAGAGGCAGGGTGGGCACTCTGGCAGAGGCAGCAGCATGAGCAAAGCATGGAAGTGGGAAGGAAACGGTGGCCTTTGTTGGGACCAAGAGGTGCCGGGTTCACACAGGGCAACATTGAAAGGAGAAGCTAGTGCTTAGGAAGGAGCAGAAGGGACCAACAGTGGAGGAAGGACCTGGGGAGTCAGAAGGAAGATGTGGGTTTCCAAAAGGAAAGGCTCAGTGGGGGAAAGGACTCCCTGGGGATTCTAGGTAGGAGGAAAGCAAATGGGGGCCCCAGGATTGGGTGTATTTGTCTGTCTGTCTGTCTTTCTGGGTGGTGTTTGTTCAGACTCTGTCCTGCTCCAGTCCCATCTGCTGCCCTCCCTCCCTGCAGGACAGCTGACCATGATCGTGGGGCAGGTGGGCTGCGGGAAGTCCTCGCTCCTCCTAGCCACTCTGGGGGAGATGCAAAAGATCTCAGGGGCCGTCTTCTGGAACAGGTACTGCATGCGTCCTCCGGGCTCAGTTAGTGGGGAAAGACAGTGGGCAGGCGGGCAGCCCTCCTTTAAGCATCCTTCTCAGTTGAGGATGCATCATGTACTTACTGAATACTCACTGTGTGTTCAGGGAGCACTCAACGAAAGCAGTTTATTGTTACTCTCATTACCATCATTAGTATTTACTAAACCCTTACTATGTACCAGGTACTTTTACTAAGTCCTCTGCGCACATTATTTCATTTAATCCTTAGGCAAACCAGCAAGGTGGGTACTGGTCACAGATCTCGTTTTATAGAAGGTTAAACTATCCACCCTAATTCACCCAGCTAGTAAGTGGCGGAGCTGGAATTCGAACTCCACCCTGTTTGACTCCAAATCCCACATTCACTCAGCTGCACTGCCTCTCAGTGTGAGCAACTGTAACACAAACTTCGTTTTCTGGCTTGGTCATCAGCAAAGTTGATACAGACCATTCAGTGGGTCTTTCAAGGAGCCAGACAGAACCCAGACAAATGTGGGTTTCTGGGCACGGATCACTATCTTAATTAAAGAGCCAGAACCCCAGGCTGAGTCAATCATGAATCTATTATTTATACCCACCTACTTCCAAAAAGCACTTGAAACTAGTTGATAAAAGATACACATGAAATAGAAATTTTTTTAAAAGAAGGGAAAGAAGAGCCAAGAAATGAAGATGGTGGAAATGCGTTCAGAAACTTGGGCAGAATATGGCTATTACAGTCAACGCACGAGCTGGCTTGGTGCCCACGGACCCCCTGCCCTAACACTGCATCCATAACCCCCGGTATCTAAGAGAAAGAGGGATCTGATCAAGGTTTCAGGAATAAAGGTTGCAGCCAATTCAGCAGAGGGCAAGCTTTCCCTAGCTATCATTTCTTGGGGCAAATTAGCATTCAAGATGTCAGGTTTCTTCATAAGCTTGAATGCCAACCGAGCAGACAGGGCCTTGGACTCAGTGTCTGAATACCTGTAGGCACCCTCATTTCCTGCTTTTCCAAAATGTCCCTGAATGGTGCACCCAACAAATGGCAAGTTTCCTTCCTCAGTGGGGCTGTGGGCTGGCAAACGAGCCCCTGTGACCTCAGTCTCTGGAGCCATAGTTCCACTGTGGATGTGGTGTGTCTGGGGGCAGAGGCGTCTCTGCCTCCTTTCCCAGTCTTATTTCTTGACACTGCCTGACTGGGAAGGTCCAGGCATTGGGTTGCCAGCCCTTGTGCCAACTGCCCATCAGAGATTTGGAAGGAGGAGCCCGTGCCCGTTGGCTGCCTGTGTGCATCTGTGATGGGAATACAGGAGCCCCAGAGAACTGTGAGCTGAGAAAGCAACCATTATTTAATGGGCACCCGCTGCGGGCCAGGCCCTTTGCTAAGTGCATCGCAAGCACCATCTCACTGAAGCCTCCTTCTGGGTGTTATCACCCTTTTCATAGAAGTAAGAACTGAGGACAGAGAGGGTGGGTGACTGACTGGTCAGCATGTTGACCAAGGACACAAACCTGGGCTCCTTCCCTCAAGTCTGGCCATTGCCTTGGGCCGGGGTCCCTTGGGTCCTAGTTCCAGGGATTATTCTCCAAGTTCCATGTGGAGGGCAAGCTGGTCCCAGGCCCTCTCTCAGGGCAGGCCATTCCTAGATGGGACTGCAGAGCCCAGAGACTGGGGCTGCCCCCCTAGATTGCCCTGCCTGTGTCTCACTCAGCATGAGTCAAACCCCCTCTGAGCCTGTTCCCTTTGCCCCACTTTCTTCATCTCCTCCCCATCCCTGCACCTCCCTCTGGTGCCCTCATGCCAGCATCAGCACCTCTTTGTCCTCTGCAGAGGCAGCTCAGCCTGCCCTGCCTCAGTCCCCACCTCCTCTCCAAACTGTGCCAATCCTCAGGGTCTGACTGCTGCCTCCTCTCTCTTCAGAGACCCTGCCCCAGCCCAGGGGGTACAGGGGGCCTCTCCAGGGTGCTGGAGCACCATTTGTGTTGTGCCAGACACTGTGTAAGGCACTTTATTTACTTCATTGTCTCAGTCTTCACCAAACTCTGTGAGGTAGGTATTATCATTATCCCCATTTAATGGATGAGGAAACTGAGGTGAAGCAAGTTGCCCAAGGCCACCCAGCTCTTAAATGGCAGAAGTGGTATGTGCACCTAGGTGCTCAAGTGCACGGGCTTTCCACTGTGTACTGAGAGAGAAGGGGCTCAAGAATACATGAAGAAATAGCTAGCCTGACACTCCAAAGGCCAGCAGCCGCTATGGCTGTGACCCCACCCCACCCCTTCAGCAGAATGACCGCACCCATGCTTACTGCCATGCTCGGTCCGAGTTGACACTCACTCTCCTCCACAGGCAGCTCGGGCCCCAGATCCTGGCTGTGCTCAAGGCTTGGGGAGAGGGTGGTGATGAAAGGATCTTATTCCTCCTCTGTGCCGCGGCTTCCCTCCCAAGTGTAGCGAGCACATCAGGGTAGCCTGCAACCAACCCTGGGAAGCTGTGAGAATCGGTTCGTGACTCAGCGGTGCTCTGGTTTCTTTACATTGATGGATTCACTCGCCTCGTATTTATTGAGCACCTGCTGTGTGCCAGATTCTGGGCACAGCAGTAGGGATGCAAAGATGGTGAGGATATAGCCGCTGCTGCCAAGGAAGGGAAAGGGAAATCAGTGTCACTGTCAAGCACAGAGGAACAGTGAACTCTAAGGTCATGGAGAGAAGGCTCACGGACACGTGGTATCTGGGCCTTGAGGGACTAGTGTAGTTTCATCAGATGGAAGAGGCAGGGGTGGGAGAGGAAGGTGTTCCAGGCAGGGGTATTGGTGTGGTCAAAGGTGTGCTGACGTGAGAGGGCGTGGGGCTGGTGCATGGAGCAGTGGGTGTGTGGGGCGTGCTGGGGAAGTGGGCTGGGCTGAGGACGGACACCTGGTATGCCAGGCCAGGGAGATAAAAATTTAAGCCTGAAGGCTGTAGAAGAAACGTGCTGGTGATACAGGATGAGGGATGGGGAGAGAGAGGCTGCAGGAAGGGAGACTGGTCAGGAGCTCCTTACAGTGCCTGGGAGGAGGAGGCTGGGCAGACATGGCTCAGTTGACTTCTTCTGCTGTTTGCCTCTCAGGATCCTAGACACATGCACAGCTCTGCCCGGCCCACTTACCCTGGGCAATGAGTTGAGAGTGGGGGCTGTATATTGAGGGCCCCCCCTCTGTTACTTGCAGGAGCTCCACGCCTCAGACTCTGAGCCCCAGGTCTGCAGGTGGGGATGCACTTGCAAAGTGAACCAAGAGCAAAACAGCATTTGCCCCTCCAGCCCCTCCTGCGGGTCTGCCTGTCTGCAGCCAGCAGCGAGGGCGTTGCCGGGCTGCGCCGAGGTTTTCCATCTATACCAGGGGCAAGGCCTAGTGACCAGGCAGCCAGAAAGAGTTCCAGGAGGTACAAGCCGAGGAGTTGGGGGATTAGGAAGTGCACGGCGGAGAATGCTCTGGGGAGACTCATTTGTTTGTACGACCATTCATTTACTCCTTCGTTGAAAAAAATGAGCAGTATTGCTGAGCAAGTAGGAGCAAAAGTTCTAGAGGCAGGCTGGCCGGGTTCAGTTCTGTGCTTTGGGAAATTCTGTGACCTTTCTGTACCAGTTTTCCCTTTTAGCCACGGGGTTAATGTGAGGCTTAACCTGGCACGTAGTGAGTGCCCTATAAATATTATTATAAATATTATTCTTTGACAATGTACTTCTATGTCAGGAACAAAATTCCCCTAATGCTCTTTAATTCTACTCCAGCCTGTCTCCCAGGAGAGACTGTAGTGAGCTCTCTGGGGACAGAGATGATCTTATTTGTCTCTCTGTATCCACAATGCCTTTGCTAAATGAATTCATTTGCTAAATGAATGAACCAGGAACAACTTGTGCCCTTTGGGAGACTGCCCTTAAGTGCGTCTTTACATCTCTCTCTTTCCCCCATGCCTTTGCCCAAGCTTTTACCCTCACCCAGAACTCCACCACCCAACTTCCGCACCCACATTTGGAATGTGCAGATCCTAGCAGTGCACACCTCACACCGTATGGTGATTATCTGCTGTGAGTCTGTCTCCCCCATGACACTGGAGACATGTCCTTGGAGACAGGGCTGGAGGGTTATTCCATGTTGTGCCCTGTGCAGGATGTGTGTGTTGTGAACTGCTCAGTGTAAGCTACAAAGGAGATGACCTGGTCCCTGCCCTCAGGGAGCCCACTGCTCCTGGGGGACAGAGGCGTACAGGCAGAGCCCTAGGGTTAGGTCCTGCACTGCAGGCGGGAGAATAACCACAGCAGCCCTGAGCAGATCCAGCGTGCCCACCACCCGGTTCCCAGTCTCAGGGAGAACCATGTGGCTCCCAAACATTCACTTTAATAATAGTTGCCTGCCCCTGCCTGGCTCTCCACTTTGATGCACTGTCAATTTGGGAATTTGCAAAGTCTCTCCTTAATTTTTAAAAAAAAAAAAAAAAAACTTTTTTTTTATTGAGCTATAGTCATTTTACAATGTTGTGTCAAATTCCGGTGTACAGCACAATTTTTCAGTTATACATGAAGATACATATATTCATTGTCACATTTTTTTTCGCTGTGAGCTACCACAAGATCTTGTATATATTTCCCTGTGCTTCTCCTTAATCTTTATGTGGAAAACATTTTGATACACAGTCAAAATTAGCAGATATACTCAAGTGAAATTCTTTCCCTGGAAATAAAGAATAAAGTCATTAATGTCCAGTAGAATGATTTTAAACGTCTCCAGGGAGCCAGCAAGAAGCAGGGATCAGAGGAAAGCATTGGGGTGGGAGGAAGAGCCCACCTCCCTGTGAGGAACTGCCCATTGGCCTCGCCGGAGCTCCCCACTGCCCCTGCCACCTGCTGAGGCGTCCACAGATGAACTATTTATTTCTTCTGTCTGGGCCCTGCTTGTTCTGAGCCTGCCTCAGAACATTGTTGCCTTGTGGTGGTGGGTGTGAAGGCCGCCTCCTGAGACCCCTGATTCCCCAGGGGTGAAAAATAGGCTCCTCTCAGGACTTCCCCGTGGTCTCATCTGCCCATAGAGTTTGTGGAGCCTTTGGGGAGTCGGGGTCAGGGGCTCAGGGGCACCCCAGGTTTCCTGGAGGAGGCAGATGTGATAAAATGGTGGGCAGACAGAAGGGGCACTGCATGGATATCACAAGCCAATGGCATCAATTGTGAAGGGCACTGTAGGTGAAAGGTAACATTTCAGGGCAGCAGCAAGCCTCTGTGGGGCAGGATGAATGGACCAGGGAGACCAATAAGTCCTAACTTCCCCTTCTAACCTCAGTTTCCACCTCTTTCCTTTTTTTTATTGTTAGGATCTTAAATGAGTGTTGGGGCAGTTGGATTCCCCCTCTGCCTGCACCTTTGAGGCCAAACACTGAGCTGAAAGGATGATCTCCCCACCCCCTATTCACAAACCCCACCCACGTCCTTCCCTCCAACCAGCTCTGAGCTGCATTGGTAAAATATTCTTCCAGTGTCACTGAGCTTCCTGCCATTCCCCCAGTTTTAGAGATAAGGAAACAGGCTCCCCTAAGTAAAGGGACTTGCCTAAGCTTTCACAACCAGTGGGTAGAGAAGCCCCTTGGATACAAACTTTAAAGCCCATATTCTTTCCACTTCTCTACACTGCCCACCCTCATGCTGTCTCCTCCTCCAACCTAGAACTCCCTCCGTCCACCTCCACCGTCTGTCTCAATCCTTCCGCCTTCAAGGTTCAGTTCCCCTGTTACTTCTATGAGTCCTTCCTCGCATTCTCAGATTTCTTCCTCCTCCAAACTCCTTGTGAAAATTACATTTTTCTCTGATTCTAAAACAATGCACAGTAAATTAGAAAAGATACACAAGTATAAATAAAAAGATAAAAACCACTAATATTCCACCACCCAGAAGTTCTCAGTCTTTGGGCATTAGCATATGTGTTTGTGGGTACTTTTCCCCAAAACTTCTATGATACTTTCTTGCTCCTACTCTTCTTCTGGTCCTTATAACTTTCTGACTTCTGTACCCGTCTGATTCGCTCTGCCAGACTGTGAGGCTCTTGAGGGCAGGCTCTGTGCCTTGAGATTCAGGTTGGTGTGCACGCAGACACCCAGCTCATACTGAAAGGAAGGAGGTGGGTCAGAAACTGGAAGATTGTCCTTTCAGCTCAGTGCTTGGTCCCAAAGTGTAGGCAGAGGAGGAGCACTCATGTAAAGGGCCCAGGAATCAATGAGAGGAAGTGTGTGCCCTACATACTGTTCTTTACTTTTCAGATTAAAACATACATGCACAATGTCTTGAGGAGGCTCATTCTAGGGAGGCTGGAACTATACTAGAAAGAGGAGAGCATGAACCTGGATTCATACCCCAGCTTCTCTTCTTCCTAGCTCTGTACCCTTGGGCAGATTGTGCAAACTCTGAGCCTCAGTTTTTCCATCTGTAAAATGGGGATACTAACACCAACTTATAGGGTTGTTGTGAGGATGAAATCGTGGCTACAAGCAACTTCACACAGTGCCTGGCATAAGGACTACCTGCTTTGAGTGCTAGTCCCCCTCCCTTCCTTCTTCCCAAATGATTAAGATGTCTGTTCCAGATCTGTTATGTGCTAAGCACTGCGGGGGCTGAAGAAGATGCTCTTCCTGCCTTAAAATCCCACTGGAGATAAAAGACTTACCCAGGAGCTGATTAGAGAGGAAGTTAGTCAATTATAAGGGCTAATTGAGCAGCCCAGATAATGATGCAAACTGAGTTAGGGTGAAGGGAGCACATTGTGTGCTGGGATCCTCAAGGAGGCCACAGATGCGCTTCCCTCCAGACAAATAACAGCCTTTGCAACTCTGGAAGCAGTCAAGGCAGAAGACTGCAGAGATACGCTTATCTGAGCTGTGGCGGCAGAGTTGAAATCTGTGGGCTTAGGTTTTTTATCTGTCTCAAGTTACCAGCTTATCCATCAATTACAGCAATCTGATGGTTAGGGAACACAAGGTTAGGTTGGGTTGAGAGAATGAAATGAAACTACAAAGATCAGAGAACAGGTTCACAGGGGACTGGGGATTATAGACCATCAGGCTCTCTATTCAGTTTTGCTTGTCAGCAGAGGACAGAAGAAAATTTCATCGGAGTTCTTTCCATCCATCTTTTTGTCCATCCTGGTTTTCCAGGCAAGAAGGCATTTATCAAAGCTACGGGCTGAGTAATCACAGTGAAGCAAATGTGGCATAGTCGTTAAGAAAGCTTTGGAATCAGACAGATCTATTTTCTCTGCTAATTGATGGCTGTGTGACTTTGGGCAAGTTACTTAGCCTCTCTGAGCCTCACTTTCCTTGTCTATAAAGTGAGGCCAATCAAAATGAACCTTCATATAGTTGTTCTGGGCTTTAAAATAGATAATACTATTACAGTGCTTATCCCAGTGCTTATCACAGTCCTGATAAAAGTTAGATAAATGTTAGCAGGTTTTAGTATTTTTAAAGTGAGACCTGTATGAAAATAGAAGATTGTTTTCCCCTAAGTGTGCATGTCAGAAGTACACATTTCATTGGCAGGAGACTGCTTCTGGAAGGTTGAGAGGTGGCCTGGGACAGGAGAAAGTGGCAAAGTTGGCACCAAAAATTTGGGTCACCTCACTCAGTATTTTTTGAAAAATTTTTTACTATAATCTGCAATGTGAAATGCATTTTGCATCACAGTCCACTACATTTATGCATTAATAGATCAGAGAAAAATATTCACACACGAAAAATATTCACACTCAAAAAATATACATCTTGACCACATGCAGTGCACACTGGTATTTTCTATTCTTTCTTTTCTTTTCTTTTTTTAAGTGCAGTTGCAATTTACTTATTTCAGACCCAATTGTTGGGTCCCAAGCCACAGTTTGAAAACGCAGTATAATGTGATTATGACCTTGGGAAGGGCACTTTCCCTCTCTGAGCTTCAGTTTTCCCAACTATAAATCAATCTTGATGCCTCACCAGCCTCACCACGGCTCCGAGTTGAGCCAGGAGCACTGACAAAGCCCTTGCTGTTTGGACCGTGCCCATTCAGGTGCTGTGGGAGGGACAGCCCTTAGGAAGCCAGCTGGGGACACTGGGGATGGTGGGCAGGGTGGAGATTGGGGGGGTTGCTTCTCCCCAAAGGCCAGTGTGGTGGAGAGAAAGGCAATGGAGTAAGAAGTAACCCGTGTTGTTTTTTCCCATTTGTGCCCCAGCAGCCTTCCTGACAGCGAGACGGGAGAGGACCCCAGGTACAGCCTTAGAACTGGGTTGGAAGTGGGCCCCAGTAAAGGGGGGCATCCGGGCAGGGGGCAGGGGTCGGGGCATGGAAAGGAGTACTGAGCATGGATTCCAGGGTGTATAGCCCCTTGCCGAGACCTTATAACAAGTAAGGCATGCGTTCTCAATGAGAGCAAAATCTGATTCTTTGGAAGAGAAAAACTTAGACATTATAACGCTTTGTGGCCCTCCAAAGGCCATAGTAATAAACAGATATACAGTAGATCTGTGGCATTAAAATTTCATGGTGGACAGAGTTGGAAAGTAGATCAGTGGTTTCTACAGGTGGTGGGAAGGGAGGAAGGGACTGGCTGCTAATGGATACAGGGTTTCTTTTAAGGGAGATGAAAATGTCCTGGAATTAGATAGTAGTGATGGTTGCACAACCTTGTGAATATAACTTTTAAAAACACTGAACTGGAAAAGAAATGTGGCGAGGAGAGGAAAACTAGAAAAAAAAATGTCTAAAATGGCCTTAGTGGGTGATCATGAAAGAAAAGTTGAGAAAGATAGTTATAAGGAGAGGAGGTGGGTATCCCCCAGGCCAGACAGAAAATTCAGTCCTGTTGCTGTGTTCTGTGTGCTTTATGTTCTGGTTGTCTAAAACATCCAAGTGAAATAGAGTAATGACGCTGAGGCCCTCAAAACCCTCCCTAATCCCACCTCTCCCACGAACATCTGAAACACACTGAAGGTGGTGGGAAGTCAGGACTGGGAACGTTGCCTCAACCCTGTAAATACGTTTAAGCTTCTGGCCTTCACTCCCCAGCACCACACAGGTTTCACTTGCCCATATTTTCCCTGCCCTTTCTTCCACCTTGTCGCCAAGTGCCAGGGTGTGATGACAAGCCCAGCCTCTCTAGCCATGGTGACCATAGTTCTGGAGCCAAAAATCAGACCTCCTGGTATGTGACAAGTATGAATTCGTGGATGACATCATAACAACAGGACAGAATATTTGGCACTGGAGCAGCTGGGGTCAGTCCAGGCCCCGTGGACACTGCAGCTGACTGTACCTCTCAGCAGATCCCCCGGGCTTCTGCCAGGGCCACATGGGGCTGCAGATCACGCCTGGAGCCCTTCTGGGCTCTCTAGGTACCACTCCCAGTACCATAGGCTGAAGGTTCCAACCCCAAAACTACAGGCAGCTGCGGCCGCCTGCCCAGCCTGGCCTGGCTGTGGTCAGCACGCCCCCGGCCCCCACTGGTTGTGCACTGTGTCAGCTTGAGACCTCCGCCAGTGCATCTTATTGCTGATGCAGAGGCTGGCTCTGAGGAGCCACATTTTGGGCCTCATACTCCTCTGACTTGGGAAGCCGCCCCACCATGAGGCTACACCAGTGGTGCCTGCCCTCCCCCCACCTTCTCCCTTGTAACATAACTGGGTCCCCAGAGGCCCTCCTCACATATCACCCCCAACATGTATTCAGGAAGTGGAGGCTCCCCCAAGATGACATGCAGCAGTTGTGGCTGCAGACTTGGTCACAGGGACTGTAAAGGCACTCACGCTGGATTTGAGGGAAGCTCAAAATGTCTGTAGAGAACTCAGTCTACTCATACGAACCTGAAGGTGCCTCTTTCCTCCCCTGCTGCAGCCCAGAACGGGAGACGGCGGCCGACATGGACATCAGGTACTGGGTCCTGGGAGCACCACCCTCCAGGGCACCCCCTCAGAAGGGGTTTCAGGCTGAGGGAGCCACGGAGCTTTGGAAGGCAGCCCCCAGGTCCAGCCCAGCTGCAGAGGAGGCCAGGGAGGGCTCTGCGCTTCAGGGGGTGGCTTGGAGGCCACCACTGCTTCCATGCAGCACGCTGCTCCTCCCTTCACAGCAGATTGTCTTTATCTGATAGTCATTTTTTCCTTTTCTTTCTGGTTGGTTTTTTTTTTTTTTTTTTGGTCTTTAAAAACCACATCACACTACATGTGGTTTCTTTGGAATCATTTTTTCTTTTTTTAAGAGTTCCTTTTGGAGAGTTACCTGCTAACATTGAAGTTGAGTGGTTTGAGGGCTATACGCTAAGAAGGAGGAAATCAGGGTCCCAGTGTTTACTTAGTTTGGTCAGGCTCTGGGTAGAGACTTAGGAAGGGGAACAGACAGCAGGGGTGGGGCAGGGAGGGTGCCCAGCAGAGAAGGGTGCTGAGCAGGGAGGGGAGGAGGTCCCATATCCCCCAGTCAGCTAAGACTCAGCAGCCAAGCCTGTCTCAGGCCCTGTCTCAGGCCCTCAGGGAAGGAGAGGCTACCAGGGGTCACACGAAGCAGATATCTGCCAACTACACCTCATCATCTCAGCGCTGCCCCCACCCCTTTGTCCCAGTTTAAGCCATCAGCTTGACATCCGCCTCTGACAATGAGCTCCTGAGAATGCTTCCCCTACTCCTGTTCTGCTTTTTCCAGGAAGAGAGGTCCTGTGGCCTATGCATCTCAGAAACCGTGGCTGCTAAATGCCACGGTGGAGGAGAACATCATCTTTGAGGGTCCATTCAACAAACAAAGGTAAAAGCCTCTTGGAGGGAGGCAGATCGAGGGAGGGGAGAAATTGGTCTTGGACAGCATTAGCTGCCCGCCCCAGCCCCCAAGCCTAGCCAACTGCCTGCCCCTCCATCCACCTCCCACACCCAGTCCTCCTGCTCTCCAGCTGTCGTATCTGGATCCCAGCCTGTTCCATATGGTCCATCCTGAAATGGTCCAGATGTGCCTGGGCATCAGGGCAGTCCAACTCCTGTGGTTGAGAGGGCAAGGAGCCGGGTTTGGGGGTTGGTGTGCAGGAGCCCTGCTGCTTTCTCTTGAGGCTGGCAGGAAGGCTCCCCAGCTTTGCACGAGTCTCCATTCTTGTGATTTCCTACCCCCAGCTCCGTAGCAGGTGCACAAAGCACTTTCCAGTGATAATGACCATTAAGCTAACCCAGAACATGCCAAGTTCTTGGTGAGGTGCCTTGGTTGATACTGAAGATGGAGCTCTTTCCAGATGCTCTTTGTGTGCATGGTTTCCTCTCATGCTCACATCAATCCCAGGAAGCAGGTGCTGTCATTATCCCCATTTCACAGGTGAGGAAATCAAGGCTCACAAAGGTTAGGTAACTTGCCCAAGGCCAGTAGGCGACAGAAATTGGTTTCAAATCCAAGGCTACCTAATACACAAGTGCACATCACCAAGACACTCTGATGCCTCCATGCACCCTGGCTGGCACCTGCCCATGCTGAGAGCTGACCAGGGAAGTAGAGGAGGAGCAGGCTGGGCAAATATTTGACCAGCCATCATCATTATTGCCTAAACCAACCAGCAGTGATTTTCGCTGGCAGTGCCCCAAGCATGGGCTCTGGCTGTTGCTTTTCCCACCTCACAGGAGCCCTGGGCCCTCTCTTGTCACTTATGTGGTATGTTTGCTCCCATCCAATTTCATCCTTCAAATATTTAACTTGCTCTAAGATGGTGTGAGGTGCTGCCCTCAGCTCTTTTGAAGCGCACGTGGTGTTTGCTTACACCCATCAGGAGGCCCATTAAAACCATTTCGCATCCTGGGCACAGCTGCCCAGAGGGTAATGACCCTCTGCAAATGCTCAGGCCCACCTCTGGCCAGGCTGATCAGCTATGTCCCTGCCCTGCCCCACTGCAGGTACAAGATGGTCATCGAAGCCTGTTCCCTTCAGCCAGACATTGACATCCTGCCCCATGGAGACCAAACCCAGATTGGGGAACGGGTTAGTAGCAGCCTCCAGGGTGTTTTCTCAAAGCTGAGGCCCTGCTTCTCACCCATCACCATTACCACACCCTGAGATCCTTCTCAGGGAGAGCAGGTAACTGAGAAATGAGAGGAGGGAAGGCTAAAGAGCTGCCCACAGTGGGATTAAAATGATCTCCTTGAGTCCTGGGCTGAGGACTGTCCTTGACCAGTTTTCAGTCTTGGTTGGTGCAGAGGTCAGCTTAGCACTTTCCCAGGCTAGAGATGACTTGACATCCCCATTCATGCCCCGAGAATGCACTGAGAGTTCCCCCGGCACTGTGCTGGGCTCAGGGTTGTTCTTCCTGTTCCCTCTCCAGGTGGGCCCCTCCTCCATCAGCTTAGACAAATTTAGGATTCTCCTAGGGCTGTCTTCCTTGTGTATGATTTGTGTCCTCCGTTTGTCTGTCCTGGTTTTCACTGCTCAGATGGTCCCTAGCACCTCCAATGATGACTTTTCAAAGACTTAGGGATTGAATGGATCCAGTAAACATGTCCAAGTTCCTCCTCTCTGCAAGGGGAGGAGGGGGCAAAGAGGTGGATAGAGCCAGGCCTCCCTCCCAAAGAGCTGGCAGTTGAGTAGGGGCCAAGACAGTCTGTCCTGAGGGGCTATGAAGCCATGACCTTTCCTCCCTTTGGCGACAGGGCATCAATCTGTCTGGTGGTCAGCGCCAGCGAATCAGTGTGGCCCGAGCCCTCTACCAGCACACCAACGTCGTTTTCTTGGTGAGTGCACCAGCCAGTACCTCCCTTAGGGTCTTGTCTCTGGCTGCCTCCCTGGCTTGTTGCTTACACAGACAGACAGACAAACACACACACACACACACACACACACACACCATCATCCAACAACCTCCCTTTCCAGGAGCAAACCTCTCCCCTGGAGGTATTACCTACTCATCTTACTGAAGGAGAAACAGAGGCAAGGATGGTGCAAATAACTGCTTTGGACTTCACACTGAGTTCTGCAGTAGTTACAGGCTGCCTCCCTGTAGGACAGCCCCAATCTAACAACACTGATTTAGCCCAACTGTAAGAATGGCAAATACATGGAATGTGTGCTGCCACTTCTGATCTCATGCCCAGAGCAGATATTGCTAATTGATCACAGCATTCTTTCCCCTGGAAACTTAACTTGGCCTCAGAATCCTTCTCAACACAGTACTCCAGGTAACCACTAGCCATCAAATCAAACATGAGATAAAACTTATTAGCTATCCCTGCCCTACTTCATGCCAGGTTCTGGGTGAGGTGCCTTGGTTGATACTGAAGAATTCTAAAACCCAGCCTTTGGCTTCAAAGGTTTAGAGTCTGATTAGCGAGACAGAGCTCACCCACACTCAAGAGCCACAGCCCAGTTAAAAGCCAAACTGTGTGACACAGACTATGAGGGTCCTTGTCCAGGAAGATAACTGAGGGCTAGAGTAATCAGGGAGGACTTCCTGGAGGAGGGGCTTGAAGAGTGAGTCAGTTAGACAGAAGGAAAGAGGGAAGCCATTTGGACAGAGACTTAGAAGAAGGAACCTTGGGTCTCTGATCCTAGCTTTATTCTCCACCTGCCCCAAACCAACACACATAAACACTCCCTGTCAACACACTGCATAAAGTTCATAGTCTTTGTTACCATCTGACATGTGCACAGCACTTTGCAAAGTACTAGCTCATTCATGACCCCATGTGAGCTTTAAACAACCTTTTTAGAGAGACGTAAAGTGGATATCTTAGTTTATCTCAGCAAACCTTTAAGCTCCTACTCTGTACCAGACACAGGGGTTCTCAGTTTTTGGAGGCCTCACAGTCAGAGGTGGACAAATGACTCTCAGAACTGACTCTGTGCAGGGTATCACTGGAACAGAGAGGAAGGAGGCTAGACATGGATGTCAGGAAAGGACACAGGAAGCACTAGTGCTTAGGTGAAGCGCTGAAGGATGAGTGATAGTTCACAAGACAGACAAAAGGCAGATCAGCACTCCAGGCAGAGGGAACAGCTTGGGCAAAGGCTTGGAATAGCAAGTTCCCTGGAAACTGGGAGCTTGGACAAGATGGATGAGAAGTGAGGCTGGAAAGGAAGATGGAGCAGGTTGTAAAGGGCCTGGATTAGAGTGCTAAGGAATTCAGATTTCATAGACTATGGGGAGGTTCAAGAGTCAGGAAGTACTTGTGATTAGATCTGTTTGAGAGTGATAACTGATAGTCCCATTTTGAGACGAGGCAACTGAGGCCCAGAGAGGTTAGGTGCATAGTCGAAGCCTGCATGGCTAACTGGTGTCAGTCCCTTAATCAGAACTGGTCTAACTCTGGTGGTTTTTACACTCACTGTTACCCTCTCTTCCCACACTTGTCCCTACCTTCTCTCTTCTACCTAGGATGACCCTTTCTCAGCTCTGGATGTGCATCTGAGTGACCACCTGATGCAGGCCGGGATCCTTGAGCTGCTCCGAGATGATAAAAGGACAGTGGTCCTAGTGACCCACAAGCTACAGTACCTGCCACATGCAGACTGGGTGAGGGGCCACAAGGGGGTCGAGCTGTGGAGGGCTGCGGTGGGAGAGGCAGTCAGACACCTTCAAAGGAGTCAATCAGTTGTCTCAGTAGCACTTGTTAAGGGCCACAAAGCAGAAGAGATCAGCACTGGACGGCTTCATGCAGGCTGGGTGGATCGGGGAGAGCTGCATAGCCCAAGGGTTTGCTATCACCTAGACCTGCAGACGTTCCCTATCCTGACCTGGGGCCCCTGTGGGTGCACACAGGCTGGCACCAAACAGTCTCAGAAAGAAGCAGACACTTAGTTCCTGCCTCTGTTTCCTGCCCAGTTTGATGACTCATCCCCCGGCCTTGGGGACTGCCCATTTGGATGGGAGAGTCACCTTCCTGCCCACTGGTGAGTCAGATTCAGGTCAGGATCAAATGGAAAATATGGAAACAAACAACAGCACTAGTAATAGAAACTTCAGTAGTATCAGTAGAATGCAATTCTGTGAAACCCCACGTGAACAAACTTCCCTACTCTTCAACATGTAAATAATAGTTACTTTTCAACTAAATGGGAAGCATTTAATTTTAAAGATGGAAATCACGTGACTTTTGAAATCTGGGTCTTGCCTGACTCATAAATTTGCCTCTGAAGATTGAGGCCCTCCCTGAGTTTCAGGCCTGTGCTAAACGGCCCTGCTAATTCCTCCCAAATAAATCTTCCTTCTACATGTGGTAAGATCCCCTCTCCTCCATGAAAAAGAAAAAAAATTTCAGATTAAAAAAAAATCTATTAAAGCAGGTGCAGGTTTGTGCCTGAGTTTCTGTGGTGACTCTGGCAAGACAATTCAGGACAATCCTTAGTCCAAAGAAGGCAGACACAAGGGTGCCTTGTTCCTTGAGGTATCAGTGAACAAGGACTCCTGAGCATCCAGCCCTAAACCCCAGCATGGGGTGGGGGAGAGTGAGAGGAACAGGGGTGGGTTTCCGAATTAGTGGCAAGTCTAAGTGAGTATGAAACACTGACTGTTTCAAATAAAATAAGTTTCATTGATATCAAAGAGGTGCTGCCACATACACATAGACCAGCAGGTGCTTTGCCAAACACTGGTGGAACCTATCAGACCTGCCATGAGGAGGAGCTACGGGTAATGTGCTATTGGCCCATTAAGTGTATGAAAACAGCTGCCACTGCTGGAGGCCTTGGGGATTAGCAGACAGCTTGACCAGGATGCACTCATTTGTTCTGCAAGCCCTCCCATCAACCACGGGTCAACCACTGAGAATTACTCCCCAGGGGTACCAGACTTTAAATCCTGGAGTGTGCTGGTGAGGGTAGTTTATCACTACCAGCTCACTTCAGGGGGCCAGCTGGAGGCCATTTGTGGCAGGGGAGGGATGTGTGCACTGTGTACATCCATCTCAGACCCCTCGATCAAGTGGGCATTTGACCTCCACTCCCCTCCTAAGGCAGCCCCCCGCCGGGTTTGCTTCTGCCTTTACAGATCATCGCTATGAAGGATGGCACCATCCAGAGAGAGGGCACACTCAAGGACTTCCAGAGGTCTGAGTGCCAGCTCTTTGAGCACTGGAAGACTCTCATGAACAGACAGGACCAAGAGCTGGAGAAGGTGGGTATATCCTGGGGGCCAGGTGGCCACCCCCTGAGGGGACATTTCTGCTCAAACCTGAACTCATAAAGGCCTTCCTGGCTTCATTGGCCCCAAGAAGCGCCCCTACAAAGGACAGATGTGGTAGCTGGGCCTGAACTTGCTCCTGCCAGAGGAGAGCCAGTACCTGTGCTGGCTACTCAAGGCAGAGTCAGGTGGATGCCTTCCCCATATCCTGAGATGGTCAAATACCATTTAGTTACAGAGTTCAGATAATCAACTCAAATTGGCTAAGCAAAGAAGAAAGGGAGAGTTAAGGGTTTATTGGCCCATAAAGCCAGAAAGTCCAGTGATGCCATAGCTTTAGGTGGCGCTGGATCCAAGTAGTCAAACAATGTCATCAGGAATCTGTTGCTCCCCATCCCTTGACTCTGCTCCCCTCACATTGGCTTCATTCTCATGGGAGCTGTGAGGGCCATTGGCAATCTCAGACTTCCATTCTCCCGGGTCAATAACTCTGCCAGAAAGAGAGTGCCTCTTTCACAATAGTTTAGCAAAGTCCCAGGGCTAACTCTTATTGGTCCAATTTGGTCACGTGCCCACCTCTGAACAAATCATTGTGGTCAGGGATGTGGACTGTGAGGACTGACCCATCCTGGGAGCCAGCCCACCTGAATCACAGAGACTAAGAATAACGGAGAGGTAGTCTTCACAGGGATACTGGGGTCTAGTAGCTGATGAGGAGGAAGGAGTAAATTCTGGCAGGCAAACGTGTCCATCTGGACCGTCCCCCAGGCAGGGGCAACCTGGAAACTGACACAGGTCATCACCAAGGATGGTTGCCTCCTACCCTCCCTTTTCCCCACTGCTCGCCCCAAGGGCATTGGCCAGGCCCCATCTGTCTTTCAGGAGACTGTCATGGAGAGAAAAACCACAGGCCCACCCCAGGGCCTGCCCCGGGCCATGTCCTCGAGAGATGGCCTCCTACAGGATGAGGAAGAGGAGGAAGGTACGGACAGTGGGACCGGGAGTGAAACCATGGCCTGAGGTCTGATCAACCATGAGGAGACTAAGGTTTGAGGCTCTGGGAGTGGTGAGATAGGGTGAGAAGGGATGAGATCCCTTCCCCTCTATGTGCCTCAGTCTTCCCATCTGTAAGTGGGGATGACACAGCTTCTGATTTCCCCTTGGAGGGATGTTCAATGTGAAGCCACAGGGGCGTTTTGTGTCCTACAGAGGAGGCGGCCGAGAGTGAGGAGGAGGATAACCTGTCGTCGGTGCTACACCAGCGCGCCAAGATCCCGTGGCGGGCCTGCGCCAAGTACCTGTCCTCCGCCGGCATCCTGCTCCTCTCGCTGCTGGTCTTCTCCCAGCTTCTCAAGCACATGGTCTTGGTGGCCATCGACTACTGGCTGGCCAAGTGGACCGACAGCGCCCTCACCCTGAGCCCCACGGCCAGGAACTGCTCCCTCAGCCAGGTGTGGCCCACAGCCCCAGGGAAGGGGCAGGAGAGGCGGGGAGGGAGAGGGCTAAGCATAGACCACCCCCGACCCGGGACCCCTCCTCCTTCTCTGCCTGGCCCAGGAGTGCTCCCTCGACCAGACTGTCTACGCCATGGTGTTCACGGTGCTCTGCAGCCTGGGCATCGTGCTGTGCCTCGTCACGTCCATCACAGTAGAGTGGACGGGGCTAAAGGTGGCCAAGAGGTTGCACCGCAGCCTGCTGAACCAGATCATCCTGGCTCCCATGAGGTACCCTCCCTGCCGGCTGTGGGCAAGTCACTGTTCTCTGGGCCTCAGGTCTCCCACCTATAAAATGGGAAAATACAATCTCTGTCACAGGCTGCTGAGGGTGACTCAAGGAGACGATGTGGGTAAAAGTACCCTCCTCGGTGCAGAAAGCAGAAGGAAATGGGCATTTACTCAGCCAGACACAGTGCTAGGAATTTTATATGGTTAGCTCGTATAATTGTCACAACAGCCCTTCAAAGTGAGTGTCTGCAGGGGAAATGTTAGTTTCCCCTCTCTAGGCAGGTACCACCCACCCTTCAACTCTCGCCTCCCTCAGCCATTCTGTGGGTTCTCACCCCAGGGACGTGGGTAACTGTTCTAATCTTCTATCAAGAGATGGGTAGATCTCCCAAAGGCCGCTTGGTGTGAAAGAAGTTTACAGCTGTCACTGCCCAATTAGCTGGCCAACTCAGTTTACAAACACAGCAGTCAGACAGGTTATCTGTCCCCTCATCAAGGCCAGACCTCACCATCTGACTGCACTCCTTACTTTTCAGCCTCATGAGCACTCTGTGGCCCACCAACACGGCCCCCACATTTATTCACCCTCTCTGTGTCCCAGATCTGTAGTTCTGAAATTCTCAGGTTGGGGTTGGGCAGGTTCTGGGTCACTGCCAGAGTGCTGACAGCCAGAGTGGCTTTGCAGGGTCAGCCAGCCGACAGGCTGCCCCAGGGCCCTGTTCCCCCTGTTCCCCCTGTTCCCCCCAGGGCCCTGTTCCCGACAGGCTGCCCCAGGGCCCTGTTCCCCCTGTTCCTACTTTTCAGCCTCATGAGCGCTCTGTGGCCCACCAACACGGCCCCCACATTTATTCACCCTCTCTGTGTCCCAGATCTGTAGTTCTGAAATTCTCAGGTTGGGGTTGGGCAGGTTCTGGGTTACTGCCAGAGTGCTGACAGCCAGAGTGGCTTTGCAGGGTCAGCCAGCCGACAGACTGCCCCAGGGCCCTGTTCCCCCGGAAGGGTTGTCCTTCCAGAGAGAACTCTATGTCCCCGGGAGGACAGCTGCTGAGTGAGTCAGGCCAAGAGAGCAGCTGAGAATGGTGGCAGTGTCACACGTGGGCTTGAGGGTCAGAGAGGTTGGGGAGGCCTGGCACCCCTTTCATCAGCCGCAGGAATGCTCAGGGACACAGGCCAGATGTCTACAGACCTGCCAAGACTACTGCCCCTGGAAAGCCAGACCTGGGGATGACTCCAGAGACACTGAAATAAAAGAAATAACTATCTTCTTTCAATAAACAGGAAGGAAATAATAAACGAATGAGTAACTGTTCCTCTGATTGCCTCCTAGGTTTTTTGAGACCACACCCCTTGGAAGCATCCTGAACAGGTTTTCATCTGATTGTAACACCATCGACCAGGTACACAGGGCTGCGATTTATTTCCCCAGTTCAGAGAGAGAGGAAGATTCCCCAGATCAGGTGAGGGGGTCAGAGCCTTAGGATAGGATCCCAGTAGCCTCTGATCTGATTACAATGCTGCTTCAGGGCCTGTGGCCTCCCCTGGGAAACCCTCATCATAAGGCTGAAAGAAACCACATCCCTTTAGCTTCTATCCAGACCCACCCAGGCTCACAGTAAGGCTCCAGCATATTCTTAACCAAGGTGACTGATTTTGTGGAGAATATTCCTGTTGATTCAGCCTGTGTTCTTGATTTGCCATCATCCTAGATGATGAAAAACCAAAGACCTAATTCCAAATCTCAGGAAGCCTACAGTGTAGCTTCAGGGATAAGACATGCCCCTGTAGTAAAGGAATAGAGCAAAACATGGCGGCAGGTAACACACTGAAGATAATCAAATACCCGAACTCACCTTTTTCTCACCGTCCCTTCTCTCAGCACATCCCATCCACACTGGAGTGTCTGAGCCGCTCCACCCTGCTCTGCTTCTCAGCTCTGGCCGTCATCTCCTACGTCACACCTGTGTTCCTCGTGGCCCTCTTGCCCCTGGCTGTGGTGTGCTACTTCATCCAGAAGTACTTCCGGGTGGCATCCAGGTGACGGCAGCACTTGTCTGGGGGTGAGGGTTGGGAGATGCTTTAATATAGGCACTTCTGTACTCTTATTAGAATCGTCAAGGTAGAATGTTCCCCCCAAAAAGGAAAATAAAAATATTCATATTCCACTATCCCAACATAACCATTTGTCAGCACACACGCACACCGCAGTTAATATCTGGACTCTTTCCTTGGGTGACACACTCAGGAATGGAACTGCTAGATCAGGGTCTATACACGCATCTGTGCCCTTCTTTCATTTTGCCAAAATACTTCCCAGGAGGGTTTTATGATTCCAGTGACCAGGCTGACCGCTGATGCATAAAGTCAGAGGGCACCTGATGTGAGGGATCTTATGGCAACCAGACCTCCCAGCCCACATGTGTCCAGAGCGTGTCTGGAAGCCTTGACTTGAGAGAGTCTCTCACAGCCGTTCTCATTGATCACATTCACCCTTGTGAGCCTTGGAGCCACACATGACTGTTTCCTACTCAAAATTTTCTAAGAATGTTCTCTAGGAAGTTCTTTCTGGGAGTAATTCTGTTAAGCTCATAGATTCAAATTTTTGTAGGGACAATTTTAAAGAACCTGTAGGCCAGTGTTCCTCAAACTGCCAATTACAACTTATCAGTGGATCATGAAATCAATATCATAGATCACAACCAGTACTTTTTTAGTGAAATGGAATAGAAAATATTAGACTGTATTCACATAGTAACAGTGGGCTTTGCTTCATGAAGCCCTTTTTTGGGTTGTGTATGGGTGTGTGGGTGCATGTGATAGAAAATGTATTTCTTACTAGGGGTTCTGGTCAGAAAGATTAAGCAGTCTCCCAAGTGTGCAAAGTTGGTTAGAAATGAGTGAAAATGCTGATTGGCAGTAATAATAATGATTAAATTTAGAGACATTTTGGCCACAATTACCTTGCCCACAAGGATCAAGATTTGTCTAAATGGCTTTTTGCCTGGATGATCCAAAATCCCCTGATACACATGAGGAACATAGTGCATTGATACTCACAAAATCACAGTCGCTTTTTAAACACTGTACAAGCTGTTCTACAAAGTTCATTTCTTCTGCCAGAGAAACTGCCCTGTTCCCCTGGCACCCACTCTGGCCCTAGAGATGGTTTGTCCAGGAAAAGCTGCTTCCTGCATCCCAATCTGGCCTCCCGGGCACTACCACGCTTGTCACAGGGCAGCTGTGGGGAGCAGGAGCAATTCTGTTGCCATGGAAACCATTGGCCTTTCCCTCTCCAGGAGCTCTTTAGATGCTAGCCTGTGACGTGCCACAGCCTGACATGGTTATTACGGAGGGGACTGAAAGCTTGGAGTTTGGTCTTCCTGTGCCTTTGACTAGTTGCCTTGAGGTTCAGGTTGCTAACCTGTGAAAAGGGAACTGGCCCTGCCTGCCAAGCCTTGCTGCAGAGCGAGGCTGTGCAGCAAAGCAAATGGACGGATGCAGACATGAGGTGGATGATGCTCGGGATAACAGTAACCATTCCAGCATGCTCTGTTTGGGCATCTACATAAATGATCTCATCCAGGCCTCAGGGTACCCTTGTCTTCCTTCTTTACAGGTGAGAAACTGAGGCCTAGAGAGGTGAAGCCATTTGTCCACACAGCAGCAGGAGGGTGGAGCTCGGATTCAGACCCAGGCTGAGCCCTGAGCTGCCCTCTTAACCATTCCACTCTGCTCCCCTCGCACAGGGACCTGCAGCAGCTGGACGACACCACCCAGCTCCCATTGCTCTCGCACTTTGCTGAAACTGTGGAAGGCCTGACTACCATCCGGGCCTTCAGGTACCAGACTCTCTGGGGGGCGTGGAGCCAGGCTCACAGGTCATGAGATTCTCAGGGTTCCACTTAGGAAGGCCCAGGATACCATCTCCCAATCCCTCCTCAGGCCCCAAGGTCGGTCCACCCAAGGGGTCAAGCCCAGTGGGCTCCAGCTGTGTGATTCAGAAAGGAGACTCTCAGCCTAGAGCCAAGCCCAGAGCCTCTGTGAACTAAGGCAGAAAAGAGGCAAGGCGAAGACAATTCCTCACATATCAGTGGCAGAAAGACCCTTACATGGGCCAGCCCTGAGGCTGTCTTTCATTGTGAGCCAAACACTATGCTGAGTACTTTACATACAGATCTCATTCATTCTGCACTGCACTCTGAGGTGGAAAGCTTGATTATTCCCATTTCTCAGAAAAGGAAATCAAGGTTCTGTGTAAGGTCCCACAAAGCCCAGACTTGAACCTGCTCATTCATTTGACAAACACTTACTGAGTGTTCACCAAGCCCCATGTCAGGCACTAAAAAGACAAAGAAAATCAGATAAGCCCCTGCCCTAAAGGCATTTACAGTCTGGGCTTTGAGCAAGCCCGAACAAACGCATGTGACAAGTACTCTGAAAGAAAGGGGGACACAGGCTGTGGGAGCTTAGAAGGGAGGCAGTCATGGAAGGCTTCATAGAGGAGGTGTCATCAACACTGGGACTCAAAGGGTAGGTGAGAGTTCACCAGGCTAGAGGAATTCCCCCAAAACTTTAGTGCCACCGCCATCGTCTTGCCACTCTGCGTTGTGATGTTGGGCTTGACAGGAGCATCAGAGGCTGTCTTGGGAGTGGAGGGGGCTGTTGCTCCCCACCTCAGTCTCTGATGTATTGGGGCATCTCTCCTTCAGACAGACAGCCCAGAGACCCCTGACCCAGATACTGGGGCTCTAGCCTCTAAGCCTCACCCAGAGAGTGATTCTCAGTTATTTTTAGGATGGCACAGCTGCGCAGAGCGTGACAGCAACCATGAAACACCAGCCCTGTGTCCAGGAGTGACCGTAGGGCTCAGGGACCAGCTGAGGGGGGTCCGAAGAGGCTTGCATCTCTTCCCTCCAACCCCCAAGGTCCAGCCGCAGCCCTGGGAGAGGTGCCCAGGCCCCTGGTGCAACAACACCGCAGCCCCTGTTCACTCCCTGGGGCATCTAGGGCTGGTGGGAGGTCCTCTTTGGGGTCTTGTCTGAGTAAAGCAAAGCGAAGCAGAGCTCTGCCATGTCTCTGCTCCCTGAACATCCCATGCTGCTATGCAATCCTGTGCTGTCTTCCCCATAGAAGCTCCCTGGATCCTGGCATGACTCCAGGGTTTCCTCCCAGCTTAATTCTCTTCTCAAGCCTGAACTTCCCTAGGTCCTTCAACTTCCAGGCCCCTCAACACCCCCATGCCTAGCCTCTACTGTAAGTTTTGGTGATGCTCCTCTTAGAATTGGTGCCCCAGAGGCCTTCGGGCTGGGCCTGGGGCAGAGAGATTGTGACTTTCCTAGAGTGGGCCAGATCCCCTCAGTGGATATCTGAGTGGATGCCAGCCTCCTGCAACTAGCCTCAGACCAAGCCTGCGGTCAGCCAGAGCAACTGCTGCCCGGGAAGCCTCCCACACCCAGCACTGACACAGTGGATGATTTTTAAATTTGAATGAAGGCCTTTTAAAATCATCCTGGATATGTTGAATTCATTGGCTTTTGCCCAGCAGCTGGCCCTGTTGAGAACTAACTAGCAATTATTGGTTGCACACTTCCCACGTGCCAGGCACTGTGCTCAGTGATGAATGCAAATTTTTTTAAATTGAAGTAAAGTCAGTTAAAATGTGTCAATTTCTAGTGTATAGCATAATGTCCTGATTAAACACACACACACACACACACACACACACATATTCGTTTTCATACTCTTAAATGAAGATTCTTGTGTTTAATCCTCACCAGAGCCTCATGACATGGGTAGGAGAAGCCACGTTCTACAATGAGGCTGAGTACCAACCCGAGGTCACACAGACAGTAAAAGCTGGTGCTAGGCTAGGAATCCAGCCCTGTCTCCCCTTCTCTTTTTATCTGGAGGCCCTGCTTTTTCCCCAAAAAGGTTTCAAGAGTACCTGACACTAAGTAGTTATTTCAGTCCATGTAGGAACTATTACTAATCCCATTTTACTGATGAGAAAACTGAATCTTGGTCCTGATAATACTCAGACTCCAGCTTGCATCTTTGTGGCCCCAAAGCTAGGCCTCTTTCCACATTCCTCACACCGCCACACACCCATCACAGAAGCACCCATTTCACACACACCCTCCTGCTCACCCTCCCCTCAGGCCAGTCACACACCCCTCAGACTCTTCCGTCATTCACACATGCACTCTCACATACACACTTTCAACACCCACTTATTCAATCAAACCCTCAGACATATGGCTTCACACTCCCCTCAGACACATCACCCCCCCCACACACATCCAGCCCGTGGCTGGGCAGTCACACCCTCTCACACCTCAGAGATTCACTTTGCTCCCCTCAGACATGTGGTTCAGACACAGGCCCTCCACCCAGAAATAATCAAAGCAGAACAAACACTTTCCAGGAGTGAAAAACAAATGCCCAACAAGACCCATCTTGAGTCCCTCTGAGTCCACCTCAGTTGTTTCCCTAAGACCATGCTGAGATGGCTTTCATTCATTCTTCCATTCATCATTAAACCAGTATACCTGCCCTTTCCTCTTGGCCTGGCCTAAGCCAGCCAGTTCTAAGGGGGTGGCCAAAGAGAGTGATACCAGGAGCCCAAGCAGTTCAGAGAAAAGAGGCAGATTTATACAAAGAAACACAAGGGAGAAAGTGTGAAGGGCACAAGGCACAAGGGCAAGAAAGCCTCCAGAGTTCCTTGTGCAGAGAGATCCCTTCTACCTTAGAGGGACGGTTCTATTCATTCACTCAACAAATAGTTATTGACAGCGCCAGGTGCTTGGGGTGCATTGGTGAACAAAACAGACATGGTCTCCATCCTCATGAAGTTAACAGTCTAGTGAGGGAAGTGGACAATAAAGTTAGAGAAATTAATACATGAGCAGAGATTATGAAACAGACTGGAGATGGAGAACAACAGACCAGGAAAAGCCACTCTGAGGACGTGCCATTTAAGGTAAAACCTGAAGGTTGAGAGGCGTTAGCCTTGGAAAGAGCAGAGGAGAAAGCCTTCCAGGCAGAGGGAATAGCACGTACAAAGGCCCTGGGGCAGGGAGAAGAAAGTTGGTATTGTCACAATACTGAATAAAGGCAAGTAAAGTAATAATTAAATTACATTCTTGTAATTTCTGTGGCTGCCACACAGTGAACGAGGGAATTTGTGGCATGGAAGGAGTCTGGTGGGGTTGGCAGGATCTGGCTCACACAGGCTCCTGGCAAGCAGGTGGTTCTTTATCCTAAAAGCCATTCACAGTCTTAGCAGGGAGAGATACGATGTAATTTATGATTTAGAAAGATTCTGCTGGCTACTGGGTGGAGAGTGGTCTGTAGGGAGGTAGCAGTTGGACCTATAAGGAAGCCGATGCAATCGTCCAGGTGAGTTTGCTTGGGCAGGAAGCTGGAGAGAGGCAGGCAGAGGCAAGAACTATCTTGCAGGTAGAAATAAGAGAACTTTCTGAGGGACTGGATGTGAATCCAGATGATTCCTGGGTTTCCTGCCTCAGCAACCGGTGAGTAGAGGCACCCTTTATTGTAACGGGGGAGCCCTGCAGAGAACAGTTCTTGGGGTGAAAACAAGAGTTTGAAGGAAAAAAAAAAAGTTTGAAGGAGATGGCCCTCTTGACAGGATTGAAAAAGTAGAAAGGAGCTGAGAAGGCATTCCAGGGAGGAATGGCAGGTATAAAGTGGCAGAGGTGGTATGTCTGGGGGCTGCTGATGTCCAGGTGCCCCCACCCCCTTGCAGGTAAGGAGAGTCTGGGGGGTTCTATGGACCAAAATTATCCCCCCTCACCTTCCTCAACCTCCCTGCAGGTACGAGGCCCGGTTCCAGCAGAAGCTCCTTGAATACACTGACTCCAACAACATCGCCTCCCTCTTCCTCACGGCTGCCAACAGGTGGCTAGAAGTCCGCATGGCAAGTGCCCCCACCCCTACCCCGGGCCCCAGGACAGGGGCTTCTGACAGGGCTGTGGAGCCGGAGCAAGTGTCAGCCAGGGACCAGAGGGTGGGAAGAGAGGATGGATACCAGCCTGTGTGTGCACATGGGGTGGGCGCCGAGCCCTCCTGCTTCTCCCAACCCTGGTGGTCCTCCCTGTGTCTGACCTGAGCTTCCTTTTCTCAGTATTACTGCCTGGGGGCTTGTGAGTCTGAGATATGTGCTAGTGGGTCATATGACATGTGTGGGATGACTGGTGAGGCATGCGTGTTGGGGCTGGGGGCTGGGAGTGGGAGGGGGTAGAAGCTGTGGGTACACTTTATCTCCTAGGGCCTCAGCCTTTACAGGCCTTCTGTGTGTCTGACGATGTGTACGTGTGTTTTGGAGCTGGAGTTGAGTCTCAACTGAGCTGCTCTCTGCCCTGAAGGGAGTGAGGTGGGTGGGGGACACTGTGGCTTCAACCCCTGAGGGCCTAGGCCAGCTCCTCTCCCTCTGCAGGAGTACATTGGTGCGTGTGTGGTCCTCATCGCAGCTGTGACCTCCATCTCCAACTCCCTGCACAGGGAGCTCTCCGCCGGCCTGGTGGGCCTGGGCCTCACCTACGCCCTAATGGTGAGTGGCAGCAGGAGGGCCAGGGCAAGGGTCAGAAGGAATGCCAGGGCACCTTCCCGACGGAGACACCCCCAGGCCTTACCCCAGGGACCAGGCGGGCAGGAGGGCTTACTGTAGGTCCCTGCCCCTCCACCCGGGGCCTGGGCTACAGAAGGGTGGTGCGTGCGTGCGTGAAGAGCCGCATTCATCGTAACCCCTAAACCGCTGAACAGCCAGCAGTGGGCGCAGAAGGCATCCTCAGCTGTAAGAAGGGCCATCCCGGTGGCCAGGGATAGGACTGAGTGATCACTGACTTTGGCTGGCTACTCCCCACAGGTCTCCAACTACCTCAATTGGATGGTGAGGAACCTGGCAGACATGGAGATCCAGCTGGGGGCCGTAAAACGCATCCATGGGCTCCTGAAAACTGAGGCGGAGCGCTACGAGGGGCTGCTGGGTAAGGGGCCCAGGGTGGGGGTGTTTGGGTTGAGGGGGACACAAGGGGCCCGGGGGTAGGGTGGCACCCCTGGATACCAGCTGTGGCCCACGCCTGGCAGCTGACCCCCAGCCTGGCCCCTAGCACCGTCGCTGATCCCAAAGAACTGGCCAGACCAAGGGAAAATCCAGATCCAGAACCTGAGTGTGCGCTACGACAGCTCCCTGAAGCCAGTGCTAAAGCATGTCAATGCCCTCATCTCCCCCGGACAGAAGGTAAAGGGGTGGGGAGGGCATAGGGCTCGACAGCCTCACAGTCACCTCGTGGCCCTCTGGCCCTCCAGGCCTTGTGCCCATTCAGACGCCCCAGTCTCCCAGCCCAGGGCCCCTCACAATAAGAGGCTTAGCCCTCCTCTCCCTCCCTCCTTCCCTCTCCCCTTCTCCTCCTGCTGCCTTCACTCACCCACCAAGGAGACAGACACCCTAGACTCCCCTGGCTTAGAGGAGCTTGGTCAGGCCTTCCCTGCAAATGGTTGGAGGCTCTGCCAGGACACTGGCCCCTGAGCTTCAGAGCAGGGGCCTCGGGGAAGAGGGTGAGGCTGCCTTGTCCTGGGGAGGGAGCCCCTATCTGGCACTCCCATCTGACTGTGATTCCCTCCTCACTGCCCCTCTGCTCTGACACTGCCCCTCTCCCCACTCTCCCTCTCTGTCTCTCACTTTGCCATTGTCTGTGGCTGGCTGTCTCACTATCTCTGACCTTTAGATGTACCTCTGTCCCTTCCTCTGGCTCCTCCCATCTGTCCCTGCTTCTCTTATCCTTCTACATCAGCATCTCTGTTTCTGTATCGGTCCCTTATTGTCATTTCTGTTGGTACCCATGGGCCAGGAAGCAGTGGGGTCAGAGATGACTCCAGTTGAAGGTGGGACACACAGATACATCCCTGTACACCACACCCAGCCACCCCCATGCCCTCTTGCCGCACCCAAGCAATAGACACCAGTACCTCAGCTCCCCTACAGATGTGTGCCAGGCACAGCCATGCCCACACCCAGCCAGGCAAGTAGGAGCCCCATCTGGACTCACTACCAGAAACAAGCCCAAACCGCAGGTCCAGCCCTGGCTAAAGAGAAGCTGCTCAGAAAGCCAGGCCAACAAGAGCTGCTGGGACCTCCATGCCTATATAGCCCAGAGCCAGCATTAGAGGCTCCTGGCCACCCCAGGTCCCCACAGCATGCCTGCCCCTCTCTTTCCAGATTGGGATCTGTGGCCGCACAGGCAGTGGGAAGTCCTC
This sequence comes from Camelus bactrianus, assembly GCF_048773025.1. Taxonomy (NCBI): domain Eukaryota; kingdom Metazoa; phylum Chordata; class Mammalia; order Artiodactyla; family Camelidae; genus Camelus; species Camelus bactrianus. The sequence continues at coordinate 35,980,211 of NC_133548.1, forward strand.
CTTCTCTCTCGCCTTCTTCCGCATGGTAGACATGTTCGAAGGTGAGTTGTAGGACAGGTACCCCTCATGTACCCATGCCTGGGTATGATCAGACGTCTCAGGAAACCCAGCAATCACTGCCTTCACCTGCATCATCATGAGGACCCAAGTCCCGGGCGGACCCTGTCCCCAGCACCACCATCTCCCCGCTCCTTGGTGCCCCACCTGTGACACTGTCCATACGCAGGGCGCATCATCATCGATGGCATCGACATCGCCAAACTGCCGCTGCACACCCTGCGCTCGCGCCTCTCCATCATCCTGCAGGACCCCGTCCTCTTCAGTGGCACCATCCGGTGAGCCCCAGCACCCCGCGAGGCCCACCCCAGCCCGGCTCCTCCGGATCTGGGGCACAGAGAGGATGGGGTGGGCGAGGTCAGGAGCCTCCCTGGGCAAGCAGCCCTGTTCCAGCTCTGGCAGTAAGAACGGGTGCTGCTTCTTCAGAGCTTCCTCTCATGCCTTTCTCTTTCCCATGGGGCCTAAGCAGATGCTGGTAAGCTTCCCCCAACCCTCAGGCCTGGGAAGCTTCCCTCCACCCATGCCAGCACCTTGCTGCCCCCTTCCGGCCAGGACCCCAAGTCAGTCATTTCCCACTCACTGCTCCCTTCACCAGCCTCGGCCTCTGGTCGTCTCTTCCTGCTCCCCTCCCTAAAGGGGCTTTCTGTGTCACCCTCCAGATTTAACCTGGACCCAGAGAAGAAGTGCTCGGACAGCACGCTGTGGGAGGCCCTGGAGATAGCCCAGCTGAAGCTGGTGGTGAAGGCGCTGCCCGGAGGCCTCGGTAACTACTCCTGGCTGAACACTGTTCGGGCACTAAAGGGCGCCTGTGAGGGCCAGGGAGGGAAAACTCACACCTGTGTCTTGGCTTTGCCCAGAGTTTAGAGTCTAGGATCCAGTAGGACCTCAGGGACCATTAAGTTCTACTTTTCACCATACAGGAGCTCAGAGAAGTCAAGTGACTTGTCCCAGATCACACAACTCATCAGTTCAGGATCTGGCCTCTCCTGCAGGGCACAGCGGGGACAGTAAGGGTCAACGTGAGATAGAGCTTGCAAGTCCCAGATACCATGATGATATATTCAGCCCTGCCCTCCCCATCCACCTGCCTGCTCAGTTCTGCCCTGAGGAAGGAGAGGACTCAAGGGGAAATCACAAGCCCGGGTCACTCATCAAGGCCACTGGGAAGACTTTGCTCCCACCCTGGCAGTCAGCAGAGCTTTGTAGTATCTGCTGTAGCCGCCGGGGTGGTGGGGGCCGGCCAAGCCTTGGCTTCAGAAAATCACCCCCTCAAGGCCCACACACATCCAGAACGTAGACACTCCATTCTCATGCTCCTCCTAGAACTGCCCGGGGCCACAGCGGCGCATAACTCCAGGGGGCGCTCTTTTCTTTGTAACTCCTGCACATGGCCCCTGTTGTATAAGGTGCAGCAACCTTGTGCACACCTGCACCCACAGCACACACCTACATATTTGCCCCAGTACACACATTTCCTGACACCCACAAGCCACTCCATCCACTAAACTCACGACACAGGATTAATTCAGGCCTGCTCTGCCTCCCTGGGGCTGTTTACAGATGCCATCATCACGGAAGGAGGGGAGAACTTCAGCCAGGGCCAGAGGCAGCTGTTCTGCCTGGCCCGGGCCTTTGTGAGGAAGACCAGCATCTTCATTATGGACGAAGCCACGGCTTCCATCGACATGGCCACGGTCAGTACTGGGCATACCCGTAGGGTGGGGGTTTTGGAGAGGGTTTTCAGGGGCTGTTAGGATGAAGTTTGCACAAAGCGGTCCTGAAACTCAAGTCACCTTTAACATCAAGGGTCATTTGGAGTGAAAATAAGGTGAAAGGCTGGGGGACCCTCAATCCAGCTAGTCTTAGGGCATGTTCGTAACAAATATATACACAATGGACCCACACACTTCACAACCATTCCCACAACACAGCATACCCAGACACACAACACACACATTTGCACACAGCTGAACTCCCAAGAGGCTGAGCCAAGCCCCTGAACGCTGGGAACCTGGTCGGTCCTGTGGGGACTAGGGCCAGAGGGAGGTGGTGGGGCTAGGGTTGGGATCAGATGAGAGCTGGGCCACAAACCTGGGCCCCACATCCCCAAAGCCAGACCAAACCCCATCCTCTGGGCAGATGAGCCAACAGCTACTGCTCCCACCTGGCAGGAAAACATCCTCCAGAAGGTGGTGATGACGGCCTTCGCAGACCGCACTGTGGTCACCATCGCGGTAAGGGGCCCACTGATTGGGTGCGGGGGGACACCCAGAGAGAGGGCTGGCCTCCTGGGGCTGTCATCAGTGGGCAGCCTCTTGGCTCACCTACACCTGATAATTAAGAGAAAGCCCTGGGGCAGTGCAGGGCAAGGAGTCTGGTGGGCTTGCTGGGAGCCTACATTGCAGGATTTGGGGTGTAGGAGGGTTTGCACCTGCACGTCCCTCAGACCTCTCCTCTTTCTCCGCGTTCCAAGGTCCACCCGGTCCCAAAGGCCCTATGGACTAGGCTAGAGTTACTTCTCCATAGGAAATGGGAGATGGGGGGTGTTGGAGGATCTCCTCATCTTGAAGCCTGGAGGTGGGGGCAGAGCTGAGACGTGGTGAGGGAGAGAGTGGCATTAGCAGAGGGAAGGCTGGAGGCACAGCCACTGGGGAAAAGGCAGCCACCACAGATAAGGCGTTCTGGCCACAGGCTGCAGGAGGGATGCCCTCAGCTGCCCCCGCCCTTCCCCCACCACCCTGACAGCCCCTCCCTGCCCTGCCCAGCACCGTGTGCACACCATCCTGAGTGCAGACCTGGTGATTGTCCTCAAGCGCGGTGCCATCCTTGAGTTCGACAAGCCAGAGAAGCTGCTCAGCCGGAAAGATAGCATCTTCGCCTCTTTTGTCCATGCAGACAAGTGACCTGCCCGCCCAAGTGCCCCACCCTGCCCACCTCCCACCTGGACTTTCTAACTGTAAATCACTTGTAAATAAAGAGATTGATTATTTCCTACCGGAGGCCATGGGTCTGGGGGGCAGGGACGTGGGCAGGTCCTGTGGAAGCAGCAGACCCCAGGAAGCTGTGTGAGTGTGGGCAAAAGTGTGTCTCCTCATCTTGAAACGAGGGCTGTCTAAGTCTGCAGGGTTGTATTAGTCTCCCGCAACAAAATACCGCAGACTGGGTGGCTTAACAAGCAGAATTTTTTTTCTCATGATTCTGGAGGCTGGAAGTCCAAGACCAAAGTGTGGCAGGTTTGGTTTCTCCTGAGGCCTCTCTCCTTGGTTCCAGACAGCCACCTTCTCGCTGCGTCCTCACATGGCGTTTCTTCTGCGTGCACGTCCCTGGTCTCTCTCCTTATTAGGGTACCAGTCATATTAGATGAGGCTGCACTCCTATGACCTCATTTAACCTAATTACGTCTTCACTGGCCCTGTCTCCACTGTATAGTCACACTGGGGGGCGGGGGCTCCATCATATGAATTTGGCAAGGGAGGCAAGTCAGTCCTTAACAAGGTTATAGCATTTTTTGTGATTATCTCATCAGATTGAATACTTGGGTTAAAATTGTGGGCCCCCGAGTACCCTGGATTATCGCTATTTCCATTACAAATGACAGGAACCCAACTCAAAGTGACAAATAAAAACTGGAATTTGTTGTCCTGTGACTGAGAAGGCCATGAGGTGTACTACTTCCAGGAGGTGCTGGATCCAGGTGTTTGTTTGGATTCCATCTTCCTCTCCATCCCCCATGACAGTTGGCCACTAGCACGTCCAGCTTACACCCTATGCCTCTGAAAAAGAGATGCTCTTCCCCAGTAGTTCCAGCAAAAATCTTGAGAGCAAATCTCAATGGACCAACTTGGGTCACATCCTCACCCTCACCCAATCACTGTGGTCAAAAGGCTGGAATACACTGGCAAAGCCTGAATTACATGTCCCTGTCTCCATCTCACACATAGGGGCATTCAGGATGGCTGTTCAGAGGGAAAGCACAGTACATATACCACAAGTCAGCCAGGTAGTGACTGGGAGATGCTGGGGCCCAGACACTGTGGAAACTAAGATAACCGCTGTCCCTCAGACTCCCATCAGAAAACAGGAGTGCACACCTGCTCTCAGCCAAGAAATAATGGGTGATCATTTACATATCATTTTATTATTGTTTACATGTTGCCTTCAGTATTGGCTGTACCAGGTCCTGGGGTGTAGACCCAGGAGTCTTGGGCCTGTGCCCTCTTCTTCCCAATGTAAGGAAAACCATCAGTCATTGGAAGAGGCCCAGCAGAGTCCCTTCTGTCTGTTCCAGGAGCCAGAGGAGCTCAGGAAGGGGGTGCTCTGTGAGGACTGGCAGGCTGCCTGGGAGAGGCAGGATTTGAGTTGGGTGTGGGAAGGATGGGAATTAGATAAGTAGAGAGTTAGAGAAAAGGGCCCAAGGGGAAGGAGAGCCTTGAATGCCAAGACAAGGAGTCTGGGACGAGCCTATGCACAAAAGGGAAGTGGAAAAGGTTTTTGAGTGAGAAAGGACTTGACAAGTGCAGTGTTTGGGGGAAATGAGTATGAGGAGGTGTAGGATGGAGTAGAGCAGGAGGCTGAGCCCTTTGGGAGTGGGGCTCATCCTCCTGGAAAGGGCAGAGCTGAGAACACCTGAGGCCTCAGGGCCACACTGAGGCAGATCCTGGCTTTTCTAGCTCTTGAGATGCCTCTGGGGGCCCAGCAGCTCCCTCCACTGTTGGGCCTCCCAGGAGCAGAGCCTGGGGAGGGAGAATGGAAGTAGCAGGGGTAGGGCACTGCCCACACCAAGGCCATCCCAGACCAAACCTCCCTATAGCACGCCTGGTGGTTGGCCAACCTTAACTTGGATACCCTACACACCTGGGTCATTTCTGGTTATTAGAACTGACTCTTCAATATATGAAATCAAAGCCTGCCTCTGTTCTACTCAGTGTCTATACTAGTTCTATACTTTGGGACACACAAAATAATTAGTCCATCCACCTTGAACCCCAGGATTTCTGCAGTAGTACCCAAATTCCCTGGGAAGGCTCTCCAGTGTTCTTCTTCTGATGGCTGAACAGTTGCAGTTGTTCCAGAAGTTTCCTGTGTAACTGTGTCTCCTTGAGCTCCCCACTCTGCTCATCCTGTTTTCCCCCTTCCCACGCTAAGCACTGCACCTCGGATAATATAGCCCAAGATCATTTTTACCATGAGTAGTAGTGTTCACTTTGCCTGAAGGTGGGTATCGGAGAAAAAGAGGAAAACTCAATATGAAAACTACATTCTGTCCCACTGTGGTCCACACTCCCACTGTCCCTATCTTTCCAGCCCCTACTTTAAGCCCTCACGCCGACAAATGAACACACATGGGTCTGGGGTTTCTCCATAAGGACTTGAGCCGAAGAGAGGGAGTGGGGCCATTACTGCTACAATAACAGAGATCTAGCAGGCTTTCTCTCCCACCTGAGGATTGGGGGGCAGACCTTGATCCCAAGCCACAGGGATGGGATGCCTGTGATAGAAACACCACTCATGTTCAGGCTAAGGGCTTAGGACCCCCAGTGCACAAATCAGCCCTAAAACAGCCCCTCAGACAGACCCAGGTGCTTCCCATTATCTATGATAGAAGAAATGAGGCTGTGGGTGAAGGAAGTGTAAAGCAAGGGCCAGCTCAAACCCTCTTTAAAAATGCAGGGGTGGGTTTGGGTATGGGGTCATGACTGAGAAGGTGCAACCACCCAGGGTTCTGGACTGCAGCATCTAGCATCCCCTGCAGTGGGCGTTAAACTATGTTTCTACACCTACTAAGATACATTTATTTTCCGTGGAGTTCATGGCTTGCATCAGATTCTCAAAGGATCCGTGACCCAGAAAAGATTAAAAGCATCTCCAAAGAGAAGAAGCGATCAGTTGAGAAGTCCTCGTGCCATCTCCCCCAGTCACCAGGTTGCTGACACAGCCTCTCGGTGCCTCCTTTCCTTGGGACCCCGCAAAGTCAAGTGCTGGGAGGTTGATATTGACCCAACTGAGGATGGGAAAATTGGGGGAGGGGAGCCAGGGTGATGAGGGTACCGGTTCCAAGACTAAGAGGGCGGGTGACGACTCCCTTCACGTCCCACCCCCGGCCCCGCTCCGCCCTAATTTTATAGCCTGTGGGCTGGAGAAACCTTTCGGTCCATCTGATTGGGCAAATTCCCAAGGCCAAACTGTGAGCCGGGAGGAAGAAGGCGGCGGAGAGGTGAATGGCGAGGGGCGGGACTTGCGCCTGTGCCCGCCCGCCCTCCAGCCCAGGAATAGGTCGGGCTCCCCCTGGCGGCCCCTGGCCCCCACTCCACGCCTCAGGAGCCCAGTGCCCTCAATCTTCCACCCCACCTAGCACAGGTCGGTATCCGCGGGCCAACTGACGGACAGACGGACAGGAGGGCGGCCCGCCGCCAGTGCCCGGGCAGCAGGAGGGGGAGGGGAGGCGACGACTGCGGCTTGAGGAGCAGGAGCAGGTGCTGCGGCGACAAGCGGGCGGGGCAAGGACGGAGCGACGGCTGGGGCGCGGCGCCGGCGTGCTTGCGGCGGCGGGGAGCCGGGAGGCCGGGACTCCGAGTGAGCCCCGCCAGGGCGCGCTGGGGGCGAGGGGATCTGGAGTGGAGCTGGGTGGGGTGGTGACTCTGGAGGGCGCAGGATCCCAAGGAGACAAGAGAGGACGAGAGCTGGAGGGGGTTTCGAAGAGCGGCGAAAGCTCTACAGGGCGTTGGGTAGGAAAGAGGGAGCATTCCTGGAGGTGAGACGGTATGAAACTGGAGCTTGGAGGGGAGCCTGGGGCAGAAATGGGCGAGATGAGAGACACAGTATGGGTTGTGTGAGGTCTGGTCAGTTGGTAAGACTCGGAGGTGTGACGTTCCCAGGTGGGAGAGGCAGGTTGAGAAGGAAGGCTGGGAGTGGAGAAGGGGTCCTAGGGAGATGTCCAGGGGTGGTCAGAGGGTGGAGGAGAGTTGAGCTGAAATCTAATGCCAAGTGAGGAACAGGCAGAGTGGGGGGTTCACTAGGCAGTGGGCAGGTGGGTTGAGGTGTGAGGCTGGTATAAAGAAGTGAAGCAGGGGCCAGGTGGATGTGGGGATGAGGCTGGTTGGGGAGGCATCTCAAAAGTGAGGCCAGCGCAGACTGAGGTTGGTCCCAGAGAAGGAATCCCACAGTAGGTCCTAAGCTTGGTCAGGGGGTTCCCCCCATGGGGGAAGCCTCTCCCTGGTGGTTGCTGGAGCCATGCTGTCCCGCAAGGGCATCATCCCTGAGGAGTATGTGCTGACAAGGCTAGCAGAAGACCCTGCAGAACCCCGGTACCATGCCCGTGAGCGGAAGGCCCGCTTCGTGTCCAAGAATGGCAACTGCAACGTGGCCCACAAGAACATCCGGGAGCAGGGCCGCTTTCTGCAGGACGTGTTTACCACCCTGGTGGACCTCAAGTGGCCATACACGCTGCTCATCTTCACCATGTCCTTCCTGTGCAGCTGGCTGCTCTTTGCCATGGTCTGGTGGCTCATTGCCTTCTCCCATGGTGACCTGGCCCCTAGCGAGGCCCCTGGCGACGGTGCCACTGTGCCCTGTGTCACCAGCATCCACTCCTTTTCATCTGCTTTCCTTTTCTCCATTGAGGTCCAGGTGACCATTGGTTTCGGCGGGCGCATGGTGACAGAGGAGTGCCCTCTGGCCATCTTGATCCTCATTGTGCAGAACATCGTGGGGCTCATGATCAATGCCATCATGCTGGGCTGCATCTTCATGAAGACTGCCCAGGCCCACCGGCGGGCCGAGACCCTCATCTTCAGCAAGCATGCAGTCATTGCCCTGCGCCATGGCCGCCTCTGTTTCATGCTGCGTGTGGGCGACCTCCGCAAGAGCATGATCATCAGCGCCACCATCCACATGCAGGTGGTGCGCAAGACCACCAGCCCTGAGGGCGAGGTGGTACCCCTCCACCAGGTGGACATCCCCATGGAGAACGGTGTGGGTGGCAATAGTATCTTCCTGGTGGCACCCCTCATCATTTACCACGTCATTGATGCCAACAGCCCGCTCTATGACCTGGCGCCCTGTGACCTGCACCACCATCAGGACCTTGAGATCATTGTCATCCTGGAAGGCGTGGTGGAAACCACGGGCATCACCACCCAGGCACGCACCTCGTACCTGGCCGATGAGATCCTGTGGGGCCAGCGCTTTGTACCCATCGTGACCGAGGAAGATGGCCGCTACTCCGTGGATTACTCCAAGTTTGGCAACACCATCAAAGTGCCCACGCCGCTCTGCACGGCCCGCCAACTTGATGAGGACCCAAGCCTGCTGGATGTCCTGACCCTTGCCCGTGGGCCCCTGCGCAAGCGCAGCATGGCTGTGGCCAAGGCCAAGCCCAAGTTCAGCATCTCTCCAGATTCCCTGTCTTGAGCCCTGCTCCCTTGGGCCCTCCTCCGCATGTGTGTGTGGGGCAGTGTGGCATGGTATGTAGAGCGGATGTGGTGTGGACCCCTTGGCCAGGCCCGGACCTGGTGTGATGCTAGGCCCTCCTCAGCTCTGCCTTCCTGCCTGCTGCTCGCCCAGGGTGTTACAAGGAACTTGTCACTACGCTATTTCTGGCCTCAGCGGGAGCCTGTACTGGGTTATTTTTGTCCCTGCTCCTCCCAGCCCCAAGTCAGGACTGGCTCATCTCCCTCCTGCTGCCCCAGGCTGGGGGAGCTGTGGGAAGTATCAGGTCCTAAAGCTGGGTCTCCATCTAGTCCTGGGCCCCCACAACCAACTGGCTGCAAGCTGGGCAGGTGGCTGGGGGAGAAGAGTCCCCAGATTGGAGGACTGCTGTTCTATGTCTGTGGCCCCAAGAGATGCCTGTGGTCAGGCTGCAGCCCGTACCTGGTCCCTGAAAAAAGCGATGGATGAAAGGGTGGGCCCAGCCTGTTGGGGAGGTCAGTCAGTGTGGGAGCACAGTCCAGCCGGCGGGTTGGAGGTGTGGAGCCTACACAGGCAGGCTGGGGCTGACAGGGCTCCCTTCCACCCGGCAGGCTCAAGCAGGAAGGACATGTCACCAGAAGATTCAGCTTGCTGAGCTCTGCTCAGGCACAGGGAAGGGGAGATGGGCCCCTGTGCCCCTCACCCTAAGGCTTCTTCACTGAGGGGCTCCCTGGGCTGCTCCCTTTCTGTCCCCTGCCCTGGGGAGCAGGAGTGGCTGGGGCAGACCCTGGAGTGCCAAGCTGAAAGAGGCTGAGGAGAGGCCAGGGGTCTGTGTCCACCACACTTGACAGGCCTCAGACCATACTCTGGTCCTGGCTCCCCACCCGTGGCTGCCACTCACTTGGTCCAGAAGCCATGGAAGGTCTTTGGGTTGCTAGAAAAGGAGATGCTGGAAAGCTCAGGATCGTGGGGTGTGGGCGAGATCCCCAAGGCAAAGAAGCCCTTGGTCCTGACAGGCCTGACCCCAAGCTGGACTCTTGGAGCAGTGCTGTGTGTACTTGCCCAGAATTTTGTCTTCTCCATTGTCAATAAAGCTTCTCCCTTCATGATCTCAACTCTGAACTCTTCTTGTTGGTGGGCAGGGAGGGCAGGGGCTGGCAGCTACCAGCCCACATTCCAGAGGTGCCATATTCCTGGGAGACCAGGAAAGGGACCTGGGGCTGGTCCTCTTCCCCTCATTCAGAGAGACTTTTCCTTTCTGCCTCAGGTAGCCCAGCCCTGCCAGCCTGTCTGACTATCTCTCCTGGGCACCCACCAGACTTATAGCCCTGGGCCCTGCTCCACTCCCAGGGATCTGCTGGAAGGCAAGGGAGCTCAGGGAGAGAGGTGGGGATGTCATGTGCATTAGTGTGGTGAATGGAGCATAAGCTCTCAAAATAACTGTCTGAGTTCCTATCCTGGCTCTAGCTCTAAGACCTTGGTCACATAACTTAATCTTTCTGTGCCTCAGTTGCCTCATCTATAAAGTGGGGATACTAATAGTACCTACCTCATAGAACTGTTGTGGGAGTAAGTGAAAAGCATATGTCAAATGCTTAAGTGCCTCGTTCTAAATAAGTGCTCAGTAAATGTTAACTCTTGTGACTGCTGTTGAATCAGCGACATGATGAGACAACTGAGCAAGCGAATGTTCAGAGAGAAGGTGCTATTATATGTCCCCTGGTGATGAATTTCTCTGCCTGGTCTTCCTTTCTACACAAGACCCCCTCCCAGCTCAGACCTTGATGACAGGAGACATGTAATATCCCGTTACCTGTGCTTTTTGTCTCCATCTCACCTGCAGTCCTTCTGCCACGCAGCCACCAGAGTGGTCTTATTAAAAGACATCATTCCCTCCCATGTCAAGTGCCTCCGGTTGTTCCCCATCAACTTCTGCTCAAGGCTAGGCCCATGATTTCAGGCTTGGTCAATGTTGTATGCAAGGAGGGGCTACTGAGGCTGCCAGAGGAGAGGGTGGTTGCACAGGGTCTTGGCCAGAGAACAGGGAGCTGTAAGGCTGGAAAGCAGGCCTTCCTACCTCTGAGCTTCTGCTTACGTTATTCCCTTTGCCTGGACTGCCCATTGCTGCCTGTTGAAATCCATAAAAATCCAGGTCAAATGATGCCTCTGTGAAGCCTTCCCTGATTCCTTTGGAAAGTGACGGTCCCCTCCCTACCTCTGTACTTGTGAGCATTCTCCTTTTGCCTGTGTTGATGTTTCTGTCTCCCATCCTCAAGTCCATGGCTCCTTGACGCCAGGGACTTTGCCTAATTCAGTACTGTGACTGGCACTGAGTAACTGTCAAGTGAATGAATGAATGAATGAATAAGTGATGGACAGTGTACAGGACAACAAGCCAGGGTCATTGCTGCAGTTTGAGGGCTTTGGTTGGATCAGTGAGAGTTTGTCCCAGGCTACTCCAGCGGCAGGACTGAAGGGCCAGAAGCTGCTGGCCCGGGCTCCAAGATGCTCCTTCCTTGCACTCACAGTCTCCCAACATTGATTCCCTTCCTTGCTGAGCTAACCTGTTTCTGGTTTAGAGGAAGAAGGGACAAGAAGCTACTCAGTCATCCCAGAGTTCTAGGGACAATGCTTGGCTCTTGGGTCTCAGCTTGGATGTCTTTAAAACCAGGGGCAGGGGCTTCGCTAATGAGGAGCCTCTGGGCAGCACCATCCTCCGGGCCCCATCCAGAGTAACCTTCCTTCACCCCCACATGTACCTTACGCACTGGTGACTGTGAACCAGCAGAACTGAGGTCCCAGCGCCACCTGCTGGCCACAGACAATACCTACTTGGTCCCAGAAAATCAGGGCTACTGGTCCTATGCTTTCAACTCTGAGAGACCCCAGCCTTAAGGCTTAGCTCGGGGAGGAGCTGAAAACCTCCAGGCATGGAGGGAGTGGCTGTATCAGACCTTCTGAGACCCCCCCTTGATGTTCTTGCCCACTGACAGTGCTCCCTCCAACTTGAGGCACCCACTCTTTAAGGCACTGGCCTAAACAGCACAAGGGAGCTCCCCTGAGCTCTGCTCAGCCCAGCAGAAACTGCTGTGAGAATTCTGTTTCTAACAAAAATAGGACAGCATTGGGCATCACATGAGAGCAGACAGAGCAGTCCAAGCTTGTCCACACCCTGTGCACAGAACTGGTCTCCTCCAGGCCCCTCCAAGAAGGAGAAGGGTATATCCCATGTCACTGTGGTCCAGTGCTGAGGGAGGCACTGTTCTCTGAGTTTACAGATGAGGAAATGGGATTAGAAGTAGTGTTAACTCACCAAGATCTCACGGCTAGTAAGTGGCCAGCCCAAGATTTGGGCCCAAGTCTGTCTCCTGCCAAAGCCCTGCTCCTTACTCGCTGCTGCATGGTCCCAGTGACCTGAGTGTCACCTTTTACTAGGAGTGCCACCTTGCTCTCAAGTGTCAAATACACCACTGGGGGACAGATGTCTCTAGACCAAGAACAAGAGGAAAGTGTAACTCAGGAAGATAACAGATTTGAGATTGACGGCACGCTCAGCTATGGTAAGTGACAGCATGGATCACGTCAAAAACACCAAGGTAGCCAGAGGTACCTCACCATGTGTATGATGAACCCTCCATCTTCTGCCTTCTTGCAAGAGGACTGGTGTCCTTACCTTCCAGGCTACTGTCCCCATGCCAGTGAGTTAGTAGTGTAGACTGATGGGGCACATCTGCCACTCCTGTCTGTCCCCAACTCACACCAGGTGGTGTGACATTCATCCTGGGCCTCAGTCCTGAGCTCAACAGGGGAGGGAAGCCAAGCCACCCTCTTCCGGTAGTGAAACGGAATTGCCAGTCTGGAAAAACAAGCCCATTAGCCATACCGGAAACCTGCTCAGGCCTAGTAATGCCCATGGATTTGGCATCTCCAGCCAGTCACCACGTAGCCCACATGCGGCCCACAAAGATGACCCTCTGGCCTCTCTGCCGGGGAAGACTCACCCAGCTCCTACAGAACTCACTCTTCTCAGGTAAGCATCCTCCCAGCTTTGTTCTGCTCTCAAGTTCCTCTGTAACATCTTTTCTTAGGGAGAACTTTCCTGGGGAGCTTGCTGCAAGAAGCAGAGCAGCCCTGGCTCCCCTCATACTTCTGTGCTCACCTCTGAGGTCTCCCCAGGTCCAGTGTCAGACCCTTTATTGTACCAAGACTTTGGGGAAGAAGACATGCATGCTGCTGACCCCTGACTGGGGCAGGCCTGACGAACAACAGATCTGTTTCAACTTGTAAAGAGTTGGGGAAAGGCCGAACAATGGGATTAAAGTCAGAACTGGGTTCCAGAGAGTGGGTCTGCTGCACTAGAATCTAGATTACTGGTATCCTCTCTGCCAGGTCCACCTGCTTGGGGCATTGCATATTTTCATGGGAAGAGAAGCAAGCGTTACCTACACCGTACTCTTTTTCCATTTGGGGCAGGCCCAACTCTGGAGTGATGTGAAAGGCAGGCCACCTAGACTGGCCAACTTGCGTATAGGAGTGTGAACTTCTATCTTTCGCCCACCCTTAGGTCCTTCCAGGCACTGATGCCAATGAATGGAGCAGTGAAACAAAGCGCATATGCAACTACAGTTTATTATGTAGCCCTGCCTCTGTGTACTCTTTACTGCATTTGATCAGTTTTTCTCATAATGCCATCATAACTGGGGAAGGGAAGATACTCCAGGGTAAACCAGAGAGAAGTAAATGTGTACAGTTCTGACTGAAGCTTTGACGCAGGTCTGGTATCTGTGAAGGGAGGAAGAAGGGGTGACTGGGTAGCAAGAGTCTCAGATGACAGGGTTTCTCCAAGAAAGTCTCAGCCACCAAAGGGAACAACAGGGAACTCCGAAGATTCCTGCCATGCTCAGCCATTGGCTAGCCAGGGAGAGCATGGCATAAGCTCGAAAACTACAGCAGATCCCTGAGATGCCACAGCTGGAACACGGTGGCTGAGTACACTCTTCACAGCAGGCTGTCTCTTGAAGAAGGTCTCAGCAGCACATCTCTGTGGCTTTTGGGTCAAAATGCAACTTCCTGAGGAGCTGTATCAGTCAGCTTTTACTGTGTAACAAGCCACCCTATAAAGCAGTGGCTTTGAAAGAATAACTAATTTCTCATGCATTTAAGAGTTGGTTCTGTTGGCGCTGACGATGATCTTAGCTAGATTTACTTCTATGTCTGGTGGCTGTCATCTGATCTAGACTGGCCTCTGCTAGAGCATCTAGCTCCAGCTTCTGGTGTCTCTCATCCTCCAGCAGGCTAGCTTGGGCAAGTGTCCTCCTCTCACAAATATCAGAAGCACAAAAGAAAGCAAATGGAAATACACAAGGCCTCTTAAGGTGTAGGCTTGGAAATGGCACACTCACTTCTGTCTCATTGTATTGGCCAGAGCAAGTCACACTGCCCCAAGTTTAAGGGGCAGCCCATGATTGGAGGACACCAAAAAATTACATGACAAAGGACATGGACATAGGGAAGGGTGAAGGATTGAAGCCATCACTGCAAACCGCCACAGAATCCAGGCTGGTGGTGAAGGCTTTTGTCTCTTCTTCAAAAAGTATCAAAAAGAGTGTCCGTCCGGTACCTTAGATATCAGAAGCCAGAGGAAGGCAAGATATATGAGAACATTAACCAATATCACACGAAACATTTGAAAACCATTTTATATCTAGTTTTCTCATTGGTGTAGGGCCAATTAGGAGAATAAGACCCATGAATCAGTTGGCCACGTTTAGACAAACAGCCTTTTTTCTTGATGGATGGATTGTTCTACTTCTCCTAAAGCATTTATGAGATGTATTAGCTACTGCACAGCTTCTGCCTTGGCAGGCCCATAAATAACTGGGGGCAACTTTATTATCTAGAACAATTTAACCAACACATTTTCACTGGTCTCAACAACAGCTTATGTTGTTTTATTTGCTATTTGGGCCATAGGGATAAACATGTTTGGAAACATGTTTTAGTTTGGAAATACCCTCACTAGGGTTAGAGATTCTTGGTTAAACCAGTAAAATCTGGGGGGTAAGTGATCCCATTGAGCTATTAACAAAATATGAGCAACTGGGGGAAGGACTTGCCCTCTCTGAGCCATGGCTTCTGTATGTGAGAACAACAGTGCAGCCCGTGCAGGATTCACAGGCCTGGTGTGAACTAATGAGGTCTGGTTTGATTTCCCGTGAGACTTGTTTATTACGAGGAGGCAGAGGGGTTTTACATTGCATCTCCCCAGAGTCACAGGCCACCACACCGAGACCAGATGAGAAAGTTCTTCCCCAACATGTCAGAAAAAGCAACATACCACCAGAATACTTAGAATACTCCCCAACACCATGCATTAGCCATGCTCCCTGAACCCCCAGAGTCAACTCCAAAACACAAGGCTAAACTTTGTTTTGGAGACCTTACCTTTTACAAAGAAAAACTAACATTAATATGATTAGCACAATAAATAACAATCCAATGCATAACCCAACAATCTTCAAGTCAGTTTTCTTCTCAGATTCTGCAGAGAGAAAGAAGAGGAGAACATTAGGAGGAAACCTACTGGCAGGGGCCAAAGACACCACATGACTGCTTCCAGGATCTGTGAGGTTGCATGTCATCTTCCCTGTCAGAGATAGAACTGCCAACCTTGTGCCACACGTCTTGATATCCTCCAACCTATCACATACACCTCCGCACATCAAAGTGTGCCAGCATGTGTCAGAAATACACTGCAATATCAAACACCACATGCCACATACTCATGCCACACATGTGTTCAAAGCTTCCATGCTACTGCTCCATCCTATGTCACTTATATACTGCTATAGGTTAAGTATCTGTCTCCCTGCCAAAATTCATATGTTGAAGTGCTAATGCCCGAGGTGATGGTATTAGGAGGTGGGGCTTTGGGGTGATTAGGTCATGAGGGTGGAGCCCTCATGAGTGAGATTAGTGCCTTATAAATGAAGCCTTCAAGAGATCCCTCATTCCTTCCACCATGTGAAGTCACAGTGAGAAGTCTGAAACCTCGAAGAGGCTCTCACCTAACCATGCTGCTGTACTGATCTCAGAAGTCCAGCCTCCAGAACTGTGAGAAATAATGTTCTATGTATAAACCACCCTGTCCATGGCAATTTGGTAGAGCAGCATAAGATGTATACATATCACCCAGACAAATCCCTTATACCATACACACAAAGTATATTTCATCTTCATATTCCCCATGCCCTGCACATGCTACACATCCCTTCTCACACCACTCACGTAAGCCCTGGCTCTTACTTCCAAGAAAAATTTTTCTCTCCCTTCAGGACCATCCCAAGCCCCATCTGGCATACCCAGACCACATGCCACAGGGCCACTAGTCAGCTTCTGCCTTCCTTACCTCTCTCAGCTCCAGGAAGATGCATTGGACAAGCAGAGTCATCTCTACCCAGGACCAGCGCCATGACCATGGAAGCCAGGATATAAGCTCCCTGAACCCCACCCCACCAGCAGGAGGGGTTCTGTAGTGAGTTGTATTACCCTAAGCTAAGGATCCAGCATGCCTGGGGAAAGCCCTGGATATCTGCAGGACCACCCTATGATGGCCTCCTCATCTTGGGCACAGAACTACAGATTCAGCCTCTATCAGCCAACAGTTTGCAGTGGACTTGGAGCCTAATCAGAAGAGTTGCTGGCAGGGCTGGGGCCCTGGCCCCCAATAGACCCTTATCCTCAGGGGACATGGACAGGATCTTGTCCCCTTTCTCTGCGCAGCTGGCAAACTTTCCACTCCAAGCCATGTAGACCACCCGGAACACTTAGGTGGCCATGAGCTAACAAGTAGCCTGTTTCTCCTTGAGGATTATTGCCGCCACTCTCTACCTATTAGACCCTCTACCTTGGCTTAGTGCCCTTGTCTGGCCGCTGACTTGGGGGCTGAGCTAAACCAGACAAAGCTTTCTCTCCTTCCCCATTGGCCCCCATCTGCCCCTAAACTGCCTGGGAACCCACGTTTTATGTTATACCTCCTCAAGATGAAGAGTAGGGGAAACGTCCAGGAGGATGCTTACCTGTCAGAGGCAGGGTAAGGTTGAAACTCTGGCCCGTGAGCAAGGATACATGCCATACCACGCACTGGTAGCTGGTCACACTGTCTTCCAGAGCGGGCCTCAGGCTCAAGTAGCTGGTAACATTAAATGTACCATCCTCATTCTTGACGGTGGGACCAGTAATGATGCCCTCAGAAACTTCTTGGTACTGAAGATCCTTTTGGGTCCACCTTTTCCACATTATGTTAATGTTCTCTGGATAAAACCCAGTTGACTTACACAAAATATGTCTATCTTCATTATCTTTCACCTTCTCCAGAAACAAGCTGCTGACTGGGTGAGCTGCCAGGGGAGAGAAATCATGTCTAGAAGTCATAACAGGAAGTCAATTCTATCCTCATAACAGGAAAAAATGCTGAGCTGAACAAACTGCAGATCAACAGCTTTTCTTAGAGCCTTCAGAGAACTGAGGTGACAAGGCAAACCGCCACCCTAAAAACTAGAGAGACAGGCCGATTGAGAGAACCACAGCCGAGATCACATAACCTTAAGCAGAAGGTACTAGAGCCATACACTGGCAGACGCATTTACACAGTAACTCTAAAAATTGCTAAAGGATGAGTGGGGATTAGATTGAGAGCAAAAAAACTCGTGGAGTCCCAGTCTTACGGGCGGGCCACAACACTACCATGAGTTTCACCTCCCGGAACCCCACTAGGCTCTCACTATGAACATCCAAGAAAAATCCCCTCCTGTTCTGAGCTTAGGGGAGAGGAAAAGTACCATTAAAAAATACACCCAGTGTGTTCTCCATAACGAAGGATGCTCTCAAGGGAAAAGACTTTGCCAGAGTCTTATCTGACCTGGGATAGGGATGAGGAGCCAACTCCAGCCCCCCGAGTCTTCCTGTCTCACCTAGGAAAAGCTAAATTTATACTTCCAGGATGCTTCAGTCAAAATGTCTGGAGGCAGCCCTTAATTTCTCATCCCCTTGCTAATCAAAAAGTGGCTTGTGACTTCTCCAAGCAAAACTTAAAATGCTCAGTGATCGAGTTTTACCACCTGGAGACCAGTTTTAAAATCAATTTAACTGCAAAGTGCAGAACACAAGTGGCATTTGCTATTGTTACGAACTCACATACCTCTTTCTCCATCATCTTGCATTCTAGTAGTCTGATTGATCCTATTTGAATTTTTTCCTCACATCATTAAAAAGAGTGTAATCTACAGAAAACCAACAGGAAGACCTGGACTCAAATGCCAGTTACGCCATTTGCAGACTGCGGGACAGTGGGCATGCATGAAGATGATGACGCTTGTCATCGAACTCTGCCTCTTTTTCAATTTCTTCTTGATTTACTGCACAGCTACAAAACAAAAATTAAGTGTTGGTCACTAACTACAACTAGACTTGTCAATATTTCTCCCTAAAGAAAATACATTTCTCACTCCCTCTTTTATTAGTTAGGCTATCTTAAAAGTCACATCACAAATATTAACATTTTCTTTATATTTTTCCTCATGTGAAAAATAGATTGGAATTTAGGCTTATGGTAATACAAATCTGTTAAATTAGCATTAAATAAATGCCGTTGTAAACAAATCTTGGTTAAAAAAAAGTAGAGCCATCTCCCAAAGGATTTTTTACCACTACTTCTAAATTGCAGTTTCTTTTAGTAAGAGTGAAATATTCTAGAGGACCATTGTCTTTTAAAATATAATTTTAATTATATATACCTAAGTATTCTATAAAATATACATGCTTCATGAAAATTTATACGTGAAACAAAACTCCAAATTCCAAATACATACCACTAAGTCAGCTAAACCAAAGACTACCTAATATCTAAAGAAATATGAAGAATGGGATAAATCAACAACAGGACTGGTACTTTCTAACAGAGCTGGAAAGAATACTATTAGCAACTCTTGAAGAAAAAATGAAGGGGGAGGATATACCTCAAGTGGTAGAGTGCACGCCTAGCATTTACAAGGTCCTGGGTTCAATCTCCAGTACCTCCTTTAAAAATAAATTAATAAACCTAATTACCTCCCCCTTCAAAAAAAAAAAAAGCAGTTTTGGGGGAGGGTATAGCTCAAGTGGTAGAGCACATGCTTAGCATGCACGAGGTCCTGGGTTCAATCCCTGGTACCTCCCCTAAAAGTAAGTAAATAAATAGATCTCCCCCTACAAAAAAAAATAAAGGAAAGAAACAATGGTCACTTGGAAATGCCCAACACTCATAAATACTGGAATTTCTTATGTCCATATATAATCTTAGGGTAACAATTCTTTTTTCTTAATAATATAAATTATAATAATTTGCTGGAAGCTGTGAGGTATGTCTACATTAATATCCATTATTTACTCATGTCAGAAAAGCATTTTAAAAATTTCTCTAAGTTCTCCTACAATTATTTTTTTCTTTAATTGAATATATTTGATACATAACACTGTGTAAATTTAAGGTATAAAATGTGTTACTTTGATGCGTTTAATATATTGTAATACGACTGCTGTTGCAGTGATACTGTCACATTACATTAATTGTGGTACAATACTGTTGTCTCCAATTACTTTCTGATTTAACCCCAGTCCACTATCTAAAAAAGTTTATCTCAGGTAAATCCCTGTCTTATCACAATACCAGTTACAGATAGAGACAACAAAAGGATATTCTAGACCATTTAAAAATATTTCCTACAGTTTAAACAAAGAGATAGGAATTCTCCATCTCTATAGAAATATACTCTGCTGAGTGATTTTTGTGGGTTTTTTAAACTGTATATAAGCAGAACTCTTTTAGCTTGCTATATTTAACTTTGGGATCCATGATTTAAGGAAAAAAATCTGAAGTGTTTGAAGCAGTATGCCATGATTATTTTAAAATTTGTAAAAGCAGAACTAAGAGTTTTAAAAATTATTATTGTTAAGAGAAACAATGTAAAATTTTGAGGTATTACAGTAGATTGGTTCATTCAATAGCTTTAAACATGCAATCCTGCAATAGAGGGGTAGGAAATTTAAGCATTATTTCCCAGCCTCCCTTGCAGCTAGGGTCCCAGATATGATTGGTCCAAATAATCAGATGCACTCACTTGAAACTTGTACTCAGAACCAAGTAACATGGGGAGAGAAGCAGGACATGAAGTATCCATTTTTGCTGACCCAAAGAACGGCCAAAGTGGTGTGGTTCTGGAGCTGGCAACTGTTCAGTGGTTTCCTAATCCAGGGTGTAGCTTCCTGATCTGGCAGGCAGATTCTTGATTGTTCCAAAAGCAGCAGCTTCTGTGGCAGCCCACTCTTGTGATGCAGTTCCTAGAAGTTCAGCCTAAGTTCTGTTTTTCTAGCCCTCCCAAAGATGCCATGAGCCGTCTATTCCCCCTAACAATCCCATTCTGTTTAATAGCTAAAGAAGGTTCCATTACCTACAACCAAGAATCTTAACCTGTAGCAACTAAATTTGGTAGCTAGGAGTAATGTGTAGCAACTAAAATGATCTTAAAAATGGAATTGGCTTGGTGGAGGAGGTAGGGCTTTGGGCAGTGATACCGCATGCCAACTGAGGTTAAGGTTTCAGAGAAAGAGGTGGTAGAACTTCAGAATGCTAGCATGTGTGGGCTGTATCTTGCCTCTTTCAGCAAAGTCCTGCAAGAGAGATGTGACTCTGGCTAGGGTGAACAGGTCTGCAGAGATGGAAAGGAATACAGCTTTGCTAAGGGAACTGCTCTCTATCTACCAAATAAATTCACACAGTCCCAAATCTGGAGCTCTGAAGAATTGAAGAAGTCAACTACTTCACTCTAAACTGAAACAGTTATAAGTAAAGGTTCTGAGGAAAGTGCCAAAGCTTTCACAACCTTTCCAAGAAACTTCCTTTAAGAATTTTCTGCCAAGTAACGAGAGCCATCCTAAAGAAAAAAAATCAGATTAAGATGATTGTCATCCCCATCCAAGCCTATAGTTTAAAACGATCCCAGGTAGGCACCATTCACTTAAGACCTAAGTGGAGAAAAAGAACACAGAGGCCAGCAAGTAAAAGATGAGGTTCATTGTCAAGAACTATGTCTTACAAGATCTTTGTGGTTTCTCACGGTAACAATCGAAGAAAACAGACCAGAAACATACTAAGACAGGGAACTGTCTTGCCAAAAAGCAGAACAAAACAAAAACAAAAACCCTAAACCTGGCCTCAAACAGCCTGTGACTATCTGTTACATTTCCCAAGGCCCCAGAGCCAAACCAACAGGAAGTGAAGTGCAAAGGCTGTTCAGCCACTAAGAAGGGGACACTTTCCAATGCCCACTTGTGTCCTTGAAGATTAATGGACAATAAAAACTTCCTAGAGGGCAATGCCAAAGGCCCCTGAGGACATCAGAAAAAGGAGTTCCTCCCAGAAAGATGCATCAGGGGTGGCCTGATGGAAAAATGAAAGAATGTATTTCTGGACGGAGCAGAGAGACCTTGCTATTTCTGCCGAGCAGTATATTTTAAATTGTTAGAGACAGATGCCTGGTACGTTTTCTGTTTTTCCCTCTTGTAAAAGGTTGATTTTATTGCAGTTATCCCGTACCAAATTATGCATACGTTGCTCGTGGGGCGGACATGCTGCTCTTTAGTTTTTAGATGGCCAGAACATAAGAAACCACATCTTGACCGGTTGGACGGGACTATACTCATATATCATGGGCTTTGAGCTACACGCAATAATGGATTGGGTTTTGGTGGTTTCCTTTTTGGGGTGGGGGAAATGAGCATTTTCTATGTTTCAGAAGAATGTACATAGATATTTAGGTAGCCAAAAGGCTGTTTAAGTTAAAACTATAAGTTGCCTACCAAACATTCCTTCTTCCCTTCTTAAAAGAAATTCTTCCTTAGTTAAAGAATCCTAACTTTTAGCTGGTGCCATTGCTACATGGATTTCTCAGCTTCCCTAGCAGCTGGATGGCCATATGCCACCATCCTGGCCAATGAGATGCAAATTCAAATGCTGTGTGGTTCTCTGGGAAAGCTGCATCAGCTGGAGGAAGTTGCTTTTGTTGCCTTTCCCCACTGCCTGCAAAAGTCATCTTGGACACTGAGAATGAAGTAAAACTTGAGGATGAAAACCATGCACTGAGGAGAGCAGAGCAGAAAGTCAGGCACCTAGACATCACCTATTTCCAGGTTTCTTTTATGTAAAAGGCAAAAACTATTTAGTTTAAACCACTGTTATCTTTGGTTTTTCTGTTACATGTAGCAAAACCTGATCTTAAATGATGGAGTTTGAAGCAAAAATATGAATGAAAAATGACCTGAAGTGATACAGCAAAAGCTATTCAGTAGAAGAATTTCTCACAGGTAAGGTTGCTGAAAGTAGAAAAAAGTTTCTAAGAAACACCAAGGAATACTATGGTCTTCTCAGGAGAAGAATTATCAATATCAAAGAGACATTTATTGAGCTAGGGTATGATAAGCACCCATAAAAGAGTATCTTTATGAGTAGGTGAGAGCAATTTATTCTAAAAGCAATGGATGGAGCTTCTCACTTAAATAGTTACTGACAGTTTGATTAAATTATGGGCATAAGGCCACTTATTTAAATCACTAAGGAGAACTAAATCACTAAAGAAAGAAAAAAGAAGGGAGGTATGAAAATGAGAGCAGATACTGAGTTTGTTTCCTTCCTGGTTCTGGTAGACTTCAATCTTTAACTATCTGGGTCCAAAAAAAAAGTTCTCATTTAAAAAGTATCGTCCTTTATTCCATATATGCTTTAAAATATTTATTGGGCAGAGAAAAAGGAAGGGAGGTAAAAAGATGACACAGATGATGACTTAAGAGCTTTCTTCCAAGTTCTGGTGGACTTCGGACTTTAAATGTCTGTTCAAAAAAAACATGTAAACATGCTCTCATTTTAAAGATATTTTCCTTTATTCTAATATTCTTTTATATATAGAGAGATATATTGAGTTCTTGTTTTTTAAATATGCTTAGTTAATCATAGATTACAATTAAAAAGCATGTCCTCTAATAATATTAATAGATTAGGAAGAATTACTAATAATATTAAAATAAATCATTTTTAAACTAATAATAACTTGGGGGTGGAGGGTATAGTTCAGTGGTAGAGTGCATTCTTAGCATGCACAAGGTCCTGGGTTTAATCCCCAGTACCTCCATTTAAAATAATAATAATAACAATAAAACAAATCATTTTACCATAAATCTGGCTATCAAATTATATAGCTTTTGAGATGTGCTGATGCATAAAAAATTTTAGTGGCTTTTTCATTTTTCTGTAATACAAGTTGTTCTGTTTCTACAAGTATATAGAAAATAGAACAGATGTTAATGATTTGAAATTATACTTCTAATAAATGTGAATTTCTATTTATTCAATTTTTTATTTCCTTAAACAAACAAAGAAATTAAACAAAATTACATACGTGACTGGATCTTTGATTCTCCACCAGGCACTGATGGGGAAATTCCTTGTAATTTTTTTTGTTCCATCTGCTGTACGACCTAGTGAATGGAAAAAGAATGTCTCAAAAGTAAGAATTATTTGATTTTCTCTGATATGTTTGACCTTTGACAAAGCATAACAAATTGACTGAAAATTGTTTTCCAAAATGGGATATTCAAATTCTAAAATTTAGAGTAATATTCAACAATGCAGTTTAAAAAAATACTAAAATTTAAAATTCTATAGAGACTAGTACATTGAAATATTATACTACAAAAACACAGGGCTTTCAGCAAAGCCCCTAAAATCCTTTTTAATGCCACAAGCCTTTTACAAAATACCACCTGATGATATTCCAGCTTCTGAGCCTCAAGTTGTTCATGCTGACGTTGCAGCTCTTCTTTCTGTTTCTGAAGCTCATCTGCCTTTTTCTTAAGTTCAATTTCTTGCACGGAGATAAGATTTTCATATTCTTTCAGTTCTTCTTCTGTGAAGAACTGTTGCTGATCCAATGTCTAAAAGAAAAAAATGAGAAAAGAATAACCTTAGACATAAAACAAGAAGATCTGATTCAGCCTTAAAATTCTATGATTAGCAAAGTACAAAAGTATCTGTAGTTTTTAGAAATATCAGTGCTATGAGATACAAAGACTCAGGAACTGTTTCAGGTTAAAGGAGGTTAGAAAGACATTACAACTAACTCCAATGCAAGATCTTGGAATTTCTTTTGCTATAAAGGACAATACTGGGAACATTGACAAAAATCTCAACAAAGTCTACAGATTAGAGAATAGTATTGTGTGTGTAGCACTGACTATTTTACTGTGATTATGTATGATAAATCCTTGTTTGCAAAAAATACACACTCAAGTATTTAAGGTTAAAGCAGCAGCATCTGCAACTTACACTCAAAAATAACGATATATATTATACACAGATACACACACAGAAAGAGATGAAAAATGGAGAAAGAGAGAAAAGGAGCAGGAAAAAGCAAATGTAGTAAAATGGGAATCTGAGTCAAAGGTATTCAGGAATTCCTTGTTTATTCTTGCAAGTTTTTGTGTGTGTAAATCTGAAATTACGTCAAAGTGAAAAAGGTATATAATTATCTATTGATCCCGTTCACCAGAAGCACTAAAGAGAATTCATGTTCAAAGAATCATAGCATTCTTCTTCACCAATGTCCAGAAATATATTAAATGTTAGACAAAAACTGACAACAAAAAAGCTGACTTATTTAACCTCAAACTAAAATGACCAACTGTCCCAATTTGTCCAGGACTGACCCAGTTTTAGCACTGAAAAGTTCTACATCCTGGGAAACTCCTCAGTCCTAGGTAAACTATGACAGTTGAACATCCTATCTCAAACTGTTTTCTGGACAATTAAAAAGCTAATTAAAATAGTAATCTTTTTATTTTATATTTATTTTATATTTTATATAGAAAAAGAAAATGTTTCTTCTTCAATCTATTTGGGGTGGTACCTCTCAAGCATTCATTACAGGATGTGTATGCACTCATTTATATATAGCAAGTGATGGTATAAATTGGAACACCTTTCTGGAGCAATCTGACAGATATATTTAGAGACTAAAAAATGTTCAGAAACCTTGAAAATAGTTTTATTCCTAGGAATTAATCCCAGGGAAATCATCACAGATGCCCAAAAGTGCATGAACAAATGGGTAGTCATCATAGTGTTATTTATCAGAGTAAAAAAAAAAAATTGAGATTGACTCATAATGTCTAAATCTGGAAGAATGGCTATACAAATACATGATAACCACACAAGTACATGGTAAGTGGTTATTTTTTAAATTGTGATTTTGAGAAATGGTATTGGAAAATGTTCATGAAATATTGTTGAATTAAAAAAACAGAATTTCACAAACAAAAAATCATTTATATAGTATGAAGCCGTTTAAAAATATACGGATATAAATTTACATGTATATGTAAATTAAAAATGGGACAGTACACTATTTATACACTATATGCTATATATGCATATACTAAATATACAATTCCCAAATTGTCGTTACAAAATGCATAATTTAAGTGTCTACCTCTGGCTGGTAGAGTTACAGGTAACTTCTAACTCATTCTTTAAATACATGATATTTCTAATTTTCAAAACTGAACATTATTTTACAGTTTTAAAAAGATTCCTAATTATACGCAATGTGATTACCAATAGAGATCAATTGCCACAGCTTTCCAAGAAATCAAGTTCATTATTTTATGGTGACATTTTATATGAAAAGCCAAGCAGGTAAGACTATACATGCAAACATAATGGGGAATAAAGGTTAAAGTTAGAATAGACTGATGCAGGATTTCTTGAACCGTACAACCAATTTCAAGTGGGTTTTATTACCTCCCAGCTATCCGGCTCCAAGAATTCCTTTTTTTCTGTAGCTTTCAAAAACTCTTCTAAAGTCACCAATCGGTCTTTGTTAGTATCAACCTGATTAAAGAAAAATGTGTATGTTGAATAAAATAACTCTTTTTCATTATTTAGACACTAGAAATTCTTCTAAAAGATGCTACTACATAAGCTTACAGCAATTAGGGCTAGCCTAACATCCATAGAAAATAAGGGGAAAAAAACCGAAACAGAACTCTCAATATTATTCTAGAATCAGAAAACATCTTTCTCTTCTATATAATTCAATTTTGAAAATACCCGATACTCCCAAAGATCACCAACTTTAAGTCTGCTGATCTGACTAGCTAGGCTAGAATTATCATCCTTCCTCACCACACCATGTATAATTCCTCTTGAAGCCAAATGGTTGAGCAAGAGACATAACCTTTCCAGGAGGAGGGCTGTTTTGGCCAAGAGAAAGGAGTTTAAGTTAAAATGCACTCAACATTTTTACCTAAAAACAAACAACTAACTATAAATCAAAACTACAGTTGACAACATTTCCAAATCCTCTTCAATGGCTCTTCAAGTTCAGTTACAAAAGTGAACTCCATAATGGCCAAATAAATTCATTAGTTACTTGGGATACCAGCAGTCAGTAGAAATCCCAATTCACCACGAATAGCTCAAATATCAGGTGAAAATCAGTGAAGCAAAACAGTGGGCTTAAGTTACCTTGCCTATGATATCTATTTCAGATTTTTCAGCTTAATAATGTGAACAAGAAATAAATATTTGTTGCTATAAACCATTAAAGTATTGAGGTTTTGAATTTCTTAGCAAAAACTAATACAGCATTTAAAATATCAAATAATGGCTACTTTATTTTTTACTTCTAAAAGAATGTTTTACAGCATTATTTCATGTACATTTTTTAAAATCATGATTTTGAGGAATAGCATTGGAAATGCCATTGGAAAAGCATCCTAACCTTTTTAAATATTTTAAAGTAGTTACAAATAATTTTATTTACATTAAGGGAATCTACTGACTATTCTGGATCAAAAGTGCAAAACCCAATTAAATACCTAGTCTATATATTTATTTTCTACTTTATGGTAAGATTTATTGCAAGAACTTGAATAATCCATAGAAGTAACAGATAAACTTTAAAAACATACCTCATTCATTACATGTTCCCTCATTCTAAGCCTTTCTTCCTCCATTTCTACCATATCATCCTCTTCATTTTTGGGGTCGTATACTTTCTCCAACTAAAAAGAAAATTTTAAAACCAACATAAAGGAAAGGAAGATTATAGAAAGGAAATAGAGGAAAAGCATTGAATAATGAGTTCATTTACCTCTTTAGTAAATAGGGCTTCTAATTCTTGTTCATCTAGAAAGCCATCACTATTGACATCTAAAGTTTAAAAGTTATAAATGCAAAAACTGAATTTAATATCTTAGAAAATAGATAATTAAAATGTAACTAATTATAAATGGTTTACAGAAGTATTACAAGAAGCACCAACATGTTACAGAAAAAGGCTTCTTTCTTTTTTATGAAGCCTCAAATCAGTCCAACTGATAACAATTCACTTATTCATAATTCATAATAGTTTTTAAGAAAAATGTATATCTTAACCAATTTTTTCCCAAGAAATATAAAGTAAAACAATATGCCATAAGATTAAAAGTAAATTTTAATATTATACCATAAAGTCTGTTAGATATAACCTAGCTAGTCACTGAAATACCTTCATTTGACAGAGATATTTGTTATAAGTCATATAAAGACTAAAAGTAACAGCAGGTATAAAGACACTGCTTCTGACCTAAAATATTTTATACTGTAGACCAGCAAGAAAAACTATTATACTACCCTAGAGAAAAACTCTATAAACATTTACCATCAATAAGATTCAATTAGCAAAGCTTGGCAGAAATCAATTAAGAGTGAAGCATCTATAATTTGTCAAACAGAAGAAATAGATATTAATATTTATATCAAATCTGTCACCATGTAATTTGAAAAATGTCTTGGGGTCAAAGTCATTAGGATCCAATCCATCAGCCTCTTCCCACACCTCTTTTAGTTGATCTTTGCTTCCCTGTGAGTCAATTAAAAAAAAAAAAATCAAAACAAACTATAAGCTATGTAAATTGACTTAAAATAAAATATAAAATTGAGAAACTTCATAGAATTAAAAATCAAGATATTAAGCTTATAATTAATAACCTATGATAAAATTCTATTGTCTGGTACAAAGAAGTATCTTCATCTAATTACGGTTTTTTTAAGTCATAATTCTTACTGGATGATTAACTTTGGGATGATTTTCATGCTTTTTCTTCATTTCTTCAAATTTAGATTCTTCTTCTTTTCTCTTTTCTTCATTTAGTGTTTTTAAATATTCTCTCCTTTCATGTTCCTTCATCATTTCATATTTTTTAAATTCTTCATGTCGAGCCTTATCATAGTGTTCCAGATCACTTGTAGCCTATAATGCAATATTTAAAGTAAATAAGATGTGCTTGAAAAATATAAATAAAGGCTTTCTTGCATATTGCATACTCTCTAACAGAAGGTTGTATGAGGGGGCCAAAAAATCCTTGTCTCCTGTGTTAAATTCTACCCTTTCACTTTAGTCATGATCATTACTAGTGATGTAGGCAACCAAAGAAACTAAAGGTTCAAGGCTAGCTTCAACTTTAGGAAGTTCCTCATAAGCAAATAACATATAAATTTATTTTAAAAAGAAGAAAAAGGAAGGGATTGTATCAAATCTGTACAGGGTGGAAAACTAGAATGGTTTCTAACCAATTAACTAAATCTAATAACACCCACGCTAGAACATCCTAGTTTGCTAACTTCCTACAGTACAACATGAGAGTCTACAAATTATTATCTAAAATTCCTAAGAAATTTAGTAATGTGTTTCAGAACTTTCTAGATTTCAGAAAGGACATATGGTATATACGCCATATTATGTAACACCCCTGAAGAGTCTGTAATCAAACAGATTAGTACTTCCTTATCAGCAATCTCACTCCTGGGCATATATCCAGATGGGACTTTAATTCAAAAAGATACATGCACCCAAATGTTCACACCAGCACTGTTTACAATAGCCAAGACATGGAAACAACCTAAATGTCCATTGACAGATGAATGGATAAAGAAGTTGTGGTATATTTATACAATGGAATACTATTCAGCCATAAAAAATTAAAAATGCTATTTGCAGCAACATGGATGGACTTGGAGACTGTCATTCTAAATAAAGCAAGCCAGAAAGAAAAAAAAAATACTATATGATAGTACTTAAATGTGGAATCTAAAAAAAAAAAACAAATGAACTTATTTACATAACAGAGACTCACAGACATAGAGAACAAACTTATGGTTACCAGGGGAAGTGGGGTGGGAAGGGATAAATTGGGAGTTCAAGATTTGCAGATACTAACTACTGTATTTAAAATAGATTAACAACAAGTTTATACTGTATAGCACAGGGAACTATATTCAATATCTTGTAGTAACCTATAATGAAAAAGAATATGAAAATGAATATATGTATGTACATGTATGACTATTACACTGTATACCAGAAACTGACAAAACTGTAAACTGACTATATTTCAATTTAAAAAACTATGAATACTCACAGTAAGTAAGCTAAGTAAAAACTATAAATAGCCTTATTGTAATTCAAGCCAGGTTTTTGTTTTTACAGTGTTTTGGATTTTGGAGTTGTCAGTAAGGGATTACAGACCTGTATGTCCACATTGCTATCTGTACTAATAAGGGTTAAGCTATCTCCCTTTAAAGACATTCTGGAGTGTATATAACAGTTATGCTATCACTTCATAGAATTTACTTGTCAAATTACAAAACCTCAAGGGCATGACAAAGACAACATATTTTAGAATTATTCTCACCGCTTTGATTAACATATCTAAATCTGTAGATTCAAACTTGTCAGGATTCAGGTGATTTAGGTGATCAAATTGTTTTAGAAGAGCATGGTGGTCTATGCCTGTATCTGAAAGGAAATGAGAAAACTGTCAATGATAAATTACTAGAAGTTAGAAACATTAATATAAATGATACATAAGAATAAGTATTTATATTTATCCCTATAGGATTTTATAAGAAAATTCAAAGTTTTAGTTTAAGAGTTCATAATTTCTTTTAGACTACTATACATATTGTTATTCTAGGCAAAGGTAATGTCTCTGAATTCTAAAATGGAATACAATTTAATATGTACATTTTAATGTTATTTCTAGAGAGACTAGTTGACTATTAGTATAATTTACAGTAAAAACTGTTTCATTGTTGTAAAATTACCAAGTTTTCTACTTTTAATTGGATAAACTCTAATATACTGCCCTCATCAAAGATCTAAGTAGAATTTCTAAAAGGAATTGCTCTAAAATTTGCGTGAAGAAACTCTTTGCATGCTGCTCTAATAAGTCCTTATGGAACAATAAAAATTTAATTCAGTAAATTCATTTGATTATGATTTATCTTTAAAAAAAGTTGTTTTCTTTGTAAAGAACTTTTAAGAAACAAGCTACAGTGTGCTATTGTTGAATGGGTGAAGCAATTCTGGACTATTTCAGTTGTATTATAGACGAGCAAAATAAGTATATGTTGATTTGTTAGGAGTCAGGGTTCTCACTTAGGAGAAAGGGATATACAAACATGGAAATGGAGGGAGGCAAGAAAGAAATTTGTGGAAATGGATGGGAATTAGTATTATCTGTGTGAACTTATTATTTCTAATATATATACACACACACATACATATATAGATGTATGTTTCACATGTACATGCACGTGTGTACATGTGTGTGCATATGTGTATGTATGTGTGTACAAACATGCATATATTTCCTACCTCTGTCCTATGCAGGTGTCTAGAAGAAAATATTTTCCAGAAGCATTGAGCACACCAAGTGCCAGCCCTTGGTCTGTAATATGATTTCCCACTAAAAAGAACCAGGAATCCTCAGAGAAATGGCTGATTCCAGGGCTGGGGCAGGATACAAGGTACAAGATGAGCCTGGAACATGTTGTTATGCCAGAAAGTAAGAAACTGCTAAATTAGTTCAACTAAGCTTTCACTGAATTCCTAGTATGGCACTGTACTAGGAGTTTTACTTGCGAGGAAAAGATTTGTTATGAGACCTAGACCTAAAGAATATTATCAGTCAGTGAAATACATGAAAAGACGCTTAGCCTCACTCAAAATAGGAGAAATACATATTAAAACTGCACAATTATACCATCTAACAGAATGGCAAAACTCCTAAAGTTTGATGATACTTATAATTAGCAAGGCTATGAGAAATTTATTGCTGGTGGGAATGTGTATTGATGAACCTCGGTGGAGGTGGCAGTATCTATTAAAATTACAAATGCATATACCTTTTGGCTTAGCAATTTCACAGTGGGGAACTTATCCTACAGATAATCTTACATGGATACATGGTGGTATGTGTACAAGAGTGTTCACTAGAAATTACCCAAATATCCATCAACAGGGGTCTGGTTAGGTGGGGAGGGTATAGCTCAAGTGGTAGAGCACATGCTTAGCAGCACAAGGTCCTGGGTTCAATCCCCAGTACCTCCTCTAAAGATAAATAAACAAACCTAATTACCCTCCCCTCAAAAAAGGTTAAAACAATTTTTAATAAAACAGGGGTCTGGTTAAATAAATTATGTTATATCCATATAATGGAAATCTATGCAGCTGTTAAAAAAAAGAGGAAAATGAAGAAGATGGTCTCTGTATTAATACAGAAAGATCTCCAAAATATAGTAGTAAAGGAAAAATACAAGGAACAAAATGTCTATTGCATGTACCTTTTGTATAAAAAGAGAGGAAAAATGAGCACTTTTATTTGTATTTGTTTATATATGAATAAAGAAACTCAAGAAGGATGGTGTTGGGGGCAGTGGGAACTGATAGGGTACAAAAATACTGGGGGGCTTTTTTGTTATATACCTTCTTACACTTGTTTTAAACTATGTGAATGTATTGTCTTGTTTAAAAATTATACCATCTGAAAAAAAATTAAGACCCTGTAAGCCCTTCTTCAAATTGTCAGAAATTTTAATTCATAAATTTTGAATCAATAAGAAAGTATTCATAAGTTTTCTAAGCATATTACAGTTTTCTTTAGGTAATGAAATTCAGTCTCTGTCTTGGAATAAAGGAAATATTGCCAAGGTTAAGGGGATGGAAGTTGTGTAAGGGGAAAGAAATTTCTAACCACCTTAGGTCTGGCTTCAAGGATGGAATTACCTTGTGTGTCTGACCACTTGATGTAGGACGGTATGAGTTAATTTACCTCTCATTGATATCCTTAGTTTCAGGATAATGAGTATTTGGTACTTGTTTTCTAAGTCTATTCACCAGCAGAGGGTTTAACGCTCTACACAGTTTCTCCAATATGATCCACTGACCAGACGTACATGTTTAAAATGCAGATTACTCATCCCCAGAATCAGAATATCTGGAGGTGAGAGCCAGTCATCCCTATTTTAAACTAGCTCTCCAGGTGATTCTTATCCAACCGAAAGTTTAAGAACTGCTATTCCACCCTGAGTAAATGTTCAGATATTTATTGATGACAATGAACCACCCAGATGACCAACCTACAGGGGCATGTCACAAGGACACAGAAGCCAGCTTGAAAAGTCTCTCATTTGCCAAATTTGGCCCCTTGACTTTGATTCATAATTAGAAAATCCATTCCAAGACAATAAAGGAATTCAGTTATGTTGTCAACTGTTGCTTTTATGGTTTTATTTTTACATTTAAATCTTTATTTATCTAAGCACCAACCTGATGTATATGAGATATGAATCTAACTGTATGTACCTTTTTCCAAATGGCTATCCAACTGTATTAAGACCACTTATTTTAAAAATATTATCTATCCCACTAATAATAAGGTACCACCTTTAACTCAAACTAAATTCCATATGTATTTAATTATATTTCTGGAATTTATATTCTGTTCCACTGGTCTCTCTATTTATATGCCAAAACCATAGAGTTCCAGTGAGTGAGGCTTAGTGATACATTTTAATATCTAATACATCTAGTCCTTTACTATTCTTTTTTTTTCAGAGGTATGTCACTTTTCTTGCCTGTTTCCCTCTTCATGTGGACTTTAAAATTAACATGACTAGTACCAGGGGGAAAAAGTACATCTTTATATTTGGATCATGTTAAATTTACAAATTAACAAAAGGGAGAACTGACATGTTTATAACGTTGAGTCTGTGTATCAAAAAGATGTTATGTCTTCCCATTTTTTTCAAGTCTAGTTTTGTGTCCTTCAGGAGTGTTTTAAAGTTTTTCTCTGTAAGTCTTGCACATTTCTGAATAGGTTTATTCTGGGCATTTTATCTTTGTTGGTATTGTAAATGGAATCTTTTCCTCCATTATACCTTCTAACTGGCTGTTGTTGGGACATATGAAAAATACTAATTTCTGTATATTATCTACCTTGCTGATTTTGCTGTTGTATATACTAAGTTTTTCAACAAGTTACTTTGGGTTTCTCAAGTGTATACTTTCCAGTGTTATAATTATATCATCTGCAAATACAGATGGTTTTAGCACCTACTTTCTAATTATTTTACCTCCAATTTTTTCATTTGCATAATTGTTTCGGCTAGTACCTCTAGTATTAATTAGTAGAGATGACAGCAAGCATCTTTGTTTTGTTCCTGATTTTAGTTAGAATACATATTTGTGTTTCCTTAATAAGTATGTGTAGCTGAGTTGGACATATCTAATCATGTTACAGAAGTATCTATTGATTATTATTTTATTACTTTTTTAAAATTAAGAAGAGGTGTTAAATTTTGTCAAATGCCTTTTCTGGATATATGGAGATGATCATATGAACTATGAGATCACTTTCTTTAGGATATCTTCTCATTTCAAGAACTCTGCTTCATAGCTATTTAATCTTCTCATAGTCTAAAATTGAAAGAATGGAGCAGGGGATGAATAGGCAGAGCACAGAGGATTTTTAGGACAGTGAAACTACTCTGTATGATACTATAATGGTAGATACATGTCATTATAAATTTGTCTAAACCCACAGAATGTACAAGATCAAAAGTGAACTCTAATATAAACTATGGATTTGGGGTGATTTTGATGTGTCAGTGTAGGTTCAGTTATAACAAATGTACCACTCTGGTGGGAGATGTTGGTGTTGGGGGAGGCTGTGAATGTTTGGGAACAGGTGATGTATGGGAAATCTCTGTATCTTCCCCTCCATCTTACTGTGAACCTTATATTGCTCCAAATTTTTTTCTTAATTTAAAAATACACAAATTTCAAAGATTGATTCCAATTTATTACTTGTCTTTTGACTTTACGATTTCTTTTGTCACAACAGAATTTTTTTCTTCTTATATCTATTCATATGATAACTTATAGTATTAGACTTCCTAAAACTAAGTCAATATTGCATTCCTGAAATAAATACACTTGCTATGATAGAGTATTCTTTTATTGTTCAACAATTTTGGTTTTGGCATCAATTTACAACAAGAGTGTGGAAGTTTCCTTCTTCATCTATGCTCTGGAATACTTTAAATAGCACTGACAATCGGCTTTTTAATTTTTTGATGGAATTCCCTTTGACACTGTCTGAACCTAGTGTTTATGAGGCGCTAGTTCGAACAATGTTTCTATTTCATCTATGGAAACTGTTCTAATTAAATTTTCTCTGTTTCCTTTTGGTTGGCTTTGATGTTATTTTTCCTCTTTTAAGTCAGTAGGTTAATTCATTACTTTTCATTCTTCGTTTTTATTGATATAATTACTTAAGGCTAATCATTTTGATTTTTGAATGATGTGACTATATAACCTATTTTAAAAATTAAATTTTAAAAAATTAAGAGAAGCCATATCAATACTAGCATTAAATTTTGACTAGAGGAACATAGTAAACTGACCTCAAAAACCACATATTGAAATTTTCCTACCTTTTCTTTAGCACTTACCTTGAAGGGAATCCAATTTCGCTTTAATCAGCATTCTCAACCTTGCCACTTCTTGCCTTTTCAGTTCATCAAGTTTTGTCCTCACATGGTGACTCACTAAATCCAGCTCTTTGCTTAGCCTCCCACTCTGTTAACAAAGTTAATAAATAAATTTTATCTATTCTACTGCATATTTAGACAAGACACAGTATATTTAAAGTAGGGTTATAATAAAGTAGTGTTAAATACTTTTGACTAATTTAGATAAATTTGATATTACAAACAGCATTTCTTTCAGAAGATATTCAGTTTGTAACTCTAAAATCAAGATGTCTAAAAGCCTTATGATTTAGAAAAGCATAATTAAAGCACAAAGAAGAAACTCAAAGGGTAACTTAAATTCTAAAATGGTGCAACCACTTTGGAAGACAATTTGCAATTCCTCAAATAGTTAAACATGGAGTTACCACATGACCCTGCAATTCCATTCCTAGGTGTAGACCTAAAAGAGTTGAAACATATGTTCACATAAAGTCTTGTATATGAATGTTCATAGCAGCATTATTCATACTAGCCAAAAAAAGGAGAAATAACCCAAATGTCCATCAACTGATGAATTGATAAAATATGGAATAGCCATGCTGCAGAATATTATTTAGCCAATAAAAGGAGTGGACATACTGATACATGCTACAACATGATGAACATTAAAAATATTAAGTCAAAGAAGCCAGGCACAAAAGGCCATATTTTGTATGACTCCATTTATATGAAATTTCCAGAACAGACAAATCCATAGAGATAGAAAGTAGCTTAATGGTTGCCAGGGGCTGAGGAGAGAGAAGAAAGGGGGAATGATTGCTTAGTGGGTATAGGGATTCTTTGGCAGGGAAATAAAACTTCTCTAAAATTAGATTGTGGTGATGGTTAAAGTAACTTGGCCTCCTTAATAGTCATTCCATGTATAAATAGCTTTTCAGAATTCATCTTTCTTAGCTTGTCTCCTTTGATTACTTTTTTCACAGATGAGTAATCAGATACACATTTCAAAATTTAAGAAACAAAACAGCCAGTGGTTTACTTTCTCTTGTTTATAAATTCACCTACCATCACAAACTGCAAATCTAACTAGCAATCAGGCACACAAATCCTTCAGGACTGAGTCAAGAGGGCCTGCTGAGGAAGGGAAGGAAGAGAAATCCCATAAAGGACACCAAGAGAGAATGTTCAGAGAGGGAGAAGGAGAGCTGGGAGAATATGCAGAAGCAAAAAGAGCAGTGCAATTTCAAGGAGCAAATGGTCATTACAAAACAATGGTTCTCAAGTGTGGTCCCCAGGTGGAGGCAGCAGCATCACCTGGGAACTTCAGAAATGCAGGCCCTAGACTTACTGTATCAGAAAGTCTGCAGAAAGGGCCCAGAAGTCTGTTCTAACAATTTAAAATCTGAGAACCACTGAGATAAAATAAAGGAGTCCAGGAAGAAGAGGAATAAAAAGTGCTCACTAGATTCAGTAATTAAGAAGTCACTGACACCATTCACAAAAGTACATTCAGGGGGAGGGTATAGCTCAGTGCAGGGTGCATGCCTAGCATGCACAAGGTCCTGGGTTCAATCCCCAGTACCTCCATTAAAATAGATAGATAGATAGATAGATAGATAGATAGATAGATAGATAGATAGATAGACTGACCGACCAACCGACCTAATTACCTCCACCCCAAAAAATGAAAAACAAAAACAAATAAACAAAAGTACATTCAGGGAAGTGGAGCAGGCAGAGCCATAATCTTTCTAGTTAGCAATGTTTGGTAAGTAAAGAAATGTGGTATGATTTCCCTTTCAAAACGTTTAGCTGAAAAGGAAAAAACAACTTCTAACTTTTTTTTCCCAGTTTTTCCTGAGACAAGAATCTTTGCGGAGCTATCTGTAATGATTTCATTGGCTTGGGTTTTATGGTCTATTTTTACTCCTCTTTTTTTCCCTGTTGAATAACTGTTAAACTTACATCATTTTGTCTCCCCCCCTTCCAACCCCATAGGGAATAGGAATTGACTGTGAAAGGACGACAGTAATAAAAGAATTCCTACACCAAAGACAAGCTTGTTGTCTTCTTTTCCCTGATTATCTCTATATATTAACTCCCATTACCCACATTTTCTATTATCCCCCAATTAATACTCAATCCTAACTTAAGTAAATAAGAGACACTGAAAGTTCTACATTAAATACAATTTATCCCAGGAAATTAGGTCAAATGAATTTTTTGGAAACAAGATTATTCTCAAGACAATTCAGGGGATTGATGGAATTATGCTAAGTCAAATAAGTCAGACAGAGAAAGACAAACACTGCATGACACATGTGGAATCTAAAAAAAACGAAACAAGCAAACCTACCAAACAAAACAAAACCAGACATAGATACAGAGAACAGGTTGGTAGTTGCCAGAGTGAAAGGAGGTTGGGGATTATAAAATGGGTGATGGGGATCAAGAGGTACAAATGTCCAGATATAAAATAAATAAGTCATGGGGATGTAATATACAGCATGGGGAATATAGTCAATATTATTGTATTAGCTTTGTAGGGTAGCAGATGGTTACTAGACTTATTGTGGTGGTCATTTCACAATATATACAAATGTCCGATTGCTATGGTGTACACATGAAACTAACATAATATTGCATGTCAAATATACTTCAATTAAAAAAAGACAATTCAGGGGAATTACTGGCATAATGCTGTTACCTTTCTTCCAGAACAGTTCACAGCCTCCAAGAGAAGAGCTAAAATCTACACAGAGGTTCTGATAGTTGCCACAACCTGAGGTGGGTCAGACTTTCAAAGGGGCCCACACTAGGGACAGAGACTAAAATAAGAAGTATGTTTGACCCAGAAAGTTCCCTTCAAAGTTCTCTAATTGTGATTCTGGATACAGGTGAGATAATTTTTTAGGAAAGTTAAAACCAGATAAATAAAAATAACATAAGCATATCAACAAAACTGTATGAAGAGGTATAACTGAAGGTTTAAAATTAAGTCATTGGAAATTTCTTTACTGCTGACTCAGTATTAACCCAACTAAATGAGTTCAATGCCCTTACAAGATGGACTTTGAAAGACTCTCTCATGTCAGATCTTGTTTTTACACCCTCCTTTCTTTACTATGAGTACTAAGGAGATGTCTAGGGCTAGGGAAACGTCTAATAAATGGAGTTCTTAGGACAGAGGCAAATAATTAAACCTCCCCTATTGAGGTAAGATATGGCCCATTCCCACTTTTATTAATCTAGACCTGATTAAAACAGCAGAACTAAACCTATTCTAAACCTTTGAATAGCTTCCTGCTGTCCTCACTTCATGATTCAAGCCCCTTAACATGATGTACAAGGCCCTCTGTCACCTAGCCCATGACTCTTTCAAGCTCATCTTTTAGCCAGTCATGACCTCCACTTCCCAGTCTAGGTTCCAGCAACAGTTACTACTTCCACATTCCTATATATCTCCTGACTCTGTACTCTTGCACCTTAGCCTAGGATGCCTCCCAGTCATTCTCCTTTTCTCAGCCACATCTTTAAGCATGGGCATAATATCTACCAGGATGAAAGACTTCCTACCTTTCCCCTCTGCTTCATACTGAATTAGGTGTCCATCCTCTTTGTCTCCAATATATATTATACACTCATCATATATTCATCTTAATAATCTTTTTCTAGATATTAGTCTCCCTCGAGGCTTCTTTAAGGGCTGAGAATGAGTCTCATCCTTGTAATTCCAGTACTTAGCTCAGTGTCCGGCATGCTCAAATGTTTGTTAAATAATATTTAATTACATTTACCTTTATATCCTCTATGTCTGCTTTCTGGAGCTTTTCTCTGAAATGACTATCTGTTTCCAGCACATCGATCACTTGCTTGAGGTATTCATCATAATAAAGTCCAGTATCCTTCAAATTAAGAAACAAACAATAACTCTCCTGAAAGTTTTTCCTCCCCTGTATCTAAAGATCTCAACCCTAAGAGAGAAAAAAAAAAAAAAAAAAGTCTAGCAAAATGGCATTGAGACATACCTACTTTGATGGTTTGGACGAAGTTAAAAGCTGTATTTCTCAAATGAAGAGAGTTGTATCAGAACCAATATCATGTTTTACTCTTACATAAAGGTACATTTTTCTCTATGGCTTAGACAATGAAGATTCAACCAATAAGACTAATAGGTTTTACCCCATTGTCACCTGTCTCTCCTCATTGCTATCTGTCTCTCCTTTGAATATAATACAATGTTTTCTTAGCTGGTTATAAAAATATTGGAAATATAGCATGATTAATTCTTCTATGCACTATCTAATATCCTAACCACATTAAATAAACATTGCCTAATATTAAACATGTGCCAATACTCTTTTCACTGCTATTTCAGAAATAATTCCTAAATGTCCAATTCTGTAAGTAAAACATATTGGCAATATTTTAGTTAAAATTCTTCCCACAAGGTTATCTTTATCATTTCACTTACTGGTGGTTCTATCTTTGCACTGTCCACAGGCTGAGTATTTTTCACTTTTGTCTTGTCTATGTCTATAGGCACAGCTTCAAGAGCAGTAAGTACACATGTAATGAAGAGAAAACAATATTGTAGCAGTATGGTCCTCCACTTCATCTGAAATAAAGGTATAATTATATTAAGTCCTAAAAAAAGTTTTCAAACTATATATACATGCATTCCTAATACTACATTAATAATATATTCAATTTCAGGAAGTTTAATTCAACAAGAATTCTAGGAAAGGGGTTAAAATAGATTATAACTTATCAAAAATAATGCTTAAAACAGACCACTAAGAAAATCAAGGGAGTAATGCTCTTCAGCTAAAATTAAAAAGGCAAGTAAATAAAATTTAAAAATCTAAAAAGGCAAGTAAACAAAATTTTAAAGTCTAAACTGCTTATATAGTATAACAAAACATTTGGTTAATTATAAAAGCTTTAAATAAAGATGGTAATGAGGAACTCAAATTTTAAAAAAATGAACAGCCCAAATTTAAGTTAGGAAGAAGCAAGGGTAAACTATATATTTTTTCCTCAAATAAAATACAAAAGAGCCAAAATGATTCCTGGACATAATATTTAAATTAGCTTTAATCTAATTTTGAAAATAAGTTGCTTTATGAACATAAGCTGATTAAGAGACAAATAACTAGCTACAAATATTCTCTTAACCTTGCTAAACATTATTTTATCATAGCCAACAATCATTTGCTAAAATTCTTTTTGGTTAATAATTTTTCAAATAAATAGGTCAATAAAATATCAAGCAGGATATAACAAAGTTAAAGCAAAAGAGGAGCAAACATTGATGGTCCCACAATATTATTCAAATCTTGCTCATTCAGTTTTTACTTCATAAGTTTTTTGTAGCTCCAGAGGATCTACTACAAGAATTAGAATGAATAAAAAGCTCATACTTAATTGACTCTATACATATAGATTGATGTTAGGATTCAAGTCAAAAGTAATGGTCTGACCATCAATCTGGAATACGCATTATTTAATTCAGAGGCTCCCAAATTTAGCTGGCAATTGACTTTTTTTTAAGTAACCTGTTTTTATCCACAAAACACAATTTGGAAGAGTGGATTGCCTCATTTACACCACAACCCTAGGTAGTGCATAGAACAGTAACTCATTTTACAGATGAAGAAATTTCTAATTGAATCAATTCACTCAGAGTATTGTCTGGCATTAACACAATCACTAGAA
Source organism: Camelus bactrianus (assembly GCF_048773025.1). Lineage (NCBI taxonomy): Eukaryota > Metazoa > Chordata > Mammalia > Artiodactyla > Camelidae > Camelus > Camelus bactrianus. The sequence continues at coordinate 36,020,340 of NC_133548.1, forward strand.
TCTACATTTTAGTGCTTTTTCTAGTATATCAATTTTTCAGCCTCTTTATTGAGCTATAATTCACAGGCCATAAAACTTATCCATTGAAAGTATGGGATTTGACTATTCCACAAAGATGCACTCAAATTTTAGTTCTCAAACTTGAAGGATAAAATCACCTGGGAGCTTGTCAGAAATGCAAATTCTCAGGTTGTACCCAAGACCTCTGGAATCAGAATCTCTGGGGTGGGTCCCCAGAATTTGTTTTAACAAACATTCCAGGTGAATCCTACATATGTATGCTCAAGACCAGGATTCACTCTTCTCTAGGACACTAGTTCTTCAACACAATTATAAGCATGTTTTATAATGAAATGTTTGGGAGATGCTGGCTCAATGAAGATAAACAGGTTTCTATTTCACAAGACTTTCAGAACTTGTGATGGGCTACTATGCATTACAAATCTCTAATACAAGGATGGTTTGTTTCCCCACAGAATCTTTTCCCAACCACGGATCACCTCCTCTTCCCACAATTATTTTTTAGGACAACAAAGGTTTATCTCTCATTCACGCTTCATGCCCATTGCAGGTATATGTTTTGTTTTTGCTTTTTTGAGATATAATTTACATGCTATAAAACTTACCCTTTTAAAATTATACAATTCAGTGGTTTTTAGTATATTCTCCATACTGTGCAATTATCACCATTACCCAATTTTAGAACATTTTCATCACTCCAAAAAGAAACCCCCTAATCATTAGCAGTCACTCCCCATTCTCTTATTCTCTGGGTCTCTGGTAACTATTAATCTACCTTCACTCAGTCTGGATAGATTTGCTTACTCTGGACATTTCATATAAATGGAATCATACAACATGTGGCCTTTCACACCTGGCTTTTTTCATTTAGCATTATGTTTTCAAGGTACAAGCATGTTGTAATATGAAGTAGCACTTCATCCTTTCTCATAGCTGAATAGATATTCCATTGTATGGATATTTCACATTTTGTTTATCAATTCATCAGGTGATGGACATTTGGGTTATTGCTACTTTTTAGGCTAGCAGGAATAATGCTATTATGAACATGTGTATTCAGGTAATCGTGTTAGCATGTTGTGAATTCTTTCGGCATTATACCTAAGAGTAGAATTGTTGGGTCAATTCCGTAACTCCATGTTTAATTTTTTGAGGAACTGCCAAACTATTTTCCATAGCAGCCCCCATTTCCCATCACCACCAGCAATATATGAGGGTTGCAATTTTTCCATATCCTCACCAGCATGTGCTATTGTCTATCTTTTTATTATAGCCGACATCCTGGGTGTGAAGTGGTATGCCACTGATTTTGATTTGCATTTCACTGGCTGAGTGATGAGCATCTTTTCAAGTATTATCTACACCTGTTACCTTATAAAAAATAATTTAAAAGTATCACTGAGTTAGTTGTTTTAAAAATATCATTGAGTTAGCTGAGTTTTTTAAAAAAAAAACTGAATTGAAACTTTTGTTTACCTTTGCAAGTGCTGTATGCCATTGTAAACAGGCTGACCAAATGACCATTAAAAAACCTAAGAGTTTTCAGTGTAATCATGGCTGAAAAGCCCAAGTTATGACTTAACTGCTCAAGTCAATTCTGATGTCTTCTACTCACACTTCTGGAGCTTTATTGAGTCTCCATGGCTCCTGGCATGTATGGTTTTCAAATAATTAGAAAATGAATTAACTGCTAAATTATTGAATAGTCTATGATGAGCATGTGGAAAGTCAGCTCAGTGATATACCTCAGAAAGTTCATTTTGCAGATCCCATCAGGAGCTGTGATTATCGCTTGATGTGGTCAATCCACAGTTTAAAAGAGTCTTTCACACAGACTCCTCCCCTCCACCTTGCGTTCATCTGCAAGGTCCCTTAGGCTCTCCTTCTCTCACCAGACAACACACATACACATTAACAAGTAGTTCTATCTTAGCAGCTGGCAGCTATGTCACATATTTTGAAATATGTTCTTTTTTTAAAATAGTGTCCACCTTTACTTCAATACACAGTAGAAGCCTGAGAGTAATAAAAATAAACGATGTTAAATCCAATCTTGGAAGTGGAATCCCTTTACCAATTTGTCACTTCTGCTGTCTCACTCTTCTTTCAAGTCTACCACAAAAATGAAGAGAGTCAAGGAAGAGTATGTTGTATATATGAATGTGTCAGTGTGTATGTCCTGACAGCATCTCAGAGTGACAAAGTGACAAGAAGTCTCCAGGCATCTACTCTAAAACACTGACTGAATGTATGGTTCATAAACATTTAACTGGGTCCCAAGCTTATTACAAATAACAATAGAAACCACCTACTGAGTGTTTACTGTGTACCAAGAAGTATGTTAAACATTTTTATTACATTAATTTAATTACTACAATGACCCTGTGAAATAAATATTATTATCTCCATTTTAAAGTATAGGAAACTGAGACATATCAGTTTAAAAACTTGATCTGGGTCACAGAGCAGTAAGTCATAGATCCAGAGTTTGGACCTGGGAATGACTGACTCCAAAGCCTATGTCTGCTTTTATGAGCTGTGGTTCTCAAAGTGTGGTCCCTGAGCCAGCAGCATCAGCATCACCTGGGAATTAGTTAGAAATGCAAATCTTCAGGGCTTACTCCAAACCTCCTACATCAGAGAATGTCTGAGGAGGGCAAGGAGGATGATGGCGGGGATAGGGCACAATCTGTTTCAACAAGCCCTATCGGTGATTCTGATGCATGCTAACATTTGAAAATACTGCGTCCCTTTGCTCTGTTAGTCACAAAACTCTTCTACAATGAGAGACAAAAAGAATGCTCATCTGAAAAATAAATTTAGATCCTCAAGGAAAAGAAAAATGGGTGTTATATCTAAGAAGGGCAGGGCAAAATTAAATTCAGGTCTGTATTCTAATTCCAGCTGCACCACTCATTTGCTATGTGACCACAGGTCAGTCAATTAACTTACTTTGTCATTTTTTTACATAATGGATTTTTTTTTAAAAATAGGAATTTAACTAGACCTCAGTATTCTTTAAGCTCTTAAATTCTATTACCATTTTATTCTTTTGAATAAAGAGTAGATCTTTTCTCTTACATTATCAGAAATACTAATAAAATTGTACTCATACCAATTGTAAGAATGATTACGTTATATGACTTATAAATGCCTTTAAACTAAACATTGCTTACTCAGCCAGCTGAAAATTATCCTGGTAGATCAAATAGAAGATCCACGTGCTGCAATATAAAAAATACAAAATTCAACTACCAAAGAAAGTCCCTATCCAGTATAAAAATGAGGTTAAGCCAGGAACATTTCATACTTTGATATAGTGTGAGACATCGTACACTTTTGAGAGGCTGAATTTTATGATATGTGGATCAAATTTCAATTTTTTTAAAAGCAATGAAAAACAGAGCAAAAAATCTGAGCTTGTAAAATAAAATGTGAACATTAAAAAAAGACAAATACAATTTGCAAATATCAGTTACCTATAGGAAGCATAGATGTTTAGAATGAGCCATGCTCTATAAATTTTCATTATTATCTCGTTTTTACATTTTAATGAATTTTGCCTGGGTGTCTTATCATTACTAGAAAGGTAAATGAAAATCTGACACTTTAATTTTGGATTTACCTGTTTTTCCTTATAATTTTGTCAATTTTTGTTTAAATATTTTGAGGCTATGTTATTAAATGTACACAAATTTAAGATTTTCCAGCTTTCTGTTAGATTTAATCCTTTTACTATTTGAGTGACTTTTATATTCCAGTTTGCCTTAAGGTCTATTTTGATTGTAATATAGCTAAAGCAATTTTCTTTTGATTAATATGTAGATACACACACATACACACACATACACTCTCACATACTTCTTTTTTATTCAGCCTAACAATCTTTGTCTTCTAACTAGAGTATTTTCTGTTTATATATTTTTAATGTATTTAGATTAGTTTTTAAAATGGGCTTGATGTTATTTTTATTCTATTTTTTGTTGTTGTTGTTGGGGGTTCTTTTGGTGGTGAGGGAGGTAATTAGGTTATTTTTGGAGGAGGCACTGGGAACTAAGCCAAGGACTTCATGCATACTAAGCATGCGCTCTACACTTGAGCTATCCCCTATCCCCTCTCTGTTTATATTTAATCAAATTGCTGACAATAATTCCTCAGTTTAATATCTTAGAAATCAGAGACTGTTTTTCAGTTAACGCAGTATTAATCTTTACTGCCTGCACATGCGTGGACTTTATCATAGTTATTCCTACAGCCATTACTTCAGATTGAGCTTTTGCATTTTTTGGTACAAATTGAATGTAACTGCCATTTAAAATGTCTTCAAAAGGATTAAATTGTGATTTGGCATTGAAATAAAAGTTATTTTGTAAACACAGAAATAAAGCAGCTGATATTAGTGAAGTAAATAGTTGATGTTAAAGGAATAACAGCAACTTTAGTTTTCTTGTAAAGGAACAACTAAGTGCTTTACCTGACCTTAGACAGGAAGGTGCCCACAAGAAGGTAAAGCTGCTTTACATTTTGTTACTGAGATATAGCAAGGTTACCTACAAGCAACCAAACAATGCAAATCAAGGCAGTGGAAACTGACAGTGCCTCCAATAAATTTTTTAAAAATCTATATGGAACATGAGGCTAATTTGATGGATTCATGTATTGTTAAGGCAAATGTCAATTTGTCAGAGACTTCCTACCAACACTGAACAGAAACTGCATAACTTCCATGTGATTCGATGAAAAAACAAAGCTGAGTTTAGTCAACAGGAAATGCTGACAAAATCCTGATGTTCTTTTACAGGCACTAAGAAATGAAACTTTAATGCTAAAGGTGCTAAAGAGATGAATATCCTGAGAATGGGTTACACAGGAAACAGCACATCACTGTAACACTGGCATCAACACCTATGGCCAACAAAAGCAACAGAAGTTGCTGCCATATTCAATTTTAGACTACAAAATAATTTCCCAGAAATGTTTTATATGCATAAACATGAGGGGAGTGTATGATAGCTGAACTAAAGGAAGGCTGGTTTGAGTGTCTGAGAGCCTTTCATAGCCTGCCGGCCATATGTGTTTAGCTCTTGATGTCTTCTGAGGCTGTATATCTGAATATTTAAAGGACAGGCTGCCTGAAAAATGACATAACTTGATGTTATCCCTGATGCCATGTCTAAACAAACTGTAACTCCTCAACTTTTTAGTCAGTAAACCATTGAAGGAAGAGCTGAGGAAAGAAGATGAACTGAAAACTTTCCGTTGTCATCTTTTGAAAAACACTAGCACCAAAGCCTGCAAAATGAATATCATCTCAAGAATGTACTAGCATCAAAGCTTGCAAAATGAGTGTCAGAGGCTTGGAGAAAATTCCAGGCAAATGGTCTTAAAGAAATTCCCAGAATAAAATCATCCTCACTCTCCATAGTAGACAGAACAATGCTATGTGGGAAAACACAAACAAATAGAATTCTGAATCAAGAAAGTGTTTCAAGAGGCTCAGACTATGAATGTGAAAAAGTCTTAAGAATACCTTAACCAATTTATTTAACTTTCAATTTCTTTATGTATCTGTGAAAGTGATGTGAGAAAAATCTATATGTCTAAATGAATCTTAAAAAGCACTTTCACAATGTAAACTGTGGACTTTGGTTGATAATAATGTGCCCATGTTGGTTCATTGATTGTACCAAATATGCCACACTGATGAAGGATGTTGAGGGTAGGGGAGTATATATGTGTTGGTGTAAACTGTCTCTATTTTCTGCTCAATTCTGCTGTGAACCTGAAACTGCTCTAAAAAAAAAAAAGTTTACTAAAAAAAAAAAAAGCCCTTTCGGTGCTCACTTCATCAGAACATATACTAAAACTGGAATGATACAGAGAAGATTAGCATGACCCCTGAGCAAGGATGACATGCAAATTTGTGAAGCATTCCATATTTTTCTAAATGAAATAAATCAGACAGAGAAAGACAAATATCATATATCACTTATATGTGGAATCTAAAAAAAAAATGACATGAACTTATTTACAAAACAGAAACAGACTCACAAACATAGAAAACAAACTTAAGGTTACCAAAGGGGAAGAGGTGGGGAATGGATAAATTAGGAGTTTGGGATTAGCAGATACAAACTATATATATAATAGATGAACAACAAGGTCCTTCTATATAGCCCAGGGAAATATATTGAATAACTTGTAATAACCTATAATGAAAAAGAATATATATATATATATATATATATATATATATATATATATATATATATATATATATATATATATATAAATAAATATAAATATAACTGAATCACTATGCTGTACACCAAAAAACTAACACAACATTGTAAATCAACTATACTTCAATTAAAAAAAACCCACTTTCAATAAAAAAAACACAAAATGAAATTGTAAGTGATAAAGCACAGTGTCGTAGTCTAATTGGGAGTATGTGTTCTATAGGGCATAAAATGATGTGTCTTAACATCTATCAGTGGAGTCAGAGTCAATGAAACACCATCTTCTTTTGGGCTTTCTATTTATTCTGCCTCTTTAATATTTATTTCCTCCCCTTTCTTGCCTTTTTTAAATTTTGTTTTTGATTGAAGAGTTTTTAAAATACGCTTTTCTATTCTATTTTCTAACCTTTTAGTGTATATTCTAGAAATAATTCAATTAACTTACTGAAGTCTAAAGCTAATTAGAACATTTACTCCCTAATAAGGCTGCAGTAAATATTAACTGTTATCATAACAAAAGCAATAAAAAAATTTCCTAGCTCATTAGGTAGAAAAGTAAGGATACAAAAATCTCTTTAAATACCAAGATAATGTCAAATGTGTGAGAAATAGGTTTACAGATTTACATGAACCCAATGTATACAAATGTCCATACAAAAAAGAAAGCAAGATGAGCGGTAAGGAGTGGCAATGGGACGAAGAGGAGACTAACCTACTTTTCTTCCGTTATCAGGTCAGTAAGAATGGCCTTCTCCTTTCTTTTATCACCCTCTTCTTTCATAGAGACCTAAAGAGGACATACTGGGCTGAACTAGGCTGACACAGTACCCTAATCCAGACCAAGAAAGGCTGAAAATTTATGCTCTCAAGTAGTATGATGTGAAATTCTAAACCAAGCAACAATCTCATGACAGTATGGAAAGCCCTGAACTCAAAGGCATGGGAGCCTCAAGCAAAATTACAAAATAAGCAGAGTTCTTAAGCCTCTCCTAACACTCAGTAGATATAAAATAATTTCCCTAAATTTCCAAATTCTAAAAATAAGCTTCTCTCTCCTTCCCTGTCTCCACCAAATTGAGATTCTCATTCATACAGGGAGGCAAATTTAACTACTAATTCATACCAGTAATTATCCAGATCACGTTTACTTGGTGTGGGGGGGTGTGTGTGTGTGAAAATAGTTTCTTGTTTTGCTTGTAAGGAGAAATATCCTGGAAGTGGTTAAAAAGAGTGGTCATGGGTGAGAAGGGTGAAGAATACAGAAAACTGAAACTAGTTTGTCTCTCTTTTCTTTTAATAGTCTCTATTCCTCCCTCATCTATCTTTTTCCTCCCTCCCTCAACCCTCCTCTTTCACTCCTCTACCTTTTAAATTTAAGACTGAATTAATACATGAGGACACCAGCCAATGGAGCACTTCTGCTCGTCATTCCAAAGGTGGTAAAGAAGAAAAGTGCCGGTTTCAATGCTTTGTTATTTTTAAGCTCCATTATAGCTTCTGCTGTATAACCTTTCTTGGGCAAGCCCTCGGTTACTTTGACAGTGTACCTTGAATAAATTCAGCCACAAAACAAAACAAAACAAAACAAAATAAGACTATATTGAAGTATGTTTTCTTTACTCTGTTGTATGTTACTTATTAATTTAACAAATTTTTATGAAGTACCCAGTATGTACCAGATATTAGGCTGGATACACAGGTAAGTGAGAAAGACACGGTCCCTACCCTCAAAGAGTTATCAGTCTAGTGAGGAAGGCAGCCTATCAAACAATCACAATTTGAAAAAAGCTGCTTACAAAACAACACGTAGCATGATACTTTCTGTTAATTAAAAAAAATTAATGCATTAAAATGGTATTCAGCAAATAGACTTACAGGTGATTTACAATGCTAAATATCTCTTAAAAACAAAACTAGCTTGTTTTTATACTCATAAAACTCCTGATTATTTTGTTTATTTGGGGTCAGTGGTTCTGATTGGAAAAAAAGGAAATCAGACCACTGGTAGCAAAGGAAATACTATACTTTGTGCTTAAGTGATAATGGAAAAATTCAAAACCTTGCAAAAACACAAATATATTTTGTAGAAATAAAATCTTAATTTGCTCCTTATCTTCCTTCTAATATCCCTAAAAGATTGCCTGAATCTTTAGATTTGTCCTCCATCAAAGTTCTAGTTCCTAAATTTCAGTTTTCTTTCCTCAAAACAGTAATTCTCTTTCTTTTCAGACAGAATGGCATTTGAACCATTTTGCAAGACAAGTACAGGGTATATTTACATAATATTCACCAAAAACAGTCTGGAAGGAAATAAAATATTGATATACCTAAGTAAGTTAAGCAAGGGCTAGTAGTTAAGTAAGAGGAAATTTCAAAACAGGTAACAGTTAAGTGGTTGAAAAAAAAAAAAAACCACAACTTTTAACCAACAAGCAAGATAAAAATGTTCCTAGTGTGACAGTATTGAACTTAAACATGGATTTACACTTTCCAACAAAAATTTATTTCCTGATGATTTATTATGTGACACTTTTAGGATAAATTATCTCTGTCTTTTCAGTACTTTGCATAAAGCAAGTGGCTCAGTAAATATTAGCTCTTTTTTAAAACATCCATAAATTATACAACAAACATCTAGTATTGAACATTTATGAGTAATTTTAAAAAAATAATCAGAACAAATACCCAATCAAGACAGAAAGCCTTCTATAGTGAATCATGTAATCAAAGTAAGAAAGAGATACAATTTATTAGATGAAACTTATTTCCTTCTGGAGACAATGGTCAGACTTCAAGCTCTGCCATGGCAAATAATGAAGCTTCTATTAATAGTTATCACAGCTTACAGATCTCAGAGAGGAAAGAAAAAGAGATCCATACTGTGGCAAAAACTTCTATTTGCCTGCCAATATCCAAATCTTCCCTTCCTCTTCAATAACAAAAGCCCAATTTTTTCCAGGTCAGCCATGCATCCAGCTACATTTCACTGCTTCCCTGGTAGCCTGAGCTTTGATTCAGAAAATTTCCTTAAAGGGAGAGGATGCATCCTTCTTTGTCTTTATGTTACTGCCTGGAACTTGGCAGTGATTGTTAGAGCTCTGGCAGCTATTTTGGATACGAAGACCAGGGCCACACCTTAGGGATAGCAGATCAAAGAACTGGAAAAAGTTTAGGGCCTTGGTGACTTTATGAAGCTACTATATCTATGCTAGACTGCCTACTTCAAGAATTATTTTACATGAGAAAATAAATATTGTGTGTGTCAATCACCATTAAGGCTATTTTCATTTTTGCTTCCTTAACTGATCACTTACCTTTAAACGGGTAAAGAATTTTTATTTCCTTTTTACAGATGAGGCAACTGAGATCCAGAGAAATCAGATGATTGCACAATGTCAAATTAGTGTAGAGTTGAGTCTTGGCTCCTCTCTCAATGCTTTTTCACTAAGAGCTGATTCTTAACAGGCTCTAAATATAAAAAGTAAATATAAAAATTCATTAAATATAAACATAAATTTAGCCTTATTACAGTGGTAATGGTATACATTTGTCACATCCTCTGAAAAGAAAAAGTGCCAAATTTTTATCATGTGAGAAGAGTCTATATCATATTCCAGTGGAAAAGGAAAAGAAATATATTAAATAAACACAATCAAAGACCAGAATAAGCAAAGATATTGATTTTGTGCCCAGATTTTACTATATTGCTCCCCTTTTAAATACTAAGAAGAATGTAGACTAAAAGCTTATTTTCCTTTGCAATGGTACTTCAAGACCATTAAATTCTTAACTGGAATTTTTCTTAAAATCTTTATCTGGAATCTTTTTTTACCCTTATGATCACTTTTAAAAATTAACCCCAGCTTCAGTCACAGTGATCAGTAATAAAGCAAGACATCTCAAATTCTTTTTTGAAACCCACTACCTACCTGTAAAATACAAGGCAGTTAGCTCATGTGCAAGCTCACTGGTGAACATAATCAGTTATTTCTATGCAGTATGTAAAGAAAATAAGGAAATAAATTATCTTCAAAATTTAAGAACACATGTATTTAATCCTTTTCATGATACTATATTCAACATAAAATTATCTAAGCAAGAGAGTGATCATATGTATGTTATGTGCTGGAAAAGCACATGACCTTTATTAACACAGTATGGTAAAAAAAAAACAGCATATTGAATCCTAACCACTCCCATTTACTGGCAAGCTACTTGACTCTCTGAGTCTCGATTTTCATACCTATGAAACTGAACTAATACTTCTTTATAAGTTTTTGACTGGATGAAAATAAGAATGAATACAATGTAACTAGCACAGTACATGGCAATAGTAAATGCTCCATAAATAGTAATGCCTTTCCTGTCTTGAAAATTTAATATATATGTATATTAAAATAATTAAAATCTGTGATGTAAATACCCAGTCATTGAACTTAAAAAGCAATAAACCAGTTGATATACAATGTTAAACACCATATTCTGAAAGGCCATGTTAGAGCTCTCCTCCTAGCATTGCCACAGCCAAAGTCCTGATGCAGCTGTAGGCCAATGAAAAGAATACATCCAACAAAAGAAGAACACAATCTCTTCCTCCCTGGTATTAAAACAGAGCTTTTTGCAAGAGACCCAGGTTTCTTTCTCCAAGGCCAGGAGAAACCCAGCTTTCTCCCTGAGCCAGGAAACCCAGGTTGCTTCTTCTTATTGTCAATGTCAGAATTCTAACAGTGAAAAGGAGTGGGGTGGAGAAAAATAAATGGCTTCTGAATTTCTCCATGGCAGCAGTGACAAGGGCAACAGATAATCTAGTGTTCAACATCATTTTTCCATTTGAAAATTAGAGTCAATAGGAAAGTGCGACTCAAATAAAATATCAGATGTATGACCAGCTCAGCTGGACTCCGACCCTCCTGTGTGTCAAAATATCGGTATTGATTTTAGAGTCTCTGATGTTCATATCTGTAGAAAAGGACACCAATCAAGGAAAGCAGTATATCGCTTTTTTCCCCAATCTTAACAGTTGGTTACAGTATTCTTTTTTTTTTCCTAATTGAGTTATAGTCAGTTTACAGTGTTGTGACAATTTCCAGTGTAGAGCACAATTTTTCAGTTATACATGAACATACATATATTCATTGTCACATTCTTTTTCTTTTTCACTGTGAGCTACCACAAGATCTTGTATATATTTCCCTGTGTGGTTACAGCATTCTTGATAACTTTTTTAATAAGCTTCTGAAAAGCAGATACTGTTGCTCATATGTATGTGCAATAAACATATGAGCAACAGTAAAATTTTTAAATTTATTAAAGTTACAGTGTCTTCATTATTTATACATACTGTACTTCAGATAACTAAAATACAATATGTTAAAAAGCTCTGCCAAAATAAAAATATGAAACTGCTATCTCATTTTCATTAAGTTGCTTTAATTTTTAAAATCAGAGAATTCTAGGACCAGAAATTATCTTAGAGGTGGTTCAGTTCAGATCTTACTTTTATAAAAGGTTGTAAGGCACAGGGAATTTAACTGACTTGGCTACGATTATTTGGCAGAGCCACATTAGGATCTGGCCGTTTAATTCTAATTAAATATACTTTTCATCATATCATGGTGGTTTTAAAATTTTTTAGATTGAAAATCATTAAAGTGATCAAGGTTTTTCCTTGAATAAAATTATTTGAAATGGTTAGGAGCCTGTTCTTTAAAGTCCACAAAACTAATTGCATGTAAACATGAAAATAGCAAATTTCCCCTCTCTAGACCTTCAATTATTTAGAAAAAGTTAATCATCTACCATGCTAAATATAGTCAACTCAATTACTGACAATACTTAAAAGATTATTTACTAAGGATTATTTTCAATACATTTTGAAATCCTACACTTGATTCCTCCAGCTACCCAATACTTAAAAGGGTATTTTGCACACCTCAGTGATCCAAAGGGTCCTTAGAAAGTGGAAAGCAATTTAAATATTATTCTAAATAACACAAAATCACTTTGGTATGTCTACAGAGATACACAACATATCTCAAAATGAAAAGACACTGGTGTTGATCATGCTACTGATACTCTATATTAGTGCCCGTAACCAATAACTAGGGTCTTGAAAGGTACCCTTATTGCCTTGTTTGTGCATTTCATTTTAACTGGTATTTACAGAGCACAAATCAACTTGGAAAAAAGCTGAAAGGATATGTACCAAATGTGTGGTATGAACAGTAAGTACTTCAGGAGATTGGAGAGAGGTACACACAACATGGACCTGATGCTTGCAAAATGGTTAAAACTAGGATAAATGGGGAACAACAGAGGTAACTACAAGGAGACAGAAATGAATTTTTCACTCACCCTTTAAAGTTGGACCAGATCATGGAGAGCTTAAGGACCAAGATGAGAAATATAAGTTCCTATGTCCACCCTAATAACAAGAGTGATATTATTTGTAATTTCATTTCTAATTCTAAATTTCCATGTTTTTCTTAAATTATTGACTATTAGCTGAACAATTGTTGAAACATTTGTTCAATATTTGTTGAACTTGGTTTTAAAGTTTTATAAAACAAGAACTCGCTCAGCTTAAATCAGAATGAATCCTGGAGCAATATGTATGAGGGGAAAGATGAAAGAATTTGAATATTGCGTGACACTGTTCAACAGAATTCACCTGGGAAGGTCTTAAGAAACAAGTCATTTAAGCAGGTTGTAAAAGAAGCTACAGGTTATCTGATCCAAATCTATTATACCACTAGTCATACTACTTTTAATGAATTCCTTAAAGCACTATCTCATCAATTCTTTTCATTCTTATAGGGAAAGTCCACACTCTTTCAAACAAAACTGACTAGCAAATATATTTGCATTTAACTTTCCTTCTCCCCTCTCCCCGTTTTTTTTTTAACCAAGGTAGTATATCGTTTGGTGTTCATATTTATCCATGGATTTAAGAGCCTTAATACACAGCTTAGATAGTAGCACTTACTTATTCAATTGTGTAAATGGATATTGTCCAATTTAGGAGTTTAGTGGACACTTTGAGACTTTCAAGAGGTTCTGTCTTCCAGAAATGAAAATAATGGCTCAATGATTCATGTTCATATGTTCTGTCTCTCTCTTGACACTGTAAAATAATTGTCATCCAAGACCACTGTCAGGAGCAACCACAACAATAACCACATCTGCTCACTGAGTATTCAGCAGGTGCAACAAGGAAGTACGGTCTCTCTCATACCCAGTACCATGATCTCACACCTAATGACCTGTGACCTAGGGAAAACAATACCACAACTGGCAAGAACTTTCTCCTCTCCTAAGTGTCACTGGTTGTCGATTTAAGAGAACAGCAGAAGAGCAGAATTCACCGGCCTAGCTTTGCTGGGCCTGGCGAGGGGTGGTGAGCATCACCTCAGAACTGGTGGGTATACCTTCCTCACCAGTGGGTACTTCCCTCGCCCATCGACCTGCCAAGGCCAGGCAAGAGCTTTGCCCGGGTCTCAGTTCTACACCCACCTCCGCCTGCTCCCCGCCAAGAGCCTGCCACCTTCATCGCCCCCAAGGAAATTACGGGTGCCCTGCAGCGAATGGAGCGGAGGAAGGGACCCCGGGCCTCAAGCTCGAGCTAGAACCCACTCCCCACTGTGCCCGCCCGCCGTGTGGCTCCCACCATCCTCACTGCCGGGGCAGGGTAGGCGAAGACTTGAGCCTTATCTCAGGACCCACTCCAGCATCCCGCGGCGCTGATCCGAACCCACCTCGAGGCCACCGGCCTTACCCAGCTGGGTCTCAGCGCGCGAAACTCCGCCTGCTGAATGCTTGCAGCGCACAGACCTGTCTCTCCAGCCCCCAGCCGGCGGCTTTGCTCTGAGCTTCTACCCACCGCGCGCTCCCGCCTCCTTGGTGCCATGGCGACAGTCTCCCTCCCAGTCCCCGCAGCCGCTGATTGGTCCTACCCGGATAGTGGAAGGTGCGGATTGGTGAGGGCGGAGACCAGGCCGCGCCGGAGGGCTCGGAGGCGGGCGGTGTGGAGAGAAAACGCGTAGGAGCCCAGAGGGAGGGTGAGCCAAGAGGGACGTGGCGCTCTGCTACGCGGGCGGGGAGGCCGCGCCCCTTCCTTCTCGCGCTTCCATGGAGAATCCTGTGGAGTAGGATTTGGGCGGGTGAGGTGCTTAGCCGGGACCGGGACAAAACCCCAGGTCTCGCCACCCGCCTCGGCCGCTGGCCCGCGCCGGCAGTGCCCAGAGCGGTCCGAGACAGGCTGTCAGGCTCATTTTCGCCCACAGGCCTCTCTTGGGTCTAACACCCCAGGCCTCCTCCATGGCGGGAATCTTACTCATGTTTGTAACTCACCCCACCCCGTTATGCTGGGCCCTGGGCCACTATGGCTTGATCGCTTTTTACTCCACCGTCTAACACCCGTGTGCGGACATCTCTTTTTCTCTACAACCTCCTTTTCATAAAACGGAGACCTCTACTCCACACCCTCATTTTAAAGATGGGGAAACCGGGCCTCAAAGATACTGGTTGCTCGAGAGTTAGAGAAGCTTTTTGGAGCCTCGACGCCGGTTTTGAAGTTTGAGTCTACCAAACAATGGCATCTCTTTCTGAGCCTTCATTTTCTCACTTGTGAAAAATAGCGTCTACCTCAGAGTTGTTAGTGAAGGTAAGAATACAGAAAACCAGTACAGAACCTGCTGCATATATACTGGTAATGGTGGCTTCTTTTTATGAGGAGGTAATAGAGGGTAGCAGCTAAGTCACCAATTTGGAGCCAGACTGCGTGTGTCAAAGGAACTCCATGACGCGCAGCAAGTTAACGTAAGTGCTCTGTACCTCAGTTTCCATGTATGTAAAACGAGAATAATAATACCCTCCTCCTTACAGCGTAAGTTAATAGAAAATTGACTGGCCCGTAGTAAGTGCTCAGTAAATGTTAGCCTTTCTCACGTTAGTGACTGAGCTAGGACTATAATTCAGGTCTCTGGATTCCAAGACCAGCAATCTTTCCTCACGCACACTTCTTATCTACATACTTAGAACAGTGCCTGGAGGTTAAGCTCCTTTTTAAGGTTCAGGAGGAAACACTTGTTCGTTTTCTTTCAATCAAAATCTCAAACTTATTATCATGAAAGTCTTAGAATGTGTGACCCTGCCCCTACTGAAGCTTTCATAGCAGAGGCATATGTGAAGGAAATAATCATATGCAGTTCTGATGGATAGATTGAAGAGTAAAAGCACTAGAAAAAGAAAAAAATATTCAAGTGGTTATGGTGGAAAAGCACTAAATTTCTATTTGAAAGACATGAGAAATATTATTTTGGTATTGGTTAGGTATCATTAGTAACCAATGTTAGTGTTAGTTAGGAGACAATACCCATCCCATCACTGTGGAAAACACTAAACTGTAAATAAATCAAAGGCAGGAGCTATCTTCCACATTTTCATTACCTATTATCTACCATTGGGACTAGCACACAGTGCCTGATCCAAGCACTAAAACTTGGGATAGCCCCTTTACAGGGAGCCCCTGAAAGATCTGGTAATAATCTGTCTAGATTATCTAGATAAATATTATTTATTACTATTATCTAGTAGTCAAATGGAGAAGAATGGAAAATGAGAAATTGTATTAGTCCAACAATACAATAAAAAGAGAAAGGTACACTAGCTTGCTGACTATTGCTGGTGTTATTCTCAGCAATATTCTGAGGTGAAGGAGAAAGAGAAGACAAGAAAGGGCATACAAAGATGAAACAGCAAGATTCAGGATTAGGAGAAATCTATGAGGAAGGTATTTCCAAATGTCATGTGCCTGTAAATCAGGTAACAGCATCTCTTATACTAGTAAAGATTATTTTGTGGTAGAGAAAAATAGAAATGTTGATAGTGAGCCCTGGAAACATCCTAGGAGCTGAGGAACTTATAAGGAAATGTTACTTAATAGGCAGAACCCAAAACTAGGGGGTTTACCACTGATGGAAAAATCTCATGGAGAGGAGGACTGAAGAACATGCTACTACATTGTACAAAGGAAAAAAACAAAGCTTTGGAGTCATAACTGGGTCCCAGCCCTGCCTGGGTTAAAAATCCAATTCCATCTCTATTGGTTGCATCTCCTCTGGCAAGTTCCTTAACCTCTCTCCTTAGCGTGGCTTCCTCATCTATAACGTGGAGGAAATAATAGTTGCTACCTCATAGACTTGTGAGGATTAAATGAGTTTATATTTGTAAAGCAGAGTAGTGCCTGGCACATAGTAAGTGCTATATTAATGTTTAATAAAAAATTGGTCTCAGTTTTGCCATCTGCAACCTGGGATCGTAATAGTGAACTTACTGTAAGGATTCAAATTATGTGTGTAAAATGGTAGAGATGCTCAATAGATATTATTTCTCTGCCCCTCCACCCCAGCCAGCCCCCAGCCTACTAGCTTTGAACCCCTCTCTGATTACCACTGCCACTGCCATCAAGGGGCTGTTGCTAGCCTGGTCTAAGCAAGGATGAAATATCTTTGCTTGATTTCCTTTGGCTCAGGTGAAAAACTCAAAATGAGTTTACTGGAGTCCAGGAGAAAATAAAAGGGAAACAACTCCAGAGAACCAGCTGATGTCAAGTCTGCCCCATATTGCTACTCCAGAAAAAAAAAAAAAAATGGTGTCAAGGAGAGTCTGACTTTTTAATACTTTAATTCTTCCCCTTCTCACTTCTTCTAGGATCCCACAGGACATCAACTGGCCAAGTTCTTCATTGTGTTCAGAAATGAGAGAGAGGGAGGCAGGAGTACTTACAACACACAGTGAGTAATCAGAAAGAAGAAAACTCAACAGTACACTCTACGTGAGCACCGAGACTTAATACTTTTATTAAGATCTAGATCAGTGGTCAGCAAACTATGGCCCTTGGGCCAAATCACCCAACTGCCTGTTTCTTAAGTAGGTTTATTAGAACATACCCATTCTTAACAGCTGCACTCATTTGCCTATGTATTGTCTCTTGTTGCTTTTGTACTACAATGGCTGGATTGAGTGGTTGTAACAGAGAAAGCATGGCCCTCAAAGCCAAAAGTATTTACTACCTGGCTGTTGGAAGGAAGGAAGGAGGGAAGGAAGGAAGGAAGGAAGGAAGGAAGGAAGGAAGGAAGGAAGGAAGGAAGAAAGAAAGAAAGAAAGAAAGAAAGAAAGAAAGAAAGAAAGAAAGAAAGAAAGAAAGAAAGAAAGAAAGAAAGAGAAGCTAACCCTTGAACTAGATAATTCACCCAGAATCATCTGTCAGTATCCCCAGTGCAGAAGTTTTCACCTTCATCAAATCCTCTAATCCATTGCTTCTCAGACTTTAATGTGCATACAGATTACCTGGAGGTCTTGTGAAAATACAGATTCTGATTCAGTAGATCTACAATGAGGCCTGAGATTCTGCATTTCTAACAGACATTAGGGTCATACCAATATTGCTGGTCCCTAGATCAAACTTGATCCCATCAGTTTTTTTTCTTTTTTCTTGAGATATAATTGACATATAACATTATATTAGTTTCAGATATGCATCATAATGTTTCAGTATTATATATTCAATATGTATATATTGCAAAATGATCACCACAATAAATCTAGTTAATGTTCATCACCCACATGGATACAAATTTTCTTCATGGTGAGACTTAAGATTTACTCTTTAACAACTTCCAAATATGAAATACAGTATTTTAAACTATATAGTCACCATGCTGTACTTGACATCCCCAGGGCTTATATACTTCATAATTAGAAATTTGTACTTTTTGACCACCTTCACTCATTTCACCTGTTCCCCACCCACTACCTCTGGCAACCACCAATCTGTTCTTCGTATCTATGAGTTTGTAGGGGTTTTTTTTTTCAGGTTCCACATATAATAAGATCATATGGTATTTGTCTTTGTCTGACTTATTTCACTTAGCATAATACCCTGAGGGTTCATCCATGTTGTCACAAATGGCAGGATTTTCTTCCTTTTATGGCTCAATAATATTCTATGTTATATATTTATCATATTTTCTTTATCCATTTATTCATTGATGGACCCTTGAGTTGCTTCCATATCTTGGCTGGTGTAAATAATCCTTCAGTGAACATTGGGGTGCAGATATCTTTTTAAGTTAGTGTTTTCATTTCCTTTTGATAAATACCCAGAAGTGGAGTTGCTGGGTCATATGATAATTCTATTTTTAATTTTTTGAGGAACCTCCATACCATTTTCCATAGTGGCTGTACCAATTTATGTTACCACCAACAATGCTCTAGGGTTCTCTTTTTACCCCACATCCTCACCAACACATATTTGTCTTTTTGATAGCAGCCATTTAACAGGTGTGATGTGATAGCTCGTTGTGGTTTTTATTTGCATTTCCTTGAAGATTATTGATGTTGAGCACCTTTTCATGTACCTGCTGGCCATTTGAGTATCTTCTTTGGAAAAATGTTTATTTGGATCCTTTGCTCATTTTTAAATTGGATTATTTTAGTTTTTGTTATTGAGTTGTGTGAGTTCCTTATCTATTTGGATATTAACTCCTTATCAGATTTAGGATTTGCAAATATTTCCTCCTATTCAAAGGCCATCCCGCACTTCTTGCTCCTCAGACCTCCCATTCTTTCTTCCCACTCATTTTCAGCTGACTGTCAACTTTGTTGAGACCTCCTTGTTCAAGTTAAAGAACTCCTGTTTTAAAGCAGGGTTTCTCAACAGCAGAACTGTTGACACTTTGAGCCAAATATGTTTAGTTGTGGAAATTTTCCCTGGGTGTTACGGGATGTTAGCAGCATCTACACACCTGATATCTATTCTCTAGATCCCAAGAATACCAACTCCCAATTGTGTCAAACAAAAATATCTCCAGACGTTGCCAAATATCGCTTGAGGAGCAAAATCTCCGCTAATGGCAACCACTGTTTTAAAGCACCAGAGATCAACTCCAGCTAACTCAAAGAAAAAGGGAATTTATTGGGAAGATACTGGAGGGACTCATAGGCAGACTGAATGGGAAAAGAATCCCAGGACCAGGAGATTCTTGGGCTTTCTTTCTAGAAGTGACAATTAGGTTATCTCCGTCTGTCTTTGGGTGTTCCTAATTAAGTGTAAAATTCTCAGCAGGAAGAATCCAAGTCCTGTTAGGTCAGGTATTCACTCTTGTGGCCTGTGGAATAGAGTCTGTAACCAGACTCAAGCGAGGAAGGGGTGTTCAGCAGAAAAAGGAATAGCTACCATACTTCCCCCATATTCTATATCTTTATTCCCCTAAAATGACATAAAATCTGACTGCAGAGGCTTCAGTGAATTGGAATTTATTTTTCTATGATAAAAATAAGCCTAGAGGTGGATAGCTACTGGCATCGTTTCAGCTACCAAGCAGCAGCATCCCAGCCTCTTTCCTTTTGTCAGCTCTGGTTTTTCATCTTCAAGCTTATGGAAGGTTGAAAGATGGCTGTCATACTTCCTGACATCATGAATCATGACCACATTCAAAAGTAGGAAACACACAGGAGAGGGGGAAGAGAAGCAAAAGGACATTATTTGAGAAGTTTCCTCTCCTTTTATCAGCAAAGGAAAAGCTTTCACTGAAGCCCTTTTTGAAAGAAAAAAAAACCTTAAGTTCCGTTGACCAGAAATAGGTTGTATGACCATTCTCTTATCTGCAGGCTATGATGGGAAAGTTAGTACTTGGCAAAAGGGAATGCAATAGTCATGACTGGCTTAGACCAATCACTATTAAGCCCTGGGTCTGGGCCCTTTGATGCCATATAGCAAGAGGAGAGTGTGTAAGCTGTTAGGCAATAGTGTAGTATTTGCCATGTTTTCCCAATAATAAATCCATAAAGAGTTGATTCTGTAACCATTTCCTCTTTTTTTGCTTCTGAAACAACAAAAGGCAATCCCTTTTCCTGTACAATGAATCCTTTCCCCTCCCCTAGTTCTCAAGGACTTCATTTTTTCACATTTCATCCTTTCTTTCCTATATCATTATCCTTCCCTAGCTGTTGAATCACACTCCAGGCATACAAACATGCTCTAAGAGTGGTTTTCATCTTTAAAAATCCCTTCCTTATGGATAGATAAAAAGATGTGATAAAGCAAGTATAGTAAAATGTTAATTATAGAACTTAGTGAGATTTCCTGCAAATTTTTTTCAACTTTTCTGTATGTTTAAAACTTTCATAATAAAACATTTGAAATAAAATCCTTCCCTTGACCCCAAATTACCCTCCAACTTGTTTTTCTGCTTATTATTTATTCAAATTCCTTTAAAAAGTTCCTTTCTCTACTTGCTCCCCTCCCTTGTATTCTCAGCTCATGCCAGTCTGGCTCCCGTCTCCACCACTCCTCTGAGATTGCTAATACTTATTAAGCTCATCTTTTAATGGACAGTTTTCTGTCCTCATCTTATTTAGTTGTTCAGCAGCATCCTTTGCTGCTGACTTCTCTCTCCTTGAAACACTTTGCACTCTTGACGTCTGACACCTCTCGCTTCCAGTTTTCTTTCTACCTTTGTAGATACTCCTCTTCAGTCTCCTTTACCAGCTTCTTTTTCGTTACCCAGCTCCTAAACTGGATTATCTCAAGGGTTGGTTCTGGGACCACTTCCCTGTCTACAGCCAGTTTTTCCACAGGGACAGTATTGGCATTTTGTGTTGAACGCTTTTTCATTGGGCAGAATTTCCCATGCATTTCAGAATGTTTTACATTCTTAGACCCTACTCACTAAATGCTGGCAGTGTCCTCCTTGTCCTTCTAAGTCAACGCTACAATCTCAACTGCCTCCAAACAGCCCCTAGAGAAGTGATACTTCTCATGATTAAAAATTATTTTGTCTCAGCCAGTCTATGACTTTAAATATCATACATATGCTAAATCTCAAATATCTCTGGCCCAAACACCTCTTTTGGATTCTAGACTGCCTCCAACTATGTGCATGATATTTCCATTTGAATTGTCTATTATGGAAGCTCAATAAATATTAGATGAATGAATGATCTAATTAACTAACTTAACCCCTTTCCGATTTAAAATGAAAATCTTGATTTTTCCCTACCTGTTGTTCCCTGTGGGGGACAGGGAGATGGGCTGCTCACCGACAGCCTCCAGCTGTTACCTGCTTCAGGATCCACCTCAACTTTAGAGCCAGAGTTACACTCTTCTTGGGGAAGCTCCCAGCTAATGAATGAGCAAGGTGGTATTACAAAGACCTAGTCCAACACAGAACTCCACCAATTAGCAATCTTTGCTCTGGAACTCCCCATGGGCTGGTGGAGACTTTGTCAGATTTGTATCACTATCTGTGGCTTCTCCGTTCAATTCTGCTTCTGCTTCTTTTCCTTTTACAAGTGTTATTCCCTGAGAAACCTTTTGCAAACCTAGCTGTCTCAGCATCTGCCTCCCAGAGAACCTGTTCGGCACTCTCTCTTTCTCATTTCCGTAAATGGTATGCACCCAGTTGCTCAACCCAAAACCCCATGAGTCATTCCTGATTCTTAGTTTTCTTTCATACTACATATCCAATCCATCAGCAAGCTCTGTTGACTCTACCTCCAAAATACGTGACTGCTTCCCACACCACTCCCCAAGTCTCTCCTGCTACCAACCCAGTCCAAGTCATCATCATTTCTCATATTGCAAATAGCCTCCAAAGTAGTGGCCTCCACCCCCTTTGATCCCCTACAATCCATTCTCCACAGAGCAGTTGGGGGTGATCTTTAAAACACAGCACTGCTCTGCTTGAAAACAACGGCTTCTAATCCAAACTCCTTACTGTATTTGTCAAGGCTCATCATGATGCCTCCTACCTTTCTGTTCAACTTCATTTCTTATTACCATCCTTCTCAATCACTATACTCTATCCATGTTGGGGTTTTTGGTTTTTAGAAACCATTCCCAGCTAAGGCCTTTGCCGAGCTGTACCTCCTTCAGGAGACCACTATTACCCCTACATTCTATATAGTTGGATCCCTTTCATTCATTAGAACTCAACTCAAGTGCCATTGCCTCAGAAAGACTGACTCTGACCACTCAACCTAAAGTAGTTTCCCTCTCCTCCTTCCCATTATCCTCCCTAATAGTATATGTGTGTGTGTATATGTATGTTATGTATGTATGTACATATATATGAAATTCATTTATATATAGATATACATATATGTGCACTTTTTTCTTAATTGTTTTTGTCTATCTTGCTTACTAGACTAGAAGACCCATGAGAGTATAGACCATACTTAATTTGATTATCACCATTTACCCAGAGGCTAGCACAGTATCTGTTATACAGACTAGGCAATCAATATGTATTTGTCAAATGAATGAAAAAATGAAAGGAAAATCACCTAATTATCTTGGGTCTTCACATTCTTGGGGGTGTTTTTTCTCAGTGTTTTGGCAAAGAGCTTGATTTTTGTTTTTATGTTTTTTTCCTTAAGAAGGAGGATGGAAATTATATCCTCTGCTTGCTATTATAGTGACCATCACATAGGAGACAAACATTGATAGCAGCAAATGACAATATCTAGATCCATGTTACTATGACTATAATTTCAAGAGTCCCTTACTTTAAAAAATAGACTATCTCTACCCAAAAAGTTTTATAGTATCCTAAGAATAATAGTCCTACTCCTACTTTGCAATCCTAAAAAATAGAAAAGGATAAACTAGAAACAAAGACAAAGTAGTATAAAGTATATGTTCCATGATTACAAGAATTTAGTGAGAAAAAGTTTAGTCATGCTGCAGTAAGGAACATTATCAAATAAATATTGTGTGCTACATTCATAAGTTTTGTTTCCATTCAGCTTAAAATGTGTAGTGACTACAGCTAATAAATCTTATATCAAATCACTGGATTTTCATTTTATGAAGTTAAAAAAGGTAACCTCTCACTCCCCCTAAGGAACAGACAGTATATTCAGAAAAGCGTCTCTTTAGAGATCTCCTACAAAACTTCGCTATGATAGACGTTTACCTGAAATACTTGGAAAACTGAATTTATACCATACCTTTTACTCACTCTAAAGTGACCTAAATCACAGTATTTATATGTCCTTCTCTAATTTTTATTATTCTTTAAAAAAATCTCTGTTAATGTAGACATTTTCTTATAACATCATGAACTTCCCCAAATAACTTCATCCTTTTGTGATGTCATACAGATTTTATATTCCCACTGCCCATTCCAGGTTGCAGTCCTAGGGTGAGGTTAATACATGATGTCATGGGGTATGCTACAAAGAAATATGCAAATGATTGCAGTGGTATGGGGAATGAGTTCTTTCTAAGGTGGCAGGGTAATTCATGATGTCATAAATGGTGTGGCCAGGCAAATTCAAGAGTGGAGGGGAAGATTGTTGGTATAGTTCATGTTGTCACAAGGAGAAGGGTAACACTTGATGCTTAAAGAAGTGGGCAAACTCTGAAATTACTGGGAGGTGATGCAAAATAAGTTCTTCACAAGAGAAAAAGGTTGAGTCCATATTTGCGAAGCCAGTAGTATTGGAAAGAGATGGAACAGTCCTTCATTCCTTCAAGTATGATATCATAGAAAACTAGGAAAGTTTTGGAAAAAAGGTCACTAACTGGGGCCCAGAAGTGGAATCAGACACATCAGACACATTCTGTTGGCCTGCCTTCAGGTTTGGCTTTTTTTCCCACCAACTAGTTACCAAATTGCAAGTTTCCATAATAAGAATCAGGATTTCTGGCTTTTCTTAAAAATGTTGGAGTTCTGACAGTCCTTTGCCTGCATTCCTACATGGCAATGACTGGCTGGAGCAAAGTAACAGCTTCCCTCTTTGGACGAGGCAGATGCTCATTAGTTTATCAATCCCAGCTTAGCCAGCTTTACTTCTGTTATCCACCTAAAACTTGTAGGCATTTAAGTTCGTGTCACTGGTTTGGGGAATTCCATATAACAAAGAGGTGAGTCAGTGGTGATGGAGGGGAAGATAATCTATGACATAAGGTATATAGACCTTGGAAAATTCATTCTGACAAGTGTAGAAGCAACAGGATATTTATCCCATCATTTTAACCCAAGAACATTCTTTCTGATCCTGCTACTCTGACTTCAGAGCATTTTGCCTGCATTATGTATTTGAGAGTTTTGCAGTCTATGCATTAGTCAGGGAATTAAATGGGATCAATGGAATTTAATTCACAAGATACTTTCCCTCCAAGTTCACAAATATTGGCATCATTTTTATTATATGTTCATTGTCAAATGTTCTTTTTGTCAAACACCCATGGGTCAGATTTAGAACAAATCTCATTATCCCCAAGTGGTGTAAACCATTATGTTTCCAGATAAGCTATTCCATAATGTCACCAGCTATTTGTCCTTGGAGCATCCTATTTTCCTTACTGACTGCATGCCTTGGCACAGACTGCTTCTTTTCTTGAAATGTCTTTTTCTCTCACTGAACTCCTAGTCATACTTTAAGGAATAGTGGAGAAATCACTTTCCATAATGACACCCTCCTAACATTAAGGAAAAAATTGCTCCATTAGCTCTCATAGAATTTTGAACATACTTTTATTAAAGAACTTATACCTTTATTATAGAACTGCAGTAGTTTTTTTTTTCAATTTATTAATCTCCTTGGGTAGAATTAAAGATTGTGAGTTATTTAAAGGCAGTATTTTCGTGTCTCCAGGGCTTGGCAATCTAAAGATATTTAATAAATATATGTTGAGTGAGAGGTCATAAGCAGGTATAGAAGTCTACTAGGTCAAAAGGTTAGGGGTGGGGCCATGATGGGACATGCTAACATGTAATAAAAAGTTACCATGACGGGATGACACAGAATATGATGTCATGAGAAAAATCTATGAAAACTTATCTCATGACAGTAGTCTGGAAGTGTTGACTACAACAGGAAGAGGAGCTGGACCCTGCATTTAGGCCACTAGGGTAGGGTGATGCAAGCCTCTCTGGAATCCTCCCAAGCCCAGAGAAGCATTAACACCTTCCACAGTGCCTGGCAGGCCTGCAATAATTACTTGTTGAATAAGTTGATGAGGGAATGAGTCTGGAAATGAGCTAAATATTCTGGGCTCTGGGTCATCATAAACCAGACTTTGGTTCTAAATGGGGTTAGTCAGGAGTGATTTGGTTTCTGTCAAGCTGGCCTGGCACGTAACTATATTTTGAGTTGGGCTGATCTTTTAGCTAAGGACATGGTTGTCTAACTGTGTCAACACAACTCTGGGTACCACACTGTACTGAGATGGTACTGAATGGGATTCTGACTGGATTGTAAATTGATTTCTGAACTGATTTAGGATTGGTCAGCAGATCTAATCTTGGCTATGGGTTCCAGTCAGCATGGCATTTTCCTTGGCAATGGAATTAGCCCTTAACTGAAATCATGAACTAAGTAACAGGTGTAACGTGATATCTCATTGTGGTTTTGATTTGCATTTCTCTGATGATTAATTATGTTGAGCACCTTTTCATGTACCTGTTAGTCATTTGTATGTTTCCTTTGGAAAACTATCTGTTGAGACCCTTTGCCTATTTTTAAATTGGGTTATTTGATGTTTTGCTGTTGAGTTTGATGAGTTCCTTATCTATTTGCAATGTTAACCCTTTATCAAGCATATGATTCACAAATATTTTCTCCCATTCCATAGGTTGCCTTTTCATTTGTTAATGTCTTCCTTTCCTGTACAGAAGTTTTTTAGTTTGATGCAGTCCCACTTGTTTATTTTTGTGTTTATTGCCTTTGCATTTGGTGTTAAATCCAAAAAATCTATAAGCAAATATCAAACTCTAGTTGGTTTGGTTTTTTGCCATGGAACAAGTTAGTTATTCTGAAACAACTTTTCGTGTATTCTGAAATAGGGAAAATTAGTAAACATATGAGGATAATTTCTAGATTTCTCACTGTCAGAGAAGAGTTCAAATATGGAAAGGAAGAAGGCTAGAATGAACCCTATGGTAATAAAATGAAATTGGGGAAATCAGTATAAACTCATGGTTTTATGTAAATAGATAGATGGTGGTCAATTGATAGTTCATTTCCTAGGTCCTCTGGAAAGCAGACATCAAGACAGAATTAAACATGCAAGGAATTTATTAAGGGAAATGTCTTTTCAAGATAAAGTGGTTAGGAGCCAGAGAAGACTGGGAGATCTGAGTCAAGGAAGGAAGGAAGGAAGGAAGGAAGGAAGGAAGGAAGGAAGCAAGGAAGGAAGGAAGGAAGGAAAGAAGGAAGGAGGGAAGAAAGGAAGGAAGCAAGGAAGGAAGGAAGGAAGGAAGGAAAGAAGGAAAGAAATTAATTAGTTAGGGTGGAATGCTTGGACTGCCATGCAGTTACAAGAAAAGTTTGCCGGGACATCAGGTAATCTTCCAGCTGGTCTCCACAAGAAGAGCCACAAGTCTCCCAGGAAGGGGCCTACTTTAGCATCCTTGCTGTGCTAGGTCCCTGCTAGGGAAGCATGGCCTTGGCACAAACATAAGAATGAATTTCCAAGCACAGCAGCTGAAGCCTACAGCTATTTATGCTCCCTGTAGTTAGAGACCCAAGAGGCACTTTCTCATAGCTGCCATAGCCCACCCATTGTACCATGTAGATCTACTTCTCCATGCAGGTTCAGGGAGCACTTCCTCCATCTGCCCACGGGCCTCTCTCCTTGAGGGGGAACTTTCTTCCCAAGGGAGGTGTGTTGGAAGAACTACAGCATCCACTGCTGCATTTACTCTCAAGGCCTCAACTGGTCCTCATCCTCTCCTTCCTCCGCTATGCATTCTAAATTCCCCTCACCCTCAGCTACCACCTCAGCAGGTCTGAATGGCTTACCCGATAGTGCAACTGAAACTTTTATCTCTGAGGGGTCTGAATCTATTGACAGTCCATACCCTTCTCAGTCCAGGTTTGCCACGTGTAACCATTCATAGTTAGGATGGAGCAAAAGAATTCCAGGAGGTACCCAAGTGGATGAAAGAGGCCTGATGTACTCAACTTGCCACTAAGTAGCTGACTGGTCTCTTGGAGGAATAATGTCATAAAAGCAAGCCCTTCAAGACAGAGTGAACTTCACTAAAATGTTAACCAATTTCATAGCTTCTTTCCAAACTCAGGTGGTATAAACCAAAGCACTATGGTCTAAATGTTTGTATCACCCCCTCCAAATTAATATGTTAAAATCCTAACCCCCAAAGGTGATAATATTAAGAGATGTGACCTTTGGAAGATGCTTAGATCATGAGGGTGGAGCCTTCATGAGTGGGATGAGTGCCTTATAAGAGACTCCACTATTGCAATCCTAGAGCTATAACTGATAAAGCAGCATCAGTCACTCATACTAGCTGCTATAGGGAGCTCTTTGGTCTGATACAGTCTGATATGTAATAATCTCTAATACATACTGTCAGATGAAAAAAAATAAGCAGAACAGTATATATGGTATATTCCTACTTGTGAGTACACACATACAGATGATCCATCCAACACCTTAGTTTCTCAGTTGCTTAATTCCTTGAATTATAATTATCTTGTGTGCACATTGGCTAGAGAAAAATATGCAATCATGCTAACTGACCTGATTTTAAATTTCTGACCACAGTCCTCAAGTGGGCCCTCTGTCCTCCCCGGCAACCCTACTAATTTCCCTAGACAGTTCACTCTCTTACTTCCCTAACATGTCATTTAACTCTTCCTCTTTCTCTCCCACTCCCACTCCCAGCTGATGACATTGCTTTTTATTTCACTGAGAAAACTGAAGGAACCAAAGAGAACTTCCATATTCTCTCACCAAAAAAATCTGCTAGATGACCTACATCTCTATCGACCTATATGCTCCATCGCAGCTCCCATCTAAGGCCAACTCTTCTATTTATGTGGTTTTCACTCCCTCTCACTTAACTGGCTAGACTTCAGAGCATTAAATGCAATTTGAGATCCAGTAAATTCAAGCAACTGAGAATTATAAGAAAGCACATACTACAGATTAAAGAAGCTATGAGTTGACTCCCAAGTATAAGGCAAGAATTTTCACAAGATCAAGAGGGCTAAGAATCAGGAGGTCTATTGGAGGAGTGTTGGAAGTTTTAGTAATGGCTATGCCACCGGCTGTATGAACTTGGAGGGATGCTGGGAGGCCACAAATAAAAATAGCAAAACTACCTTTTGACCCTTGGATCCCTTCTGTAACGTACTCTCTGAATTAGTCAGGGCACTCACTTATAAGCAATAAAAATCAACCAAGCTAAGTGGAAAAGAAGTTTATTAAAAGGATATTGGTGGTTCATAGAATCTCTAGGAGGGCAAGGAAACCAAGATTGGTTTCCTGCAGCCAGGAACCGAGCCCAAAAGCACACACAGCCTTGAGCTGACCTAGTGAAGACACCACAGCTGCTACTAGGCCCAAACACTACAGCCTGTGTCATGGATCCCTCAACATGACACTGAATGCCTGCCGCTAGGTCCACTGCCCCCACTCCCTCTGGGAACTGGATGGAGCTGTTATCACTGCAGCCACCTAACTAGAAGAGAGTCCACATGGCCCCTGCCTCCTTACATCTCTAGTGTATACCCAGTATTTCCTTCCGAAGAAGCTGCCTCACCCAGCCCTCTACTGAGGGAAGGTATGGGAGCCAAGCTTTTGCATAAACAGAGGTGGCAATTGATTGGACAAGGCATGGAACCTGATTCAAGAACCATAAGCCCACAGACTGGCCTGTGACCTATGAGATTGCTCTGTGGTCAAAGCTCTGACCAATGGGCATAATGAAATTAAGTCAGTGTGGCTCTCTGCTTCTGAAATCTGAAATTTGAGACAATATTGAAAGATTCATTGGATGGCAGGAGGAGGGGATATGAGGAGACACACAAAGACAAACAGAGATAAGAGAGACGAAAAAGTCCCATTAATAATGGGGTGATAAATATCAAGGAATGATAAAAAATAACCTGAGTCCCCAGCTAGCCTTGCTTTTTGAAGGATAGCCAACCTAAGATTTCTGTAAAATTCTTTTTCCCTTAGTGCTACACATATCCTGCTTGGGTGATGACTATAAAAATTATTAATGTATTAGTGTCAAAACCTTCCCCTTTCTCTTGCCCTCTAAGGAGAGTATGGTTTTTCCCAGCTTGGTTTTCAGGCTGATATAGTAAGCATTCATTAGATGGTGGTTGTAGTGAATTGAATTATGTCTACTTAAACTCTCTCACTTTATAGCAGCTTGTTCTTGTATAGGGTTCTTGTACCCTCTGTGAGCATCAATTTCCTGATCTGTAAAATAGGATGTTTAAGGAAATGACAATTGCTGACCTTTATTGAGAGATTACTCTGTTCTAAGTTCTGTATTTTACCTCTGTTGTCCTATGTAATTCTTCCAACAACCTAAGAGATAGTATTGTTATTCTCATTCTACATATGAGAAATTTGAAGCACAAGTCGGTTAGGCATCTTGCTGAAGAGTTAGAGCTGGGATTCTGCCAAATAAAGAATGTTGCTTTCCTTCTGGTTCTGCAAGAATTAAGTCACTAATTGCTGCAATCCCTGACTTTTAACCCACCCTGAAAGGAATTCAGGGCTGAGATCAGGAAGGAGGCACCTTGTACTCTGGGAAAACTGGCAGAACACATCTTCAGATAGATACTTTCAGGAGAAAGTTTTATGAACCCAACTTCTTACATCTTCCCATTCTTAGAAAAGCACTAAAACCATTAACTAAGACATCTGTTCCTAGTGACTAGCAGGAACCTTCCACTGAGACATGTACTTGATTGCTTGTACCCCTTTCCAAAATCACATATATGCTGACCTCCCTCCTACCTCTTCAGAGCAGTGCCTCAGAGCTATCTGAGAGGCTGTCTTCTGAGCTGTAGTCCTCAGTAAGTCCCCAAATAAAACTGAAACTCACAGTTCTCGTGTGCATTTTTATTTCAGCCGGCAATTCAAAGCCAGGCAGCCAGTCTCCAAGGCCTACCTACCATAACACTTGACTCTCTCTTGTGGTGCCTAAACCAACTCCAGCACCATGCCCACTGCAGTTACCACTGCCCTCAGAGAGGATTTTCTGTGGCTTCTCCCTCATTTTGCATTTGCTCCGGATTCAAACTGCTTAGTTCATATGAATGGCTGAGCCTGAGCATTGGAAAATGAGTATTTGCCATTATTCGTTTTTAGAGTAGGAAGTGGCTCTGCCTCTATCAGGTCTCACCAGTACTCCCCTTACATAAGAAGTGGGTTTGATACAGGAAAATGGGGCACAAGAGGATAGCTGTGTTCCAGGACCCAGGCAAGTCCCTGGGACTCTCCCCTCCAAGAGAGTGTCCTTGGCTTCATGCAGGGAAGAAGTGAAGAGCGAGCCACAGTTGAGTAACATTAGATTTATTTAGAGAGATGTACACTCCATAGACAGCATGCATGCTGTCTCAGAAGGCAAGAGAGAGCGACCATGAGATGCAGTGTTGCTAGCTTTTATGTGCTAACAAGTAAGAGGATTATTCCAACTACTTTGGGGAGGGAGCAGGGATTCCCAGGAATTGGGCCATTGCCCTTTCTTTGACCTTTCATGGTTAGCTTCGGAACTGTCATGGCACTTGCAGGTGTGTCATTCGCCTTGCTAATACATCACAATGTGTGTAATGAAGCTCAAGGTCTACTGGAAGTTGAATCTCCTTCTATCTTGGGCTTCCAGGTCTATTGAGAGTTGACATCTTGGTGCTAATTGCCATATCATTCCTTCAGTGGCTGTGTCCTGCCCCCTTCCTTCCTGACTCAGGTTCAGAAGCCAAGCAGCCGAAAGGACAAATGTCCACTCTCATCACTTGCTTTGTAGTCCTTCCTTAAGAAGAAAGCAAAGCATGGACTTAGAAGACTACCTGGGTTTTGTCACTTACTAGCTGTGTGACTTTGGGCAAGTTACTTATCTTCTCTGTGCTTCAGTTTCCTCATTTGTAAAATGAGGATAACAATAGCACTATCTCATAGAGTTGTTATGAGGATTAAATGACCTAATATTTACTTGGGAAGTACTTGTAACAGTGCCTAGCACATATTAAGTGTTATGTAAATATTACACAAAGATACATGAATAACTTCGCTATCTAGTTTATCCATTTCAAGTAATATGTTCAGGTACACTAATGCTAAGTATATAATAATATAAAACTTTCTCAAAGGAGAAAGAGTGGGGAGGGACAGGGTATATCTACAAAAAATGGATGGGGTTTATTTTTTCTCACCACCAACCCCTTCTATATTCTCTGATTGTGAAGAATGTCCATTGAGGACACCTGACACCCCTACTCATGTATCTGTACAGAAGACAGACTCATGTTCGGTTCCATTGTCAGATCTCCTTCCATAGCCTGCTTTGTCCTCCTGAGAGTACCCTTCCTTTCAGTTCCCCTCCCTAATGCTTCAGACCTGCTCCTTTGCCCGAGCCCTGCCCCTATGACCCTGAACTAGTGGGAGGATCTCCTAGAGACAGAATATCCGCCTTGCTAACCACACAGATGGGTCAGACATGGCCTCTGCCCTTAAGTCACTCACAGACGAGAGGATCAGTACTGTGTAAAGTTGAAACTAGCAATTTGTATGTGAGAACTTGACCTGCTTTCATGTGGTTCTCTAGCATAATTTATATCTACATCTCTGACCATAATCAGTCAGTTGTGACTTACATTAAGCCACCCGAAAAATAACCACTTCCTTAGAGGGAATTATGTTAGACCAACATCTTCTGTGGCTTTGTTCCTGGTGCATTTTCATTTTAATAGCTGGGAAGTTCATCTCTGAAAAGAATTTTAAATTGACATTGTAGAAAGTGTCCTCAGCTGGAAATCAGGCATCTTGGAATTCATTGCTAGCTCTGCTCCTCTGGCACTGGGGGTGAGCTGCTTCACCTCTCTGGGTCCCTACTTACTAAAACATTGAGTGGTTAAGGGAAATGGTAAATGCTTTTTGATGCTCTCACAATCAAAAGTAAGCCTCTACTGAATCAATGGAACATTGGGACTGGACACCAACGAGTCTAATCCCTTATTTTACAGAGGATAAAATGAGGCTAATAGTGATAAAAGTAGCTTAACAAAGTCAGACATCTAGCTGAGATCAAAGTCAGGACTGTGTGATAAAGAACTGTGCTCAGTTGTTTGCTAGACCCCAAGCCATTATGTGCCTATTGGTTATTATGTAGCAGCTAACAATATTGTGCTTGGCTTAATACACAGTTTTCATCCTCTATCTAGATAGTTCCTTTTGAAGGAAATAAAATCCTTGCATTTGCTGTGATGTACTTTGAGGGGTAACAAGCTTTTATCTTATGTTGTTGATTATAATAATTAAAACTTTGAATAGCTTTAAACATTATTTGTGGGATACAAAAAAATTAGATAAAAGTTTCTGGAAGATGAAAAATTTCTAATTTCATAATTCAACAAGATGCTTAGCATGCAGGAAAAAAAGGGGATATTAAAGTGCCTTTATTTGGACTTAAGAATTATAACAGGATTTCCTTTGTGAGAGAAAAACCATAGGGACAAGTTTTTAAGACTTGAAGTTTTTTTAATAATCAACAGAATGGTAATTAATTTTCCTCTGACATGTTGCACTTTATTCTTGTATAACACCATTCATCAAAAGGTTATAGATGAGTTTTGATCTTGTCTATTCTTAAGTTTTATATAACCCATTTATTTAACTCAGTTTTCAGATGAGCAAATCAAAAATTTCGGAAATAGGATATCCTCAAATGCCCTGCAATGCCTGTTCCTTACTTAAGCAAACTCAAGTCTGAATATGGCTTGATTCAAATTTAGTTACAGGAGTGATGATCCCATCATGCAAGCTGCAAGTTCAGGGTTTGCCAGATAAGCTGAGGTCTCCTAGCTCCACAGCAATCACCTACCATCACCTCTTCACCACCGTCTCGTGCTCTTTTCCCACTTAGCCAGCTAATTTTGCTTCAGCTTCCCCTAACTTGCCTCTGACCCATGTTCAACCACCTCTCTCTCAGCTTCAGTCTGCCTCAGACAGGGTACCTGCCCAAAGCAGCCATTGAGCCAGTGCCCTTGCTGGACCTGCCCTGGATGAGAGAGAGGGAGATGTAGACACCCACTATTGCCCCATGCTGACCTCTGTCTAAGTATGAAGAACAAAATAAAGGAAGCAGATCAAAGGTTTGCTCTAGTCCCTAGATATTGAGTGTTTGTGCAAGCAAGCATTAGATTCTGAATGGGAAATTTATGAAAACCAAAAGAAAGAGGGATGATAAAAACTATTGATGAATCCTTGTTGAAAGTAGAGGTGTAACTGGAAGTGGGGGTGTGTTGTCTGCGGTTTTGTTACTCACAGTGTGATCCAGGGATCATCAGAGTCAGCATCACCTGGAAGCATCTCGGGCCCCACCCAAGACCTATGGAATCCGAATCTGCATAAGATGTCTAGGTGATTTGTGTGCACACTGTCTAAGATAAGTCTGGCTCAATCTGCCTTTTTCTATGAAAGGCCTCAGAGTGACCAGGGCCTGAGAGACCAGGGCCCCCCAAAACGCACCAGAGCCAAATGCTAATCCAGTCATCCAGA
This sequence comes from Camelus bactrianus, assembly GCF_048773025.1. NCBI lineage: Eukaryota > Metazoa > Chordata > Mammalia > Artiodactyla > Camelidae > Camelus > Camelus bactrianus. The sequence continues at coordinate 36,054,156 of NC_133548.1, forward strand.
GAGACTCATTGCCACAGGATTTACGTGCTTGAAGGCTGAATACTTGCTCATTTCTCCCTATTGGCAAACTGAACCCAGGAGGCTAGATCCTCAGCAGGTTACCAGGAGAGTGTGGGATGTTTACTCTTCCTCCTAAATCATCCAGTGTTTCTCAGAATACATTATTGCCAGCCTTGGAACCCTTCAGTCTCCTTCTTCCACTTCTGAAAAGCAATTTTACTTGCCTCATTTTCTCAAGCTTGGAGGACATCTCCTGGTAACTCTCAAATAATCTTGATAATCATGTCCATCACATGACCTCATTTAATCCTCCTAACAACACTGTGTATGAATATTATTATCCCCATTTTACAAATGCAGAAATTGAGGCTCAGAGGTGTTTAGTAACATATTCAAGGTCATGCATCAAGTAGTAGGGGATCAGAATTCTTGCTGGCTCCAAAGCCTGTGATTTTAGCACCTGTAACATACACACCACTTCTTCGGCCTTTTCCTCAGGCATGCTCCAAAGCTGCTTTGCAAGCTGTTATGTTGATACGTTTTCCTGCTCCTTCATGTGGTTCATATGTTGTGTGACATAGGAACGTGCAACATAGCCTCACAACAACTTCACTGTTATGATTACTATCATTTTCATCATTATCAATTGACATTTGTTGAAAGCTTTCATGGTACTGGACACTGTAATGTTAATTCCCTACCTGTAGTTTCTGCCTGTATACTCTTCCTTTTAAATAATCACATTACTAGGAATATTTTCATTTGAAAGTGTGACAAACTGCAAGCAGGTGCTGACACATGTGTTTTAGTGCTGGAAGCTGGAGAAAAAAGCATTTGCTCACTTATTCACTATGTACAAATCTAAACAATTGATGTCCCACTTTCACACTTCATGCTTGATGGCTTCTAAGATCAAAATAAATCCTTTCAACCAGAGGAAAAATAAATTCAAAGGAAGTTAATCTGTGGTCTATTACTGCTCAATGTTGAATGCCTGTGCTTTCATTCTATTCTTATTTCTTTTTAAATTTTAAAATGCTACGATTTACTATTGAAATTTAGAGTTTTACTGCTTAACCTTTAGATCGTGGATATTTATATCAGTCGGTAAGTGGCCATGTAAAGAAGGTCAGTCTTATATCTGAATTTTGGTTAGTATACTTACCAGCTGGGTCCCTTTGGGAATGTTACTTCACTTCACTGAGCCTCAGTTAATCTACTTATTGAAAGAGATAATAAACTCTTAAAAGAATTCTTATCTTTTAGAGATACATACTGAGTAAAATGATATAATGGCTGGGATTTGCTTCAAAATAATCCAAATACAGGGGGAATGTGGGCAGGTATATAGTTGAAACAAAACTGGTCTTATGTTGATAATTGTTGAAGCTGAGTGGTGGGTACCCAGGGACTCATTATACTATTCTCTCTACTTTTGTATATGTTTGAAATTTTTCAATTAAAAGAATGAAAAGACCTCATAGGAAGTTAATCTGTGGTCTATCACCGCTAATTTGTGAATATTAGAAGATACATGTAAAAGTGCTTAAGTCTGGAATAATAGCGACCAGTTTTCAGCATTTCCTCTGTGCTGTATGCCATTCAGAACAATTTACATACGTTATCTCCTTTAATTATCACAACAGTTGCGTGAATTAGTTATTGTTATTTTTTTCATACATATATATTTTCCTTTCAGATTCCCTTCCATTATATGTCACTACAAGAAATTGAATATAGTTCCCTGTGCTATATAGTACGTCCTTGTTGTTTATCTATTACATATAGTAATATGTATCTGTAGGTATTGTTATTATCTGCATTTTAGAGATAAGGAAAAGGACACACAGAGAATGTAAGCAATTCACCCAAGGTCACACAGCTAGTAAGTACCAAAATCAGGGTTCAAACCTTAGTTAGCCTCCAGAGCCCATGCTACATTGCCACTCAGCTGATAAGCATTTGAGTAACAGCAAATAATAGCTGCCATTTTTTTTGTGTTCCAAACATACTAGGCATCATCCTAAATGTCTCCTCTACATTATCTCTTATTTGTTCATTTTTTTCTCTTACTCCTATGCCCACTGTTTAAACATATCTGTCCTAAAACACAAGGAAAAGGCTTATGATATAAAGTCACATAAAAAGAGCAGACTATGAAAATGAATATATACCATTATTTCAAATGTATAATGTTATACCTGTGGACAAATACTGGCAGAGAGAGAGAGCGAGAGAGAGTAAAAGAGATGTCCAAGAGTGTAACAGCTGTAAGAGGGTGGAGGTTAAAATCTGGGGTGGTTCTTTTTCATTCAGTTAATCATTCTTTTTTTTTTTTTTCTTTAAAATTATCTCAAATAGTATCTTGTTTTCTTCAACACAAAAGAAAAAAATCAAAAGAGGGTTTGAACTCATTGGGATATAAAATATGAAGTCCAAAATTAATCAAATAGTGTATCAGGATGAAAGTAAGATTATTTTTTAAGTGAGAAAAAAAGAAACTTTCAGGAAAGTAATCAAAGGGTAGTCACTTGAGATTTGAATGTGAAAAAAAAGAAAAGATAGTTCACTGTATTGCAGGAATCTTTCTTCTTAGCAAACTTGCTTGAGTCAGAACTATAAGCAGGCTGGAATAGTTGAGAGGCAGGAGATTCCCTGGGGAGCTCACTGAATGTTGCAGTGCTGAGGATATCAGCCCCAGCACTCCTGTGATCACTTCTGACACCTTCCACCAAAGCTGCCTGAGAAATCCAAGAAGGGAGATGGAAATCACGATGACCCAAGTTGTGGAAATAACAAGCCCTTTGAAATCTGTTAATCGATCTGCATACTGCTGAGTTCAGTGACTTTAAGATGCATAGCCACCACTGCTGCTCCAAAGTCAGTTTTGAATAAATGAATTTGCTTCCGTTTCAGTCGCATTTTCTCTAAATTAACAAACAGGCAAACTTGGAGCCGGGTTGACTGAACCCTCCGAACTCCTTTTAAATAAATTAGTGACATGTTTAGTATGCTCCCTAGACAACGCATCAGCAATGAATAGAGTGCTAGTTCATGGTTAACAACTGGGTCTCTGGCAGGGGGAGAGTGAAAAGCCCTGATTTGGAGCATTTGCAGGGATAAATACTCCTACCCTGGCCATTTTTGCCATGCCATTGAGTGCAGAACTGGGAAGAGATGTGCAGTTACTGTACACTGTTATACAGGATTTCCACCCTGCAGACATAGTAGATATAGATAATAGTAAAATGTAACAGAATAAGGAAGTGATGCGTTTTGATCACTTTTTTTTGCCTTTGTTCTTGATGTAATTTTTTAACTGTAAGATTATATAAATTAACTTTTAATAACAGCATTGTTTAACAGCTGGCTCACAAAATCTCTGAAAGTTGAACAGTTGACTCTCTTGAGCTGTAACAAACCAGTTCCAGCATAACACTATAAGCCAAAAGTTTGTTCTCTATCAGTTAAGTGACAGTAGTTAAGTAGTTATTGTTAGCAAAAATTATTTGTCTTAAAATTAGGAATTTGCAGAAGACAGTTTAATTACCAGATTCCTTTTCATTCAGAATTAGCTTCCCAGGTATAAATACAAAAATATGTGTTGATCTAAGACTCCAGTTTGGAGGGATTTGTGAGTAGAGAGATGGGTGACTTTAGAAAGAGGTAATTTCTGCTCAAATCTAACAACCAAATGACTCTAAAATGTAGCCCATCAAGAGATTTGAACAGACATTTCATATAAAAGAACTAGAATGGCTCTTCATCATGTGAAAAAAAGACATCCTTCAAGAGAATAAGACAAGCCACAGACTGGGGGAATCTATTTGTAAGAGATATCTGATGTATCCACAAAATACAAAGACATCTTAAAACTCAGTAAGAAAACAAACAACCCAGTTTAAAAATGAGCAAAAGACCTGATAGTTACCTCACCAAAGAAGATATACAAATGGCAAGTAAACATGTGAAAGGACACTCAACATTATATCTCATTAGGGAATCGCAAATTATAACATCAATGAGATATGACTACATACCTATTAGAATGGCCAAAATCTAAAACACTGATAATACCAAATGCTGACAAAGATGTAGGAGTGATAGGAACTCTTATTTATTGTGTGGGAATGCAAAACTTTGTGGCCACTTTTTGAAAGACAGTTGACAGTTTCTTACAAAATTAAACATACTCTTATCATATGACCTTGCAGTTGCTCTCTTTGGTATTTGTCAAAATGACTTGAAACCTTATGTTCATACAAAACCTTGCACACAGATATTTATAGCAGCTTTATTCATAATTGCCAAAACTTGGAAGCAACCAAGATGTCCTTCAGTAGGTGAGTGGTTAAGGAAACTCTGGTACATAGAGACAGTGGAATATTATTGAGCACTGAAAAGAAATGAGTTATAAAGCCATGAAAACACATGGAGGAACCTTAAATGCATGTCACTAAGTGAAAGAAGCCAGTCTGAAAAGGCTACATACAGTATGATTCCCAACTATATGACATTCTGAAAAAGGCAAAACTATGAAGAGAGTGAAAAGGTCAGTGTTTGTCAGAAATTAGGAGGGCAGGAGGGATGAACTGGCTGAGTACAGAGAATTTTTAGGGCCGTGAAACTACTATACATGATACTCTACAGGTAGATACATGTCATTGTAAATTTGTCCAAACAAAGAGTGTGCAACACCAAGGGTGAACACTAATGTAAACTATGGACTTCCGGTGATAATGACATGTTGGTGTTTCATCAGTAGGTCCACCAGTGGTAACAAATGTACCCCTCTGGGGCAGCATGTTGATAGTGGAAGGCTGTGCATGTGTGGGGGCAGGGGGTATCTGGGAACTCTATGTATCTTCTGCTCAGTTTTACTGTGAACCTAAAACTGCTCTAAAAAATAAGTATATTAAAAAAATTATCCAGACTCATAATAGACATACAAATTAGAACTGTTGAAATATCATCCTCCACCATCTGATTAGCAAAAAATAGGAGGTTTGATAACATACTGTTGGTGAGGCTGTGGGAAAACAAACATTTGCTTACTCCACTGATAAGACTGTCAATTTCTATAACCCTGGTGGAAGACAGTGTGGCAATAACTCAAAATTAGAAATGTATGTACCCTTTGACACAGCAGTTTCACTTTGAGGAACTTATTCTGAGGATGTACTCATTCATGTGTGAAATCATGCATGAACAAAGGTGTGCATTGCAATGATTTCTATGGTAGCAAAGATTGAAAACAGATAAAATATACATCATTAAATAAATTATAGTTCAAACAAAACTCCCCTAAGAATAAGGCAGCTCTTTATGTACTAAGTCAGAAAGTTCCCTAGATAAATAGAAAAGGAAGAGGCAAAACTGCATGGTTATCTGTTCTCTTTAAGGTTAAGAAAGAAACACAAGAAGATATATTCACATTCCTATGTATTATCAATATAAAGAATATCTCTGAAAAGATACACAAGAAACTAATAATAGTAGTTACCTACTGGGAGAGTGTGAGAATTGAACAGATGACAGAAGGACAGAAAGGAGGATTTTCTCTGTACACTTAAAATTTTTTTTAAACCATGTGAATGTATTACACATTCAATAAACTAAATATATAAGTATATACCTGCAAAATATATATATAGCCCGTGCCCAAGTCATAAATATATACGCCACTTCTAATGAAATGGGAGAATACCCCAAATATCAATTTGCTTTTGTTTGAATTTTATAGTTGGAATTTTAAATGATTTAAATAGAGATATGCATGTATGCATATGCACACATGTGCACACACACACATGCAGGTATTGAGAAAGGATAAAAGCATCCTCTGACATCTGGGAACTGGCATGGTACTAACAAACACTGCTGGGCCTTAGAGTTGCTATGAGCTGGTCTGACATTCACAGCTAGGTTTGATGTTTTCCTGCTGAACTAATTCACAAAACATCAACATCAGACGAGGCCACTCTGTGACCATGATGCATAAATACAAAAACAAGACCACTTCGTAATCATGTCTGAACACAAAACGTGAACTCTGTCAAAGTCAAAAAATATCACACATCCTCCTACCCTGGCTAATGTGAGTGATGCTGCTTTAGCCTTGCTCTAGTTTTCCTTCCTACAGATAGAACTGTCCCCCGTTTCTAGCAACCAGAGTGAACCCTCTCTTCTTTGTACCCTCCTCAAAATCAGCCAACCAAAGCTCAAGTTGCAAATGAGTCCTTTCTAACACCCTCTTACTGAGATGTCCTGCAGTTCCCCACATTGTATCTTCTCCTCTGCTGCAATGAATTATAAAGCAAACCTGTGCAACTACAGGAGTGTACTCGGTGGTATTTGGCTGAAGGGCATGGACAAAATATGTGAAACAAAGATCAGATAATTTCCAGCTTAGCCTGGCATTTACAAATTAGACTGCTATAGGCAAACCTGGATTCAAACCTATCTGTAGCCCAGTCAGCCCAAAACCACCAGGGACAAACAAGCATGCAGACAACAAAGTCAGGTAAATTGACTCCTTACTCTGAGGGAGACTGCAGTTCAAGTAGTGTGTTTCCTTTTTACTGAAATAATTTCAAATGAAAGAGTTTCCAATACACTGATTTTAGAAAACAAGATTTTTCAGTGAGGAAGAAAGCAGTAGTCATTCCAGAAGGGGATCATTATGACACTTTAGCTGCAGTGTGTTCTTGGGAGAAACAATAGTTCTTGCCAACTTTGCAGCTAGCTTTATCTGTGTCTGTCCCCTCAACCCCAACCTTGTCTGCTCTTACTATGTACTTTCACACAAGTACTTTGACCTCTTATACTTTAGCTACCTCAGCTGTAAACTGGGGATACTAATAATACCTACTATACAGGGTTTTTTAAAGAATTAAATGAGATAATGTTTGTAAAGAGTCTGATAACATGATATATGGATATAGTACATACTCCAAAAAATTGTCTGTCTCCATAGAGATACACTTCCTAGGTCAGATGAAATGTTTCTCTTGGATATGTATATATATATCCTGGTTGTCTAGGCTATGAAAACAAATCCTGTCTTACGAGAGCCTGTTAGATTTCATCCTGTTGTATGACAGTCCATTTACTGAGTGCCTAAACTATTGGGAAAATAAAGATGAACAAACAGTAATAACCACCCTCAAGAAGCTTACTGTTAAAGAGAAGCACTATTCACTTTGTGGGGGACAATCAGGAAAGAAACTTCATTACACAAGGAAAAGTTCAGCCCTTAGAGCCAGCAGTGCAGCCTGAAAGGTGAAGAGTTTGACTCAGGGAAATTACGGAAGCAGGATTCTTTTTTTTTCTTCCAGTTTTATTGAGATATAATTGACATATAACAGTATATTAGTTTTAGCTGTACAAATACAATATAAATAGTATCCTGATTAATAAAATTTTAGCATACCCTCCAGGTTCAATAGCTACTGCAATTTACATAATATGCTGTCGTAATAATGTGCTATTAGAAGGAAGGAAGGCAGGAAAGAAGGAAGGAAGCAAGGCAGGAAGGAAAGAAAAAGAGAAGAAGGGAAAGGAGGAGAGGAGGAGGGGGAAGGAAGGAAGAAAACTATAAATACAAGCCCAGAGGTGGGCTTTCTTTGTGATGTGCCAGAGGATAGAGCCCTTCTGAGCTATGAGGACTGAAAAATATGTATTTCATCCTACCTGTAACATTTCTGAACCGTTTTATCTTGAGCATCTTCTAAGACCTTTGATCTTTTTCTTTCTGTTCTGAACTGTACATAATTAAATTTGGATGACTAGCCATCTAATCCTCTAATCCTAGTTGCATTCAAATTTAGCCAGTAAAGAATATAAAATGCATCATGATTGTTTAAGCATAAGAGTGTCAGTCTCTGAATATACATCCTTGAACAAAAATCATCAAGAAAAAAATTTTTTCAGCCTTATAAATGTTCGTATCCTTTGACTTAGTAAAAATTTATCTAAAGAAAAGAATTCCAACTATGCAAAAGCTTTTATGACAAAATGTTAACCAAAACACTGTTTATAATGGTGGAAAATTGATAACAATCTAAAGATACAACTATAGAAGATCTATTAATTATGATACTTCAACTGGATAGGCTATTATGCAGCCATTTTAAAAAATGGTATTTCTGAATAATTTATAAGCCCCTAGAAAAAGCTTATAAAAATTGTTCTTTAAATTCAGAAAATAAAATTGGATATAAAATATGGTCACAATAACAACAAAAAATCTAATCTTTAAAAAAAAAAGGATGAGAAAAAAATTGATGAAAATGTTAATAAGGGAATAGAGATTGTCTTTGGTTGGGCTGGGATTATTGTCCCTCATTCTTCCCACATTTTTGTATTTTTGCAACTTTTTCATAATAACACATTGTATATTTGCCTCTTGATGTTTCTTCATCTGTTCTTATTATCTTTATGTAACTCTTAGAGCCCTGAGCAATAGCACCCCTAAGGAGCTGTGCTGTGAGGAAGGAGTACTGTACTAAAGAAATGGAGGCTAGAACTCACCATCCTAAGAACTTAAGTAGGATGCATTCAAAGCCAATGAATGTCAGACATGTTTTTCATGTGAAATGTAAACTCCAGAGGGAGTTGGAAGGGGAGTCTCTAGACAACAACCATGTAGCAGGCTTATAAAACGACGCATCTAGATTGGAGGTGTATGAGGACAGAGGATTCTAGGAGGAGCACCTCCAGGAAAGCTTGGAGATCATCCATTTTACTCTGTAAAAGTCTGTAATGAGAAGCTGCTGGAACATATGGGAAGAATTAGCAACAGATGTATAGAAAATTGAGCAAATTTTAAAATGAAACAATAATTAAATCTGGAAAAAACAAATATATATAAGAAAAGAAAGACAATTCATGTATGATACATGCTTCAGTAGTAAATTATAGTTAGTTATATTGAATTAACTAAACTTATTTACATAATTGTATTGGAAGAATGGGAGGAGTAGAAGAGATTGGTTGAAGACTGCTAAATCTCTGTTCTAATTACAAAATAATTATGACCGAAACAGATAAATCAAGAAATAACAGTATTAGCATATTATTTAAGACTATGGACTTGAGGAAAAGAAGAACAATTAAAATAGTTGAAAAACTGCTCTAAGGAGCAGGATTGGGGGCAAAGAGGGATGAGATAGGAATGAGGACATTACAACCATTTTAGAATTGCATAATTTTACTTTTTAACCCCATGCATCCATTTTTAAAGGTTTTATTTTGATTTTTTTATTTTGGGGGGTCTTTTGGGGGGTAGTTGGATGGGTGGGTTTGTTCGTTTGTTTGTTTGTTTAAATGGAGATACTGGGGATTGAACCCAGGACTTTGTGCACGCTAAATGCACACTCTACCGCTGAGCTATACCCTCCCCTGCTGATTTTTTTTTAAATTAACCACAAAACCACAATGAGATGCTACCTCGTAGTCATGAGAATGTCTACTATTAAAAGAACAAAAACAAAAGCAGAAAATAACAAGTGTTGATGAGGATGTGGAGAAATCGGAACCCTTGTGCACTTTTGGTAGGAAAGTAAAATGGTACAGCTGCTATGGGAAACATTAAGGCGTTTCTTCAAAAAAATTAAAAATAGAATTACCATATAATTCAGCAATTCTACTCCTGGGTCCCAAAAGAATTTAAAACAGGGTCTCAAAGAGATATTTGTGCACACATATTCATAGAAGCATTATCTACCATAGCCAAATGAGGGAAGCAACCCACGTGTCCATCAATAGCTGAACGGATAAACAAAATGTGGTATTTATGTACCATTATATATTATTCAGCTTCAAAAAGCAAAGAAGTGGGTGTATAGCTCAGTGGTAGAGCACATGCTGGGTGTGCATGAGGTCCTGGATTCAATCCCCAGTGCCTCCATTAAGGGATTAAAAATAATAATAATATAAATTTAGAAAAAAAAAGAAATTCTGATACATGCTACAACATGGATGAATGTTGAAGACATCATACTAAGTGAAATCAGTCACAAAAAGACAAACACTTTTGTATGATTACACTTATACAAGGTACCTAAAGTAATCAAATTCATAGAGACAGAAAGTAGAACCATGGCTGCCAGGAGCTGGAGGGGAGAGGGAATAGAGAAGTTGTTGTTCAATGAATATAGAGTTTCAGTTTTGTAAGAAAAAAAGCATTCAGGAGATTGGTTGCACAACAATGTGAACATAATTGGTTTCTGTGAGGCAGGAATGGAAGGGGGAGAACATCCCTCGAGCCCTGTTGTGGAGAGTAGGGGTCTCCTCCACCCCACCGCCCCATGTCCTGGCCACCCCTCAGTCCCACCCTTCACCTACCCCAACTTACCTGTCAATGGAGACTTCCGCGGTCAGAGACTCACTGCCTTCCTGGAGTTTACTTAAAAATGGTTAAGATGGTAAATTTTGTGTTATGCATATATTACCACAAATTTTTTAAAGTTTTAAATTAACCCAATTAGTTGGAATGCAGACCAGACTGCATATGATTATGACATGTGCTTTGCTGTTAGACTCCCTTGTGGAGTATAACAATCCTTGGCTGGGCTCTGCAGTGCAACCGTACATCTTAAGATATCAGGAAATGATAAAGATAGCCCAAGAGAATGTAATATATTTTCCCTCTTAAGATTAAGTGATGAATATTGCTTATAACATCTGACCAAATTTAGACTATGAAAGGAGGTAGTTCTAGTCATCCTCAACTGGAGCAGTGTCACTAATCCCTAGAAACTGGTTTGGCATCAAGCTAAAATCAATGTCAAATTAATTGATACATATATTCAGTATTCATTCAACAAATGTTAACTGAGCACTGTCTATGTGCCAGGCACTGTGCTGGATACTGAAACTACCTTTTAATTCACGAGCCAACCTCAGGAAGAGAAAGGGACCAAGTCAGGAAGAGCAGAGTCTGAGTGCCTATAGAGTACCAAGCACTGTGGAGCTTTATATACATTATCTCCACTAAGCTGCACACCACAAGGTGTTTTTCATTAGCTGTCAAACTATAAGCCAATTATTTTATGAAGTAAGCATCATAACTGCCTATGATATTTTTTTCAGGCAGCATAGAATGCATTTGTTAATTACTGAAGAATATATATCTAAGCATGCCCCATCTTTCAAACCACATTTACTATAATACCTTTCTAGCTGACACTTTCTGCTTCAATAATTTTCTTTCCAAACTCCCATAGCCTATTGTTTATCATTCCTTTTCACACTTTTCAGCTTTATAGTTTTCTAAGTCCACTTTTCATATTCCCACTGGATTGCAGAGATCAGGGGTTGATGTGTTCACTACAAGTGTTTAATCTCACATAGAGTGACTAACCAGTTTGCCCCCGGACTGAAGGAGTTCTCAGGTTGTGATTCAGTTTTAAAATCGAGAAAGTGTTTGGCAAACTCAGTTTTAACAGTGTAAATCCCTGGTCCTGGGAACCCCCTTAGTCCTGAGGTTGGTCATCCTAACTCTCAGTTTTCTCTTCTCATGTCTATTCTTGATTGTGTGTGTGTGCATGTGTGTGTGTACTTATATACAGTCAAGCGTTCAGCTGAGCAGGAGAGAGCTGAGCTGCCAGATGTTCAGAGTGCCCTATGAAAGCAACAAGCTAAAATGAAAGTAAGAGTCAAGTCTTTCATCACTTACTGCGGTGGTGTAAGCAAGAGGCTAAAACCAGAGAAAGTTCTGACTCCCACTCCTTGCATTTTCCCCCGTGGGACATCGCAGGTCAGATGGATCAGCACAGATATGGGGTTGGATGAGTAAGGGGGTTTAAAGGAGGGCTAGCAGTGGGAAAGTACTGAGTACTGAGTCAGAGTGGAAAAGTGTTAGTACTGAGTCAGTAGGAGAAAGTGTCTTCACGGTTTCTCCCTCTCCTCTCTCCCACCAGTAAGGATGCCTAAGTAGAGGGCCCAAGGAAAGTCCTAGAGAAAGAGCACTCCAAATGAGGCTCCTGGTATAGAAATTCAGCTATGTAAGACCATGGGCGGCTATGGGTCCTGAGCCCTTGACTAAAACTCCCTTTGGAGATTGCAGTGAACTGCCTGTGCATCAAGTCTAATGAGGACAGTGCTCCCCCATGAGGCCCACCACATAAAGGCTTTGCAGTTGCCTACAGCTGAGCCTGAAAAATCACACATCGGTTTTTGGCAAGGAACTGGAATATATCTCTCTTTCTCTCAACAACCCAATAGAAAAATAGACAGATTATGATCAAATAGGCCACAAAAGAAAGAGAAATATTAAATGATTCTTAAACACATGGAATGGTGTTCAGTCTCACTCATAATAAGAGGAAATGCAAGTTGAACCTGCACTAAGATCACAATTTTTCACTTCACACTCTGTGATGGTGAAAGAATGGGGAAACAGACATTCCTTTTGCAGGAGGGCGTATACATCGGTACTGACTCTACAGAGAGCAATTTCACAACTTGAATCAAAATTACAGATTCAGGTATCTTTGACCAGTAGATACACTCTAGGAATTTATCCTGCAGATAGGCCCACACCTGTGGGAAATGTCATACACACAAGAGTCTTTATTCCTTGCCATTCATTGTTTATAGTAGTAAAGGATTGAAAACCACCTAACAGCAAGGGACTAGTTAAACACAAATATAGTGCATCCATACACAGAAATACTACACAGCCATTCAGAAGATGTATCATTAGGTTTTAAAAGCAAATGTGGAACAGTTGTGTTCAGTATACACAGTTTGTGTGATAGTATGGGGAAAATAACATATATTTTTTGTTTGTGTTTAGAAGGATACGTAAGAAACTAATAGCATTGGCTTTCAGAGAGAGAACTAGGTAGCTGGTAACAGATACGGAAAGAGAAATTTCATTGTGTACTCTTTTAGACATTTTGAATTTTGAATCATTTTGAATGTAAATCAAAATTTAAAGAACAACAACAAGGGAACAAACCAACCACAAAAACATGGGCTCTGGTGTCAGACTACCTGGGTTAAACCTTTCTCCATCGTTTTACCAGTCGTGTGACCTTAGGCAAAAACTGCTTAACTTTTTGTATCTTTCCACATCTGGGAAATGGGTATAATGATAGCAGGGACTTCAGAGAGTTGTTGTAAGAATTAAAAGAGATCACACTGGGTCAAATTTTCAGATCAGTAGCAGAGACTCTGGAGCCAGATTGCCAGGGCTCAAATGCCAGTTCCACCCGTCCTAGGTTGTGTGACCTTGGGCAAGTTATTCAACCTCACTCTTCCTCAGTTTCTTCACTTGAAAATGGGGTTAATAATCAAATCGTGTGAGGATTAAATTATTTAATACTTAAAGAGTGCTTACAACTGCATTTGGAATATATTAAGTGCTATATAAGTGTTTGTTGAAAATTAGATATTTATTTAACACGAGTATTAGTTATTACTTTTAGCTATTATCCAACATTGTTGAAATAAACCCTACTTAGGTTACTTTTTCAGAATTATCTTACTTACCCTCAACCATGCTCCTCTCCTCTCTATACAAATACACTGCATCTGTCATTTGCTCATATTATTCCCACAGACAGGAATGCCAATTCCAACCATGACTGACAGAAGAATAAAACTGTCTTTCAAGACTCAGTTCAAAGATCTCTTCCTCCTTATCGGTGGCTGCTCTCCCCTGCTAGCTGCCCCATCACAGACCTCTAGTCTGACCTTTTCCTACTTTGGCTGTCTCTCCTCCTGCTCCAGGACAGGCAACAATTCATGCTTGTTGGAATAAATGGATAAATTGAATACTGATGTTTTCCAAGGATCTCAAGAGAGTGAAAGTTTTCTTTTGTGACATGTTTCAACTTCATTTTTATGCCCTAAAGTCTCAGACAGAGAGGAAAGAAAGAGCTGTTCAGGGACACTTAAAGGAAAGTAGAAATAGAATACTTTGGAAATTAAAAAGTATTTTTTTAGTGGGGTTTTGGGGGGCTTGGTTTTGGTTTGGTTTTTGCCTTTAATCAACATGGACCTGGCTCCCCCTGCTGGATCTAAAGTAAAACATGGATGGACTTGGAGGGTATTATGTTTAGTGAAATAAGTCAGACAGAAAAAGACAAATACTGAATGATACCACTTATCTGTGGAATCTAAAAAATAAAACAAACTTGTGAGTATATTAAAAAAAAAAAGAATCAGACTCACAGATATAGAGAACAAACTAATGATTACCAATGGGGAGAGGGAAGTGGGGATGGGAAAAGAGGGGTAGGAGATCAAGGGGTACAAACTGCTATGTATAAAATAAATAAGCTATAAGGATATATTGTACAGTACAAGGAACGTAGCCAATATTCTATAGTAACTATTAGTGGAGTATAAACTTTAAAACTTGGGAATCACCTTTAAAAAGTGGGAATCACTATGTTGTACACCTGAAACTTACATAATTTTGTACATCAACTATACCTCGGTTTTAAAAAATCAATTTATTTATGTAAAGGCAGAGAAAACAAAACTTGCAACATACTTAAAATAGTATCTAGAGCTTTCATCAAGGTTCTTAATACTGATGACAGAGTTGTAGCTAAGACATTCCGGCATTCCCATAATGACTGACTACATAACAATTACAGTTACCTCATATATTTAGAGGGAGAGGTGTGGCTTTGAAATCTAAGTCCAGGACCGCAAGCCAGGAAGTCCTGAGAGTATATTCAGCTTTGATGACAACTGCAAAAAGTGGCCTCTGGCAAATAATTTAGCTTGGTTTTTTGTGGTACTGTTAATTTTTACTTTACCATTTGTGTGATAAGCATAAGAATGCTACTAGCATCTCATTGCCATTGAAGCACTTGAATAATATCAGTCATCATTTGAATACCAAATGTCTCCCATGTGCATAGCAACATTCAGGGCTCCGAGGAACCCAAGAGCACTACAGTGTTCCTCCCCTTAAGGATCTGTGTGTCTTAAGGGAATGTGGAGGCTGTATACAGTACTTTGAGTGATATCTGACATACAGTAAGTCTTCAACAAATGTTCACTCACTTCTTTATTGCACCCCTGAATCTGGCTTCAGCCCAGGGCTAGAATCCCTGATTCCAGCCCTATTTCTTGAGGTGGATTCCTCCTAGACTCCACTAGACTGTCCACACTATGAGAACAGGGATTAGGTCATATTCATGCTTCATCCCTGGATTACCCAGGGAGTACCCAGGATTATCCCTGGCACATAAAATGTGCTCAGTACATTTTGTTGAGTGAATGATCTTTCAGGGAAGCTCATTCATTTTTGGTTTAGCCTCATTGTTAAAGAAGTGAGCTGAAATCTGCCTCCCTGTCACTTGCATTACTCACTGGTTCTTATCTTGCCTAATCTTAAGAGTTCTCAATAAATGTAAGCTCCCTTTCTACCTTTCCTTCTTGCCCATCTGTCATCATTGCCCTTATGAATATCACAAGAAACTATTTAAATCCCTTGCTGAAATCCAGATACTACTAGCTATACCTCCAGTGTTCCTCTAATCCATTAGTCAAATAATTAAAAATTCACAATGTAATTGAGGAAATCCATCCTGAAACACAAAACGAAGAGGAATCAAAGCCTTTAAATGTGGTGAGTAATTGTGGTCAGACAGCAGTAAATTCAAGAGTTCAGAAGAGGGAACTATCCTTAGGGTATAGAAGAGTCAGAAGAGATTTTTCTGCAGTTTTGGGGTTGGATCATTTATTCATTTGTCTTAAGACCCAGATGAAGCAAACAACACAATACTTTCCCTCACATGTTTGCTCTCTAGTGGAGGAGACAAATAACTAGCAAGTGAAAGAAAATGAAGGTAGAAGGAAAAAAAAAACAGTGCTGTGAGGGAGAATAATGACGTGAGGTGAGTAGGGGACAAACATTAGCTTTAGAGAGAATATGAGGGTCAGAAAATCTCTTTGAGGAGCTGTTGAGAAGGAGCTTAAAAAGAATCAAAGGTGAGAGGCATTTAAAGCGTGGTTGAAGGACAAATATTAGAAGCAGTGGAGTATAAGGAAAGAAACAAACATGAACTCCAATGTAAAATTTGTGTTTAAGCAAATAGCTAGTTCAGCATCTTCTGTTTGTTATTCCAAATGCTTGAGCATTACTTCATAAATAAACATATACATGTAAATACATTCTCAAACATGTAAATAACTTATGTGTTCCCAAGAGGGTTCAAAGCAATTTATAAAAATATGACAGGAATTAAATGAGTTAAGAAATTGGGGTAGAGGTGAAAAGTAAAGACAAACAGGAGAAGGAAAATAAAGTCAATTGTTAGGATGGGCATACCAAAGTGCAGGTTATACAGTTTTTAACAGTAGCTAGATCTGGGCTGTATATTTGATTCTGAGCTTCCAGGAACAAAGCAGTAGGGAAATATGAACAATTACGAAATCCAGTGTCCCTATAAAAAAAAAATGAAGTAGTTCTTAAGAAAATACAGCTTCGTGGTAGATCTGAGAGGAATGTTCCTTCATCATGAGTCACTCTATGACATAATGGTCAAAGTCTTTGACAATATCCCTACAATAAACACAACAGCCAGATTCGATTCCTAGGGCCATCTCCCGTAACTGGGGGTCAATGTATAAAACCAAAGTGCAACTCAGTACAAGCAATTCTACAAGGGACCAGAGGCAATCCAGCTACACAGCGTATCCTGCAGCTATAAATCAGGGATAATATATAGAATGTCTACAGAAATGGATGGATTACTTGTCCTTCAAGTAATCCTCAGTGAATATTATTTCTTACACTTGAGCTTTTGATGAATAATGTGCAGTAGAGAATTTGAAGTCATTTCTCTGGCAAGACACTAGAATGGAAATGATCTTTGCTGCAGATGAATAGGTGTTTTGATAATCAGTGGAGCTGAGACAGGACTAACATTCTTTCAAAGAAGTAAGGTTTCTAACAGTATGATAACTTGAAAGAAGGCCATCCTATAGCCATTGGGAAGTGAGCCTAAGACTTTCCTCAAAAAATAGATCTGTACCAACTTAATCACATGGACAGACAAAGTTCTTCCACACACATGTGGTCAAGATCATTTTAGCTTCTGTTAGTCAAAAGAATACCTAAATTAATCAATTAGTTAAGAAATTTACTTTCCAGATAATCGCATAGTTTATGTTCTATATAAATTTTCTGGCAAGAAATCAATTAAATGTTGGAGGACAGCTACTAAAAGCAATATTTGAATGTAAGAAGAGTTGCTCTCAAGCCATGCTTTATGACAATACCGAAAGATTCAGAGCTTGCTTAGTGGAATAACACCATATCCTCAGCATATAGGCAAATAATTCTCTCTCCCTGTTTAAAAAAAAAAAAAAGTCATGCACTAAGATCATCTAAAAGCGGTTTTAGTTCTTTAAGGAACACATTTTGGGGAAAAAAAATGGGAGGGGTGGTGGATAAGCTTTCAGCTGGAATCAACTCTGTTATCTGATCTGTTGGCATAACGGAGATCGGCTAGCTTGTTACCAAACTGGTTTCCTTTCCCTCCTGGCCCACAGTTCAACATTTCCCAGTTTCTCTTGCAGTTAGATGTAGGCAAGAGCATTCTGGCCAGTTGAATTGGATGTATTTCACCTTCAAGTTGGTGCAGGAAACCTCAGAATGTCTTTGGATGCAACATATTGAAGAGAATGGACCTTTCCATCAGTCTAGGTTCCTCAACACCCAGTGTTTTATTGGCCTTAAGTGAGAGAGAAATAGCTTTCTATTGTGTTAAGCCATGAGATTTCAAAGTATATTGTTACAGCAGCTAGTGTACACTCAATATAGCGATGAGGTCAAGAACATGCTTCTGCCTCTCTGTACCTCAGTTTCTTTATCTATAAAATAGGGATATTAATAATACTGACCTCATAAGTTTGCTGTAAGAATTAAATATGTTAATGCATTTAAGTGCTTCAAACAGTGCCTAGCACATAGTAAACATTCAATTCAGTGTAGCTATTATTGTTATTACTACAAGTTTTTCCAGTAGTAAGATTCAAGGTCCCCATAACTCAAATTTCCTCTGACTTGTTCAGATTCTAGTAACAAATAATGTCATATTCATGTTACTATCTGCATTGTGCTGATCTGTGCCCCCATCACTGCAGAAATTCATTACATTCCTGGGCACCTTGGGTTGTCCCACACATGTTCTGAAATTATTCTCCCATCTCCACTTTGTTGTATGCTAACCACTTTTGAAGTTACTGGGAAGTAGGGAGTAGGGGGCAGAATGAGGAAGGCTTGCTGTCACAGTGTGCTAATCCTGCCCAAGGTGCTGCCTCTCATTTGTTCTAAAGCTGTAGACCCTGAAGATGCCAAAACAGACTCCCATACATTTGTATCTGTTTTTTTCCAAATATGCTTTAATTTTTAAACTTAGTGTAATAATATACTGGATTTCAGGAAAGTTTAGAAACACACTTGAGGAATTATTCTCAGATGTCACAGAACAATTTTTAATTCATTTAATTTTCTGTTGTCAATCACGGGCTTATGGGAAAGGGTGATCAGTCTACACCATTGAAACCAGGAGTTCTTGGTCAGTTGCCTGGGCCTCTTCTTAACCCACTTCCTGTCCATACTCTGAATCACCACAGTATACCCAGTAACTGCTCTTAG
This sequence comes from Camelus bactrianus, assembly GCF_048773025.1. Lineage (NCBI taxonomy): Eukaryota > Metazoa > Chordata > Mammalia > Artiodactyla > Camelidae > Camelus > Camelus bactrianus. The sequence continues at coordinate 36,072,790 of NC_133548.1, forward strand.
GTTTGGCTGACGGTGATTCTTAAGCTAAGACCCACAGACCTCCATACCCAGCTGAAATAACCCCCAAGAAATCCATGGACAGAACTCAGGAGACCTATGAACTTGGATGCGAAAAAAAACTTTACTTTTACTAACTGCTAATAGAAATTTAGCAATTCCTTTCATTACTAAGGTAGGCAACAAGTCATAGTTGCATTAGCAGTATCTGTGACTTTGTTGCCAGTAGATATACCAACAGATATTTCTGTGTCACATTATGGCTGTTAAAATATTTTGAAATATCTCTTATACTCATACTACTATGAAATTACAGAAGTTGCTAGACCTGCCATTTGTCCTCTCCTTTGTCTTATTGAATACATTAATAAAGAAGCATGCATATTACTATAGCAAGTGCTGATTTGATATTCTGATAATTATATTTTAATGTAATTGGCTTCCAAATGTTTGTATGTAATAATATTATTCTGAAAGAGGAGTCTGTAGACTTCACCTGACTGCCAAAATGGTCCATGGTACAAAAAAGAACAACCTGTGGGTTATTAGGTTTGACATTTTAATCCCACACCCCCTTTAACTCCATACCCCTTGTATTTTTCCTTATTTACCCTCCTCTGTAGTCTCAAACAGGACTACAGTAGTGACAAACATTCAGACACATTGAAATGCCATCCCCTGGGACAGCACGGTAGGTGATTAAGAGCTTGGGCACTGGAGTCAGCTTGTCCTGCTCCACTACTTATAAACTGTGTGACCCAGGGCAAGTTACTTAACCTCTCTGTGTCTCATGTCTGTAAAATGGGAATTATAATTTTTCCTTCCTCATAGTATTACTGTGAAGAATAAATGAGTTAATCCATTAAATCTCTTAGAGTCTAGGACATAGTAAGCTCTCAGAAATGTTAGATGCTCTTTCAAGTGCCTGTCACAGCTGTTTCTTTATGCTATTTACCGGGAGGGGAGAAGGGGAGAGAAGAGTAGGTTAGCCATTCCTCTTGTGAGTCATAGCCTACACATATTACTTTTAAATGATGCACAAAATTGATACCATTTTTTAAAGCACACGAAGGAAACTGGAACTTCCTTGAAAAGTTTCCAATTTAATTTTACATTTTATAAAGTAACTCCCAACTGCATCTTTTTTAATGCTTTGGTGGCAGTACAAAAGTGCTCCCTGCCCTTGGTTGACAAAGCAGGGCTTCCATTTAGATAATATTATTCCTTCATAATTCATGCTCATTTCTAAGCCCTTTAAGAGATGAATCTTGGCTACGTCATTTTAATTGACGGGGAGAAGACATCAAAAATAAATGGAAGTAAACCACTATATATAAAAATAGATAAAAGCCAAATTTCTTCTGTATAGCACAGGGAACTATATTCAATATCTTGTAATAATCTTTAATGAAAAAGAATATGAAAATGAATATATGTATATACTTAGCATGGACTTTGTGTTGTTCATCACTAATTCCTCTGTATTTAGAGCAGTTCTGGGCATAGAGCAGGAACTTAATAATTGTTAAATGAATGAATGAATGAATTTACTTCCACTTTTTTTTTTTAATTTAAAAAATTTTAATTGAAGTATAGTCAGTTACAATGTGTCAGTTTCTGGTGTACAGCATAATGTCCTAAAGTCCCCGCTGTCATTGAGCTTACATTCTAGTGTGGAAGACAATGAACTAAAAGTATCAGGAGGTGATTGATGCTTCCAGAGCATTAAAATAAAGTCACGTTATATACATAAGGATCAGATGGTTATTTCAGATCCGGTAGTCAGGGAAGTTCTCCCTAAGGAGGTGACATTTAAAAAGCAGAGATCTGAATAACAAAATTAAGCTAGCCAACAAGGGGATAGCACTCCAGGCAAAGGGAATAGCTAGTGCAACTTCATTAAAGCAGGACTGAGCTTACCTGTTCTTATCTCTTTAGGAATGAAAAGAAGGCTGCTGTTGCTGGAACACAGTTGGCAAGAGAGGTAAACAGGGATCAGACAGAGTGAGGTTCTGCAAGTAAAGGCAAGGTTTATTTTCACTGCAATGGGAAGCTATTACAGAGTTTTACTCAGGGGTAATGTGATCTGATTTACCATTTTAATCACTCCAGAGTAGGGAGGGAGGGTTGAAAAAATAAATAAACTCCATTACTCATGGGGAGTGAATTTAGTGGGGTATGACTGGATATGGGAAGACTGGTTAGAGGGTGGCTCAGACCAGGATTACAGAAGAGAGATGGCAAAGAGGCTCAGCTTATGCATTAGAGTATCTTTTGGAGGTAAAGCCAGTTGGATTTACTGATTGGGATGTGAGGAAATAAGAGGAATCAAGGATAACTCCTGACATTTTGGCCTATGTAACTGGGCTGATGGTGTCAATTAAAGAAAAGGATAAATCCTGGGGGGGGGGTAAGAGGCTAGGGAAGTGAGGAACAGATGTGAAATAATAAATTGAGAGTTCTCATTTTGTGCTCGTCTTAATTTTGAATTGCCTATAAAACATCCAAATGGAGATATCGAGTATACAGTTACACAAGTTTAAAGTTCAGGGTTGAAGTCAGGGGCTGGGGGTATAAATTTGAGAATTGTTGGTCTAGGAATGGTATTTAAAGCCACAGGACTTGATGAGCTCACCTAGTTAGTGTAAACAAAGGAAAAAAGAGTTGAAGACTAAGTCTTGGAACACTCCTAACTTTGGAGTTATGATGTAGGAGAAGGAGCTGATAAGAGACTAAGAAGTAAGCAGGAAGGTAGAAGGAAAACAAGATGGACCTGGCATCGTGGAAGCTTTGAGAACAAAGTACTTCCAGGAGCGAGTGATCATTAATGTCAAAAAAGGCTGAATGGTCCAGAAAGAAGAGGACAGAGAGTTGACCTGACTCTGGCAAGATATGAGTCAACAGTGACTTGATAGGAGACATTTCAGTATGTGGAGGGGATGAAAGTCCAATGGGGTAAGAAAGTAGAGTCAGCAAGTACAGACAGTTCTCTTGAGTTTTGTTATAGTAGGAAGCAGAGAAATCAGGCAGAAGCTGGAGGGAGTGTAAGGGCAAGGGAGAGTGGCAAGTTATGTGCCTAAGGGGATTAAAGGAGGAGGGCTGGGTAGCAAAGTTGTGAGACAGGAAAACATCTAAACTTTGGTTTCTGCCCTCAGGGAGTTTATGATCTTATCTGGGAGAAGCTGAGGCTAGCAGTGATAAAAAAAATAATTAGGCTTTGGATTAAATAAAACAGTATCTGTAATGCTGAGCACAATGCTTAACAGTAAAGTAAGAACTCAATAGATAGAAGGAAGTTATAATTACAAAACAATTCAAAAACACTCTAAAATAGGAAGTAATTAAGGACTAAACTGAGTAATTAAATGTTAGGATTTTAGAACATGGAGAGATTACTGTCAGCCACAGTGACCATACTCCCCAATTAAAAATCAGAACACATCATATGACAATGGGTTGAAAAAAATCTGTTAATATAATTATGTGAACAAATTTGCAAATCTCTACAGATTAAAAACAAACAAACAAAAACAACTTTCAGCCACTTAAATAATTGACTTTATTGGAAATATTTAAATTCCATGTATCTCCAAATACCCTGAGCCATTTTGAGGCCTCTGTACCTGTGCTCATGCTTTTCCCTCTGTCTGAGTGAATCCTACTCATGCTTCAGGACTACTTCCTCTGGAAAGCCTCCCTTGCCCTGTCCTCCCCTCCAGCAGGGCTAGGTGCTCCTCAGTTGGCACCTTGTGCACAATTTTACCATAACTTTTACCACAGTGTATTTACATTTTCTACTTGTGTAACTTTTGTGTTTTTTCTGTTGTTTTGGGGTTTACTAGACTGTAAACTTTCCAAAGGCAGGGTCAAGATCGTCTTCACTGTTGTCTCCCTTGCACCCAGCCCAGCTCCTGGTAGATCTCAACCAATGTTTATTGAATTCAACTGAACCTAATTTTAGGCCTATGTTGGAAAATCTTGCTAGGCACAAGTCCTTGAAGGATTCATAACTAACTTAAATACCTCACCGTAATCTTATAACAGGTTTATAATATGAGAACTAATCAGGACCTCATCCTTCATCACAGCCTCTGAGTTTGCACAACTCCACATACTTCGAGAGCTGTTTTACACTGCTTCCAAACTTAAAAAAATTTTTTGAATATTCAGTTTCTAATAAAAATGTATTAGCATCCTTCGTGACAAAATTACAAAGCTCTTATATGTTTTTTCTTTTTTAAATTTGAAAGGAGTATATGCTCATGGTAACAAAGTCAGTCTGTATAAAAGGAATATATGGTAAAAAGGAAGGCTCCCTCCTATTGCTGACCCCCAGCCTCCCAGGTCCTCTTTGTAGAAATGGCCACTACTATCAATTTCTTGTGTATCCTTCCAGAGGTATCCTGTACTATTACAACACACTCCAGTTTTTTAAACATAAATGCTAGCATTCTACAGATTACTTGGCAACTTGGCTTTTTCCTTTAACAGAATACATTAGAGATTATTCTATATTGGAGATTTTTCCTTATTAGTACATATTTAAACAGCTGCATAGTATTCCAACCCACATTTTATGACATAACAAATCTATTTAACCCATTCCCTATTGATGGAAATTTAGGTTGTTTTCACTCTTTTCCTACTATATGATTATTATGGATGGACTTGTGTTACCCTCAAAGTTCATATGTTGAAATCCTAACACTTAGTATCTCAGAATGTGACCTTATTTGGAGATAGGGTCATATAATCAATTTAAAATGAGGTAATTAGGGTGGGCCCTAATCCAATATGACCGGTATCCTTATAAGAAGAGGAAATTTGGACAGAGACACTTAGGAAGGAAGATGATATAAAGACATTGGGAGAAAACCGCCAACTACAAGCTGAAGAGAGAGGCCTAGGATAGATAGTTCCCTCACCTCTATCAGAAGAACCAACCCTGCAAACACCCTGATCTCAGACTTCTAGTCTCCAGTACTGTTGGACAATTAATTTATTGTTTAAACCACTCAGTTTGTAGTACTTTGTTATAGCAGCCCTAGAAAACTAATACAATGATGCTTCAATAAATATCTGTCATCTTTCAACCAATGGCATTTTACCTCCTTGTTAGTTTCTTCAACTGAATCAGTGATATTCCCTAAGTCCTCATCTTGTCATGGAATGGCCAACAGCAGATCCCTGAACACATGAAGTTCTTGCACACCTCTGTATCTTTGCGCATATCCTTTTCTTTGCCTAGAATGCCCTTCTTCCTGAGATGCTCTTGAAAAACTCTGATAGAACCACTTCAAGTGCTGCTTCCTCTGTGAAGCCTTCTGTGGTAGTCAGCCTCTGGGATGGCCTCCAATGACCCCCCACTTCCTAGTATTCAGGCCTTTGTGTATTCTTCATCTTTGTGTATCCCCTCCCCTTTACCACAGTACTTACTGATTCCTAATGAATAGAGTATGGCAGAAGTGATGGGACATCTCTTCTGAGATTAGGTTACAAAAAGACTGTGGCTTCTGTCCATGAGTGCTTGCTCTCACATACTCTTGATCTCTCTTGCTTTTTCTTGGTCACTCAAACTGGGGGAAGCTAGCTATCCTGTTGTGAGGCAGCCCTGTGGAGAGGCCTGTGTTTCAAGAGATCAAGACCTTCTAACAACCACATGAGTGAAAACAGAAGTGGATCTTTCCTCATTTAAACCTTTAGTTGAGACTGGCAGCAGACAGCTTGACTGCAACCTCATGAGAAAAGTCTTGAAGCAAAATTACCCACCTAAGCCAGGCCTGGACTCCTGACTAAAGAAACTGTGAAATAACAAATTTTTGTTGCTGTAACTGCTAAGTTTTGGGGTAATTTGATATGCAGCAATAGATAACTAATATATCTTCCCTCTTCCCCTCTTCTCTTCCTTGAGCTTCCAAAGTTACTTAGACGTATCTGTAGTAATACTCATAGCATACTACATCATACTTGTTTCTAAGTCCCTTTCCCCTACTTGACTATCTCCAAGGACAGGAACCCAGGCCCAGTTAGCTTTATATTTACTGTGTCTTATACAAAGTTCAAGCTACCATCATTACTTCCCTACATTGTTGCAATAACCTCCAAACTGGGCTGCCCAAATCCCCTCTAGCTTCCTTCTACTCCATTCTCTACCCAGCCCTAAGAAACTTTTAAAACTGCAACTTGAGTCATTTGAGAGCTTAAAATCCTTTTCCTCATCAGTAGAATAAAGACCTAAATTTTTAATACAGCCCTCCAGGCCTGGCATTATCTGCCTGCCTCATCACCACATCCAAAGCTACTTCCCCTTTGTTCCCAGCACAACAGCAACACTGGCCTTTCAGTTCCTCAGTTGAACCATTCTCCTTCCTCCCTCACTGTCTTTGCTCACACTGTTCCCTCTGGCTGAGATGCTTTTCCCCTCCTCCTCCCTTAATTTCTTTCCCTTTTTTTTTTTCTTCAATTTCCACTTATCATATAGATTTCAGCTCATTGTCACTTCCTGAAGGAAGGCCTTTCTGCCTTCCATTCTAAATCAAAGAATCCTGTAGTTCTCCTTCACACCACTTATCACAATTGAGACTGAGTGATTGTTTAATTAGGTGTTTTATATTTGTCTCCCCTGTTGGCTTCTAAGCTCTGTGAGGGCAGGGACATCTCATCTTGTTCACTGTTGTATCCCTAGCACAGACGATAGTACCTGCCATAATGGAAAAAATACTTTTATTACTTGATACTTTTTTCCCCCTTTTTTTGCTAAATGAAACAGAGGATAAACATTTCCTATTCCTTCTACAAAGTTCACATCATTTCTTCATTTATGCATTTAATGTTCTGAGTGTGATTCCTCTATGACAGTGTTATCTATCTTAGGTAATGATCTCTGAGAGGTAGAGACCAGCTTTTAAGTTGTCTGGTATAGGACCTTGTAGAGTTCTACTGGGGTGGGGATATAGCTTTGGGAAAGGACAGAGAGGAATAGGTTCACTTATTAATGGCCTTTCATAGCAACTTTATTGCTGTTAAAATCTTCCTGGCCTGTTCAGGGCAGTGTGAAATTAAAAGAGCATGAGCCATGTAGTCAGACCCAGCTTTGGATCCCAACTGTACTATTTAGTAGCTGTGTGACTCTGGGCAAATTACTTAAGTTCTCTGTTCCTCAAATTCCTCAGCTATAAAATGAAGATATCATAATGGCACCATTTTATAAGGTTGTTGGAGGCATTCTTGTAGATCCCTCCCCATGACTTGTAAAACACTAAGAGCAGGGCTTCCCAAATGCTCAACAAATGTCAGCCACTATTTTTACCTGTGGTAAAATAAGGTTACCCATTTCTCATTTGGTACTGGAAGAAGTTTGGGAATATTTGTGGTACTGTGAAGTTCTCTGTGGGAGGTTAGGATTGGAACACTTAAAAATATAATGCCTCCTCCTCAATTATTTTCTCTACCTTTAAAACAATATTGAAGCCAGTGGGAGAAGGGAAGGAGGAGAAATGGCTACCAGCTGTGTTCTGTTTGATTCCAAATAACAGCAGCACCATTTTGCACTTTCTCCTAGAAGTTGGTGTTTCTATTGTTCGCACACGCATCTTCATATACCCACTGCCAGACAGATGACACATGCTAAGCGAAGGCTACTAGTTCAGATTCTTGACACCTGTCAATTTGTGAATGCTGGGTTTTGTTTGTTTGTTTGTTTGTTTGTTTTGGGGGGAATCCGGAGAACCATCAAGCTCCCTTTCTTCCTCTTCTTATTGGGACCTTTCTGGTGGATCAGAGCCTACAAAATATTGGCCATTCAAGAGCTGTAATAAAATAGTGAAGTCCAAACTGCAACAAGGAACTCACTCATGCAAGGGCCCTCTGCTGCTGGGACCCAGAGGACATATTTCTCCTAAGAAAAATGTAAGAAAGATACAAAAAAGTCAAACAGATAATTTTCCCTGAAGACACAGTGTTCTCTCAAGTCCCCTTCCTTCTTTTCTGAAGGCACACTCAGTTCTGGACCAGAAGCTAGGAAACCAGTCTAAGACAATTGTGTCTCCCCTCCCCTTTTAATCTTATGAAAGAGCTGCCAATTCTAGAAATTCCTCCTTTGATCAGAAGATAAAGCAGAACAATGGTGTAGCACTAAGCAGATTCCTAAGGGACATTCTTCTAGGGTGTGTAAAGCCTCACTGGAAGTGTGTACATGGTGGGGGTGGGGAGGTTGGTGGGAAAGCTAGGAGTAGGAAGGGTGGGTGGACAAGAGTTGGTAGCCACAGCCGCAAGGAATATACAGTTGCTTCTAGACTTCGTAGAGTAGCAACTCCACGCAGTCTCATTTCCTGAAAGGTGTAGGTACATTTATTGCAGTGTTTAGAGGGCTTCATCCACTTCACATCCTCCCTCCCCCCACCAAAAAAAAAGAAAAAGAAAAATTAGGCTCCCCTCCCCCGACTATTTGTTGGAGATAAGCTTCTGCTTGTCTTACAGCTTTCTCACAATTTTTTTTTTAAACTAAGAACTCTTGTCCAAACTAGTCTATCTCATTAGATTGCGAGCCTCTGGAAGGAGCTGTTCTCTTACTGTTTAAGGGACTATCTGTAGTAAAATGTTGTGGATTGGAGGGATTGTATCGTGCCCACAGCTTCACCATCTGTAAACAGACATAATTCTCCTACCTGTTTAATACGGTCATGTAATTTTTAAATTTAACATTTGAGGGCTAAACGCTTTACAAGCATAATCTAATTCAATTCTCACGAGGAAGCTATTACAGAGATTGTATGTGAAGATATTTTGTAATGTAGAATAGAGCCATCTGGCTGAGTTATTACTCAGCTATCTTCCTCACCTGGCTGTTACGAGAATTAAATGAGACACTGATGTGAAAGCACTTTACACAATCCACGTGATGGGCGGGCGGCTAATCACGCATCCCGCAGCACCTGATCCACTGCGAGGACTCAGTAAACGCGGGTAGGAGTGACCGATTTTATACCTTGCCTGTTCCTTTCAGTCTTCCAATCACAAACTTATCTCCGCCCGGCCTGGGGCGAAAACCACGAATCTGGGAGCTGCAGCCCGGATGGAGGCGAGTGCAGAGTCCCAGGAGAGGGCACGGGAACAATAGAGCAGTTCGGTGGTTGGTGGGACTTCGGACGCCAGGCGGGAGAGGTGGCCGGCTGGGGTCCCCGGAGGCCCCCTCCCCAGGTCTGGGGCAGCACGGAGAGACGTCCAGAGCCAGCTAAGAATTCTTCTGGGAAAGCCGGACTCGGTCCCCGCCTACCCCAGCTAGAGCCTGAAGAGACGCGCCCAAGCCCCGCCCCCTACCTCAGGTAGGCCGTCTTCGCCAGCCAATTCGCGAGAAGCCTGGGCGGGGAAGGCGGTGCTTCCCGGCCGGAAGTGACGTCTATGCTTGGCTGGCCGCAGAGTCTGCCGAATCTCTCGGCGGCGGCTGAGGCGGCTGCGGGGAAAATGGCTCGGACTGTGGCAGCTGTTGTGACTTGGGTTGTGGTGGCGGCAGAGGCTCAGGCAGCGTGAGGTGAGGAGCGGTGGTAGCGTCAGGGGCCGGAACTAGGACCCTGCGCTGCAAAGGGGGCGAGGGGCCCTAGGGATCCTGGGATGGGAGAGTGTCTTGCCGCGGCCCCTAATCCCCCGAGTGCCCGCTTCTGACCCTCCATCCCGTACTCTTGGCGCTGCCCCCAGTCCGATTCAACCTCCCTCCAGGCCTTGCTTCCATCCAGGCTATTGCAAGCTGCCCCGCCAAAGGTGCCTGCGCCCCCACCAGGACCCTCTTGTCTGGGGCGAGGGGGGAGCGCCTGGGACTTAGTTTTGTCTCAAAGAGGGAGGGGAAGCCACCCCCTTGTTCTCGGGACCCGGCTGAAGCCGCAGTGGCCGGTCCTGTTCTCTTGTTGAATTGTTAAAGAGTCTGGAAAGTGTGTGTGTTGCTCTTCTCAGTTAATGCTCCCCACCGCCCTTTCTTTTCACCTCCTAGTCCCATCTCCGGCTTTGGGGCTAATGATCTTTTTTCTCTCCTCCCGTTCCCCACCCCAGTTTCCTTTTTGCCGCGAATCCACTTGCTTCAGGAAGACAGAATTATTTCACTGTGTATTTAGCGCATCATCTTTCTGGGAGAGCGGTCAGATTAAAAATGTTTGCTTAACTCTTCTTGAGTAACGGCGGAACAATAAATAAAGAAAAAAAGCACATAACTATTTTCCTCACTCAGTGGTTTGGCTTTAAAAACGAGGTTCTCCAGCTGTGGAATTTTTTTTCCGGGGGGAGCAGGGATTGAGGAGGGAAATGAGGAAGGAGAAAAGTAAGTCAGGAGTAAAGTCTGGAGATAAAGAACATGGAAGAAAGAGCGTGGTAGTTCTTTCCCTATATTAGCCTGATAGAGGTTCAGTTTGTAATTATATTTTTATCTTAAACAGTGGGTGTTAAATTGAGTGCGAGGAAGGAGGCCTTCCCCTTCGAACAAGATTGCTTATTAAAGAAGTATCCTAAAATTTCTTCAGGTGGGTGTCAGGCAGAAAAGTTCTGCTGGGAAAATTGTGTATTACTTTGGAGCAGCAAAGGCACAGATTACAAGAGATGCAGAAAAAAGAAAGCTATTCTTAGAAGAGTGGTGAAGATGTAGTGTAAAAAGTGGCGGAGGCTGTAGGGAGGTCCAGAAACACTGATTCCAGGAGAGACTTTGTAACCTTTGCCTCCTTGGCTTGTGGTTAAGTCTGCACAGAAGACACCTCTTAGCAGTTCTGCCAGAGTTGGGGGTTGATGCTTTTACTCATAGTAGCACATTAGACCGAAGGGCCTTAGTTGAGGTTTATACAGTGGAAGATAACTGCTTGTTTACTATTGAGTACGGTAAAGCATTATGACTAAATTATTTAACTCAAGCTTAATTCAGGAGTGATTTTATATAGGAACAAAGCACATATAGAGCTGCTTCAGGTAATTTTGCCTAAATTAATAGATTCTAAAACAAGTTTTTCTTATGAAAATCTCTGTTGCGATTTGTTTCATATACATGTTGCTTGCAGTTTTTCTTGGGAAGCAATATATTTTATTGTCATTCATAGGTTTCACAACTTTTTGTTTCGTGGAATATAAAAGTTCACATGCTTGTATTTTAGGAATTCAATACTATGTAATTACCTATATATTAAGCTTATGATTCTTTTTTTTCTCCCTTCTGCCATAAATGATTCTAAAATTTTCAATTAATTGAAGATTGCTGCATAATTCCAATGTCCAGGAATCCTTCTTTAATCTAGCTCAGTGTTTTTGCACTTAGTAAGCACATTGAATAAATGAACTTATACCTAACCAAGAGTGTTCAATTTCCCAAGAGTTCAGAGTTCTTATCAGCATCAGACCAAACTTTTCAGAGCAGCAGTGCAAAGCACTTTTTTTTTAAAATGCTCTGTAACTTGTGTTGCTTTGATAAAATAAGTTATCCATTTTATTGTATTTGACACATTCCAAAAGGAATTTAAGGCAGGTAAATGATAAAGGTGAATGTTTTAGTGCAATTCATTTACATAGTACAGTGACTTGATTTGTTAATTGTACCTGAGTAAGGCTTAGAGTTGACCCTAAGAAAGATCTTGTTGCTTTCAGAGGGCCTGCAAGGGTGCCTGATACTGCAGTGGTTCCAGGGATAGAAAAGTGAATGAGATGGTGCTTGTCCTCAAGAAGTTCTCTAGTCCATCTGGGGAGACAGACACAAATTGTAACAGTATGGTAATATGGGTATATAAGGAGGGTGGATCCAAAGTACTAAATAGGATGTGATCATCTGGGCTGGAAGATGAAGAGGGAGTGAATGCATCTGATGAGGACAGTGAAGCTCAAACTGAGTCTTAAAGGATGAATTCTTTTATTAATGAGGGTGGGATAGAGGTGATCAGCTTCTAGACTCTGCTATGATACTACCAAGCAATGAGATACTAAGCAAGATGTTTAATATATCTGGTTATCTTGTTTTTTTCCCATTCAAGAGTGGGACAACATCTAAATCATGCTGTCCAGTAGAAATATTAAATGACAGCCACATATATAAGGTATTTTACATTTTCTTGGTAAATCTTTGGAATCTGGTGTGCATTTTACACTTACAGCATGTATTACTTCGGACTAGCCACTTGTCCAGCACCCAGTAGCTGCCTGTGGTTAGTACCTACCATTTTGGACAATGGCAGATCTAGAGTACGAAAATTCTGCTTTTTTATCTTGGATTCCTGCTTGAAAAGAAGAAGCAACTATTATGAGAAATGTATTACTAGTAATTTATAATTTCTAGTCATTTTGATAGTATTCACAAATGATGCTCTTCTGATTGGAGTTATGGTCATACCTGGAAACAATATTGCTGTAGGATATCTTTCAGGTTGTTCAGAGAGACCACCAGAGGCTTATTTTAGTCATGATAACTGTGACTAACAGTGATAAAGTAAATACTATCCTTATATTTGTATTGATTGTTGGTTATAGAGTTACTCATGCTTCCCTGTCACCCCCCCCCCCGACCTTATTCTCTGTGAAGTAAATAGGGCAGGTATTTTTCTTGTTTTCTTGAAGAAGAAATTGAGGCCCAGTGAAATTGTGATTTGTTTAGCATAATATATTAGACGTATTGCTTGAACTTCTAGTGTCTTACAATGCTAAGCCTAGAGAAAAAATGTAAGGGATGTTATAGTTTCATTTAAAATAGATGAGAGTTAATTAGGCAAGAATTTTTATTTGTGAGTAGAGTTTAGATCTTAAACTTATTGTAGAAAGAAGGTGATGAGGTGTCAAGGACAGGTAATTCAGTGTACAGGAAACAACTTGTGGAAACTTAGGTAAGGGAAAATAAAGTATAGCTTTAAGGAAGGATTTGCAAGTCTTATTTAAAAAGATAAAGACAAGACAGAAGTCAAGTAGGAGATGAGAATAAAAAGACATCTGCAATAAAGAATTTGAGGGCAGTGGTCAAAACTTTTATATTATTTGGATGATTCAGGAAGTCTTAGCAAATGCTATGAACTTGTGTCATGAGTAGTGTGGAAAACATGGTTAAGAGTACAGAAAAAGAGGTTGTTAGCTATAAATGAGTAGTAGAGTAATATTAGCTCCTGTTGTGAAATGAGCAGAAATTTGATAAGGAATTTTACTATGAGGAGAGAAAAGAATAGACAGTGTTCATAAAGGAAAATTGGTTAAAAAATTTGCAGAATGGAAAATCCTAATTAAAACAGGTCATTTAAAATTTTTTTCCCTATAAAGACTGAAATTGGCAGTTTACCTTCAGAAAATGCCAATAGAAGCAGGAAGACGTTAAGTATTGTTAAAGTTCTACTGTGTAAAGAGAGGAAAAAGCAAAGGTACAGTCCTCTTTGTAGGTAAAAGGGTGGGGAAAATGGGGGGAAACAATAGAAGGAAATCAAAGGTAAGAGGTACTTACCTTCTGGTGAGGTAGGAAAAGAACATGGACATTGATGCAAATATTTTATTTGCAGTTTTGAAAGTTATGCAAAGCATGTATTGTTCCTCCCAGATAAACTGTGAAGGAGATTTAATTACCTGTAAACAAAACCATAGTGGCAGAGTAGCCATAGCCAAATTGATTTATCAGGTCACTTTATGTGTTCATAATGTAATTTATAACTGTTCTAACACCTCTTTTTAGTTTAACGTGTAAGTGTTTTTAGACTACAGTGCTGAGTTGGGAAAAGTGCTCTTTGGCTTCAGGGAATATAGCATGGTTTCATCTGACTAGATCTCATGATGACATTTATCAGACTGGAATTCTGCCTGTATTAAAATGCATGATATGACACTAGCTGTTTAGGATTTTTTTTTTTTTTGAGTCAGGTTTATAGATGTATAATTTACTTTTAGTAAAATGTATCTGTTTTAGGTGTTCAGCACTCTAAATTATGACAACTACTGGCAATGTGTAACTGCCACCACCACAATTAAGATATGGAATAATTACATCCACTCCTGAAAGTGTCCTTATGCCCCTTGTAATCAGTCTTTTCCACTCACCTTCCAGTCTCTAGCAACAACTGATTTTTTCTTTTTTTATTCCTGTAGTTTTGCCTTCCCAGAATGCCACATAAATTGGCATCGTACAGTATATATAGCTTTCTGAGTCTGGCTTTTTTACTTGGCATAATATTTTGAGATTCAATAAGCCCTTAAAAAGCAAGTTAATTTTTAGAATAGTTTTAGTTTACAGAAAAATCGTTAAGATAGTACAGAGAATTCCCATAAACTCTGGACCTGGTTTCTTCTATTATTTTTTTATGTATGTAAACTGTATTTGCTAATTGTCAAAAACACAAGATTCTAGAATTAAGTTTTTTGTGTGGAAATTGTGTGAAGGTTTCTGTGAAGATGATGACCTTCTAGTGACTTTTATTGTAAATTATATATAGCAGAATTTGCCATTTTAACCATTTTTAAGTGAACAATTTAGTGACAGTGTTATGCAACCATCACCATTATTTCCAAAATTTTTCATCACCCCAAATTCTGTACCCTTTAAGCAGTAACTCCCCATTCCCCTTCTTCCCAGGCCCCGGTAATCACTAATCTTCTTTCTGTCTCTGTGAGTTTACTTAATTCTAGATATTTTGTATAATTGTAATCATGCAGTATTCATTCTTCTGTGTCTAGTTTTTTTTAACTGTGCACAATGTTTTCATACCTGTTGTAGCACATATCAGAACTTTAGTTCTTTTTATGGCTGAATAATATTCTACTGTATATAATATACTGCATTTTGTATATCCACTTGTTGGACACTTGGATTGTTGCCACATGTTGGCTGCTGTGAATAATGCTGCTGGGAGCATTTTTATAGGTATGTAAGTGCCTGTTTTTAATTCTTTTGGGTATATATCTAGGAGTGGAATTGCTGGGTCATATGGTAATTTTATGTTTAATTTTTTGAGGAAACACCAAAGTGTTTTCCAAAGTGGCTGCACCAATAGCATATGACCCAGCAATTCCACCTGGATATATCCTAGAGAAACAAAACCACTACTTTGAAAAAATACATGCACTCCAGTGTTCATAGCAGCATTATTTACAATTGGCAAGATATGGAAGCAACCTGTGTCCATTGATAGATGAATAGATAAAGAAGATGTGATATATATATATCACACACACACACACACACACACACACACACACACAATGGAATACTCAGCCATAAAAAGGAAGAAAAATTTTCCTATTTGCAACATCGTAGATGGACTTGGAGAGTATTGTGCTAAGTGAAATATGACAGTCAGACAGAGAAGGACAAATACTATATGATATCACTTATATGTGGAATCTGAAAAATACAGCAACCTAGTGAATGTAACAACAAAAGACACAGATATAGAGAACAAATTAGGGTTACCAGTGGGGCTAGGGAAGAGGGAGGAACAAATCTGGAGTAGGGATTAAGAGGTACAAACTCTTATGTATAAAAAAGCTACAAGGATATACACAGGGAATATAGCCAATCTAACTATAAATGGAATATAACCTTTAAGAAATTGTGAATCACTATATTGTACACCTGTAACTTATATAGTATTGTACATCAACTATACTTCAGTAAAAAAAAAAGTTTAAAAAAGTGGCTGCACCATTATATTCCCTTTTGCAAAATATGAGTATAAAAGTGTTCTAATTTCTCTACATCTTTGTTACTGCTTTTTATTTTCCTTTTTTAAAATTATAGCCATTCTAGTAGATGTGAAGTGGTATGTCATTGTGGTTTTCATTTTCATTTCCTTAATGAATAATGATGTTTTCATGTGCTTATTGGCAATAAGCTGCCTTTTTTAATGATAGGAACATGCTGATGGTTGTTCCAACAACTGAACAGAGGTAATATATGTATTTTTTAATGACTGTTATATATGAGGCTTTATATGTATATTATTTTATTTACCCTGACAACACTGTGAAATACCTATGTTTTACAGATGAGAAAACTAAGACAAAGGGAGATTAAGTAGCTTATTTAGGATTACACAGTTAATAAGAGAAAGGTCGGATATTTGAGCTCACGTCTTGTTACTACTTCATTTTTCCCTTTGTTATCACTATTGTTGTACAAAACTATCAATTTCATGCAATTGATGTCATGTGAAAATAAAATTTTGTTAGCTATAGAAACTGATGAAGTTTGAGAGAAGATTTCCAGCCGTATTCATGTCAGGTTTTCATTATTATTCCCTATTTGGGGGTTCTTAGTTGCAATCCAGTTTAATTTTTTTCTGCCTTAAGCCATGTTGAAAATGGAGGCATATACCATAACAGCACAAAAGCTTACTGTTTTTTGTCATGTTGAAATTGGGGTAATGTCAGAGTATTTTTAATGATTCATGTTAAATGAATGAACAGTAAAATAGTCCAAAGTTCAGTAATTATCTTCACAGAGCAGCACTACTGTTGGGATTCTGGGTTAGATTGAAAACTGCTTTGTCAGTAAAATGTGTTTGAACAGGAACCTCTTGCTGTGACAGTATCCCTCCTCTTTGTCCCCCTCTCAAACACATACAGTGATACACATATGTAGATATAGAAAGTTGTTTTGGATGAATGCTTTGGTTGTGATCTCTTAATGTTAAGAATGTTGCTCCTAAAGGATGAAGGTGGTCTAATGACTGCTAGTGCTTACTAGACTACAGTGTAGCCATTGCTTTTTGTCAGAATAGGAAAATTAAGCCCTTTATTAATTGCTTATTGTAGTGGGGCAAAGCACAGTTGTATAAGTGTGGTACAGAGGTTAAGGAATGCGGGAGCCAGGCTAGAATCCATCTTTACAGTTGTGAAGAACCTTGGGAAGGCTCTTATCTTTTTCCGATGACTCTTTTTTTATGCCCAGATCATGGCTCCAATTTCATTTTTCCCCTTACTCCACTATTAAAAATAGTATCCCCCCAACTAAATTATTCTCTGTCATATTACTGATTTTCTCCCTTTTCATTTACTGTCTAAACTTACCATTTTTGTTTGCTTGTTTAAATCAAACCACTTAACATTTCCGTTGCTGTCATCCTAATTCAAGTCATTACTGATTCTTTCCTAAACCATTTTAGTTATTTATTAATTGGTTTCCATTTTTGTTTTTCTTCTGTCTGTTTTCTGCAGAGCAAATTGAGATCTTTGAACAGTGTAAATCATGGGAAAGAGTTGGTGGATGGGTACAGACTTGTTCCATGTCTGGGATTCCTTGTAATTCTTAATCCAGCACTTTAGACCACTCAGTCATACCTCTACTCCTCCTCAGAATTCTGATCTTTCATGCTAGCCTACATGTGGTTATTGAAAGTCTGACTTACTCCCCCTTATGCCAGGATACAGTGCATTCCTCCTCTTCCTGCTGTGTCAGGCTGAGAGTAGGGATGGGCCTGCTTCTCCTATGAAGGGTTTATCATTTTCTGCAATTTAATTCATTGGATTTTTGTGTCCTCTGCTCTCTGATGTCTTAAAAACTTTTTGTTTTTTAGCTTATTTGACTTGTTTTTCATTGTTGGGGTGAGAATGACAGTCTCTTGCCACTTTGCATATCCTGATAAGAAGAGAAAATCCCTCTATTACTTATCACCTTTGTTTTAAAACAGTAAAGCTTGCAAATGATGAAATATTTACAACTCTACCAAAGTTAAGATAGTGAAAAGTAAATCTGCTTTCCACCGTTGGTTCCTTCCAGTCCTTCACTTTTAGTTCCTTAACCTCTATCACCTCAGTCTCCTAAGGTGTCTCTTCCTTTCCAAGTCAGACCTTCTATCTATGCTTCTGATTCTGTCTTACTCAACTGTACCCAGTATCTGAGCTAGAATTTATCTCCTAAATCTTGTGCCTTTCAGTCTTTGTGCACTGAATCCTTCTGTTCAACCTACCACATATTTAAGGCCTTTTTCATTTTAAACAGCCATTCCTGACACCTCATCCTATCTACCTATCTCTTCTATTCTATCTACCTACTTCTCTTAATTCTCTTCACTGTCAAAGAATATGCTCTTGTTACTTGTAATTCCTTATTACTTCTCTAAATCACTAATAAGGGTTGGAGGGGAGAGGAAATGAGGAGTGACTGCTAATGGGTAGAGTTACTTTGGGGAGTGATGAGAATGTTCTGAAATCTGGTAGTGGTGGTGGTCACACAACTCTGAATATATTAAAAACAACTAAATTGTATGCTTTAAGTGGGTGAATTTTATAGGTTAATTATATCTCAAAAAAGTTCTTAAAATGATCACAAATGAGCTCTTAAATCTGGAGTTTTTTGAGTTTTCATCCTATGTCATCTCAGTAGTTTCTAACAATACTGACCAACTCCTTTTTAGGACACTCTATTCCCTTATTTCTCTGATAGCAGTCCTCACACTTTTCTGTTATTTTCCTTTGACCTTTTGTTTTGTGGCCCTCAAGATCTCTTTTTCTCTCTTCATTCTACATGTTATCCCAGTGCCATATCAACCTCTTTCATGACTTTCAGGTCTTTAGTTTTAAATAGATAACTAAAGATTCATCTCTAGCCAACTTGCTCTGTTATACCCAAGGCCAGTACTTTCAATCAGCAAGCAGACATGAATTGTATTTCCCACAAGTACTTGAAATAGTAATGTGTTTCACTCTGGCTAAAAAGCTATGTGGCTCTGAAGAACAGTTCTGAAAATATGTACACAGTGTACACATTGATTTTCTTCTCTCAGAGAAAGAAGTTAATGGTTTATTATTTGGCACATTTAAGATGATTTCCAAGAACTTTAAATAAAAATCAGTGCAACAGTAGTGGATTAAAAATGTTGTAGCTCTTAGGTTAAAGTATTCATTTTGAGTATAGTTTTGTGTACTCTTGAACATGTTACAGAATACTGAAGACACTCTACAGTAAAGAACTACTTCCTGCTTATTCCAAGACTGTTCTGGGTGCTGAAGATATAAAAGTGAACTTGACAGATAAATTCTAGCTTCATTAAATTTATAGTCTAGTGGGGAAAGTTAAGCAATAAAATAAGTAAAATACACAGTATATTGGATGGTACTACATTGCTAAGAAGAAAATAAGTTAAGTGCATAGGCAGTGAAGTTAGAGAAAGTTGTGTTGTCAGGGAGGACTTTACTCAGATGTTACCTTCTCAGTGAAGACTTGGAGAGAGTGAGCCATTCAGCTATCCAGGGGAAGAACAGTCCAGACATAGGGAACAGAGAGCAAAGGCTCTGAGTATTTGAGGAACAAGGAGGCTAGTGTGACAGGGCAGAGAGGAGACTTACAGGAGAGAGGAAATAGAGGGACCAGATATTAAAGTGCCTAGTGGACTATTGTAAAGATTTTACTTTTTCTTTGAGTGAAATAGGAGCTGTTGGAAATTCTGAGCAGAGGGGTGAGAAGATCTTTTTCAATGTCCCTCTGGCTGCTGTGCTGATAATAGTTAGAAGGTACAGGATAGAGGGGTAGCGGAGACAGATTGGGAGGATATTTCTCTAATCTAGGCAAGAGGTGATGGTTGCTTGGTCTAGGATGGTAGCAGGAATACAATGAAGAAATGCTCAAATTCAGAAATATTTGAAGGTAGAGCTTGTAAGATTTTATGTACATATCCATAACTATCTCACAGAGCCACCACCAAACATTGCTACCTTCCTGACAAGCTATAATTGAATTAAAATTTTCTAATTTAATTCAAATAAGAAGGAAAATAAATTTACTGGATATACATACAATGGTGAGAATATAGACTCATCTCACTGGAGTATCTTACTATTCATTTTTAAATGTTTTACTTGTATTTTTAAATGCAGTAAATATTTTTTACATAAATGATCATCTTATGTGCTGTGCACAGTAAGTGATTCACAGATGGTAAGAATTTGAGAAGCCATATTTTATACTTTGTTTCTTTTCTTTTACAATCTTACCCTATCCACATATCCCTTAATGAGTTAGGACAGTGTCCTTGATTTAGGCAAATGAAAAGGGACAGTGTAGCTCTTAGAACTTGTATTATTTTTATGGCATCACTAGAAAGTTGAAGTTCTTGTGTTCACGTAATTTGCCACACGTGGGTAAGAAAAAAATTCTTAAGACTTATCTCTTGCATAAATACCATACTATATTAGTATGTAGTAGTAGTAATGCAGGTGTTTTTGTTATTTTTCACATACCATGTATAATAATAGATGTGAAAATGTGATATTTAAAATATGTGGGGAGTGGATTCTTTTTTATTGTGAAATAACACAGAGAAGTGCCTAAAGCATGTATGATTATTTAATAAGTTATTCCAAAACAAGCACTTGTGTAACCATTTGCTAGGTTAGGAACTAGAACATTGCTGGTATTCCAGAAGTCCCCAGTGAACTTCTCCCTTATCTGTCTGTCTCTTCCTCCCCGTGAGTAACCACTATCCTAACTTTTGATAATCCTTTCCTTTGAAGTTTTTCTGTTGTGTAAGCGCTCTTAAACAATATTTAGTTTTACATGTTTTTGAATGGAATCATTGTGTGTATTTTTGTCTCTCCATTTTCTTAACATTATGTTTCTAAGTTTTATTTTTTATAGCTTGAATTTGTTCATTGGCATTGATGTGCAGAATTCCACTGAATGAACTGCAGTATAATAAAAAATAAATATTTATTCTTTGTCCCCAGTTCCTGTCAAGTTCCTGCAACTCCTACAACCCTTGGAATCTCTAGAGCATTAAGTCTTTTTTTATGCTAGTGAGATGACTACTGTTTGGGATCCCCAGGTAGTTTCTGGATGAGGGCTGGTTGCCAGGAAGACCCAAGGCTTGATCATAGAGTTGGAACTTTCAGCCCCACCTCTTGACCTCTGGGGAGGGGAGAGGAGCTAGAGACTGAGCTAATTAGTGGCCAGTGATTTAATCAACCATGTCTATGTAATGAAAGCTCCATAAAAATTCTTAAATGATGGGGTTGAGAAGCTTCCAGGTTAGTGAACACATTGCGGTGCTGGGGATGGTCGTACTTCTAGAGAGGCCGTGGAAACTCCACACATTTCCCCACCCCCAACCTTGCCTTATACATCTCTTTCATTGCTTCTTCCTGATTTGTATACTTTTTATGGTAAACTGGTAATAGTAAGCTGTTTCCCTGTGTTCTGTGACTCTTACTGTCAAGTTATCAAACCTGAGGTGGGATCCCGGGAACCCAAGATCTTCATATTCTTGTTATTACTTAGTATTGTAAGATTTAATATTTTACCCCCAGGATTACATGTGTGTAGTGGTATCTCACTGAGGTTTTAATATGCATTTGCCTGATAACTAATTAGTTTGAGCTTTTTTTCATATATTTATTGGCCATTGGATTTCATTTTTGTGAAGTTCTTGTTTTTGCCCATTTTTCTTTGATTGTTTTTCTTTTTAATTTGTAGGAGTTATTTACCCAGGATTTGAGTCCTTTGGTTACATGATAAAAATATCTTCCTTCCTGTGGCTTGTTTTTATTGTTCTCTTTGGTGTCTCTTGATGAATAAAAGTTCTGGATTTTACTATAGTCAAATTTATTATTTTCTTCATATGATTAGTGTTTTATATATCTTATTTAAGAAATTTTTCCTTTCTCTGATTCTAAAGACTTTATAGTTCCTTTCACAGTTAGGTGTTTGGCTTGGGCTTGCTTTGAGTTGATTTTTGCTTAAGGAGTGAAGGAGGAGTCCCTCCATTTGTTCTAGCACCATTTATTGAAATGACACTTCTTTCTGTGCTCTGAGATGCCACTTTTGTCTTAAATCAGCTGTCTGTGTAGGTGTGTGTCTATTTCTGGGCTCTTAACATGTTCTCTAGACTTATCTCTTGCATAAATACCATACTATCCTAAGTAAAGTTAGCATTTTAATAAATTTTTATTGGGTAGAGCAAGTCCTCCTACCTTGTTCTTTTTCAAGAGGGTCTTGGCTATTTTGGCCCTTTTGGTTACTGTATAAATTTTAGAATCACCTTGCCAAATTTTATCTTAAGAATCTGTTTGAATTTTGATTGGGATTGCATTGAACCTATAGATTTATTTCAAGAGAGGTGACATCTGCATAAAATTGTCTTCAAATCTGTAAACATGGAAAAATATCCATTACATTGAAATAGACAGTATTTGTCAGTAAACTTTTATAATTTCCCCTGCAACTTTTTATTACATGTATTATTAGTTAGTTGGTGGGTTTCATGTATGTGAATGTTATTGTAAGTATTTTTTGAAAACTGCTTTTTCTAATCATTCATTGCAGGAATATAGAAATACAATTAATTTCTGTATTAAAGTATCATAGCCAGCAACCTTGCTAAACTCTGGCAGGTAATTCTATTAATTACCTGCATATTCTTTGGACTTTTTACTTTATCAGTAAATAATGTTTTGTGTTTTCCTGTTTGAACCTACCCTCTTTTTTCTTTTTCTTGCTTTTCTGTCTAGGAGTCTATAAAATGTTGAATAGAAGTGGTGGTGGGCATCATGGTGTTTGTTCATGGTCAGAGGGGAGGTTCATGGTCAGAGCTTTCAAGGTTTTACAATTAAGTATGATTTTTGATGATACTTCTTGTCAAATAAGGAACTTCCCCTTCTATTCATAGTTGGCTAAGAATACCTATTGAGGTGAAAACATACTTTTCCTGTTGAATTCTTTAATTATTCCATGTGGTAAATTGCATTTTATTTTTACTACTAAGTTTGATTTGCTGTTACTTTGTTTAGAACTTTTTGTGTTGGTGTTTGTGAGTAAGATTGGCTTGTAATTTTCTTGTCTCATCCTTGCCCGGTTTTGTTATCAAAAGTAATAGTCACTTCATAAAATGTTTGGGAAATGTACTTTCTTGTCTGTCCTCTGAAAGGGTTTGTGGAAGGTAGATATTTTTTATTTTATGAAGCCAGGGAAGCCATCTGGCCCTGCAGTTTTCTTCGAGGAAAATATTTTTGGCTGCTAATTCAGTTTCTTTAATGGTTATAAGATTATTCAACTTTATAATTCTGTTTAAGTCAGTTTTAGTAAGTTACTATCTTCTAGGAATTTGTCTATATTTTAAAATTAATATCCTTATTATCTTTCTAATGTCTGTGACATCTGTTGGATGTCCTTTTTTAATTCTTGATATTGTTTATTACTTAATTATTTTTTCTTGATCAGCATCACCAGGTATCTTATTAATATTTTTAAAAGACCCAGCTTTCAGTTTTGTGCACCTTCTCTGTTGTATGTTTCCTATGCCACTAATTTCTTCTGTGGTCTTTTTTCCCTTCCTAATACTTTTATTTTGCTGTTATTTTTCTACTTTCATGAGATGGATGCTTAGTTCATTAAGTTTTCAACCTTTCCACTTTTCTAACATCATATAAAGCTATAAATTTTCCTTTATCTACTGTTTTATGTATCTAACAAATTTTTGTATGATGAACATTTTTTACCTTTCTCTGTGTGTTCATTATCAATTTGGTATACAGTTAGATTTAGTATAATTTTTAAATTGCTATTGCCTCAATATGAGTAAAGCTAAGCATCTTTACTTTTTGTGA
This sequence comes from Camelus bactrianus, assembly GCF_048773025.1. Lineage (NCBI taxonomy): Eukaryota > Metazoa > Chordata > Mammalia > Artiodactyla > Camelidae > Camelus > Camelus bactrianus. The sequence continues at coordinate 36,096,304 of NC_133548.1, forward strand.
ACTTCTTATTCCAACTCTTTGTCCATTTTTTCCATAGGGTTGTTTCTCTTTACAGGCTTTATATTATGTATTAGTAAAATTAGCTCTTTCTCTGTGATATGAATAGCAAATATTTTCCCCAGTTTATTGTTTTTCCGTTGACATTTCTAATAGTTATTTTACTTTACTTTTCAGCACCTAGAACAGTGCCTGGTGCATGGTATACACCCAGTGACTATTGAAGAAATGAATAAATTTAGTGGTGCTTGTTTGCCAAACAAAAGTTATTTTTTTAAATGCTTATGTCCTTGAATATTCTCTCATGGCTTGTAGGTTTTGAATCATATTATGGCAGCCTTCTTTATGCTGGAGGTTACATAGGGACTCAATATTTTCTTTTGGCTTTATGATTCTATTTTTTTATACTTAAATATTTAATCATTTTCTAATTTATCCTATGTGGTCAATTGTAAACACATTTCTCTATGAAATGTTAACCGTTTTCTAATTATAAAAGATTAATTGGAAATTATAAACTTTGAAAATACAAAAAAATTACAAAGGATGATAAAAACTGGCCTGAGTTAAAAGGCCATATATCAGCTATGGAACTTAAAAAAATAAAGTTTTATTCTCCTGAAAAATAACTAATTGGCAGTTGAGATATTTTATTGACTTGAGAGGAGAGGTAACTTTGGGGAAGATAAATTTTTCCTTACCATCTAGAAGATAATAATGCTTGTTCACATGTTTTTTGTTCCTTTTCTCATAAATCATAACCTTGTGTTGTCCACTGACTTGTTGTCCTTTGGCTGTTGAGCACTTGATATGTGGCTAGTCTAAGTTGAAACGTGGTAAGTGTAAAATATATACCAGATTTTGAATACTTAGTATAAAAAAATGAAAGTAAAGTATCCAATTCATATTGTTATATTGATTATCTATTGAAATGATACTATTTTGGATATACTGGACTAGGTAAAGTTTATTATTAAAATTAATTTCATCTGTTTCTTTTTTATTAATGTAGCTGTAAAAACTTTTAATTCCGTATGTGACTTGCGTTCTGTTTCTGTTGAATAATGCTATTCTAACCTAATCCAACACCTGGGCATTCTTCTTTTTTGTCTTTTGCAAAAATTTGTATAGTGCCTAATACCAAAGTACTTGGGGTATTTTTGGTTTGTTTTTTTGGTCACGAGTGTTTTTCCCCTTCATGAATCAGTAAAGATAGAAGAAGGTTATCTTCTGTAATGGAGTTGTTTTTTTTTTTTTTTAAGCACAAATGAAGCATCTCCCATTTTTAGTTTTCTGGTGCCATCTCTAGCCCTCCTAGTTTTAAAGATAATTTTTCTTCCACCACTTGTTTATTCTAAACTCAACCACATGATTTTCCCATTTTAGTTGAATTAGTAATAAATGACTCCTTTAGTCTGTTTTTGGTTTTAGAATTTGTGCTTCTTTTTGATAAAAAGAATGGTGTCTTGAGTTTTGTAGTCAATGGTGCTTTCATTCAACAGCTATAGTAGAAATTTGAGAGTAGAGGATGAATAAAATAAGAATTTGTGCCCTCAATAAAATTATAAATTTGCTACTGAGCTGGTGGTAATAAATTGGTACATGTTACAGCTAAATAGCAGTATTAATTAGTTCATGATAGAATTAAAAGAAATAATTTATTACTGCAGAAAGAAAGAACTCTAGGATTGGGGAAGAAAGTTGGTATTTATAAAGGATAAGATATGTCTAGACACTTACTGACTCCAGATAACTGTTAACATGAAAATATATCCTAGTGAGTTAGCACTGCCTAGATTTGAGTCCTGATTTCACCACTTGCTAGCTGCTATGAGCTTGGGCAGATTATATAACTGATGTGCTTAAATTTCTTCATTTGTGTACTAGGGATAATAATAGTAACTACTTATTATAGGTCTTTGCATAAATAGAGGTATATAGATTTTTCTACAGTTTTAACAGCTGTTTTACTGCAGTCTTCATAATTTTATTTTTAATAGTGGCATAATATTCAATTCCAGGGAGCTACCATAATTTATTTTTCTTTGAGATTAATTTTGATTTTAAAGGAGAATGTTTGTATTATTGAACTCAAATAATTGTTTCTCCATTTTCTAGGTATCTTGAATTTTAAGATCAGAAAACATTTAAATGGGTAACAGGACTAACTTGTTTTGTTTTATTTTATTTTTTGAGATTTAAATTTAAATTGTAAATGAACGTCAAAAGAAGCCAAGAGCTTTTAAATTAATTCATTTGGGTCTGTAAACGGTATCCAAGGGTTTAGCTGAATAGTTTAATTGCCCTCTTTTGAAGAATTTTAAAGTAGCTACAGCCTTGTGATCTGCACTGGGTTACTTTATCTTGGGAAATTTTTGGCAGATGATATACAATCATCATTCAAAAACAAGTTATATTGTCCTTCCCAGCTTGAATTAGGGGAACATTAGTACTGAAGTTTTCATTTTGAATTAGCATGTTGGAAGTTATTTCCTGCTAAATGTTTGTCATCAAGTGAAGTTTATTTTTGAAAATTAATGGAGTATGTCAGTGCAGCAGCCTTAGAAAAATAGCTGAAGCACAGGGTTACTTTTGGACAACCTGTTAAGTCTTTTGTTATCATTTGAGTATACATGCATAATAATCTTTTGGAAAACTAAAATATGGTGATTTAGCTGCTAACAGACATCTGTTACTGCTTAGAGTCGAATTTACATTAGCATATACTGCTTTGGGTTGGAATTAGGGATAGAGCAAACAAATGAATTGATGATATTAAAATATTGTTAAAATATATTTTAACCTATTAATTTTATACCTTAGTCAATAAGTAAAAGATAATATTAATTTGAAATACTTGGAATAAGAGTCTGTTCTCCATTGAATTAAGTGTATCTCAGATGCACTTTAAAAAATTCCAGATTCCCCTTTGACAAAAATATCCTATTGTTAGTGGATAGAGGGACCCCTAAATTAGGAAGCCCACCAAAGTGTGGGTCCTTGCCACCGATTGTGAAAGAATTCGCACAGCAGAGGCAGAGAAACAAAGTGAACAGCCACTTTGTTGCTCAGAAGGGGAAAAGGAAGGAAAGCGCTTGAGAGAGGAAAAAGCACTACAGCAGGGAGCTGTCAGCCAGGATGGCCAGTAGAGGCAGCTCTGGCTCAGCTGGGGCTCAGACCACATGGATTTTTATGAGAGGCTTCTGCTGTCATGTCCTTCTTCCAGGTATGATGGAGCCAATCATTCTTTGTACAGGCTTTTCTGGTTGTTGCCATGGCAATTGTCTTCTGCCTTGGCGCTGGGTGTATCATTTAGCATGCTAATACATTACAGTCAGCTTATAATGAAGCTCAAGGTCCACTGGAAGATGAATCCTCCATCATCTTGGGCTCTGTTGGTTCTAACCAGTTCTTGTTTCTTATTGCAGCTGCCTCCTGAGACTTAGATAAGAGTAATTGGTTTCTAGTCAAGGGAGGGGCCAGGGGTATAATCCTGGAAGCAACAGCCTTGGTAACCAAAAAAGGTTGCTTTTAATCAGAATGCCAGACCCAGTGTTCCCCCTCAAACCTTTCTGCACTTTCTGCTCAGCCATAAACAAGAGGCAGGTGTTGGGAGGCTTAGTTCCTGCAGAAGATATTAAAGTTATTATTATATATATTCCTTGAGGAAGAACCAGGACCCTGCCCTAGGACTGTTCCTCCCTTGTTACTGCATTCCCTTCCTTCCCTGACTAGCAACTGTTTGAATCTACCCTTTGAAACTCAGGGAAGGTCAAGGAGGCTTCATGAAGCCTACTTCCCACAAAAGAGAAATGGACAACAGAAAGGATTTGTATCAGGGAGGCCCACAGGGTCCTGCCCCCTTTCACTATCATTAGTAAAATATGGTAGCCAGGAGAATACTTAAATTACAAATTAGCATTATGCTTGTGGAAGATGAATTGCAGTTCATTATCTTTATCTTTTAGGAAAATGTTTTGTTTTAATCCACTTGATTTTGTGAAAAATAGTCAATGTGTTGTGTTGTTCAGTAACAGGTAATAACAGTTGATTCATTTCTCGCATCATATGTCCGTACTCTTGTGCCATCTGAAATCCCTTCTCTAAGACACTCTACTAGCCCTCATTCCTTCTTGTAAAACACATGTTCATTCAACTAGATTCCATATTTATTAAGCAGGATGCTTTTAAATGTGGAGGAAAAAAACGAACAAAGTTGACTTCTGCACTAAAGAAGCTTATTCTAGTCTTTTGGGTAGACATACAGGTTACAGATTCTGTGTTAAATCAAAAATACTCTTGGGTTTTCATTGGCAGAAAATAATTTTAAACTGGCTTAAGCAAGAAGGGGGATTTATTGGCTTACATAAATGAAAAGACTGGCCTTGCACATGGGTTGGATCCATGTTTAATGTAATATCTAGAATCCACCTCATTTCATTTATCTTAGTTTTCTTCTGGCTTGGATTCATTCTCAGGCGGTATCCTGTCAAGTGGTGGCAAAGACAGACAAAACAGTGTCAGACTTACATCCAGTCAGCTTAGCAACTGCAATGATAAGCTTCCTTTCCAAATAGTTCTAGAAATACTGTAGTTAACTCTGATGGCCAGACTTGGATCTTCAGGGGTGTTGGGGGTGGAGATAGGGTGAGGGAAGGGAGAAGGATGGTCCAACCTAATTTGAAGTAGGTAGAACAAAAGGGAGATAAATAGTTTCCAAAAAGGAAGTTATATATTCTACTACCAGAAGAAAGGATGCTGAGTAGGCAAAAACAGCATAACATCTACAAAAATAAAGATGATTAACTTTAGTTGAGTTTTAAAAAAAAATGAATTCTGATAGAAGCTCCTTAAGAAAAGCTTCAGATAGGAGACAGTATTTGAATTGGGCCCTGAAGGACAAGTAGAGTTTTCCAAGGCAGACTGGGTAAAGAAAAAACTTTCTAGGTCATTCATTTGAGAAGTTTGGCAGTGAAAGAAGAAAATTAAAATAAAAGCTGCTGGAGCCTAAAGGGGAATGTTAAGATTTTTTTCCCCTCAGTATGGAGAAAACTTGAGCATTTTTATGGCAGAGGAGCGGTAACAAGTAAGGGAGAAATTAATAATGCAAAAGAGGCAATCATTGATGAAGAAGGGAAATTCAGGGATTAAAGATATAAGTGGAAAGGCATCTTTAGAAAGGAAAAAGGGAACACTTCATTCTCTGAGGCCAGGTGAAGGAAGATAGTGGCAGTGACTGTGGAGGTTAAAACGAATTTGCTGTTAAAGAGGTAAATGACTTCAGTTTTGTTTTCTAAAAGTAAGAAGAAAAGGTTTATCAGTTGCCTGTTGCTATGTAACAGATCATTCCAAAATGATTTTGTAGGTTAGCAGTTTGGCTTGAATTCAGGCTGGGTGGCTTCTTCTGCTGGTCTTGCCATGGGTCACTCATGTGACTGTGGTCATCTCAGCTGTGGATGGATGATCTAGGATGGTGGCTGCACTCACATATTTGGTGGTTGATGCTGGCTGTTGGCTGAACCTCTCTCTCTTTGTGCTCTCTTATCCTCTGTGAGCATTCACATGGCAGTGACTGCACTCAGGAAAGGAAGAGATGAAGCAGTAAGGCCTCTTATGATAGGCTTAGAACTCCCACAGTGCCACTTCTTTCACATTCTGTTGGTCAAAGCAAGTCACAAGGCCAGCTCAGATCAAGTAGAGAACTAGACACACCTGTTTATGGGAGGAGCAACAAAGTCACATTGCAAAGGGAAGTGTGTACTGGAATGGGAGGAATGTGTGCCCATTCCTCCCCATCCAACATTTTATTCTGAAAATTTTCAGTCTTGAGGCCAAATTGAAAGAATTTCAAAGTGAATACCTATATTCCACCACCTAGATTCTACTATTAACATTTTCCTGTACTTGCTTTATCACGTACTTATCCATCTGTCATTTCTCTGTTATTTCTCTTATTTTTTGGATGCATTTCAAAATAAATTGTAGACATTAGTATTTTCCTCTAGGTACTTCATGCATATTTAGCAAGAGTCAGTATGTAGTTTTTTTCTTTTGATAAATTGTTTACATGCAATGAAGTGTACAAACTTTTAAGTGTACACCATGCCTAGTTTTGCAGTCTACTAGGTAGTAGAAGGGAAAAATTGGAATAACTTTTCAGTGAAATGCCTCAGAAAGTCAACTGTAGTTGTGTAAAAAGAATTGCAAAAAAAGTTTTTCTTGAATACCCCTTTCTTCATGTCCTCATCATTAATAATTTTTAAATTTAGTATTACCTCAACATTTAGGATTCTCATTTGTGTTACATTAGTTTGATTTTATTTTGAGCATTTCTCTACCTCCTTTCATTAAGCATTTATTGAGCACATACTATAGATCAGCACTATTAGAAAAAAGGATGTAAACAGGAGCTCTCTTGCATTAACAGGTATTCAAACTAGATTTGTCTCAAACCAGATTAGATTAATAATAGATGCCATTCATTTAATGCTTATGCTTAAGGTTACTGATAGGCACTTAAAGTTACACTGTTTCATTTAATCCTCTGTAATTTAGGGGATAGGTACTTTTTCATACTTTAAAAGTTAGTGAACTAAGGCATATGGAAAAGTTTTCACTTGTTCAAGGGTTTACAGCTTCATAAATCAAAGTGGTATGACTCCAGAACCCATATTTAATCCCTGTATCATTGATTAGAAGCAGGAAATGTGTTCTTTGTTACACAGTAGATAACTAACCCTTTAATTGGTCATCTTGCTTCATAGGATAATCTTGATGTGAATTAAATGTTTATTTTAAATAGAGGAATATAAATGTTTATTAACTGATCTATGAGAGAGTTTAATAAACTATCTTCTAGTTTATGAATAGATATTTTAGCAATTTGAAAAGGAGAAATTTTAGTATTACTAGCTGTTGATTTAACTGTATATAATCAAAATAGAAGTGATAAATTCAGCCATAATTTGACCTTTGAGTAGAGCATTACAGCTTCTTATAGACTTAACACTTTTGTCTTATTTTTCTAATATATGTTACAGTATACCTTGTAAAAATTTCTGGACTATTACAAGTCTTTAATCAGTTTTTCATATGATGTTTTGATAAAATAATAGTTACTTGATTGTATTGTCTAGGTGCTGAATTTATTGCTAATTTGCTTTTGAGCAATTTAACAAATAGCAAAAGATTTAAACTGTTTTGACTTGCTGTTTGCGTAACAGTAAACCCTGTCTGAACTCTTGAAAATATGTGACTAGCACTTAAGCCCTTTCATGCTAAGAATTCTGCCAGAAGTGCCACTGGTTAATAGCAGCCATTGTGACAGATGAAGTGAAAGCTGCTTGAGTTCATTTACTGTGTTAGCTTTCCTATTAGGTCAGGGAATGGGGTAAAGTCATGTATGTAGAAACATCTCTGTTAACCCAACAGTGTATAAGATGTTTTAAAAGTGTTCCTTAACCCAGATTTACCCCAACTGTTCATTTTATTTTAGTGGTGTATTTGTAAGTGGCATTAAATCCTAAATCATATGAACTAGGTTACAAATGAAATAAACTTGTGCTTTAAAAGTCTAATTGAGTGTTATGTTTATTTTTATGTATAGGTTTTGCTATTTTGGAAGCTACAAGAAAAAAAATAGATTGGGGAAGGTTTTGTCCTTTAAGTGGACATGGCTCAGATATCCAGCAACAGTGGATTTAAGCAGTGCTCATCTTCGCATCCGGAACCAACAAGAACAAAAGATGTGGACAAAGAAGAAGCATTACAGATGGAAGCAGAGGCTTTAGCAAAACTGCAAAAGGACAGACGAGTGACTGATAATCAGAGAGGCTTTGAGTTGTCAAACGGCACCAGACAAAAAGCACAAGTTTATAACAAACAGGATTATGATCTCATGGTGTTTCCTGAAGCAGATACCCAAAAAAGAGCAGTAGATATTGATGTAGAAAAACTCACCCAAGCTGAACTTGAGAAACTATTGCTGGATGACAGTTTTGAGACTAGGAAAACACCTGTTTTGCCAGTTACTCCTATTCTGAGCCCATCATTTTCAGCACAGCTCTATCTTAGACCTACTGTTCAGAGAGGACAGTGGCCACCTGGATTATCTGGGCCTTCCAGTTATACTTTACCTTCTATTTATCAGTCAAGTTACAGTAGTAAACAGACTGCATTCCAAAATGGCTTCAATCCAAGAATGCCTACTTTTCCATCCACAGAACCTATATATTTAAGTCTTCCAGGACAGTCTCCATATTTTTCATATCCTTTGACACCCGCCACACCCTTTCATCCACAAGGAAGCTTGCCTATCTATCGTCCAGTAGTCAGTCCTGACATGGCAAAGCTGTTTGACAAAATAGCTAGTACATCAGAGTTCTTAAAAAATGGAAAAGCAAGGACTGATTTGGAGATAAATTCAAAAGCAACAATCAGCAATCTTCAGGTATCTCCAAAGTCTGAAGATATCAGTAAATTTGACTGGTTAGACTTGGATCCTCTAAGTAAGCCTAAGGTGGACAATGTGGAGGTACTGGACCATGAGGAAGAGAAAAATGTACCAGGTTTGCTAGCAGACGATCCTTGGGATGCTGTTCTTCTTGAAGAGAGATCACCAGCAAGTTGTCACCTTGAAAGAAAGCTGAATGGAAAATCTCTTTCTGGGGCAACAGTAACAAGAAGCCAGTCTTTAAATATTCGAACAACTCAGCTTACAAAAGTCCAGGGCCAAATATCTCAGGTATAGTCTTTTCGTACTAACGTCTTAAACCTAGTAGTATAACACAGAATTTGTATTTGTGTACATAATTTATTAGGTAAAAGAAATATTTTTCATTTTGAATCATTTTCTTTATTCTTAAGTATAGTGTGAATCCTAGATTATATGGTACAGGATTAAATGTTTAGGCCAATCGAAAAATCGCTTGCTATTAGTATTTTCTAGGATTATACATTTAAAAACCTACAAGGATCCAACTGTCACTGATATTTTAAGATAGTTTTTATCTGTCTCTCAGTGTCTACTCATTTTATGTGGTCCTGCTTTCTCTTCCATATAGCCTTTATTTTTCAGGGTAAGGAATTTTGGCTTTTAACCCCATTTTAGAAGTTCTCATGTCTACTGTTTTGTTGTTCTAACCATGAGGGAGGAAGGAAGGAAAACCCCAGAGAGATGGGAGAAAAGCCGTTTAAAGGACCCTCTTTAACACCTATATTGATAAGAGTGAAGAACAGCACTACAGTCTATGCGGTAAAGTTGCTGAGTCTTACTATCTGGAGACATTACGTCAGGGTGCCTGGGACAGGATGTCTTGTCCCAGAAGAGAGGCAGCAGGGCTTAGACTTTTCCTTTCCATTTGTAGTACACCACTGAAGATTTGTATTTTGCGTTTATAATATCTGTGGATTCTAGGAATGTTTAAGGCTCATTCTCAACCTTAACGTGAATTTTATCATTCAGTTAATTAGATCAGCACCTAGCTATCTTTAGGCACTGAGAATCAAGTATCATTTAGGGAAGGAGAAGCGAATATTGCATGGTTTGGATGGATTTATGTTGAATTGTTGATTTTAAAAAGCCATTTTGGATGTCTGGGGAGAGAGAAGCAGATATTAAGAAGGTTAAGAAAAAAGGATGAAGATTTTTTTGGATGACATGATCAGAATCCAGAAAAATCTTAACCAGTGTAGTATTTTCCAGATGTATTTTAACTACAGCTCACATAAGGAATACATGTTATTAAGTTCTCTTAAGCTTTTCAATACTGTTTACAAATTTCTTAACATCTTTCAATCTAAAAATCACAAGTTAATTTCACATTTTTAATTAGAATCATAAATATAATGTCAGATTATTTTGTCTAATTATTCCATGTCATCTTGTCGTGGTTTTTGTTTTTACAAAATAACAATTGTTTCCTAAAGTATTTGAAAGGAGAAGGGAAAACTTTAAGCCAAGAATAATTTAAAAAGGGAGTGGGGGATATACCTAGGAGTGGAGTTGCTGATAATTAATTCTACATTTAGCTTTTTGAGGAACCACCAAGCTGTTTTCATAGTGACTATACCATTCTACATTCCCCTCAGCGATGTGTGAGAGTTCTAGTTTTTCCACATCCATGTCAGCACTTGTTATTTTCCATTTTTTTGGATTATAGCCATTCTAATGGATGTGAAGTGGTATCTCATTGTAGTTTTGACATGCGTTTCCCTGATGATTAATGATTTTGATATCTTTTCATATGCTTATTGGCTGTTTCTGTACCTTCTAAAAAAAATGTCTTAAAGTCATTTGCCCATTTAAAAAATTGGATTGTCCATAGCAGTTTTATTCATAATAGCCAAAAAATGGAACAACCCAAATGTCCATCAGCTGATAAATGGGTAAGCAAAAGTGTTATGTCCATACAATGGGACATTTTTCACCCATACAAAGGAATGAAGTCCTGATATATGCTACAACATGGATGACCCTTGAAAACATTATGAATAAGAGAAGCTGGACACACAAAAAGTGTATGATTCAATTTATATATGTCCAGAAAAGGCAAATCCATAGAAAAAGAAAGCAGATTAGCGTTTGCCAGGGGATGGAGGGAATGAGGAATGATTGCTTAATGGGTACGGGGATTTTTTGGGGGGCGGGGGATGATGAAAATGTTCTGGAATTAGAACATTTCAGTGTTCTTACCATAGTAGTGATTGATGGTCACATAACATTATGAATGTACTGAAAGCCAACAAATTGTACATTTTTAAAAGGTTAAAATGGCAGATTTATGTTCTGTGTATTTTACCCCCCCCCCCTTTTTTTTTTAAAGAAAAAAGGAAGGCACTGGTCTCCCTGATCCTACCATCCTGCTCAGGCCATGTTACTGTTGGATTCACATTTGGGTTAGTGTTCGAGTGAGAGATCCCTCCCGAACTGTGGGTCTCCTTTTTATGGATTTAGCATGAAGGCATGGTGTTTGACACCATGCAGTCTAGATTAGGGCTGTTAGCTGCTTATAGGAGTTGTTTGAGAAAGACAACTGCCTAGAACCTGGAGATCTCAGGAGATATGGAAAGTTGCAGTCTCTGCTATCAGAGAAAAAGAAGCAAGCCCCTGGTCCTTTAGCGAGCTGAGTTTAGGCTCAGCCCTTCCACTGGCAGAAGGCAGAGCCCCTGTTTGTCCAGGCAACGCAGCGTAAGCATCCAAGTCGCTTTCAAATAACCTTGCCCTTTCATCACACCTCCATATATATACACTTAGACACCTCCACAATGTATGTATGCTTTGTAGCCATAATACATAGATTATCTTGAATTTAATAAAATATTTATAAATGAATCTGGTTTATTTCATTATCTCTATATGTCAAATTCTGACCTTCCCAGCACTGGGAAATCATTTATCCACTAAGGGGAAACAGCGTATTCCAGGTGAGCTAAGATTACCATTCCAGGTGAACTGTGGTTATCATCTTAACCAAGCTGAAGTTTGTGGGTTGACCAGAATTATATACTGTCCAATGATCCACGACTGGAACTCAGAACCCAAGAGCTACATGCTTTTTATCTATTCTGCAAATATTCAGTCTGAACTCTTTTTTTATAGTCACTGAGATGGTAGAGAGTTCCTAAAAATCCTTTGAGACCAGAGCGACCATACCTGTTTTACAGTTGAGGAAACTAAGATGTAAAGAGGTTAAGGAATTATTAATTTTTTCATGTAATAATGGTATTGTAGTTAGTTAAATGAACTCATATTTTAGAGTTATTAAGGTGATAACCATAGTTATCTAATCTGACTAACTTTTGTTTCATGGATGAAGAAACTCAGATTCAGAAAGTGACTTATCTCCAATTAGTATTTTCTTCATTTTCTTTGCAACTTTAAACTCCTAACATAGAATGCCAGTGCTTTCACTATAAAACACCACTGCTTTCCCTCTTGCAATCTGTAGTTTAGACTGGTTATTTCTGATTCAACTCATGTTTTCTCCACCTTTTCCTTTGGTGGGGGCAGGGCTGTAATACTCATTTACATCCCTTTTATTATCTCTTTGTATACATCTTTTCCTACTCATTTTTAATATTTCTCACAGCACCATCTTTATTTTCCTTATTTGGGGTGTTTTCAGAAAGCATCTTGTAGGACTAATGAGGACTGGTAGTTTTCTAAAGATAGAAAAAAATTCCCCTAGCAGGGTCTGGGGAATCAGATCACATGAGAGTTACAGGAAATTGCTAGTTGCTCAGATGCTAGGAATTAACTAGGCTCTGGGCAAGATGAGTTTTAGCAGGAACATGCTCTTATATTTTGTTTAAAGTATAGGGGGAATGATCAAGGAGTAAGCAAATTGGTTGTGAGAGACATGAGTCAAAGCTAGGTAAGCAAAAACAAACATGATTTGATCAGCTGATCAATTAGAGTGGAGATAGATTACTAAGGTATACGTCAGAGACTTTATTAAATGGCACAATGTCTGAATTCAGGTGGCTTTGGCTCCTTAGAGGAGTCTAACTGTGGCATTGCTGAGGAGGTGTATAGTTCTTGAACATTCCATTATACTCTGCTCTATTAAAACCCCATCTAATAATTATGTTTGAACACAACATTCTAAGAGGAGCACAACATTCTAAGAGGAGGACCACTGCCAGACCAGTGTGTGTCTTGAAAATAGAAGGCTACAGTGTTAAGGATCTAGAATCTAGTTAAAGGAGCTATTGAAAAGACTGGAGATACTTTGCCTGAAGAAGAGAATAATACTGGTGATAAGTCACACTCTGGATGTGAGTTTCTTCATCTATGATAAAGTTGGCTGTGCTAGTTGATTTCCAGGATCCTTTCAGGAATGATATTTAAAGTTTGGAAAGTTGCCATGTAAGATAAAAAGTGGACTTTTTTTTTTTTTTTTTTAAAGTTTTGGGTTTTGAACGTAGGTTCTCAAACCAGAGTAGAGTACCTTAAAATCATGATATTCTTTTAAAAAAGATGAAATAGTGTTGTATTAAATTTTTCAATATATTGAGTGTGTTACTTTGTGCTACCTTAAGTAGCTCTTTTTTGCTGAATTTTAATAGACAAGTGGTGACAGATGCTAAAAGTTAAAATATATTTTATAGAAAGCTTAAAATTCTCTGTTAAAGGAAAAAATTTAATTTAGTAACTCAGTTTTAAAATTTATTGTTCCAAAAAGTAGAACAAGGACTAATGGGGAAGAAAATTCAAAGAGGCAGGTATTATAGTTAAATATGAATAAAGGAACTTATAAATAGCCATTTGGTAATGATCCTTCACATGTAGTTAATGCATAGTTATTGGAAATTTTCAATCAGAGGTTTGGTGTGCACTTGTTAAGGTGCTCTAAAAGAATTTTTATATTCAAATAAGAATTTTAAGCCCCTTTATTAACACTAAGGTTTAATCATTTTGTGTACAGGAAGATAAAGTTTGGTTTGATTTAGGCCAAAAGGGGGAGGTAAACAGAGCACTAATAATAAGCTGACTTTGGAAGTCTGTGGTACAAACATTGGCCTGGAACTTTTAATTTTTCATACACCATTCATCTCTATTTAAAAACTCTTCCCTAAGGTTCATATTTTTTGTTGGGAAATAAGATAGCAGTGCCTATTTTTTATAATTACTTTACGTAAGTATTCATTTCCTGTAAGAATTTTACATTTTGTGGTAAAAACTCTGAAGGGTGTTTTCTTTCTTGCTCAGCAGTCTTACTTCCTGTTTCCTTCTAGTGTCTTTTGTTAATAATAATCTAAATACTTTAGTTGAAATTTTTGTGACCAAGATCAGGAAAAGGCATAGTACTTAAAACTGTCTTCTGGCAATTTAAATTTAAATCATGCTTTTAGTTAATAGCTGTAACTTTAGCTACTTTGAGCAGATTTCAAAGGTTTTAGTAATGAATCAAATTATTTTCATATAATGGTTTTGCAGAATTCTGTGGCTGTTGATTCTAAAAGTTGATTACATTAACATTGTAAAAATTTATATTTCCATTAGCACAATGTCTAACATTAGTTTTTGTTTGTTTTTTAGGGGGGAGGTAATTAGGTTTATTTATTTTTTTATTCATTTTTAGTGGAGGTACTGGAAATTGAACCCAGGACCTCGTACATGCTAGGCATGCACTATACCACTGAGCTGTATCCTTCCTCCTAACATTAGTTTTAAAGAAGAAGTAAACTTCACTAAAATATGATTTTCATTGTCTAGCTGAATGTAGTACACTATTTGAATAGCTTACTGAAGTCTATAAAATTTTCAAAAAATTCAAATAAGGAAATAACCACCTTTGTTCTGAATAGCAAATGATATGTTTATATTCAATGCTTAAAATATGTTCTTTGAAAACTTGGTATACTATCTAACTTCATGGGTAAGACAGCATGAACCTTGGACTTGTGTAGGTGTAAAGCTTTCCAATATTGTTAAAACTGCATTATAGAGTATGTACTCTTAAGTTTTTATGAATTATTTCAAACCTTCACCACTTTCCTTAATCCTTAATCTACCCTTTCCACCTCTCTTCTAATAGGTGACCTCACTACCCTTTTTTAAAATTAAATTATAATTGACCTACAACACTGTTAGTTCCAGGTGCACAACATAATACAGTGATTCAGTATTTCTGTACATTACAAAATGATCACCATGATAAGTCTAGTTACCATCTGTCACTAGACAAAGTTCTTACAATATTATTGACTATATTCCCCATGCTGTACATTTCATCCCTGTGACTCATTTATTTAGTAACTGGCAGCTTGTACCTCTTAATCTTCATTACCTATTTCATACATCCCACCTCCCCCATGCTCTCTGTATCTATGAATCTGTTTCTGTTTGTTACAGTTGTTCATTTGTTTTGTTTTTTAGGTTCAACATGTAAGTGAAATCATGTGGTATTTGTCTTTCTCTTGTCTGATTTATTTCACTTAGCATAATAACCTCTAGGTTCATCCATTTTGTCCCAAATGAGATTTCATTCTTTATGATTGAGTAATATTCTATTGTAGATACATACCACATCATTATCCATTCATCTGTCATTGAACACTTAGGTTGCTTCCGTATCTTGGCTATTGTAAATAATACTGCAGTGAACACAGAGGTGTATATATCTTGTCAAGTTACTGTCTTTGTTTTCTTTGGAAAAATACCCAAAAGTGGAATTGCTGGATTGTATGGTAGTTCTACTTTTAATTTTTTGAGGAACCTCCATGCTGCTTTCCATAGTGGCTATACCAGTTTACATTCCTACCAACAGTGCACCAGGGTTCCCTTTTCTCCACATCCTTGCTAGCACTTGTTATTTGTCGTCTTTTTTTTTTGATAATAGCCATTCTAGGTGTGAGATGAGACCTCACTGTGGTTTTGATTTGCACTTCCCTGGTGATTAGTGATGTTGAGCATCTTTTTCATGTGTCTGTGGCCATCTGCATGTCTTCCTTCATAAAATGCCCATTTTAAAAATCAGGTTTTTTTTTGACATTGAATTGTATGAGTTCTTTGTATATTTTGAATATTAACTCCTTATCAGGTATATCATTTGCAGATATCTTCTCCCATTCAGTAGGCTGTCTTTTCATTTTTTTGGTGTTTCCTTTGCTGTACAAAAGCTTTTTAATTTAATGTAGTCCCATTTATTTATTTTTGCTTTTGTTTCCCTTGCCTGAGGGGAGACATCCAAAAAAAATTGCTAAAACCAATGTCAAAGCACATACTGCCTATTTTCTTCTAGGAGTTTTATGGTTTCAAGTCTTGCATTTAAGTCTTTAATCCATTTTGAATTTATTTTTATATATGATGTGAGAAATAGTCTGGTTTGATCCTTTTTTCATGTGGCTGTTCAGTTTTACAAACACCATTTATTGAAGAGGCTGTCTTTTCACCTTTATATATTGCCTCCTTTGTCATAGATTAATTCACCATGTGAAAGTGTGAGTTTATTTCTAGGCTCTCTGTTCTGTTCCAGTGATCTATGTGTCTTTTTTGGTGCTGGTACCATACTGTTTTGATTACTGTAGCTTTGTAATGTAGTTTGAAGTCAGGGTGCATGATACTTCCAGCTTTGTGCTTCTTTCTCAGGATTGTTTTGGCTGTTGAGGATCTTTTGTGTTTCCATACACAGTTTAGAAGTATTTGTTTTAATTCTGTGAAAAATATCATTGGTATTTTGATAAGGATTGTATTGACTCTGTAGATTGCCTTGGGTAGTATGGTCATTTGAACAGTATTAATTCTTCCACTTCATGAGCACAGTGTATCTTTCCATTTGTGTTGTCTTCAGTTTCTTTAATCAGTGTCTTACAGTTTTCCAAGAGCATGACTTTTACCTGTATTGATTAGATTTATTCCTAGGTATATTATTCTTTTTGTTGCAGTTGTAAATGGGATTGTTTCCTTAATTTCTCTTTCTGCTAGTTTTTGTCAGTGTATAGAAATGCAAGAAATTTCTGTATATTAATTTATTAATTATATTAATCCTGCAACTTTACTGAATTCATTTATTCTAATAGTTTTTTGTTGGTGTCTCTAGGATTTTTTTTTCTATATCATATCATGTCATCTGCAAACAGTGACAGCTTTACTTTTTCCTTTTCAATTTGGATTCCTTTTCTTTTTCTTGTCTGATTGCTATGGCCAGGACTTCCAATTACCTTTCTTTTAAAAATAGTGAGGTCAAAGCCATTTTTTTGTATGCACTTGCCCACCTCAGATTTATTTGCCTCTTCTTTCTTGGAGGGAAGAGCTGTTCTTTCCTTTTTCCAAAACTTAACTTTTTTCACCTCTTTTCTTGTTCCTTTCTCCCCAAAGTATTTCAACCATTATTCTTT
The DNA here is from genome assembly GCF_048773025.1 of Camelus bactrianus. NCBI lineage: Eukaryota > Metazoa > Chordata > Mammalia > Artiodactyla > Camelidae > Camelus > Camelus bactrianus. The sequence goes on from NC_133548.1 coordinate 36,113,143, forward strand.
CAAAGAGAATTTGTACTTACTGGTTTTCTAGTCTCTTATCATCCTCTCTTGTTCCTATCATATTGCAGAAACTTGTTTCTGGTAATATGAATACTAATTGCCAGTCTAGTGACCATATTCACTGTAAGTCTTTTTGCTTCATTTGCAACAATTAACTGAATTCTTATTCCGAAAATTCTCTTCTGTAGCCCTAGTTAAATCTACTTAATACTTTTCTTCCTCTAATTTTTGACTCCTTTTCCTTGTCTAGCTTCTAAACATAGGCATTTCTGTAAGACTTTGTCCTTCATTGTCTTTAATATATTTCATCTTTTCTCTCTTGGTCAGAGCTTTATTCTTGAGGTTCCAAGATACAGAGTTTGAAACCTACTGGTCTAGACTCTTCTTGCAGCAGTGTGACTCCTTGGCTATCTGTGGTTGAGATGCTGTTATGATTAATTTTATGTGTCAGTTTGACTGGGCTATGAGGTGCTCAGATATTCGGTCAGACATTTTGGGTATGTCTGTAAGGGTGCTTCTGGATGAGATTAATATTTGAATTGTTAGACTGAGTAAAGACAGATTGCTCTCCTTAATGGGATGGGCCTTGTCCAAACAGTTGAAGGCCTGAATAGAACAAAAAAGCTGACCCTACCACCAAAAAGGGGGAATTCCTTCAACTTGACTCCCTTTGAGTTGAAACTTTGTTTTTGTTTCTGTTTTTCCTGCCTGTGTACTCAAACTGAAACATTGGATCTTCCTTGGCCTGCCAGACTCAGATGTAGAACTACACCATCAGTTCTCTTGGGTCTCTAGTTTGTCAACTGCAGATCTTGAGACTTGTCAGCATCTATGATCACATGAGTCAATTTCTTATTATAAATACCTCTGTGTGTGTATGTATGTATATGTGTGTGTATATATATATGGAGAGAGAGAGAAAGAGAACAGGAACAAGAGAAATGATGCTAGTGGATGCAGCCTCTTAGGTATCCCTAAGCCTCCTAAAAAGACTGTCTCCTATTGATGGAGCTTGAATCCAGAATCCTTTAGGTTGGGATATTGCTCTCTTAGTGATCCTGACGGATGCTGACAGCAATTAGCAGAGAGAAGTTTCCCTGTAGAAAATTGCAGAAATTGGATGATTCCTAATTCTATGTCTTTAGCTCCAGAGTAGAATTTTATGATAGTTGCAGAAATTGGATGATTACCAATTCTGTGTCTTTAGCTCTAGAATATATTTTATAATAGAATATTTCTAGGTGATACCCAAACATATACATGGATTTCTAAGTCTAAAATATTTACTATAAAACTCAGTATCTTCCCCCACAAACGTCTTCTTTGTTTCCTATATTAGATAATAACATTAGCAGTTTTTTATTTTATCACTTATCTCTTTTGTTCATTGAAAAATATTTAAGGACAAAATGTGAGGGTTACAAATATTAACCATTAACAGGCTTCATCCTTAAAGAACTTGGGTTAGAAGAGGGAGATAGGATGTATGTGCATATAACTGTATTATAAAATAGAAAGCCACATAAAAGTTTGTGCAAGATCAGTGGAGAAAAGAGACGACTTGATGTTTAGGTTGTCTGACTGCAGTTGGAGGGAGGGATTGGGAGCAACAGTTGAGGGAGTAGGTGTAAAATTTAAAAAAAAATTTTTTTTTGGTTCCAGAAAAAGTGGAGAAGACAAAACATGTTAACGTTACTGTACGATATGAAATCATTTCAGCCCAATTGTTTTTTTACTTCAGAACATTTAATTTTTTTTATTCTATTATTATCTAGATGTATGACTAGAGAATTAGTTATTATAATCTATTTCTGCCAATGTCAGTTGAAACTTATAACTTGCTTTAAAGGACCTAGTTCATGAAAAATGTGTAGGAATGCCACTGAGATTCAAAATATGTTAATCAGTAGAATATGAAAAACAGAATTAAGAAAAGATGGTTATTGGGTCAAGCAAAAGTACAGATTTTGTATAGCATTGCTCCTGCAAAGGTCACAATGCTGTTTTTTCTCATGTTCTAAAGTTTTTTGTTTGTTTTAGGAGACTATTGTGAGGTAGAATGGCCTAGTGATTAAGCATGTAGTTCTGAAGTTAGGTTATCTAGGTTGAAATCCTAACTGATAAATATATGAGCTGTGTGACCTTGTGGGAGTTAATTAACTTCTCTGTGCCTCATGTTTTAATCTGTAAAATGGGGATAATAATAATAATGGCGCCCTACTGCTAGAGCTTTGTGAGAAATAAATAATACATGCATATATGCATACATAACTAAATTTCTTACAGCAGACTCTGACAGTAATAAGTGCTCAGTAATTGCTAGTTTTTTTTTTTTAAATCGTGGTAAAATCCATATAACAAAATTTACCATCTTAACCATTTTAAAGTGTATGATTCAGTGGTATTAAATACATTGCTGTGCAACCATCACCACTTTCCATCCCCATAATTCTTTTCATCTTGTAAAACTGATATTCTGTACCCATTAAGCAGTAACTCCCCATCTTCCCCTCCCCCTAGCCCCTGGCAACCACTATTACACTTCCTGTCTCTGATTTTGAATACTCTAAGTACTTCATATAAGTGGAATCATATAGTATTTTTTTTGTGACAGGCTTATTTCACTTAGCATATTGTTTTCAAGGTTCATCCGTAGTAGCATATTGCAGAATTTTCTTCCTTTTTAGGTTGAATAATACTCTGTTGTATGTATTTTCCTCATTTTGCTTGCCTATCCATTCATATGTTGGTGAATACTTGTATCACTTCCATGTTTTAGCTATTGTAAATAATACTCCTATGAACATGGGTGTACAAATATCTCAAGACCTGCTTTCAGTTCTTTTCGGTGTATATCTAGAAGTGGAGTTGCTGGATCATGTGGTAATTATATTTTTAATTGTTTGAGGAACCATCATACTGTTTTATACAGTGGCTGTACCATTTTGCATTACTATCAGCAATGCCCAAGCGTTCCAGTGTTTCTACATCCTCACCAACATTTGTTGTTTTCTGTTTTTTTAATGGTAACCATCTTAATGGGTGTGAGGTGGTATCTCATTGTAGTTTAAATATTACTTTTGTAGTGATAATAATTAGAAAAAGCTTATTTTTTAGAATCTGATATTAATAATGAAAATTACCACTATTCTTTTTTAGGAGATGCTTAAAGGAACTACATGGTGCCTTATATTCGTTCAGTGTTTTATGAATGCTATGCGAAGTTCGTTCATTATATGGAAGTAAATTATAACTTGTTTTTGGAGGAAGCAAAACATTCAACAATTTAACCAATGGTTGGGTGCCTTCTGTACTGGATATAAAGTTTTACAGAAATATACAATTTAATAAAAGTTGATTCTTGTCTTCAAGGAGCTTCCACATTAGGGCAAATATAAAACAGAATGTAATGATATGGTGTTTGGTTCAGACTAAGTACTTAGAAGTGCTAAGAGGGAAGAAATGCTTCATACTGAATACTCAAGATATTGTAGATGAAGTGACATTCCATTGGGCCTTAAAAACTAATAGATCTTTGACTTGTGGGGGAAGGTTAGGAGGACAGCATTCAAGACAAAGTTTCAGAGGCAACATAGTTCAGTTTGTGTTTTATAGGAACAGAATATGATTCAAGCTAACTGGGACATAGTATTCATTTAGGAAGTTCTGGGAAATATGATTGGATTAGATGGTAACAAATTTGGAGTGTCAAACCAGAGGGCTTGAAATATAAAAATCCATTTTTAGGAAAGTATGGTCTATTTGCTATAGTGCTTGTTTCTGTAACACAAATTTGCATATATAATTGGTAAATGGGATTGATGTCAGTATAATGGGAAAGTAACATTAGTTCAAAAATAATCTTTCCAGTATGTTAACAGTTTAAAGCAATCAAGAACAAACTCTCTCATAGTTAAAAAGAAAGCCTTAGTAAAGGAAATATTAAGGAAAACACTGAAAATCCTGCAGAAGTGAAAATGGTGGTTGAATGAGTAACTTCAAGATTGCTTCCACATTCCTCAGGGTTAAGCATTCTGGTGAAGCAGTGAGTACGGACAAAGAAGTTGTCAAAGACATTTTGTTTTGCATTGAGAACCTTGGTGCAGAAGTCTACATCCTGGATTATATTTTTAACTTCATTTTGTCTTCACTAGAAGCAAGTGCCCTTAAGAATCCATATAACAAATTAGGAAGCAGAAGTTCCAGAGTTTAAGGAGGCTTCAAAGGATTGAAGACCATAATTCTAGGTGCAAATTCAAGTGGAGATTTAATTGTGCTAGTGTTTTTATAAGGACTTGATATTGTTTTAGTTGGGGCTTTGACTACAGTTACACTGATTTTGAGTAGTCTGCCTTAACTCTGTTTCCCATGAGCTCTGTTATTTGTAGTTGCGATTTTTCTAGAATTCAAGGCTGGCGGTCCCTCTCCAATGTGCATATCACATTCTAGCTGAAAGGGCTCTGCCACATTTTAAAAGCAGCAAATTCATAAAGGAATTGTTGCCCTGAGTTTTCAGTTTAATTTCCTGACAAAATCTTCTTGTGTGTCATGGTCATTGAAATCCATTACAGTTCTTCAAATTTATACACGGTGATCTCATTCACTTATTTTTGAATTGAGAATGGTCCCATTTTAATTTTAAAGGAAATCTACATTTGAAATTTGTGCTAAATCAAGTATTTTTATGTAGTAAGTCAAAACACCTCTAAATGGACTCTGCTTGCGTGGTGAATTTATCTCCCTAAGTGTTGCACACAAATTTTGATCAGACATAAACTTTTGAAGGACTGTCAGGATGTTTGTACATGTTTATTAACGTAGAAAATGCCCACTAACTCCTAAAACTCATTCTCTTACATAAAGAACCAGCTGTTTCTTGGATTTTGGGGCCTCACTTGAATATATAGAATTCCTGACCTACTAGAGGAGTCCCAAATGGGCTTGATCTCTTCATTTTCTTAAAACAGAGGGTAATCCTTTCATTTTATTCGACTGTTAATTTTCTGAAGTGTTCATTTCTAGAAGATTTTTAATGGAAATGTTCTTAGCATTCCATTCTTATTGACCAATACAACATGCAGCCTGTTTCTACTTTTGAGCAAGTAAAACCCGTGAACTTTAAAATAAGGTTTAGTTGGCATTACTTTTACAAAGGTGGAAATCCATACTTTAAAACTTTGTTATTGATACAATTTATTTTACCGTCATTTCTTTGTATGTATTTTTGTAAAAATATGTCTATGCTGTATTGCTCTTTAGCATTTTGGAGATCTTTTACTTTTAAAGTAAAAACACTTTTTTCATTACAGAGAGACCCAAATGGGACCAGTACTTTACCAACTGAAAATTCTGTTCTACAAGAAATTGAAATACAGAACGAGGAAGTGGCAGCCTTTTGTCAATCTATTACAAAGTAAGGAATTTTTCTTTGTAAAATAAAGATTTTTTAATTAAATATTTGTTTCTTAAAATTTTAACTTGAAAACCAGCTTAGTGCTAATAATTCTAAAAATTTTAAGTTTTTTATTATTTTCTCCCTGTGGGTAAAATTTCAGGACAGTGAATTGGTACATTAACACAAGCTATAGTTGAACCTGTTTGGTTTCTGAGCATTTAGAAGAAAAACAATGAAATCAGACAGTAGGTTTCTGATACTGTATTAACAAGGGAAAACATGGCTTAAACATAAAGTTTCATTAAAATTAGAAAATGCCTTTTTTTGTTTTAGGGAGATTTAATTTTTCTGTAAATTTTCTAGCATTCAAAATACTGTTCTACTTAAATTTAAGAGATGATATAACAGGGAAGATTAGAGGAGCATATATATTTTCTGAAGATTAGAAAAATGCATTTCTAAAATGTTCTTTTAGTCTTAAATGTGTCCAATGTTCTTTATACATGAGGAAACAGACTCAGAGAAGTTACCTACTAAAGTTTAGTCAGCTAGTCTGTAACAGAGCCAGGTCTTTGTTGCTTCTGGTTCAGTGTGTTTTCTTTCCATTATATCAATGTATTAGTCAAGACTTCTGTTATGAGTGCAAGAAATGCATCTTAAACTAGCATAAATCAAAGGTTGTGTACTGGTTCACAAACCCATATAGCAGAAAGAGGAAGGGCGGGGCAGAGCTGAGCGACAGCAAGATCCAGGAATTTGCACACTGTAACTCATCCCTTCTCCCTTTGGACTCTCCTTTCCTTCTTCTTCCCTTTTTCCCTGCTGCCTTTCTACCATGTCTGTTGGCTTCATTTTCTTCTACTGCAGTTGGGATTTGAAGGCAGAGAATATAGCCACTGATAATTTAGACTTGATATTCTGATGGTCTTGTTAGCAGAAAGGAAAGAGTTGTTTCAGCCAGCATGAGAAATAAAAGTCCCACGGAAGGAAAGAGTGGAACAGCAGACATTATGGCCAAGGGGATGAGATCTGTTATCAAAAGAAGGAAAAATAGATCATTACTGGGAGATTTATTCTGAATCCAGTATTTCCCCTGGTGTGGTTTAAGCACAGCAGAGTTTGGGATTTCCAGATCACTTTTGAATATATTCATCATTTTAATGACAAGGGTCTTATTAATATTTTAATAGACTTTCTAGACTATTGGTAATATTTCTGTCTTCCTGTATGTCATCTTTTAGCCAGTATTCCATTTCTACTTTAGACTACATTTGGGGAAAAAAGAAGAAGAATACCAGAAGAGTCACTTTTTCTTTCCTGCAAAGGTTACTCTTATCTGGATTTTTAAAACTCATTTTTTTTCAGCAGGCATTTAAAATAGACTTAGAATGTAAATTGCATGTATTAGAAATTACCTATGCTGTTAAACCATTATGTTTGTATGGTTAACAATTTGGAGATTTTCTTTTACCTTAAAGGTTTGGAAATAATCTATTGTGTGTTCATCTAATTACTTTAATTGTCTTCCCAAACAAGCCCTGTCTATTAGACTGTGTCAAATGACTGTTGCATTTAAGCTTTGCAAGTTGGGAAATTAGGCTATTTGTAATCTGCCTTTTTTCCCACATTTGAATCTTAGAGTTATTTACACAAACTTGGCCGCTAAGCTAAAATGATCATTTTTATTTACACACACAACACATACACCCACCACCCACCCAGATGGCTTATGTAATATAAAACCCCAGAGGAACTAGAGAGAATGAATTCTTTTTTTTTTTTTTTTGAGAGAATGAATTCTTTTTGTATTTTATTTCCATTAGTAGAGTATGATTGCAACAAATATTTCAGATAAGTAAGAGGTGGAGGTGTTTTTGAAGCCATGTTCTAGGAACTCCTCTTATTCCTTGTACCTTTGGAGATTGGGGTCAGGAGATGTCCCTTGAAGAAACTAATGGCTCTTTCTATTTTTTTTTTTCCAGTATGCTTATTTCTGCAGTGGATTTTAAAAACAAGTATTTATATCCTTAGCCAATTCCTTATTTTTTGAAATCTCTTGAAATGATTCATTTAGTTATTTTACTTCAGTTATGATATTAGTGTAAGACTGTCAGGATGATATTTGTTTACAGTTAAGGATACTGTATAACAGACTTAGAATTAGTGTCAGTTGCAGGCCTTATTTTTTTTTACTTCTGTAAAATTCGAGAATTGGACTAGTGATCTCAAGGGTCTTTTTTTTTTTTTTTTTCAGTTTAAATTTCTAAATACTGTGATTCAGGACATTTAACTATTACTGCATTTTCTCATTTTTTATTTCTGGTTTTCTTTCTTTTCACGCTTAACCATAATTAACAAAGCTTGCTGTATCTACTAGTTACATAGGTCCAGAGAAAGTTCTTAGAGGAATGTTAGATACCATTGGGAGTCACTTGTGGTCTCCTAGGATAAGAAGAGAAACTGCATTTTATGCTTGTCATTCTGAATAGCCTTTAGTTTCTTTTCTTCATATATGTTTCCAGCCTAATACTTATATCCTATAAGAGTGTCTTGACTCCCTGTAGATTTTCAAGGACTTCACCTCTGCATTTAGTTATATTCTAAACAATGCTGACTGAACTTTCTTAAAAAGTAGTGTCAGCTTAATTAAAAACCCTCATTAAAGCCCTCATTTTAATCTCTTCTGTCCTGATTTTACATGATTTGGCTCTGTCTGGGAGGCGAGAATTCTACCACTGAACCACCAATGCCCTCTCCGATTTGGCTCTATCTGGATGTAACTTTATAATTTGATAGCACACAATAGAAAAATAAACCATGAAAGATTTTAGTATATGCATAGAGATATTAAATTTCCTGAACTATAGAGCCATATTAAACAAAGCCATTTCTTTGGTGGTAATAGGGAAATGGAAATTTTAAGAGAAAATGATCATTAGAGTTTAAAAAAAGGCTCTTTATAGGTAATTACTTAAGAACATCAGACTACAATATATGGTTTAGAGTGTTCATAAAAATACCTTATCTGGCTTATTATATTTAAGTGAATAATCTATTCTTTGCTATTTGATAAATTATAATCTGCTCTTGTATGTTTAAAAGTTTAGTTATAAGAAAAAAACCCCAACTTGAAGGAATCTATTACCATCTTAATTTTTTCCCAATTCTATAAAGCAAACAATACTATGAGAATGGAAAAAGTCATTAATTTTATAGAGAAACAAAGGAAGTTACTGTATTTTTCTGTTCTATCTTCCACGGTGTCAAGCAGAGACAGAAAGGACTCATTAAATTTTTTTTTATTGTTGTAAAATATGCATAACAAAAATTTATTATTTTAACCATTTTTACATGTATAGTTCTGTGATATTAAGTGACATTCACATTGTTGTATAAAAGAAAATACTTATTTTAGCAAAAAGAAATGAAGATTTTTTTTCCCCTTCAAAGTCAAGTTTATAAATGCATCTTTTATCACTAGAATTTTTGTTCAATAAATTCTTGATTTCTGAGCTATCATCAGGAATTTCTGATTTTCCTTTTATCATCCTTAAGGATTTCTGAAAATTGAAGGCTTTCTTGGATATAAAGTTCTTTACCATTTCATATATTAATTAATTTCATGATTTGCTATGAGCATCTGTTTCATACTGTAGGAAACAAGGGAGTACCAAGTATGTGAGAAACAATAAGAATCTTAGGCTGGTCCTGTGATGGTCTTGTCACTGTGTGGCAGAGGGGTAAGCTTGGCAACAATCAAATATCTGAAGGTAATGTGTCCACATCTAAAGGTGCATTTCTAATATCAATTTATTACTTCATATTACCTTTTTTCCAGTTACATTTCTTTTATATGGGATCTTTTGTGGCACTTAAGATCACAGTGCAGAAACCAGATTTATTTATTCACTCAGTCATTCATTTGGTAAGATGCTTATAGCACTTACCATGTACTAGACACTGTTCTGAGTGTTTTATAAACTTAATTCACATAATTCTCACAAAAACCCCACAAGGTTAGTAGTAGTAGTATCCGCAGTTTACAGAAGAGGAGACTGAAGCGACAAGGAGATTCAGTAACTTGCTGAAGGTCACACAGTTAAGCAGTAAAATCAAGATTTAAACTTAGGTTAAACTTAGATTTAACTTAGGCTTGTGCACAGCTTTAGAGGCTGTGCAGTTACACTTGCTGCCTCTCTAGAGCAGCATTCCTTCTTGTCAACTCAAACTACTTTTATTCTATTCCTATGACTTGATTATTTTAATCTCTACAGAAGCAAATAGGTAATACTCCCAGCATTCATTCCACTTATAGCCTTATGAAAAGCAGATGAGAAGATTGGAACTTGTCCTCTAACTTCCAGAAAAAAGTCAGTTAAAGGAAGCCCACAAGTCTAAAGAAGGCATCAAATCCTCCTTTGTTTTCAGATAACAGAAGTGCTGTCTAGAGATAAGCCATACTCCATGCTCATATGTTTTAATTTAAACTATTTTGCTTCTATTAGTACCAAGAATACTTAACAGGCAATTTTTGCCATTCCTTAAGTTTTAGAAATCACTTTGAGGGACTGAAGTCCTCATAGTACTGTAAAAACCCATTGTCTATGTTTCTCTATCATTGTCTAACAACCAAAAACAATGTGTAGGAAAAAGGATCTCAGAAGAAAGATTTTTAAAAGACAACAAACTTTCTAACCTCTGGCAATTACAATTTAAGGTTATATTGCCTATATTATCAGTAGTTCATTTAAAATGTGTCATTTTGTTTAATTATGCTGTTTAGCGAAAAATCTGAAGCAGTGAACCTCATTTAATGTTATGTATCCAGTGTGTGCTTGGTTATTGTTGATAACGTTACCAAAGGTATCCTGGCAGTACTTAATTTCTTTCTTTGAATTACTTTTACTTAAAAGGCAAATGCTGGTATTTTAGAGTTTTGACAGGGATCCATTCATTGCAGTTCTCCTGAGCTGCTCTAGAATTGGATGACTGTAAGCATGCAAAGCCTTGCTCATGGCTGTCAAATGCAGCTTTCAAAAAAAGAATTTAATTTCTTCTTTTTTGTGAATAGATTGAAGACCAACTTTCCATATACCAATCATTGCACAAATCCAGGCTATTTGTTAAGTCCAGTCACAGTGCAAAGGAACATATGTGGAGAAAATGCTAGCGTGAAGGTCTCCATTGAAATTGAAGGATTTCAACTACCAGTTACCTTTACATGCGATGGTAGGTTTGCAGTTCCCCAGCAATCTTGTTTTGCTTTGACTGGGGAGAAAGTGTTTAAGATGTTAATGTTATCATTCTTTCAGTTAACGGACTCTGTTATCATTAGGTATCCTTCAAAAATTGGTGTGTGTGTGTGGTTATATACTTAACATGCATTAGTTATTTTCCCCATAATTGCCATTCATATTGATAGCTTTCTGGTTTGGATTAGTGAGAAAACAGTTTACCTTTTTAACTATGTATTTCTCTAAAAACTGCTGAGTAACTTGGTAAATCAGAGGCTCTTGGTCAAAGCCCCAAAGCATTATCTAGAAAGGCTACTTATAGTTCAATTCTTTATTTCCTAAAGGAAGAGTTACTGGTTTTGTTTTGTTTTGTTTTAATTTAATTTTATTTTTTGTTGAGGGGAGGTAATTAGGTTTGTTTGTTTCTTTCTTTCTTTTAATGAAGGTACTGGGGAGTAAACCCAGGACCTCATGCATGCTAAGTATGCATTCTACCATTGAGCTGTAGTCTCCCCACAAGAATTATTGTTTTTAAACATACCTTAAATTTTGCTTTGGGAATCATTAAAGTATTCAGTAAGAATTGAAAAAAATTTTTTTTATTTAAGTGTAGTTGATTTACAATGTTAGTTTCAGTTGTACAGCAAAGTGATTCAATTATGCATATACATACATATATATTTTTTCAGATTCTTTTCCATTACATGTTACTACAAGATAAAGTATGCAGTAAGAATTAATACCAAAATTGAAGGGAAACAAAGATCAATTGATTGAAATAAGCATGGATAAACATTGATAGCAAATGTTTTAATTTGTATCAAATTTTGACTTGATATATCAAGATTTGATTGATTTAAAATATTTCAAATGCCTATTGTTTGGTTCTCATAAATGTGCACATTCATAATGTACATCTCTGTTAAGAAATGTAACCATATTATAGTAGAAGTACTTTGTGTTCAAATGATAAATATTACCATACATGTGACTGTTTAGAAATGTAGCTATTGTATTAAATAGAGGTTTTTATGGTCTTTTCTGCCAAGCTGTTAATTTTCATGAAGTTTGGATGTAGTCACTGTCTTCTAAATTGAACCTAATAGCTCTCAGTGTAGAAAGAGGTTACTTTAAAAGATTACTTTAGTTTCTAATATGTTGTAATCTTAATATTCAGCAATTGCCATGTGATAATTGAACAATACTTCCTACTTGCTGTATTTTTATTCTCCATTGGAAAATTTACCAAGCAAATGTCAAACATTTAAAATGGTAATTCTTTTTCCTTCTGATTTTGTTTAAATAATTGTTTGCTAGATACTGCTAAATGTCATCCTTTTTGGAGGAGTCTGTAAAAGGGAGGTGGCTTTCTTTGCTTTAGATCTGCCCTGTCTAATATAGTAACCACTATGCACATGTGGCTAATATAGATTGAGATGTGTTGTAAGTGTAAAATACACACTAAATTTCAAAAACTTAGTTTGAAAAGAGAATGTAAGCTATCTCATTAGTAATTTTTAAATACTGATTATATGTTGAAATGATATATTGGATATATTACATTAAATAAAACATACTACTGAAATTAGCTTCAGCTGTTTTTTACTTTATTCAATGTCACTGCTAGAAAATTTTAAATTATATATGTAACCTGCATTGTATATCTCTTGTCTTAGATTATAAGAAATACAATCTGAGTAAGTGTATCCTTAAGAGTTAAAAGAGTAGAATAAAAATGATGACTAACTCTTTTACAGTGAGTTCTACTGTAGAAATCATTATAATGCAAGCCCTTTGCTGGGTACATGATGACTTGAATCAAGTAGATGTTGGCAGCTATGTTCTGAAAGTTTGTGGTCAAGAGGAAGTGCTGCAGAAGTAAGTTTATTTAATTACTAAGCAACATGTTTTGAAATTTCATTTGTTAATGCCTTAAATCAGAAAAATTTCCAGTTAAATTTTTAATCTAAAATTACATTGGGTTCTAGTGAATTGATTCATTGGATCAGTAAATTTATATTGAAATATACTTTGTTTAAGACATCATGTCTAAGACAGTAGAGCGATTTGAGAGATAATTAAGATATGATCTTCCCTTAAGAAGCTTATTGTCTTAGGTGGGAAGAACGGTGGGCAACTGGTTGATAAGTGGACTTAATGTTTTCTTTTGCAGGAGGCAATAGTCACATCGTTATAGACTCCATTTTCCTTTTGTAGCAAGCAGAATTACTTTATACAGTGGTCAGCTGTGATTTCCTTTTATTTGCCTGACATATTCACTGTATGAATCTTTTTCTGAACCTGCTAGAAATGCTCTGTCCCTTTTTAAAATTTTCTTTGTCATCTTCTTTCCTTTAACTCTTCTCAGGTAGAATTGTCGCTCTATTTAAATACTTATACTTAAAAAATCATTATATTTTACCATTCTGTTCAATTTCTGATGCATATACAGTTTATATTTTACTCTCACCTCTATAATTTCTAGTTTGAGGAGAATAACATTGATGAATAATTGATATATTTTAACAGTAATCATTGCCTTGGAAGTCATGAACATATTCAAAACTGTCGAAAGTGGGACACAGAGATTAAACTACAACTTTTGACCATAAGCGCAATGTGCCAAAATCTGGCCCGAACAGTAAGTGTGTGCCCTATAACAGAATTGCTAGTGATTGAATCTGAATAATTCTGCTTAGTGGCCAATTTGCAGTTTGTACGTTCTCCAAGATTTTGGGGTCTGACTGGGAATGATGAACTCTTTATCCCCTACTTAAGTCTTTTCAGCAGATGTGGGAAGACTTTCAATCGTGGAGGTTTAGATAACAGACTATTCAGATCTGGAGGCATATTTGAAAATCAAACTGGAGGAATTAAAAGTTTGGTTTGCAATAGTTTAAAATAAGTTACACAATGAAATCATCAGGGTCAGTTAAGAAGAAATGAAGAAGAAAGATTTTGAATTCTAAGTATGGTTGGGGGGAGAAAAAGATCCCCATTGACCTTTGCACCAAACTGAGAAAAATACATTATTTTTCACAAATGAAAACTAATTCTCTGTTTTAAAAGTGTAGTACTTTCTTTTGAGGTTAAAGCAAAACAGAATGCAAGAACTTAGGCCATTTTGTTACTGTATAAAACTTGATGAATTTTACTCTCTAAAGAGAATCATTCTTTATTTTGTAGAATTTTGATTGGAAAACTATCAATCATTTCTACTTTCTCTTTCTTTTATTTTTCTAAGTTTTGCTCCTATGTTAGATAGGACATATTTCACTTGGGTGGAAACTGTTTTACAAAATTCAGTACATTTTAGCAATCATTAACGTCTCTTTTCAGTTTCTTAAGGAATAATGTTCTTGAGTATTTTGCATAGTAGGGTAACAATTAAAGAGACCAGTACCTCATTTATTGAGGATAAGGTAGAAGGAAACTTGATTATCATTAGAAAGATAATGCAGAAAATGAGATGGTCTCTTCCTCATCTGGTCCCCATTCCACCTTCATTTGACTGTCAACCATCTTTAAAAGTGTTTTTCCCTCTCTATACTTTTTGTATAGAACTGAAGTGATTTTGCTTTAGTAGCTATTTATATATCAGAAACTAGACTTTAAAGCATTTATGTCTTTTCCATTTAAAAAACAAATTTTTTTCAGAAGATTTAAACACTTTGAGTCAATTTTGAATAATATTTAATACTGATACTATTTTAATCCTCATCACTTCAGTTTTAAGAATTTATCATGCACTTAACCATGTTTAATTTGGCAATAGAAAGACCAAAGAATGGATTTCATTGTTTGGTAAATATTTGTGTATATGTTTGTTTAGGCAGAAGATGATGAAACACCTGTGGATTTAAACAAATATCTGCATCAAATAGAAAAACCTTATAAAGAAGTCATGACAAGGTGTGGCATCTAAAGCATTAATTGCAGGTTTTCAGACTTTACTTTTGAATGTGAATGCATTTATTTTGATGAATAAAACAATCATTCTTGTATATAGTATTTTTCAGCCACGATAACTGTTCTTTATTTCAGACATCCTGTTGAAGAACTTTTAGATTCTTACCATAACCAAGTGGAACTGGCTCTTCAAATTGAAGTAAGTCTTAGTTCGCATTTTGGCACGATGATTTAAAGATTCTTGCCTGCTCTCTCTTAAATACTAGTATTGGCATTAGATTAAATATTTTAAATGACAATTTAACTATATTCTTGATGTTGGTGTTTGCCGATTTTTTTTTCAGACCCAGCATATTAACAAAAATTCCCAGTAATGCTTGAGTTACTTCAGCTTTATTACTATGAGGAGCCTTTAGTTCAACTCAAAAAGTTATTGAGTGCTTAATATATGCTAGATGGTGGAGTTACGAAAATGAATAATCTAATCCCCACCTACCAGGAATTTAAAGCTAGAGATGGTAGATTTAAACAAAATTTCAATATAGTATAATAAATGTAGAATAGAGGTATGCATTGGAGTTCTCTGAGAGATCAAGAAGGGCACTTTTCCCAACTTAAGTGTTCAAGGAACGCCTCTAAGAAGGGATGTTGCCTGAGCCAAGTCTTAAACAGTATGAGTTAACTAAAAGATAGTTGGGAAGGGCATGTGAACAAAAGCATACAGGTGTAATATGTATGTGGAAGTATAAGCACTTCCATTATAGAATACAAAGTTGAAAGTTGAGAGATGAAATTAGAGATACACAGACGTAAGTTAACACCCTGTAATCTGTGTTAAAGGGTTTTACTTTATCCTCTGGATCAGGAGGCCATGTCCAATTCACTTCCCATTCTTGAAAATAAAATTTTTTTGGAACACAGCCACACCCATTTACTTACGTATTTTCTATGACTGCATTTGTGTTCTAACACTAAAGTTGAGCAGTTGGGACAGAGACCATATGTCCTGCAAAGCATAAACTATTTACTGTTTTCCATTTTACAGGAGAAGTTTGCTGACCCCTGCTACAGCCATTTAAGGTGTTTTAAGCTGGGGTTAGGAAGTGGAGTGGAATGGGGTGGGCGATGTGTTTAGTCCTAAGCTCTGAAATCACCCTAGCCAAACTGGAAGTTAGATATAGGGCTGGCAGTATTGGATTCAGGGAGAGTACTTAAGAAGGTTTTTGATGGTAGTCCAAGTAAAAGATAATTAATGGGGTGAAGGTAAAAAGGAGGGGACTGATCAACAATATTTAGGAGATACAATTGGTAAGATTTTGATAGGTAATGAGATGTATGAAAAGAAGAAATAGTGTAGTATGACTGTCAGATTTCTAGCTAATAGTGTATTTCTTAACATGTAAATATATTGATTTATTCAGTAACTATTTACTGAGTGCCACCTCTTTTCAAGGCACTGTTGTAGGTGCTGAGGATATGGCAGTGAACAAAAGAAACTAATGCCTGTCCTTTGAGAATTTACATTCTAGTTGGAGGACACAGACAATGAAATAAACTGACAAAATATATGTTATATCAGGTGGTGAATGCTAGTAAAGAAAAATAAAGCAGCTGGATAATATTGGCAATTTCGAATAAGATACTCAGAGAAGGCGTCACTGAGAGGATGAATTTGAGTAAAGAACTGGAGCTGGAGAGGAAGAAGGTATCTGGTTATCTAGGGGAGTGTGCCTGGTATGTATACTAGGTCTTTGTAGCTGGAATAGAGTGAGGAGAGGGGCAAGAGTGGAAACAAATCAATGAGGAAAATTTTTGCTTAACCACAGCAAAGATAATGGTGTCTTGGACCAGAGTGAGTACAGTAGAAGTGATGAGAAGGGGTTGAATTCTGTATATGTTTTGAAGTTAACGTTAGAAGGATTTACCAATAGATTGGATGTAGAGCATGAGGAAAAGAAGACTTAAGCATAACTCCAGGATTTTATACCTGAGCATTAGGAAATTCGGTGTTGCCTTTAGTGAGATACAGAAAGCTGAAAGAGGAGCAGGTTTGGAGGGAAGACCTGAACTCAGTTTTGGACATTATGTTTGAGATGACTTTTGTTTATCCACATAGTGATCTTGAGTAGACAGTTGGATATAAATCTGGAATTTAATGAAGGAGATCCAGACTGGAGATAATAAACTGGGGAATCATCAGAATATAAGTATTTTGTAGCCAAAAACCTGGATGAGATCACCAAGAAAACCATTGCAAGTAGAGAAAAAAAAGAATTCAAGGACAGAGCCATGGGTATATTTCCCATCTCATAATAAAACAAAAAGTCCACATCCTCTTGCGGCAACCACCCCACTTCTCTATTCTCCTTATAGCAGAACTCTTGAAAGTTGCTCTGGTTTTGCTACTTCCACTTCCTCTCTCCCATTCTCTTATGAACCCACTCCAATCAGGCTTTCATTCTCAACACTTATCTGAAACTGTGCTTAAGGTCATCAGGGACTTCAGTGATCATAATTCCAGTACTAAGTTCTTAGTCTTTCTTTTTCTCAATTTTTCTGTGGTGTTTGATAGAGTTGATAATTTCTTCCTTCTTGAATCACTCACATGGCCTCTGGGATATCACGTTCTTGGTTTTCCTACTTCCAGTGTCTGCTCTATTCTCATTCTTACTTCTAGCTTCCTCCTTAAGAGCGCCTTATCATTTTGACCTCTAAACATGAGAATGCCCAGGGCATTTAGTTCTAGGACCTCTTGTCTTCTATATTCACATTTTAGGTGATCTCACTTAATCTCATGTACTTAAATACCCTATGTATGTTGATTCAAATATCTATTACTTGACATTTTTATACGATTGTCTAATTCATTAACATCTCAGATTTAAGATATACAAAACTGAATTTTTTTATATTACCCTTCGTATCTATTCATTGATCTTCCCCTTCTTAATAAATGGCAATTCTGTCGTTCCATTTGCTCAGGCCAAAACCTTGGAGTCATATTTGATTTCTCAAAAAAATCTTTCACATTCCTTATTCAGTATCATTCCTGTCAGCTCGACCTTAAAAATACATTCAGAATGCAACTACTCTTTACTACCAAAGCTGCACTCCTAGTCAATTACAGTAGTTAACAACAGTTCCTTATTGGTCTCCCACCTTCTGCCTCTCCTTCTAGTCTGTCTTCCATGGGCAACCAGAACGATCTTTTAAAAATAAATCACCAACTGCAGTGTGGTATTCTAGATTGTAGCCTGGAAGAAGGAAAATATATTAGTGGAAAAATGGGTGAAATCTGAGTAAAATCTGCAGTTTACTTAATAGTAATGAGTATTAATGTCTTAGTTTTGATAAATGTAACATGGTTATGTAAGAAGTTACTTAACCCAGTTTCCTTTAATGTTATAGGAGAACTCTGCACTTTTTTTGCAACTTCCCTATGCATCTAAAATTATTCCAAAATAAAGTTTATTTTCAAAAATGAAATTAAACATGGAAAGGAAATGTGAAATAAGAGAAAATCAAAGCCAAAAGATGGTTCTTTGAAGAGATTAATAAAATTTATAAACCCTTAAAAATACTAAATCATGCCACTCTTTTGCTCAAAATCCTGTTTACTATCTCAGTAAAATTCAAATCCCTAATTGTGGCTTTAAGGCCCTACACATTCTGACCCACTTCCTCTCTGATCTGGCTTCCTACCCCTTTCTTTGTTCTGGTTGATCTGCAGGTATGCACCTCAACTGGATGCTTGCCTCAACTGGGATGCTTGTGCTTGTTCCTTTTTCTTTTAATGCTCTTCCCCCATATACTTGCATGACTTAACCCTTTCAGTTCTTTGAGGTCTGTGCTCAGATGTTGCCTTAATCAGAGAGCTCTTCCCTGACCATCTTGTAGGAAATAGTGACTATCATATTTATTCCCCATATTTTATATAGCTTTATTGAAATATAAATTATGTAGCATAAAATTTATTCACTAGATATGTACAATTCAATGATTCTTTTGGCAAGTGCATAGAGTTGTATAATTATCACCACAATCCAGTTTTAGGACATTTCATCACTCCTGAAAGTTTCCATGTACTAATTTTCAGTCATTCTCCATTCCCATCCTTAGCCCCGAACAACTGCTGCTCTGGTTCCTGTCTGTATAGATTTGCCTATAATGGAGATTTCCTATAAATGGAATCATATCCTACATAATCTTTTATGTCTGATTTCTTTCATATATCATATTGTTTTTAAGCTCTGTCTGCATTGTAGTGTGTATCCATAGTTTCTTTTTTGTTTTTCATTATTTGTTTTTAATTGCTGAATGCTTCCATTATATGGATATACCACACTTTGTTTATCCAGTCACCCAATAACTGACATTTTAACTGTTTACAGTTTTTGGTTATTATGAATATTTATATATAAGTCTGTGTAGATGTATGTTTAATTTCTCTTAGGTAGCTGATGTTTTGATTCCTCCTGGTCTTAATTTTCTAAGGATATGATGTTAATTTATTTTACTAAAATGAATTTGGAGTGGCAGTAGGGGTTTTGAGCCAAGGAATAATGGTTTGGCTTCGTAGTTTAAGGGGAATGGGAAAGAGAGCTGACCAAGGGCTTATAAAAGGAATGTTAAGTGTCAGGCAGATGCCTGCTGAAATTGGAGGAGACTCTTGGTTTGTGTATGGTTGTGTGGTTTTCCTTAGAAGTACTGAGCTGCCCAGTAGAAGAAGCAGAGAAGAGAAGTCTCTGAGCTAAAGAACAGGTTTGGTTAGAATGAGAGTGTGAAGTCTGGAAGCAAAGAAGATTGTAATCAGAGTATGAGATTGTAGTTAAGATTCTGATAGCAGGGAGGGTGTAGTTCAAGTGGTAGAGGACATGCTTAGCACGCACTAGGTTCTGAGTTCAATCCCCGGTGCCTCCATAAAATAAATAAATAAACCTAGTTACCCCTTCCCCTCCCCTCAAAATGAAAACAAACAAACAAAAATATTCTGATTGATACTGTTTCAAGGTTGAAGATGCTGTGAATTTTCCACATGGATATTTATGTAACTGAGGCTTCTTATAGAATAGAGTAGAAAGTCAGATAAATGTCTGGAGCAAAAATAAGGCATCTAATTGGGGAAATAACCACATGTCAGTGGCAAGGCAGATCAGTCAGGGGCCAAGTTAGGCAACAGAAACTATAGTAGCTGTTTGAACAGGGAAATTTAAGGAAGTGTTAAATAGTAAAAGGTATTTAATTACTACAAGGGGTAAAAGAGAATTACATAAAGAGTTGATATATTATGGCTCACATGCCAAATCTGGCCAGTTGCCCATTTTTGTAAATAAAGTTTTATTGGAACACAGCCATACTCATTCATTTATGTATTATCTGTATCTGTTTTCACACTCTAATAGATATGAGTTGTGACAGAGATTGTTTGGCCTACAAAGCCTAGAACATTTGCTACTTGGCCTTAAAAAAAATGCAACCTTTCTCTAAGGGATCCAGAAGTAACAGGTGCAAAATAGCAGCTATTAAAATAGCAGCTAGGTTGAGGAACAGTGGATAGTGAAGGAACTCTGAGGACTTATGATAGAGCCTCTCCCCAGACTGAAATTCAACCTCCTTGCAGAGGATATGGCTATCACAGGAACACACAGGTGGCGTATGGCAAAGAAACTTGGCAGAGCTGTCAGACTGAGAGAACATGGCCCTAGGGTACAGCTGAAGATGGTCTTTGAGGCCCACTGGGCTTCTATGCTGAATTAAATGGAGGACTGGAAACCTGATGAGAAGTATCTTCCTGTTGCTTTTGCCTTTGAGTATCCCTTCAGTGCCCACTATTGACAAAACCTAACATTGTGCCAGCTGACTAAGGAGAAATGTTTGTAGGGTCTAGCTCTAGTATCACAAAGTAGAGCAAAGATGGGTGCACTTGGAACTGATAGACAATAAATTGATATGTGGTACATAAAAAATGGTGGAGAATACTATAGGAGAATGGCATGAGCCTCAAAACTGGGAAGGTTTTTAAGTGAAGGTAGAGGAGCAAAAGTAAGCAGAAATACAAGTCAGACAAGCAGAAATGGGGGCCGTCAAGCCCTGAAGACCACAAGGTTTTTGGGTTTTTGAGAACATGAGGAGGTTTCATTTAAAGCATGAAAGTGAAGAGAACATTTGGTTTATGGTAGCCAAGCCTCAAAGGTGGAAAAATTTTAATTTTTAAGGGATGGAACAGTACTGAGTTTCAGCCCATTCTAACAGTACTTGGCATTTCATTTTGGCATAAATATTTGATTAATTAGTTCATTATATGAGAATGTTTCTTAGTGAGATAATGTACTTTAAAATGATGATAGGGGAGTAGAAAAGAATTTTTAAATCATTCTCATCAGGTAAATGATTTTATAATATATTTATTTGTACATGTATACTTTTGAATCATGGTGAAGTGAGCTGGTATTGAATAGCATAGAAGGATCATCCTCAAGAAAGTCTTTTCATCAGACAGAACTTAAAAAGTGATGGTTGTATAGATGCAGCATAATGATGCTGAAAATTGACTCACTCTTAGTAACTGTTGCCCAATATTAATTTGTGACCAGTCTCTGAACAACTTGGCTTTTGACACCAAATTTTTGCAGAAGAATGAGAAGGGTTGATATTTTTAATGCAGAAATTATTCCCAAATGAAAATTTAAAAGATAACTCCAGTTTTTTAAATGATTTTATAATTTGTTAATAATTGCTTTTTCTTCTGATTTTCATAAGAAACTAAGGTATTTGCATATGAATAATTAGGCATGGTGAAAATTAACCAGGCCTGCTTTTTCCTACTTCAAAGTAAATTGTGTAATTGAAAAGCTATCTTGTTTCTTTTCTTTTTCATCACAGGAGTAGAAGATGTCTGTTCTTAGGCACATCTAAAATGTCTAGTTTTTAACTTCGTCTTTGAAGTTGATCCTTTAAATTGCACGTACTTATATTTGTTTTGCTTTTTATTTTTATAGAACCAGCACAGAACAGTAGATCAAGTAATTAAAGCTGTAAGAAAAATTTGTAGTGCTTTAGATGGTGTGGAGACCCTTGCCATTACAGAGTCGGTAAAGAAGCTAAAGAGAGCAGTTAATCTTCCAAGGAGTAAAAGTGCTGCTGTGAGTATTTTTTTAGTAATTACCATTTTGTCACATGCAAATATAGACTTAACTGAGCATCTGTCATTTAAACTGGGAGATTTTGCTTTCTAAACAAAATGTTACCATTTTAACTTTGGCTTTTACTGTTGAGCTGATTTGGTCACTGTCTTGGTAAGGCGGGAAATTCCTAAGAGGAGATGGACTGCCTTGGAAGAACTTTGTGAGAGTTGACATTGAATGGGTGGATGCCAAACTGAACTTCTTCTGTGTAGAGGAGGAACTCTGGCAAAAATGAGTTGGTTGGGATTTTAAGGTTGATACTATGCTTGAAGAACCTGGATTGCAACAGCTAACATTTCTCCATGTGGATGGAAATGTCCATGGTTGTCGATGAGGAAAGTTCTACTTTGGGCTATACTTCCTTCCAATGGAAAGACCCAGAAGCCTCAGGAATAGTGACTTAAATTGCCTCAGAAGCAACCAGGTTAGGAGCCCTCTCTTAATATCATACTGTTGCATTTAGTAAAAGTTCTCCCCATGGTATTTCCACAAGAATTTAATTAACTATGTTCAGAGAGATGTTTATATCTCTGATTGGAAGGATGAGAGAAGGATCACAGGATGTGATAAATTTAAAGAAAGGAAAGTTTTATTGATGGTGTGTTCCTCAACAGATATGTAGGAGATAGCTCAATCCATTCATTCTCACGGAGAGCCTATCCATGTGGTGTACAGATATTTAGGTCACTCTTTTTTTTCCCTCTTTCTTATTATGTGCTTGTTTTCAGAAATTAAAAAGTATATCTGAAACCACTTGGTGATGATTAGCCGCCATGGTTCTAATGATGTCTGAAGCTTATATTCATTGTGTTCATTTGCTGGATAAAGGACAATAGAGTAGGAGAGCTCAATTTAAATAGTTATAAGAGTCTTTTTGAGACACTAAATGGTAATAGAGTTCTAGTTTCTTCAAGGATATTCTTACATTCTAATAGAGCAAGTCATAGAAAATAAAATACTGTGTTAGTATATTCATCACTTTTGGATTTCAAATTGTAATTACTAAATTGGGTTAATGAGGCAGATTTTGCTTTACTTTGCAGTACTTTTCAATTACTCTGATTTTCTTGATATTAAAAAGTCTGTTTATTTGGTTTGGGTTTCTTTTTGCATTCTTTTTTATTGTTTTATTAATTCTGCAAACACTTTTGGGAGGTTTCTCCTGCAAAGAGTTTCTTTGATAAAGAATTCAATAAATTTATTGAAATTAAACGTAAACATTTTATACTACATCATGGACAATTTTCTGACTAGTTTATATGCGTATATGCAGGTGACTTCATTGTCTGGAGCAGGAGACATTAGCAAGAGTTCAACCAGGGGTATGTATTTAAATTCTTTGAATTTTAGAAATAATTGTTGCTTTTTCAGAGAATTATGTTAACAATTTCTTTAAATCTAGGCTCACTGAATCCTGAAAATCCTGTTCAAGTAAGCATGGACCAATTAACTGCAGCAGTTTATGATCTTCTCAGACTCCATGCAAATTCTGGTAGGCGTTCTGTAGACTGTGCCCAGAGTAACAGGAACATCAAGGAAGCATGGACCACAACAGAACAGCTCCAGTTTACAATTTTTGCTGCACATGGTATTTCAAGTAACTGGGTATCAAAGTAAGTAACTGTTGAACACTGATGAGAACAAATGCTCAGTAGAAGACAGTACAGAAAACTGCAGGGTTAATAAAGGTGGAAAGAAAGTTAATACAATGCTGATGTAAAGATGGACAGATGGAATGAGGTTGCGAAAAGCAATCGAGTAGTTAGATATGTGAACAATGAGATTAAATTTGAAATACATTTAGAATGATTAACCGATTGTACAAACAAAATGGTTGATGGGTAAGCCTAGCAGTAAGTTAGAATACTAGTAGAATATAGTTTTATTGAACCTAAAATTCCTGGCCTACAAGGCTGCCTGACTGTATTACCCAGTTCTGTACTTGTGGCAGTTAGGGGCTAAATCATTGCTGCCTATAATGAAAGAATACAGTAGAATCTGTCCGCATGGATGTAAGCCTCCTAATAAATTAGGAAGACTGGCTCATTGCAAGTCAGACCTATGCACCATTAATATGCTTAACTGACTCTTATTTCAGTGGCCTAGCAAAGGAAAATAGCACCTAAGGAAGATAATGTTTGTACTATTTATTCCTAGAATTTACCTAGAAATGAAATAATTATTGTGTCATTTAACTAAAATCTAAAGCTAATAAGTAACTGAGCACAAAATTGAGATAAATTCTCCAGTTGGTATCATTTTTGCTCCCTTAGACTGGCACCTAGGAATATATGTTTTTTTCTGTGGTCCCTTTGCTATAACCTCTTCTCTGTTTTTATAGAATTTGCAATAGTTAAATTTTAGACGTCTTTCCAAAAATTCAAGTGAATGGTAATCAAATTATTTCAGCTAATAGTCACTTTTAGGGAAGAATGACTAATGATACATATTTGATTGGTTAACCAATTTATATTATCAAATAAAAATCAAATTAAACTCTTTGTTTTCTCAGTTATGAAAAATACTACTTGATATGTTCCCTGTCTTACAATGGAAAGGATCTCTTTAAACCTATTCAATCAAAGAAGGTTGGCACTTATAAGAACTTCTTCTACCTTATTAAATGGGATGAACTGTAAGTGAAAATTTTGGCTTTTTATTCTTTCAGTATGCCCTGTTCTTTACTTTTTTCCACGTATGCATCTCAGCTGTCATTTTTATTACAATTTCCATTAAAATTCATTAAATTCTTATTGACATCTTTAAGTATCTTCTAGATATGATACTGTAAAATGGACTGAAAGTCTCTTTTAAAAATCTGATATACTGTTTTAACTCTTCATATATTAAATTGTAGAAACATGCCATAAATTCTTCATAGCCTAGCCTTTGTCAAGTTAAAATTACATGTAATTCTAGAGAGATGGTATTTTATAGCATTGTTTTAGTTTAGTATTTATTCTTTAACACTGTCTATAAGAAACTTAGTTCTTGGTTAACAGATTTTAAAAATTATCTTAAATCCATGTACAAGATAATATTTTGCAGTGTTAATATTTTTGAAATATTTTTACACTAAGGGAATGCTTTCATTATTTAGGCAAGTAGGTAACTGCAGAACTTTGTTTTATTCTTCATTTATTAAATGGTTTCCTATTTTTCTTTTATTGCTTAAATTACAAAAATAGTACATATCTGTGAAAGCAATCAAGTAATACAAAAATGTTTATGAGGTAAAAAGTGTCACTTTATTTTCAACTCTTACCACTTCATGGCTTCTCACAGTGGCAACTATTGACCTTCTGTGTCCTTTCAGATTTTAAAAAAAAGGACACTGGTAAACATGTCTGTCTGTATATATGTGCATACACATATCCCAGATCAGAAACACTCAAACATTCATCCAGCTTTTCCTAAAGGAAATAAAAAAGTGAAATTGACTTTACAAGTCTTGAGTAAAAACACTAACAAATTTTTGAAGAAAGAACTGTTATATTTGAAACTTTAATGAAATTTCTTTGATTTTTCAAGTATATATTAGCCAACCTTGCTACTTAAGTAAAGATTAGTTGATAAGTAATTAAAGATTACTTGATAAGTCAAATAAAACCTAAAATTATGTCTTATTGTAGGGTTAAACTTCATATTCAGTCTAATTTGTTTTTTTCTATTAATACATTTTCCCCCCATAGAATCATTTTTCCCATCCAGATATCACAATTGCCATTAGAATCACTACTTCACCTTACTCTTTTTGGAATTTTAAATCAGAGCAGTGGAAGTTCCCCTGATTCTAATAAACAGAGAAAGGGGCCAGAAGCTTTGGGCAAAGTTTCTTTACCTCTTTTTGACTTTAAAAGGTAAGTATTACTGAGTTGTAACCGTAAGTTACTGTGGACAAACCTGCAGCATCAGAATTGACTAGAGAATGGGGTGGGGAACAATGACATGCATGATGAGATAATGAGCTGCCTCATTTTTTCCAGTGTGATAAAAAGGTCATTTCAGAAACAGAGAGGAAACCAGAGTTACTCTGCTATGGTTTGACATAGCTATATGGGTATTGAGAGGATTGTTTGCCACACACTGTTCCAAGAATGTTTATTCTTTGTCATTTATGCAAAGCACTATATTATTGACATAATACTCATGGTCTTATAAGTTCACTTGATGTTTAAAAGAAAAAATCTGTTTTTTCTCTTCTCATTCTTTTCCCATCCTTCTCCAGTTTCAGTGTCTACAATTGCATATTATTCCCTTCTCTTTACCTGACTGATCTCCCTCCCTTTACTGCAGTGGGCCCCTGGTCTTTAACCTTCAAGATCCCACCTATGTGCAGAACTTACTGATCCTTAGGATTAAAGGAATTCCTTTCGAGTTTTGTATCTACTAATAGCCACTGGGATAGTGTAATCTATCTGTCCTTTCAGTTGACTATTTTAATTATGTTTTAAGTGATAATATGTTCCATGAAACCGTCAAGACTTTTCCTAAATGGAAAAAAAAATCAGTTAAATAAGTTTGGGATGTTTGATACAGCACATAACATTTTGCAGAGTGATAATGGACATTAGCATATTAAAGTATCTCTAAAATTCTGTAGTCAAGTCTATTGTAGTTAATAACATTATTACTGTAATAACAAATACATAGCATTTGCTGCATGCTAGGTACTAGTCTGAGTGCTGTATACATAGCTTTCATATTCCTCACAACAAACCCTATGAAGGTAGGTGTTGTTATCCCTTTTTACAGAGGATGTGATCAAAATATGGAGAGCTTAAGTGGCTTACCCGAGGGCACTGACTAAACTAGTAAGTTGTAGAATCTTGGGATTTGAATTTAAACAGTCTGGCCCCAGGGTCTGTGTTCTTAAGTATTATCTTATGTTAAAACCATTCTCAAACTTACTTGATACCATGGTACATTTTTTGTTCTAGAATACATCTTTTGAAACATTGTGTCCCATTGGACAGTTTGGGAAGTGATTTAATAACTGATCTATTTAACCAATAATAAAACAATTAAAAAATAAGAGTGAAAAAATTCTACTAATCTAGTTCAACTTCCTTTTTCCTCTTAAATGGCAGTTTGATTTTCCAATAATCATTTAAAAAAATCATGTGATGTTTGAAATGCTGACTTCATACATTTTTTTAAAATATTCTTTTCCTGTGTTCTTAAATGTAGCATTTATTCATATATACTTCTTTCCTTTAGTCACTTCCTCCATATTTGAGGAGGCAGTATAAAATTTTTTAAGTCTCTACCTTTTGGTGGGCTCAAATTTTATTTGACACTTCATATAATTCTGAACTGCATAAGGCTTGAGAAAAGCAGTTGAAAAGATTGCTGTTAATTGTGTGTACTTTTAGAACCTTTTGCTGAATATAATCCAGAGCTACTCTAAAACAGAATACTGGCCCCATAAAGGGAGGAATTGTGTTCTCAATTGTCTTTAATAAGTTAGTTTCAGGGAATAGTTATGTGAGAAAATTAAATGTAATTGCATCATCATTAATTTTTATAAACTGAGTTCTGAAAACCTTCCTGCTCTTAAAAGCACCAGGAGTCTTTACTTCATTTGAGAATACCATCATTTTTTGCCACTTTTTTTGTCTAGTAATAAATGTTTTTATTGGGTGAATGACATTCTTTCAAAATTCAAGAGTAAGGGGAAGGGCGTTAGCTTTTGTTAGACAATTAAATAGTTTGCATCCAACATTCCACTGTTCAAAACAACGAGCTGATGCCATTAAGCTTGAGACTTTGCCAAGTAGTGTCAGTCTAAGTAATGTTAGGACTTAACGTTTAAGAAATAATCAGAAATTAAGAGGAAAAGTGATTTTGTATTAATACATGTAGAGAAACAAAGTTCATGATTTAGTTTAGTAAATGTGGTATAGTGATCAGAAATCTTGGTCTTGAAATTCTTTTAAAATTGATTGATCTTTAAGGTACAACCTGATGAAGTCACTGTCATGAAAGCCAGATGACTTAGAGGCATTTCAGTCAGCCTCAACAACAAATGAGTTCTTCATTCATTTTTTTTTTTTAAATTGAAGTATAGTCAGTTTACAATGTAGTGTCAGTTTCTGGTGTACAGCATAATGCTTCAGTCATATAGGATCATACATATATTTGCTTTCATATTCTTTTTCACCATAAGTTACTAGAAGATACTAAATATAGTTCCCTGTGCTATACAGTATAAACTTGTTATTTATCTATTTTATATATATTAGTTAGTATCTGCAAATCTTGAACTCCAAATGTATCCTTTCCCACCACTTCCCACTGCCTGTAACCATAAGTTTGTTTTCTATGTCTGTGAGTCTGTTTCTGTTTCGTAAATAAGTTCATTTGTCTTCTTTTTTTAGATTCCACGTGTAAGTGATATACGATATTTTTCTTTCTCTTTCTGGCTTACTTCACTTAGAATGACATTCTCCAGGTCCATCCATGTTGCTGCAAATGGCATTATTTTTTTTATGGTTGAGTAGTATTCCATTGTATAAATACACCACGGCTTCTTTATCCAGTCATCTGTCAATGGACATTTAGGTTGCTTCCATGTCTTGGCTATTGTAAATAGTGCTTCTATGAACATTGGGGTGCATGTATCTTTTTGAATTAAGGTTCCCTCTGGGTATATGCCCAGGAGTGGTATTGCTGGATCATATGATAAATCTATTTTTAGTCTTTTGTGGAATCTTCAAACTTTTCCATAATGGCTGCACCAAACTACATTCCCACCAACAGTGTTGTTTTCTCTACAGCCTCTCCAGCATTTATCATTTGTGGTCTTTTGAATGATGGGCATTCTGACTGGTTGTGAGGTGATACCTCATTGTAGTTTTCATTTGCATTTCTCTGATAATTAGTGATACTGAGCATTTTTTGATGTACCCATTGGCCATTTGTATGTCTTCACTGGAGAATTGCTTGTTTAGGTCTTCTGCCCTGTTTTGGATTGGGTTGTTTGTTTTTTTCTTATTAAGTTGTATGAGCTGTTTATATATTCTGGAAATTAAACCTTTGTCAGTCTCATCTTTTGCAAGTATTTTCTTCCATTCTGTAGGTCGTCTTTTTGTTTTGCTTATGGTTTCCTTTGCTGTGTAAAAGCTTATAAGTTTAGGTCCCATTTGTTTATCTTTGCTTTTATTTCTATTGCTTGGGTAGATTGTCCTAGTAGAACATTGCTGAGATTTATGTCGGATAATATTTTGCCTGTTGTTTCTTTTAGAGATTTATAGTGTCTTGTCTTATGTTTAAGTCTTTAAGCCATTTTGAGGTTATTTTTGTGTATGGTGTGAAGGAGTAGTCTAATTTCATTAATTTACATGCAGCTGTCCATGAAATGAATCAGGCATTTAACCTGCCATTCTTTTACAGTTGTATCTTAGGGTTACCAAATAATTGATGCAAAAAAGTTTTTTATAGAAAAATTCCAGCTAATAGATGCAGAAGGAATGACAGAATATTACAGTTTTGTAACCCCTAATGAAATAATAGAGTGAGGTCAGGATATCTCAGTCTTGACAGCATTCACATTTTGTGCCAGGTAATTCTTTGCTGTGAGAGACTGTCCTGTGCATTGTAGGATGTTTGGCAGCCTCCCTGGCTTCTGCCCATTAGTTGCCAACCAAATTCATGCCCAATTAGTGCTCCCTAGTTGCCAACCAGAAATGTCTCCACGCTGCCAAATATCCACTGGGGTCAAAAGCATTCTTGGTTGACGTTGATTTAAACAGTGATGATCAATGCCTGTTTAAAACCATTGTAATTAACTTTTCTGGAACTTAAAATGGATGGTTTAGACTGATAGTACTTGAACAAACTGTTATCTTAATATCACAGAAAGAGAGATACAGCACACAATGTGTGCCTCTTTAATTGATGCACCAGGAACTAGTATCACCTATAAAGATACCACCTATAAAGTAACAAGTATTCTTGCCACATAACTAAACCTGAATCACATCAAGCCTTTAGATCTAATTCTTATGGAAAATATAGGCGATAAAGGGACACCAGAGGAATGCACTCAGTAAAATCCAGGATATAGAAAAACCTCTGAACAAAAGACCTGGATTCTTCAACAAATGATGGGATAGCATAGAAGAGTGTATGGGTTAAAGCAAGAGTTGGTAAACTTTTTATGTAAAGGGGACCAGATAGAAGTAGTCAAGGCTTTGTAGGTCATGTAATCTCTCACAGATGCAAGAGCAGAGGCAAAAGCAGTGATAGGCAATATCTAAGTGAATGAGTGTGGCTTTGTGCTAATAAAAGTTTATTTGCAAAACCAGGTGACAGCACAACATTGTAAACCAACTATACTTCACTTTAAAAATAAATAAATAAATGGCAGAAAAAAATTTAGTCCATCAAAAACAAACAAACGAACAAACAAAAAACCCAAGTGACAGTCTGGAGTTTGTTGACCCTTGAATTAAAAAAAAATACCATAAAAAGGTTTATCAACCAGTGTAAATGTTGGACCTTGCTTGTATCTTTATTCAAACAAATCAACTATTTTTTTTTAAGTTATGAGACAATAAGGGAAATTTGAATGCTGACTAGATAGCTGATACCTTTAAGTAATTATTTTTATTTTATTGTAATTATGTTTAAAATAGTTCATCAATTACATAAAAGTAATTACAGATAAAATAATATGGGAATTTGCCTTAAAATAATCTAGTTGAGGGTAAGGATGGTTGGTTCTCAAATAGAATGTGTCAAAGATTTAAAGGCTGTTACCTGCTAGAAAAAATATGAAAACTAGAGTCTAGTTTGGGAAGGGATATTTGCTGTTTGAATAAAATGAACAGGGTTTGATGAAGTTCATAGTTTCCTGCTTTTATATGTAATATATATCATGTTATTTTTCAGATATTTTTTCTGTGTAAAGATACATCAATATCTTTATTGATAAATATTTTTAATTTCAGTAGGCCCTAAATTGGTAGTTTAGGGCAAGGGTGAGCATACTCCAGCCCACTGCCTATTTTTTTGTAAATATAGTTTTGTTAGAACACAGCACACATTTTTCTTAATGGTTGTCCATGGCTGCTTTGGCATTGTAACAGCAGGGTTGAGCCTGTGGCAGAGATTGTATAGCCCAGAAAGCCCAAAATACTTGCTGTCTGGCCCTTTACAGAACGTTTACTGACCCCTGGTCTAGGGCACGGATACAACTTTTCATTTCAAATGATTAGTGCTTTGCCACAAAGTAGGTACTAGTTTTCTTGGCACGTGTTTTTGTTCTTATGGTAAAAGTCAAGGAGCAGTTAGTTATGTAATCCAAACCACCACTTGGAAGTATATTCCTTTGTAGATGGTCTTCAAAGACTCCTTCACCTTCCAATTTATAAAAGTTTTTGGGACAGGTGACTGTGAGACTTTACCCATCTTGTCTTCTATCCTGAACCCCATTTCTTTCATCCTGACTCCTTTTGTTCCAACTCCCACAGTCCAGTATATTTACCTTAAGTGTCAATACACTATGGAGAGCAACACCTTCTCAGATGTTCTTAAAGGTGATGCTCTTTTTACATAGAGGACGCTTAATAAATGTTTGAATATTATTTCAAATTTATTACCATGTGTTGTGAGTTTTGAATTAATTTTTAAAATGAAATCCACGGTATTCTTCTGTTTACATTCGTGAAGGTTTTTAACATGTGGAACTAAGCTTCTGTATCTTTGGACTTCATCACATACAAATCCTATTCCTGGAACAGTTCCCAAAAAAGGATATGTGATGGAAAGAATAGTGTTACAGGTAATGATACTTCCGGACATGTGGAGAGGTTTAAATTTGAATTTCTCTATAAAAAGTATATGTGTACCATGATTTGGGTTGTTACTTAAAGAAGCCTTAATTGATCTTGTTTCAATCTTAGGATCTGTCTTTAACTTAAATGTCAGTAAACATTTCCTGTTTCTATGAAACAGTAAAAGATGTGCTTGTACCCATCCCAAATAATATTTGTGCTATTGAAATTTACCAATAACAGTAATCACTTTTAACAAAAGGACAAGAAGCATTAATGTAATATTTGACATTATCACCCTGATGCTGAAAAAAATCAAAGAAGTTAATATAGCAAATCTGTGGGCTATTCAGCTGTAATTTGATCAACTTCTATTTTTAAGGTTGATTTTCCTTCTCCTGCATTTGATATCGTTTATACCACTCCTCAAGTTGACAGAAGCATTATACAGCAACACAACTTTGAAATATTGGAGAATGATGTAAAAGGGAAACTTCTTGATATTCTTCACAGAGACTCATCACTTGGGTATGCTCCTTTGATTCTGCTTTGCTGGGGTATCTTTACAATGTAAAGTTCAAGTTAATGGTTTATTAAGTTACCTTGTTTAGTTATGATATAGCATGTTCACGATTTAGTTCCTGATAAGGAAAGTTTTCTGTTTTTAATTATATAAAAAGACTATATATGAGTACATATAATTTAGAAACTTGTACAACTCAAACTTTTTACATGTTAAGAAGGCAAACAACAGATTGGAAACTACATTTATAGTAAGTATCTATAGATTAATTTCCTTAATATATGAAGAACCTTTTCATATAAGTAGAAAACCCAATGGCTCAGTGGTAGACAAAGAATGTGAATAGTTAATTCTTTGGAAAAGAAACACCGTGCCTTTTAAACATCTGGAAAAAGATGTTCAGTTTCTCAGTAATCAAGGGATTGTAAATTAATAACAAGATACCATTTCACACATCAGACAGCTGAAAATTAAGATGTCCCATTAAATAAAGTGTTGATGGGATACAGAAAATTGGAAATTATACTTTTGGCAGAACTCTAAAAAGCGTTTGGAGAGCAGTTTGTCAAAATCTATAAAGGTCACAGTATCCATAGTCTGGGACCTAGCAATTCCATTTCCAGTTACTTATAGAATATGTTAGAGAAAACTCTTTTGTATTTGCTTACGGAGACAAGATCATTCATTGCAGTATTTATTTGCATTATTGTAAAACTGATAGGGAATATTCATCAATGGGGATTAAATTATGGTATATTTATCTAACAGTACTGTGTAACTAGTAAGAATGAATTATATGTACAAGTATGTACAATAGCTATATGTACAAATATGTAAGATGTTAAATGATGAAAGCAAAGAGCAGAATAATGTATATAGTCTGTTACTATTAACATAAAGGAAGAAAGAATCTATGTACACCTTTGTATATACTTCTGTATGAATAGCTACCACTGGAAGAATATACAAGGTTAGGCAGTTGCCATTGGGAGGGGAACTGGAAGGAGAGAAACTTAATTATGAACCTTTATGCAATATTTGAATTTTTTTAGTATTCTACGTGAAATGAATACATTCCAGTGCATGTGTTATACACAAAATTAGGTAGATGGGTAGTAAAATAATGAAATATTTCATTCACATAAATACTTGTCATTAAGATTAAATTGGGAGGGGGAGGAGCTCAGTAGTAGAATGCCTGCTTAACATGTACAAGGTCCTGGGTTCAATCTCAGTACCTCAATTAAAAAATAAACAAACCTAACCCCCCCCCCACAAAAAAAAGAAAAAAAAATTTAAGATTAAATTAGGAGTTCCAAATTAAATCCTTTTTATTTTGAATATTTCTCAAAATATTCCTTCTAAAATTTTGTAATAACATTTTTTCTTGGCATGACATTTGATTTTACTTCTATAAAATGGATGAAGTCCTTGCTATCTCTTTAGGAGGGTAGGTTCTGCTTATTCAACTCTGATTTCTAGTGCCTGGCATCTGGTTAGAGCTCAATAAATTTTATTGTGCTGAATTATCATTCATTTTCTTATCTAAGACCTTTTTATCAAGGCAGAATGATTTCTTTCTATCCTTTAAATTAGGGTAAATTAATGATGTTTGCTGTACATTGCATTTTTCTATATCCCAAATTGGTATTAATGATTCTACCAGGAAATGACTGTCCTCAGATGAATAAATTTCTTCTTTGTATTTTTAATCACTGAGAGTTATAACTGTCATTATGATATCAATGAGAAGTAATTTAATTCTGTTATGTATTCAGACTTTCTAAAGAAGAGAAAGCTTTTTTGTGGGAGAAGCGTTATTATTGCCTCAAACACCCAAATTGTCTTCCTAAAGTACTAGCTAGTGCTCCAAACTGGAAATGGGTTAATCTTGCCAAAACTTACTCACTGCTTCAGCAGTGGCCTCCATTGCACCCACTGACTGCCTTGGAGCTTCTTGATTCAAAGTAAGTCAACTGTGCCTGAATTTATTTGCTCTGTTTTATTGTTTCAATTTTTCCAGTAAGATATTATGTTGTAGGATTAATTCCCTTTAAGATGAAAGCAATTCAATACAATCTAAATGTATAAATGTGTATTTCTACGAACATATTTTACGTTGAGGTTATTAAAAAGAGGTGTTGTATCATTTAAAACTAACCTAGAGCGGTTATAAATTTTGAATAATTTGTTATATTTTTGTAAGGGCCAGAATTAATTACCATAAACTTAAAGGTTTCTAAATAGTCATGAAATTGAATTTGTATATAGAACAGTAAGGTTTTCTTCTTTAAAAAAAAAAAAAAGAAGAAACACATTGCTTTTTAGTAGCTAATTTGAGTATTTTGTCATAAATAGATTGAGATTGTGTTTTTCAGAAATGAAGCTTCATTATAAAGAAATCACTGTCAAATCTTGATTTTTGTGGTACTCTTCTAGATTTGCTGATCAGGAAGTGAGGTCCCTCGCTGTGACCTGGATGGAGGCTATTAGTGATGATGAGCTAACAGATCTTCTTCCACAGTTTGTGCAGGCAAGTTTTTTTTATTTGATTTCTACCTGCTTACTCTATCCCCAGTTTTTATGAATAGGGACCTTGCTAAGGGATTCCCTTTCTGTTTTTATTAAAAGTACTTTTGTTGTGTAGGAGTGTTGAGGTGCATTGCATTTGGATTTACTGTGAATTTTTTTCCACTATGTTAGCTGCCCCACTTGAACATTTATGTATGGTACCTGGGTCTTTAATTCACAGAATAAACCAGAGTCGAGCTTTCCTTTGGGTTTTTGTTTTTGTTTTCGTTTTGGCCATTTGAACATTGTTAATGAATGTTATTCCGAAGTCTGTACTTTTCTGCTTGATTTCATTAATTTCACCTAAGTTAATTCATCTGTTTCATTTTTATCAGTGTCATCTTTTATCAAAAAGAATAATCCTTATATACTTTCTATGTTGATAATTTTATCCTAACAATGTAGTATGGAGTTGACCACAAGTGTTTATTTTTCTTTGCATGTAGGCTTTGAAATATGAAATTTACTTGAACAGTTCATTAGTGCGCTTCCTTCTGTCCAGGGCATTGGGAAATATACAGATAGCACACAGTTTGTATTGGTAAGATATAAATTTTCTTACATACTTAATTCCTATTTCTATTGTTTATAGAGAGGACATACTCTGAAAGTCTAAATCATATGCTCAGACTATTTGCTGTGGATACCAGGTGTTTGATTGAAGGCATTATTATAAGGAAGCTAAATTTCTATGTCTTCAGAAATAAAACCAGAAATAATAAAACCCTCTATTGCAAAATTATTTGGCACGTTAGAACTCTGTAGTTTTTATAGAACTGAATGAGTTTTTACCTATAACAAATGAGTTTTTAGGCTTATATAGCTTAAAATTAATTACTAGTTATCAAAAATTGAATGTATTAAATAAATTGATTATGGAAAGATGTTATTCCAGTTCTCAGAAGTGGCTGACATAGATATTTTGCTGTATTAGGCTCCTCAAGGATGCCCTGCATGATGCACAGTTTGGTGCACGATATGAACATGTTTTGGGTGCTCTCCTCTCAGTGGGAGGAAGAGGACTCAGAGAAGAACTTTTGAAGCAGACAAAACTTGTACAGCTTTTAGGAGGAGTAGCAGAAAAAGTAAGGCAGGCCAATGGATCAGCAAGACAGGTATGTACCCATAGAAGGAACATAGATATTTTGAAAGGATTTACAGCGCTGACAAGTTGTTATTCTTTATCAATAGATATCTATTAGTACTCTATCTACACCTATGCTGTTCTGGGCAGATTTAATTCAAAGGTTGCTTAAAATCTATATAAAAAGATTTCATATCCTAACTCAGTACCGTTTAATTCCTATGCTTATTAATTCCTTTCTGATCAGAATTGTTCTCTTGAATTTCTTTTTCATAATTTTGCTTTTTAACTTTTTTGTAACTATAAAAATAATAAAAGTATGAGTCGATACTAATGTTTAAAAAGTCCAAATTAGGATTAAGTTTATAAAGTAAAAAAAATAGGACTATTATAGTTTCATTTTCTTCCTGTAGGTATCTGTTGTTCATAGTTTGCTGTGTGTCCTTCTTGGCCACCTAATATGATTTTACACATGTGTACACTTCAGTATATATACATATTTTCGGAGTTAAAATAAATTTATTTTTGTAGAAACATAGGTATATGTGAGGCAAAATTCACTATTTTAACCATTTTAAAGTGTACAATTCATTGGCTTTTAGTATATTCAGTGTTTTACAGCTACCACCACTATCTAATTCCTGAACATTTTCATCACAACAGAAAGAAAGCCTGTACCCACTAACCTTTCACTCCTTACTCCCCTCTTCTCCCAGGCCCTGGTAAGAATTAGTCTGCTTTCCATCTCTATGAGTTTATCTTTTTTGGACATTTGATAAAAATGGAATAATAGAACATGTGGCCTTTTAAGTCTGATTTCCTTCACTTAGTCTAATGTTTTCAAGGTCCATCCATATTCTAGCATGTGTATTTATGGCTGAATAATGTTCCATTGTGTAGATAATACTACATTTTGTTCATTCATCAGTTGGTGGACATTAGGCTTGTTTCTACTATTTGATTATTATGAATAATGCTGCTATGAATATTCTTTTAAAATTTGTGTTTTTATTGGTATCATTTAGTGGTTTTTAAAAAATTATTATTGGACTATAGTTGATTTACTTGTTGAAGTTTCTGTTTGAGCATCTTTTTTCATTTTACCTAGGAGTAGAATTACTGCATCATACAGTAATTCTGTGTTTTTTGAGGGACCACTGAACTGTTACCCGAAGTAGCTGCAACATTTTATATTCCTACCAGCAATGTGTGAGGGTTCGTTTCTCCGTATCTTTACCAACATTTGTTGTTTTCTTTCTTTCTTTTTTTTTTTTTTAAACTATAGTCATCCTAGTGGGTGTGAAGTAGTATCTCATGGTGGTTTAGATTTGCATTTTCCTAATGACTAATAGTTTGGGGCACATTTTCATGTGTTTGACCATTTATATATCCTCTTTGGGGAAATTCCTTTTCTAAGGCCTGTTTAATTGGTTTGCTTTTTTGTTGTTGAATTGTTAGAGTTCTATATATTCCGGATACTAGACCCCTATCGGATACACTATTTGCAAATATTTTCACTCATTCTATGTATTGTCTTTTTATGTCCTTGATAGTAGCCTTTGATGCATGAAAGTTTTTAATTTTATGAAGTCTAATTTATTTTTTCTTTTGTTGCTTGTGCTTTTGATACATCTAAGAATTGTTGTCAAACCCAAAGCCACAAAGATGTATATCTATGTTTTCTCCTAGGAGTTTTATAGGTTCACTCTTAAAAAGTCTTTGATCCATTTGAGTTACTTTTTTATATTCTATAAGGAGTCCAACCTCATTCTTTTACCTGTGATTATCCAGTTGTTTTCATACGATTTGCTGAAGAGACTGTTCTTTCCTATCAAATGATCTCTGTACCCTAGTTAAAAATCAGTTGGCTATAGTTGTATTGGTTTATTTCTGGACTCTCAGTTCTATTCCATTGAGAGATAAATATATATATATATATATCTCTATACACCTCAGTGTTTTCATTACTATAGCTTTGTAGTAGGTTTGGAAATCAGGAAGTATGAATCCTTCAACTTTTTCTTTTGAAATATTTGGAAGTCGCTGGCAGTTTTAAATAAATTTTTGTATCAGCCTACCTATTTCTGCAAAAAAGGCAGAGTTTTTATAAGGATTGTGTGTTGAATCTGTAGATCAATTTGGGAAATATTGCGATCTTAATAATACTGTCT
This sequence comes from Camelus bactrianus, assembly GCF_048773025.1. NCBI lineage: Eukaryota > Metazoa > Chordata > Mammalia > Artiodactyla > Camelidae > Camelus > Camelus bactrianus. The sequence goes on from NC_133548.1 coordinate 36,150,993, forward strand.
TCCAGTTCATGAATACGGGATGTCTTTCCATTTATTTAGAGCTCTAATTTCCTTCAGCAGTGTTTTTTGTTTTCTTTTGTTTTTGTAAATTGTTGTTTTAACTTTACCTTGGGGAATTCATGTCAGTGCATATAGTTATGCTTCGTGTTTCTTAATGGGTACATAATATTATCTGATATTGTATCATAAGTTATGAACCGTTACCTCTATGTAGGTTGTTTATACATTTTTCTTTTCCCAAACAGTCATGTGATAAACTTTAAGATATAAGTTTTTGCCCCTTTGCTAATATTTCTTTATAGTGTATTCCTACAGTATATTTTTAGTTATAATTTTAGTTATAATAGTGTCTATTATTTTGCAATATCAAAAGAACTCCCAAAATAAAACTATGCCTGTATATGCCTTCCTCCCTACCAGTAGATTATGAAAGTACCTGTTTTCTACCTTGTTGACAGCATTGGTGTTATGTTAAACTTTTCGTCTGTTAGATTAAAAACAAATTGCAACTCCTTATTGTTTAATTTCTATTTGACTGTTAGTATTAATTGATATATTAAATATGACCATATGTACTTTCCTCCCTATGTTTATAGCCTTTGCCCATCCAAATTTTATTTTCATAGTAAAAATAACCTCTTTAGCAACAACTTTTTTTGACCATTTGACAATTGGGCATTTAAAAAATTGTTGTCTTAAAAATAAGGTCTTCATTTTCATTATCTGCTCACAGTATCAATCTCTTTTCCTAGGTTGTCCTCCAAAGGAGCATGGAGCGAATACAGTCCTTTTTTCTAAGAAATAAATGCCGTCTCCCTCTCAATCCAAGTCTTGTGGCGAAAGAGTTAAATATTAAGGTGACATAAATTACTTTTAAGTTCATATTATATTTCCAAATAATGTGTAGGAAGAAGGCAAATGGGCAGGTATGCTTAAAGAAATTAAGGATAAAACCTGCATAGGTTGGTTATAAGTACTTATAGATCTGTGTTTGTGTTTAGGATCCATATTTATCTCAGTATATTCTTACATAATCACTATTCATGAAAGAAAAAAAGTAAAATTATTTACTGCTCAAAATAAATGATTGTTTATTGTGGTATAATAGCTACATAAAAGACACATGTGTTTTTGGTTTTGGTGAGGGGGAGGTAATTAGGTTTATTTATTTATTTATTCTTAGCAGAGGTACTAGGGATTGAACCCAGAACCTCATGTATACTAAGCATGCCCTCTACCACTTGAGCTATACCCGCCCCACCAAAAGGCACATGTTTTAATCCCAACAGTAAGACTACCGAGTCACGGGTAGGCATTATTTTAATTCCCTTATGAATGGCCATATGGACTCTTCTATGTTACAACACTTTTTTGGGGAATCATCAGAAAGTACTTGTAATCTCCAAATTGAGTAATTATGTTTCGAATTGGGCTAATAGCAATACAAATAGTGGATTTTTCTCTAACATGAGTTCAGCAAAAGTAACCAGATAATTTATCCACTAGTGTCTGATTTTAAAGGGCTAACATACGACTATCCATAAAGGAGTCTCAATTAGGTGTTTTGTTTTGTTTTTTTTGTTTTGTTTTGTTTTGTTTTTTTAGTTGCCATATGGCTACTCTTTGTTGAAATACAGCAGTGGGTGCCTGAGTTATATAATTATGTCATTGGAGGTGAGGGGATTACATTTTCTCCTCGGGTTTTGTTTGTTGTTTTCCTTAAATTGCTATCACTGTCTTAAATTAGTCTTTTAACCAGTTTAATTTTAATATTAGATTTGATCTTTGCTAATGAAGCTGTTAAATTTAGTGTCACTATTTGATTCCGTGGCTAAATGTTAATTTTAATAGTACCACAAATAGAAGAATTAGAGATCTCATTCCAGATCACACTGATTTAGAGGAAGGATAAACATACACAAAATTTTGTGCTCTGTTGAAGAATTTTGACAGTTTCAAAGTGTCATATTTCAAACTTTTAATAGTTTTTGTCTCAAGTTTTTAAATTTTTTACAGGAAAAAGTGAAAAGAGAAATTCCTAGGACAAAAAGTATTTTTTGATTTTTATTCCACTGTTATCTTTCTAATGCTTAATGTGTTGTATTTGTAGTCATGTTCCTTCTTCAGTTCTAATGCTGTGCCCCTGAAAGTCACAATGGTGAATGCTGATCCAATGGGGGAAGAAATTAATGTCATGTTTAAGGTGAGCAAAATAAGGTGACTTTGTTTTTAAAAAGTAATTTTAAAATTCCTTCCTCAAATTCCTTTTCCAAAATTGCAAAAGTAATTTTGTTTATTTAGTATTTAATTAAATTGAATAATTATGTGAAAAATTATCACTGACATAAATGGTTCCCAAACAGACTTGGGAACAAGTACAACTCTGGCCTAGAGCCTCTGCATATGGCCATGCTAGTTAAGTACATAATAGCTCCAGGCAGTGCCTTTCACCCAGACTGTGATGTAAATGATGTGCCCTAGAGTTTGCAAAACTGCAAAACTATGAGCAGTGGCACTGGTTTTGGGAAACATACCTTACCTGTAGGAAGCAGCAGGCTTATAGTATTTTGGAGTAGTCTAATTCCAGTCAAAATTTTGTGTGTTGTGATCATAAATTAGTAAATTTTGAATTAAGAATAGAAAGTTTAGTTAATTCAGTGAGTTTTATTAGTGGTTCATCAAGATAGTTTCTCTTGAACCATCTTTGATATATAGCAAGTTCCCTTAACTCAGATCTGATTTTGGACTCTGTTTTACTTTACTGATATATTTGCCCTTTCCTAAAACAGTACCATCTGTTTGAATACAGAAATTGTATACATTTTAATAGTTGTTAAGGCAAATCACCTTATTTTTTTCATCATTTTCAAAGCTAGTCTCAAAAATGTCATTATGTATTTTAACTTAGTTTATCCAATTTAAAAAAGAAAATGAAAACTTAATGTGATTACAGTTAGAATTCATTTTGAGAGGGCTAAATTATGTATGTATGTATGTATTTGGGGGGGGGGAGGTAATTAGGTTTGTTTGTTTGTTTGTTTATTTAATGGAGGTACTAGGGATTGAACCCAGGACCTTGTGCATGCTAAGCATGCCCTCTACCACTTGAGCTATACCCTCCACTTAGGGGAGGGATAAATTTTCTTTTAAGTAAACTTTTAATTTTGAGATTATTATAGATTCATAGTTCATAGTTCGTTTTACAAAATTATACAGAAATCCTGTGTATCCTTTACTCAGTTTTCCCCAATGCTAACATCTCTCAAAACTCGTACAATATCTCAATCAGGATGTTGGCATTGATACAATCAGGATATGGAATACTTCTATCATGAGAAGGGTACTCCATGTTGCACTTTTAAAAAATTGAATATAATTCACATATCATAAAACCTTTTAAAGTGTACAGATCAGGAAACTGAGACATGAAAAGTTTACTTTCTCTAGAATGCTGCAGAGAGGCAGTTCTGTTCATCTTATTCTTTACTCTTTTCACTGTTCCCACCCCCCCCACCCCCAAACCCCTTTTATTATATGTAATCTATTAAGTCTTTTGGAAATGTACAAGTTTTATTCCTTTGATTTCGAGGTTGGTGAAGATCTGCGGCAAGATATGCTAGCTTTACAAATGATAAAGATTATGGATAAGATCTGGCTTAAAGAAGGACTGGATCTGAGGATGGTAATTTTCAAATGTCTCTCAACTGGCAGAGATCGAGGTAAATCTGTTAGCTGTATCTTATTTTTTTATCCATGAACTTAGCTCAGAGTGTTCCTGTCCTAAGGGTCCTAATACTGGTACACTACGCTCTCAGCCATATCACTTTCCTTTCTCAGGTCAGGATGTACAAACTTTGTCTTGTCAAAAGGAAATGAGATCAGTTTAAGAATTTTTGCTGATTGTTTTTCATGCACTAGCTCAATGAGTAGCCCTAATAAATGCTTGCAAGATAATAAGTCTTGTAAGATTCCTCAACAGGAGCCTACCATTTCATTAGATTAGTTTTTCTGTCACTATAATTTCATAAAGTTTTTTTTTTATTGACAGGGTTTATAGGAATAAATTAAATATTTAAAATCAAAGGCCAGTTCTTAAATCTCAGTTGTTTATTCTCATATTTATCTTGAAGTTGAACTCTTCTTTCTTCTTATGGAATTTCATGTTACTTGTAGGCAGTGAAATTCCTCCCTTTTTATGTTGTTTCTAACTCGTGTGATTGAGTGCTTACTTTGTGCCTTGCCCTGTGCTAAGCTTTTCACTGTTCTCACTGTATCCTTATTTTCCAAATAACAAAATCACATTACATCCTCTGTGAGGTTTTTAAAAAGCACTTTAGTTTATAGTAATCCCTCCCTTCTCCAGATTTAGCAATTAGTCTTTAATATTCACTAGACATTGTGTCTTCCATGCTGGATTGATTTTAAGTTCTGTCAGGGGGTAGTAGTATTTTGTATATCTATGAAATTTTACTCACTGTTTTGTACATAGTAATTACAATAATTTATATGTATATTTGATAAAGTAGAAATTTGTGTATATATATTAAAAATAAGCATGGTCATTGAATCAAGATGCAGGTATTCATTGAAAAAGGATGTCGCTGTGAACTGTAAACTAGATGATGCAACCAAAACAACATAAAAGATCAAAATGAATCCATTCTGCTATGACCAGACTACAAGGATTACAACCTGGCCTGGCATACTTTCTTTTTAGGATGGACTTGGCCAACTTAGACAGACCTTGGCCACCTTGGTTCCTTCTAGTCCAAAGCAGGTCTCTGTATCCATATCTTTTATTTTGATAGCAGTGCGTTGCATAGATTTTTAAAATACATAAAACAAATTTTTACAATATATAAGTAATATACACATAGTAAAATAAAATATCCGTATAGCACATAATAGAATAAATTGAAATGTTAATCATAGTTTTCTCCCACACCTTCCTAGGCAGCCTGCTCCCAAATTATAACCACTTACATAGCTTTCTGAAAATATTTTGTGTATATTCCAACATACGTAAGTCTTTCTTGTAAACACAGAGGGTACAGTTCTCCATGTAAATTTTGCCTTTAAAAACATATTTTTGAGATTTTTCTATATAGGCACATAGAGATTTACCTCACTGTATTCCATTGTGTAGATGTTCCATAATTTGATACTTGTTTTAATGAGTTACAGAGAAAACAAAAAATGATTTGCCCAGCCAGACATTTATATTTCAGTAAGGAAAATAAAACACATACTTGAAACTCAAACACATCAAAAAGACAATCTTAATCTGTTCTTCCCTTTGAAAGGGCTTAATGTACTCTGAAGCACTACTTATATTGCCCAAATACACAATTAGAGAAAGTTCTTTGTGCTGAAATGGGACAGCATGTATCTTATAAGTAACTTAATTAGCGAGGTCAGTGTAATCTAGTTTGTAAATAAAATTGTTATTCTTTGTGGGAGTACACATGAATGTACAGATTAGAGTCTCAAATAGTCAAATGCAACTTTTGTATCTCGGGTACTTCTGAAAATAAAAAATTATTTTGATTGCTCATATTTTCTAGCATGGCCTTCCAGACTTGATTTTTTTTTGAAATGATAGTTGTTAGCTGGTATCTTGTGTCACAGATTGAAAGCTGTAAATTTTTTAAAGGCTTACTTTGGGAGACATTTTTACATATCTTAATGTTTTGTTGTTAAAGGCATGGTGGAGCTAGTTCCAGCTTCAGATACCCTCAGGAAAATCCAAGTGGAATATGGTGTGACTGGATCCTTTAAAGATAAACCACTTGCGGAGTGGCTGAGGAAATACAATCCCTCTGAAGAGGAATATGAAAAGGTGACTAGCTTGTCTCTTTATTCTAAATAACTGTCAAAAATGTATTACGTAGGTCTTAAGTGCTTTCATTTTCCAGCTCTGGTGACTAGTCATTAAGTTTAAGTTGTGGAAATAGCATCTTTGTCCAAGTAAGGAAAAGAATATACAAACAGAATGCATTTAATGGCAGGAATCTGAGTAAAACTAATGCTAAATTACCAAAGATTTCCAGACATGTACGTAGAAGCTAGCAAAACAGAGGTATTTTGAAAACCTAAAATATTATGTTTCACATAGATCCTGGAAAGAGCTATGGAAATTAGTTAAGAGTGGCTGCATCATGTGGTTGTAGAACAAGGTTATGGACCAGACTCCCTGGGCTTGAATTCAGGTCCCAAGTCACTCACCAGCTTTAGAGTCTTGGGCAGATTAACCCCTTGTTCTTCGGTGACCTCTGCTATAAAATATTACAGTACATATTATGGCTGTAAAAAAATAATATACTACAAGGTTATTGTGAGAATTAAATGAATTAAAATATATAAAGAGCTACATAGAGTAAATACTTTAATGAATATTCTTATTATTGGAGGCATCAATTTGTTAGGAAAAGGAAATCTCTTAGCACATAAGACCTCTAATGATCCTAAATCGGCCTACGGATGACTCAAGAACACTTTCAGTGGTGATACAGATCCCAGTTTCAATGTCATTTGCCTGACTAGTTTATGCCAGATCATTAATGTACCACATTTACAGATATGTACAAATACTATCTGTTGACCTAATAAAATGAAGTAGAGGAATTTTGTCCTTTGTTGGTCTTTTACAATATTTAAGAGCACTCCCTTTTCTTAATTCTTTGTGGTTTGGGGAAAGCAGTATAGCAGAAGCCAATATTTGTTTATAGTAATATTGGCTCTGTGATTCATGTAAGTTGTTTGGTATACAATGATTGCCAAGTAACATACACTGAGTGTCTTTAATGCTTTTAACTCTTTTACATGCTTTGCCCAGTAAGAGGGAATATAACATAGTGGGATCACATTGCTTGAATTTGAATCTTGGCTCTGCCGCTTAACAGTGATGTAATCTTGAGTACATAACCTCATTTTTCCTCATATGTAAAATGATGATAACAATAGTACTGACATCATTGTTTTGTTGTGAGATTTTAAATGAGTTTAATGTATACAGACTGTGCATGTATGTGTGTGTGTGGAGTAGTGCAGTGCCTGGTTTGTGGTAAGTACCATGTAAGCAGGTTGTTTTCATTATCGTCATCATCATCACTAATGATTTCTAGGGGGTTATGAAATAAAATTAACCACACAGACTCCATTCTCCAAGAAATGTAGTATCTTGAGAATAAACTAAATGCACTCCTTTAGATTAAAATATTGATTGTATGCAACTTGTATCCTTTTGTATGATATTATAGTAGTAATTTAATTGCCAGGATGGGCAGGACTAAAGTGAAAGAAGGTCTTCCAGCTTGGAGAAACTTGCAGGTGACATAGAAGGGGTCACCAAATGGCAACATAACACATTTGCTGTATTATTGGATGTTTAAAGATACAAGCTGACTTTCTTTACACATGCCATTCCTACAAGCCAAAAAAAGGGGAAAATACTCATTTATTTAGATTAATCTTTGTCCCAGTGTTATCACTGGTAGGAAGCAGTAGAGCCCGTGACGAGCAGGGTTCCACAAACATGATGCTTAAAAGATGTTCAAAGACAGTGCATACTCTAAGTAGGGACTGGCCGGATCTCTCTGCCTGTTGAAGACAAATGCTAGAAAGAAGGGGCAGTGACCACCTTTAGAAGACTTTATTTTTGAAAAACCCAGTTTATAAGCTGTTGAGAAAGTGGATTACAATGGTGTTTTCAAAGAGTGGTAAGTTACTTTAATCTTTGTAACCCTGCCTCCTTTAAAAATAATTTTTTCCTAATATGATTTTATATCTTTATTATAGGCTTCTGAGAATTTTATTTATTCTTGTGCTGGGTGCTGTGTAGCCACCTATGTTTTAGGCATCTGTGATCGACACAATGACAATATAATGCTTCGAAGTACAGGACATATGTTTCACATTGACTTTGGAAAGTTTTTGGGCCACGCACAGATGTTTGGTAGCTTCAAAAGGTACTAATATTGTTACTGTTGCTAAAGAAAAGAGAGGCATTCCTATTTCACAAGTTGATGTCCCAAACTTTACTTTTTTTCTTGCTGTTCTTTGTCTTGTAGCTTCCTTTGAGCATAAGGATGAAAAAGGCCCTAAAAGATGACTTTACCCTGTAGTAGACAAGAATGAGTATGAGTGTGTAACCTTTGTTGAAATGAATTAAGGTGTATTTTATTTTATCTAGTTAATAGTATCTGTTAGAAATGTTCCCATTTGTATAGTAGCAATGAGTACAAAGTTTTTCTCTGTGTATGTTTGTAACTACCATTTGCTCTCTCTTTGGGTGTGTGGATTGATAAATATTACCTTGGAAAAAATATCATACGTAAGTTCTATCTAAATAATGAGATTATATGATGGCTTTCCTGAAAATGTGAATTTTTCAGAATTACGCAAATTCAGAAGTGCCTTATACTAAGTTTCTCCGTTGGAAATTGCTATGACTCAGATAGCTTTAGTTCAATACCCATGCAATAGTAATAGCACTATTTGAATATCTTCTGTAAATAATGCTTTTTATGACATTTCTTTTTAAATAGGGATCGTGCTCCTTTTGTGCTAACCTCTGATATGGCGTATGTCATTAATGGGGGTGAGAAGCCCACCATTCGCTTCCAGCTGTTTGTGGACCTCTGCTGTCAGGCCTACAACTTGATAAGAAAGCAAACAAACCTCTTTCTTAACCTCCTTTCACTGGTAACTCTGTTATTTACAAGCATTTAATTAATTTTATATTAATGCTTCTTTTTCAGTATCTAAAAAAAGATTTTGTGATTTTGGAGTAAAATTTATTGTAGTTTCAAATATCAGATAATGTTATTACCAAAATATTTTTAAACTGCTGCTGTGTGAAATATGCCAGATGCTGTTTATGTATAATACAAAAAAATAAGTCACTAGCGTTAGTACCCTGTGGATGAGGAGTAATAGTAACTGAAAGGAACCTAGAGAGGGTCATCTGGGATGATGGTAAATATTTTGTGTCTTAATCTGGATGTTTTCAGATTGTGAACATTTATTAAGTTCTACTCTAAAGATTTCTGTGCTTTTCTGAATGCATATTATTTAAAAAGTAAAAACAAAGCGAAAAGCCTTGCTTTATTTTTATTATTGTGACTGAAATTAAAGTAGAAACAGAAGACTAGACAAAAGGTTTGGATTTCACAGCTTTTATTCCATAAACAGTTGACTTCCTTGGCCAGGATTTTTCTCGTTTATAAGAGAATCATTTAGGTCCCTAAAACACTAACAAACTCCTCAAAACTGTGATTGTTTTCATTTTTGTTTGCTTTATTTTGGATTACTTGGCCAGCTTTTAGGGAGGGATGGGGAACAGACTTTTAAGAAATTCAACTTACAAACTCTTTATCCTATCTATAGATGATTCCTTCAGGGTTACCAGAACTCACAAGTATTCAAGATTTGAAATATGTTAGAGACGCTCTTCAACCCCAAACTACAGATGCAGAAGCTACAATTTTCTTTACTAGGTATGGAATATTTAAGTATATTAGAGAAGGCACATACTGTTTAGCTTTGTTTTCCTTAGGGTAAACAAATGCTGTATATCAAAATTCTGAATTACAGGAAAATGTGATTCACAGTATTAGCAAATAGTAGGTTTATCAAAAGTTTATTTCAAAAGTTTATTTACCAACAAGTATATATAAAATAGATAAACAAGTTTATACTGTATAGCACAGGGAAATATATTCAATATCTTGTGGTAGCTCACAGTGAAAAAGAATATGAAAATGAGTATATGTATATTCATGTATGACTGAAGCATTGTGCTGTACATCAGAAATTGCCACATTGTAAACTGACTATAACTCAATTTTTTAAAAGGTTTATTTACTGAATAAATGTAAAGGATCAGCAATAGGACTTTTAAAAATACATCTATTTCTCTCAAAATATGATCTCAAGTTTTATTTAGTATATATCAATTATAAACATCTTATTTATGAACTATTTCTGCAAAACATAGTTTCTACAGTGCCAAATACAAGATTTTTTTTCCTGAAATGATACCTGTACTAATGTATTTTTCAGGATTCTGCCATACCAATTTTCATGGATATCATAAGAGCTTAAAACAGCAAACTCTGGGACACTGCGATAGTAAATTGTTACTGCATGACATAGTACTTGAAATACATACACCAATAACTGGCACTTGAACTTGTGATTATTGCTTTAAAAGCAGATCTTCCTGGCAAATATGTTCTAAAGGTCTGGTGACCAGATTGGTCAGACTTGTGGTACCACTTCATTAAATGCCACAGAAGGGAAGGGCACATGGGATTATGTTCTTTCTTTTTCTCTTGCTTTCTTCCTCTCAGTGGAGAAGAGGTAGAAAACACTGGATTGGACTTCCCTAGTCTCAAGAGTCTGGGCTGAATTGAACTGAAGGAAGCTGATTTTTGTATAGCCATTCCAAACTAATCCTGATAATTTAGGTATTGGTGGGTTTTGTTTTTTAAGAGATTTGTTGTCTCCCCTGGGCAAAACTATAAAGCAGGCATATAAGTATTAGTCAACTTGGCCTGCCATAACAAAATACCATAGACAGGGTGGCTTAAACAAAGGAAATTCATTTTCCATAGTTCTGGAGGCTGGGAAGTCTGAGGTGCCAGCCGATACACTTCCTGGTGAGAGTTTTAGCTTTCTCACTGTTTCCTCCCAGGAAGGAGGAAGGAGAAGAAAAAGAAAGAAGAAAATCACTCTTTATAAGGACACTGACTACATAAAGGCCTTATGAAGTTGGGGCTTCAACTTACGAATTTTGGGAGACACAAACATTCAGTCCATAGCAAGGCAAAAACCTCTGAGGTTCCCTGACTTTTCTTTTTGAATCTCTTTCGTTATTTCTTTATTCTGTTTTTGAGATTTCTTGTTGCCTTTGCTTGCCTAAAATGATTTATTCAGGCCTGCCTTCCAAATTTATTCACACCAAACTCCCCATCTTGTTAAAACTTCTTTTTCCAACTGAGGGAAAATTATGACTTTCTGAAGAAGTAATCTGATATCAGATTCTACTCTTCTACTATTTGATGGAATAGATTGTTTGGATTACTTTGGATACTTGCTTCTATACCTGTTTAATTGCCACCTTCCTCATTTATTATATAAAATAACAAGTCATCTTTTGCCATTATGCAACCATCTTCTATCCCTAATAGTTTTTTAAATTAGTATTGGATAACTATGTAAGTTTAAAAAGCTAATCCAATCTGTTCTTAGAAACAATGATCAGTACACATATGTAAACTAAAAAAAATGTGCAATATATTGTATATATGTATTTACATGCAATATAATGTATATGTGCAAACTAATAATTCTACCTAATAAAACTGAAAAAGAAAAAAAAATAAATTAGTATTGGACCCCACAGAGTTTAAGAAATCCAACCATCATTTCTTGGAGACAATGGGATGAGGTGGAATGGAGACTTTTTCTTGGGGTGAGATATATTTTAATGGGTTTTGGCATATAGAACAAAGGGAATCCTTGACAAAGTGAGAATCTGCTTACTATTTTTAAAGGAATGAAAGTGTTTGTTACCTTTTATTATAAAAATTAAGAATGTTTTCTCATGAGCTTTAATATTAACACATTTTTTAAATTATTTTGTAGGCTGATTGAATCAAGTTTGGGAAGCATTGCCACAAAGTTTAACTTCTTCATTCACAACCTTGCTCAGTTGCGTTTTTCTGGTCTTCCCTCCAATGATGAGCCCATCCTCTCATTTTCACCCAAAACCTACTCCTTTAGACAAGATGGTCGAATCAAGGAAGTCTCTGTTTTCACTTACCATAAGAAATACAACCCAGATAAACATTATGTAAGCTTGGTTTGATATCTGTAGAGACTCATGCATGCAATGTTGTTGTCCTTTCCTACTTCCTTCATTGACTCTGAGAAGCATTTGTTCTTTTCATACTTTTTTCTTCCATGGATGGCCCAAAAGTAAATAAGCGTACTTGGAGCATTTCTAATTATTTTTTGGTATTTATTTCTTGGTAAATTATTCTCCAGAACCATGAGGGACAAATGATACTCTTCCTTTCAGAGACTAGACTAAAAGGGTGGTGCTGTTTTGCTTTTCCCCTTCCTTACCTTCAGTTTATTCTTAATTTCAAAGGTAAAGCTTGCTCATTGTAACAAACTCAACCAAGTATGCAAAATAAAAATCAAAGTTCTTATTCCACTCTCCAGGGATGAAGTAATATAAAACATGTACATAAAGTTTGTTTTTGAACAAAAACAGGATCCTCAGTGTGCTTCCCACCACTGCTCAATTGTATAGCATTATCATCTTTTTTGCTGTTATTTTTGTGCTAATATTTTTGTTGGATAATACTTTATAGCACTGTCAGCCTTGAAATTTTTAACAAGTTGATAGATTTTAGAAAGTGACTTCACTATTATTTTAATTTTCATCTAGTGTATTATTAATAAATTTTTATATGTTTATGGAGTATTTTATCCTAACACCATTTTATTGAGGAGACCATTCTTTTCCCCCGTGATTTATAATGCCACCTTTAAATATACTAAATTTGTTTCTGGTCTTCCATAGATATATGTATCTGACTCTTTGTGCCACCAGTATTTTACTCTTTTAAGTATTTTATAGCGTGGTGACTTGATAATGTAGTTTAAATATCCAGTAAGATGGGTCTTCCCTTAGCCCCCTTTGCCTTTTTTCTCATTTGCTCTCTTAAATTAATTTACTAATATTTTCATTGGAAATGCACTAAAGTTACAGATTTGGGAAGTATATTCATTATAGTTAACCCTGGGAATAAAGTGACTTTTACTTTTCGTACTTGTTTATTTCTTACAATAAGATTACTCTTAGAATGTAGTTAGATATGCTATAAATACAATAATTTTTATATTTGCTGTTTACTATTGGTGACATATATATTACCAAGTGAAAAGCATATATAATGGTACATATAATGGTCAAGCTGAAAATTTTATTTTTGTCAAGAAACATTATATTATAAATCTAATGTGTTTGGTGTGTGATTTCTTTTCAGATTTATGTAGTCCGAATTTTGCGGGAAGGACAGCTTGAGCCATCATTTGTGTTCCGGACATTTGATGAGTTTCAGGAACTTCACAATAAACTCAGTATTATTTTTCCACTTTGGAAATTACCAGGGTATGTTCCCATCCTTGTACATTAATCCTTTTTTATAGGAAACAATTTTTTATTATTAAGTATAGGTCAAAAGCTTTGTGTAAGTTAGTGTAAGATACTGGACCATGTGTGACTTATTTTCCTTTGTATCACAAGGGCCTAATACAGTACTAGACATAAACAAGGAACTGTAAGTTTGTTTTGGATGAATAAGCAATCAAGATCTTAAACTTATAATATGGAATTTTACAGCTTTCTAAATCACTGCAGAAATACGGCCATACTGAGCTCCTTTGAAAATAATAAGCTAAGGCATAGAGGCTGTTAATCAGAATTTTAGTGTTTAGTTTTATATTTGATATGCTTTGGAGACCTTCAGTTTCTAATGTAGCTAATAACCCATAGATTTCCTGTGTCCAATTGCTCATATTCTTCTCAGACTAGATTTCAAAAATAAGGAGGCAGCAAAGTGGGTATCAGAGTTTATTTCCATGTGCAGTCTCATTTTCCACTGCCACCAAGTAAGCAGAGTTAAGATGATCTTGATAAGAGCCCTATGGCATTTGTGGATTTTACCAGTATCTACTATAAGCTATGGCTGATTGAATAATGATTATTTTGGAGGATAAGATCTGCATATAATATTTGTGAAGACTCTTGAGAAGAAATAAGTAGGAAATAAGTAATAAATACAGCAAAATAGCAAAACTGAAATTTTGTACCAACTTCATAAAAGGATAATGTATACTTGAACTATTTCACCTCTAGTACTTTGAATAGAAATCACAAAAATTACTACATTGTGAATTAAGACTCCACTTCGTATTTAAGTATATAAAAGTACATTTCTAAGTAAATATTGTAGTTGACTCTATAAATACTCCTAGATGAAATAATTTAAATCCCACTCTTTTTTGTTTGTGTTTTTTTGTTAGCTTTCCTAATAGAATGGTTCTAGGAAGAACACACATAAAAGATGTAGCAGCTAAAAGAAAAATTGAGTTAAACAGTTATTTACAGAGCTTGATGAGTACTTCAACGGATGTAGCAGAGGTGACTATCCTAACTGAAAAATAATAACATACTATTTTTTGTGCTACATTATATTTAAATTAATGAGTCTTTTTTTTTCCCCTTCTGTCTTAGTGTGATCTTGTTTGTACTTTTTTCCACCCTTTACTTCGTGATGAGAAAGCTGAAGGAATAGCTAGGTCTGCAGGTGAGATGATTTTTTCTCCTTATTGATAATTCATGGCTTTCCTATGACCTGCAAGTCTGTAACTTCTCAGTGGGTGTGGGAGAGTGACAGTGGGGTTACTGTCTGTAACCAGTGAGAATGAGAGAAGGGTAGTCTTTCTAAGCCAGTCTATTGCTGGATAAACATAATTTACCTAATGGCGTGTGACTGCTAAAGAAGTATTTTTCAGTGGCCTACCAGGTTCTTACGTTTTTCCTCCAACATGTGATGGTCCTGGAATTAAAGCAAAAAATTTTTTTGTTGCAGCTTGAACCACTGCAAGCAATATAAAATAAAGATGAACATATTTATATTTTCAGATGCAGGTCCCTTCAGTCCTACTCCAGGCCAAATAGGAGGAGCAGTGAAATTATCTGTCTCTTACCGAAATGGTACTCTTTTCATCATGGTGATGCACATCAAAGATCTCGTGAGTGATTACAGATAATGATGATTGTAGACGAAACTTGTACCTTGGTAGGAAGCATTACTATTAAGGGAATGCTTTTCTTTATAGGTTACTGAAGATGGGGCTGATCCAAATCCATATGTCAAAACATACCTACTTCCAGATACCCACAAAACATCCAAACGTAAAACCAAAATTTCACGAAAAACTAGGAATCCGACATTCAATGAAATGGTAAGTTAAAAATCACTTCTAAAAATTTCCTAGATTTTTGTTTTGAGATTTTAAAATTTTAAACACTGTAAATTTCTTTAGCTTTCAGCAACTGAACTATTTATTGTACTAGTAAAGCATACCAATAGCAGTCCAATGGTATTTAACAAAATGATGCAGAATTGAACCCTCGACCCTTGGGCTTTAAAAAGATCTTAACATCCATTATTCAACTACCCTTCCAGTGCTTAAACCCCCTCTACAACTCTCTCAAAAAGTGCATGTCTGATCTGTACTGAAATACTTTCCAGGCCATCCAGTTTGTTTCGGGCAACCCCAACTCAGATTTTTTTTTTTTTTTTTTTACTGAGCTGAAATCTTTATTTCCTGTAGTTTGTACCTGTGGGTCTCAGTTGTACCTGCTGGAACCATACACTTCTTTTGGTTCTTTTCCTCTTCTACACAGCATCCCTTCAGATAACTGAAGTTCAGATGCTCTTCCTCTTTATGCTTTTAAAAATATCTTCAGTATCTTTACCTTGGTTTGATAAGATGTAGTCTCAAAATCATCCTTCTGATTTGTCTTAGTTCATCAGCAGCCTAACTGAAAGCAGTAAGCAAAGCATCAGCTGAACAGCCTAGAGCAGAACTGTGACTGCTGAGCTACTCGTGGTCAACTTATAAATCTCCTCATCTGTTAAAACCTGCTTAATCCTTAGTCAGCTACTACCTTGGGATAAACACATTATTTGTGTATATTACTATTACTTCCACATGAAAATGTCTGGATAGAGATTTGGTGGCAAATAATTCTGATTTTTTAAATCAAAGCTATAAATTTATTAAAACTATAGAATATCTTTTCAGCCCTTTAAAAGCATAAAAAATGTTTGGTGAAAACCAGTTGGTATTATTCTCAAAAACTAGTATTGGCTTTTTTTCGAGTTAGTGTTATAGTTTCAAGAAAATGAAGTATGGTCAGTTTTTTTTAGTTCTTTTAGTCAAACATAAGGACTAGATTAAGGAGATGTTTCTCAGAAGTTATGGTGAGGCTTCCTTGAAAATAAAAAAAAAATTCTTAAGTGTTGAATGTGGTGTTTGAAACAGAATAATAGCTTTTCAACACCAGATTTGCTGTAAACTGCATTTGGAGTTGGTGAGTTTGCACTGAATTATGAATAATCAGAAATTATCATTTCATGGTACATAAAATCTAACAGAAAAAAGACAAAGGAAATTTTAACCCCTCCTTTTTTTGTTGTTTTTGTTTTTTGTGGAAGGTAGTATTTATTTATTTGATTTATTATCGTTATTATTTTTTTTCTTTAACGGAGGTACTAGGGATCGAACCCATGACCTCATGCATGCTAAGCGTGCACTCTATCACTGAACTATACCTTCCCCCATCCCTCATTTTCTATAAAATAATTATAATTATATGTTTTCAACTTGTTTCTTTTCACTCTATTTTTCTCCCATTCTCTTCCTTTCACTTCTCTTTTTAAGATGATCTGTTAGATCATCTTAAGGCAGGCTACTATGTAATTTCTTTTCCCTTCCCCATACCTCCATTTCAGAAAAACCATGTTTCTACTTTTTAGCCAATAGTAATTTTCTGCTTCGTGCACTCCTGTGTCAGACACCCTGAGGAATGATAATACAAGCCAAGATTCTTGAAGTACAAAATGTGCATCTAAAGTATGACACAGATTCTACGACATATGTTATAATCAATGTCATTAGTTGTAGTCACTCTTTGACTACTAATCTCACTTGTTTTTACTTACAGTAATCCTAGAAACTAGACAAATTATAATCTACTGTTTCTTTTTGCCTTTGCTATAGCTTGTGTACAGCGGATATAGCAAAGAAACCCTAAGACAGAGAGAACTTCAGCTAAGTGTACTGAGTGCAGAATCTCTGCGGGAGAATTTTTTTTTGGGTGGAATAACCCTGCCTTTGAAAGATTTCAACTTGAGCAAAGAGACGGTTAAGTGGTATCAGCTGACTGCAGCAACCTATTTGTAAGCTAGTGAATTTCTGAGCTTTGGAAGCAAGAACAGTTATAAACATGTGCACGCACACACATGTGAACTCTGTATAGTATTTTTATACTTTTGACAGAAATTGTAAAGTAAGTGTACTTGCTGCATTTCAACACATCTGTTGGACCAACAGTCACTTAACTAACTTTTATAAATTTGTTGTCGCCATTGTCGTTTTAAAGTCACATAGAATGCTATAATCCTAAACCTAATATAAAAGTCCTGAAAAAGACTTTGAGTTGGTGAAGGATTTACTCCTTTCTTGAGTAATTCAGAGGAATAGCTTTAGTGTGGTCTGATAGTACTGTGTCAGTTCAACCATCTACTTTGCATTATTTCTTACAGACACAGCATGTTTGTTTTTCTGTTTTGCACATTTTACAGCCTTTACCACTGTGTATGTTCACAAACACCAAAGGAGAGGAAAGGTGCAGGATGTTACCATAAAAAAATGCAGCTGCTAATTCACAGGGCCGAGAGGCAAAGCACAAATCATAGATAGTTATGTTAAGAACTACTAAGTAGTTTATTAGGGGGAAATAACATTGCTTTTTATTAAACATGTCTTTAAAGCCTTTTCCAGAATAAGTGCCAGTCACTGAAGTTGTAAATAATGGTGCCTTAACTTCATATGCTTCTTTGGCACTTCATTCTGATTTTTTTTTGTAACTTGATAAATAATTGTAAGTAGTTTTCACTCACTTTTTACTAAACAGAAGAAATCATATACACTTACTAATGTTTTTCCCACAGAAAGATCTTTTTCTCTACTTCTGATATGTGACTTAGTTATTTAAGTATCAGCCATTTGATTTATGTTTTTGTTGTCCAGTAACTGAATGAGGTTCACTGACAAAGCTATACACTAAATTCCACCATTCCATTATAATCCTACATTTATTCCTAGGAGTGTGAGTTGAAGTTTGATAATTTTACCTCCATACATCTAGACTCCACTCTCTTATTAAACAAGGGAAGATGTTCACCCATGTGCCCATTCCTGTTAGGTAGAAGAACTCCATGAGTAGAGCAGCCTCTTCACAAGAGACCCAGGACAAGAATTCTAGGGTCCAGATCGAATTTTAATGTAGAACTTTATGACAAAATTTGTCTTGTAAGCTGTCTTACTTACATTTGTAAACACTGTGCATTCACATGAATTACTTTCCTTAATATAATGGGATTCAGAAGCACAAGGGACATGATTGAAATTATTCTACAGTAACCAGTAAGATTCATTTTTATTAGTTATTCATTCAACTTTACCCATAATTTTGTGTTTAGTTTGGATAAATAGGTTTGTATATTCTCATGTCTAGAATAGAAAATCAGACATTTTTTAAATGGTAAGAGATTGTAGCAGTCTGGTTGCTGTGAGATAACTGACAAAATATGCAATGAAAAATATCAAGAAAGAAAGGACAATCTCCGATTCAGTTGCCCAGAACAGAATTTTATGAACTATGTAAATGTTTGATATAAATGGTGATATACCTGCAGAACAGATATAGAAGAGTTGATGATGTATCAGTGGGACAGGTTATAAAAAAAACTTGAAATTTTCGGTGCCTAACACTAATGGTCCATTTGTAGGAAACCCCATGAGGATGATTTATGAATGTCTTTTTTTTAATTTTATGTTAAGATGTATTGTCTATTTAATAAGTTAATTAAAATGCAGATCAAAGCCGTTTATTTGCTTTTTCCATATACGGTTAACATTTCCTTAAAGTGTATAAGTAGCTTTGCAAATGTAAAGAAGTACTAGATATTTTCACTTAAGTTTTTGAGACCTAATTCCATTCCATGAGTTGTCACTTAGCCACTGTTTAAAAACAAACAAAAAAAAGTACTGTCTTAGTAAAAGGTCATTGTTAATTGGACTCAATGTATACTGCCTATTTGCAGTCTGTTACAGCAGTGTCTTTTACACAAATAACAGAGCTAGAAATACAATACCACTTTTCAATGACAAGAAATATGGATTCTTATCTAAAAGTGTATATTATGATTAATATTGTACAGTTCAACCAGAGTTCAGAAGAAGTGGTAATGTTTTCTCTTAATTTAATTCATTATGTGCCTTCTTTGGTTATTAATAAACACACAAACATGCTTCACATATATTTTAAATGTAAGTTATTTCTTTATGAAATGCTAATCTTAGCCCTTACTGCTCCCCCCTCCCAGAAAATTGACAGAGGCACCTCTTTGCACTACTTACTATCAATAAATTTTAAATCAGTTTTTTTAAAACATTTTTTTAAAGCTTGCAGTAAAGTAAATCTGAAACAAAAGTTTAAACAAACTGGCGAAGACACTAATTTTTATGTGTAATCACAATGTTTATACCTATCTTTACTGAGTAAAAATAATTATGCTACAGGTAGGTCCTACACCAGAAGAATTCTTTCCTCTTGCAGTGTTTGGGATTTGAAAATAATGGTTTACTCAAAGAACCTATTATTTCTCTACTGAAGAACCCAATGTGGAACTTGCACTGATGTTTTTATTACTGCCTTTATAAGAATCTATAGGTATTTAAATATTAAGGCATGTATGACCTTTGATAAAGTATTTTATCTTTTCAAATTAATGTTGTATAAAAGTTTTAATATCTTGCCTTAAATTGGTTGACTGTTCTTTCTGGGATTCAAGTATTGTGGATTTAAAAAAGAAAACATTCAATTTGATACTTTAGATTAAAAAGGAATGAAATCCCACTATCATAATCCATGGATTCACTTACATGCTGTTTGACTAGCAGTGCAAACATGAATGAATATGGCAATTAGTCTCATCTATAAGAACCAAACACTTCAATTATATTATGGTAGTTAGTAGAGATGTATAATATTTTTATTAATATCTTGAATATATTCAGTGGACTGAATGTGACTTCATAACTGTACTATGATTGTATTAAAATATTTCTAGAACAAAGGATCTCTGCTATTATTTCTTTCCTCATCAACATTAACATTTTTGGTTCCAAACTTTAATATGAGCTGTTAACTGTTCTTTGCGTCTCACCCAGGAATTTATTAGGTTCAAATAATCCTGAATTTCAGACTGGCCTGTCATTTGCCCCTAAAAATATCCAAGTAGAGTGTCTAGAAGGTATGGACTGCCACTTAACTAGAACCCCATTACCATTTCATAGAAGTGAAATGCTTCTGTGAGTATGGTCCTTGGATTTAGTAGTTTATTCAAGTATTAAATAGTAGGGTAATATAGCCATATTATAGACATACCTACAGAACAGGCAAATGTTGACTCATAATACCATACCTCCATCCTGGAATGATACCATTGAGATTGTGGTTCTCTGACCCTAGAGGTAACATGTAAAAGAGCCCAGAGACCATGAAAGAGCAGGAAATTAGAGCCAGTTACTTTGGTTGATAAACTCAGTTTCTATCAGGTAAAACAAAAACAAAAACACCTTTATTTTACCCTTACTCTTTGGAACACTTTATCATGTAAATTTTAGACATGTACAAAGTTACACGACAGTATAATGTCCTCCATGAATGAATCCCATCCCACACCTTCAACAGTTACCTTAAGGTTAATCTTGTTTGAGCTATGTTAATTAGGATGTGCCTAGGTGTAGATATCATTTTTTCTACTTGGGACCTTAAATGTATGGATCAGTAACTTTCTTCAGTTTTCAATAATTTATTATGACTTCTTTTCCAGTTGACTACGTCTTTCTTCAACTGTTTAACCTCTCCATTGAGCATTTATTTTGGTTATTGTATTTGTCACTTCTAGAACAACTGTTTGGTTATTTTTGTTTGTTTCAATCATGACCAAGAAGGAAAAACACAAGACTGCCAAGATCAGTGAAGAAAGAATAGTTTTTTTCAACTAGTGGTGCTGGGAGAATAAGATAACCATGTGCAAAAGAATGAAGTAGGACACTTGCAGCATATACAAAAATTAATTCAAAATGGACCCAAGACCTAAACATTACTAAAATTATAAAACTCTTAGAAGAAAACATAGGTGTATATCTTTGAAACCTAGGATTAGACAGTTTAAGTATGTACAAAAAGCACAAACTACAAAAGAAAAAGATAATGATAAAAATAAAGATACCCTATGAGGATAATCAGTAAGATACTGTGTTGGGAGGGAGAAGATCTCCTTTAGTCTTCCTCAGGGAAGTCCTCTCTGAAATGACATAGAGGCCAGGATCTGAAAGCCAGATCTGAGAAAATCTTGGAGAAGAGCACTTCAGGGAGTGGTAACAGGAAGAGGAAAGGAACACGCTTGTTACCTTGGAGGTTAAGAAAGAAATGTGGCTGGAGCGTTTAGAACCAAGGGGATTTTGGTAAGAGGTCAGGGGTTTGGATTTTACTCTAAATGCACTGAGAAAGTATGGTAGAGATTTATTCAGGGGAATAATAATCTGATTTAAGTTTTCTTAGATCACTCTGACAACTGGGTGGAGAATAGGTTACATGTGTTTGGGGTGGGCACATGAGTAAAAGCACAAATTGCATGGATACCAGAGTTCCCCAGGTGAGAGATGATGGTGGCTTGGATTAGGGGTAGCAGCGGAAACAAGTGAATGTATTCGTGATATATTTTTGTGATAGAGCTGAGATGACTCTTAAACGGAATAAGATGAGGAAACATTGAGACTCAAGGTTTATGGTTTGAGTAAATGGGTAGTGTTTAATTGATAAAGGATCTGGAGTAGGTAGGTAGGGGTGGAGATTGGGAATTGGAGCCATGTTAAAGTGAGATACCTACCCCATATCTGGGCTAAAGATGTAAATTTAGCTAATGATAAGAATGTATCTTTGCTAGAGAAAAAAAAAAGATTACTCAATTTGAATGAAATTCCTAATGCTTTGGGGAAAATTACTCATCAAGTAGTGACATGGAAAGAGTGGTGATGAATGCTTCAATGCTTAAGGTTTCTTTAAAATCTAACCAATTACTTTAAACCTGTAGACAGTAATTTCTCTGACCTTCCTCCTCCCCGATGTCACGCAGTATTTGAACAAGCTCCTTCATTTGCCCATTTTTTCAACGCATTCCTGTGTAACAGCACTGAGTCTTAAAAGAGTTTCAGTGGCAGTTTCCTTGTGCCAACAACTTCAAATGCCTCATTTTCCCCTTCATCCGCCCCACTTCCCTTCACCTCCCTACATCCAGCTCCGGCCTTTGCCATCGTGTTCCCAAGGTTCTTCCATGTTCACCAACTCTCTCACTCCGGATGCGGCTCCATTGCCCAACACTTCTCCCGGCCGAAACTAGCGCCCCAGGCAACGCCCCACAGCCCAATGTAGAGGAGAGTGACGAGGTCTCAAGTGGAGGGCTGGGTATAGGGTAGAGGTCCGCCAGGGCCTAGTTCAAGTCCCTCCGCAGGTTAGTCTCCGTAGTCAATGATCCCTCCCTTGAAAGATAAGAAATGGTATTGCTAGGCAAGGCAGTAGCCACTACCATTACTTCCAGTGAAGCACTTATCACCTTAGTATTTATTGTACCTGCAAATATTTCAAAAGCAGGGACAGACTCTGAGGTCTTCAGTGCCGAGACATGGCCTGGCGCTAGTGAATCAGCAACTGTGTAGGTATGAACGTCAGGAGCCCAAATTCGCTAGGCGGCAAGAGCGCGCAGATAGTGGCCTTCCATAAGGCGGGGACCAAATCCACCAACCCGTGCAGTCATATCTGCTCTGCGCACTCCTAGTCCGGGATCCGAATTTGCACAACCTCACTGCAGTCAGCTTGTCTTGCAAGTGAACAGACGCGTGGGGAGGAGGGCTCTTTTTCCCGCTCCGGCGTGTAGCCGCCTCAAAGACCAATGCATGCCGGGATATGTAGTCCACGTTGAAATGCATTTCGGGCTATGTAGTTACGCCGACGCCGGAAATACGTAGCTCAGCTCCGCCTCCTGCGGACGAGGAAGTAGCGGCGTGTTGCGTCACTTCCTGCGCGGAGGGTAGCTTCCTGCGGCGTTCCCAGCCTCGTTCTCTTTTTCGCTGCCGGACCGTCGCCATCATGGGTCGCATGCACGCTCCCGGGTGAGCCCAGGTTTCTGAGCGGGTTACAGGGCTGGATCCGGGGGTGGAGACAAAGGAGGCGGTGTGGACAACGGGTCGAGGGGGTGAAGTTCTGGGCTGCTGTGGCATGGGCCGCCTCCTCACCCCCAGACTGCTTCTCTCCCCAGGAAGGGCCTGTCCCAGTCAGCTCTGCCCTACCGCCGCAGCGTACCGACCGTAAGTAACATGGGGGGACCGAGGAGAGGTCGGGAGGGGGTGCCATTCGTCGTTCCGGAGAAGCGGCGTGGGGATGGAGACCACGTGTGCACGAGGAGCGCGGTTTTGACTCGGAGGGGATCGCTATGCTTCGGTACCATCCCCAGTTTCTCTTTCTGAGGCGAATTTCTTTTCCATAAACAGTGGCTGAAATTGACGTCTGATGACGTGAAGGAGCAGATCTACAAACTGGCCAAGAAAGGCCTGACTCCCTCACAAATTGGTGAGTGTTTTTGTCTAATGTAGCGCTTTCCGCCTGCCCTTGCATAACTTGCTGAAATAGACTGACAGTAAATGTGTCTCAAGTGGCCTGAAAATTTTCTGCCCATTTTCCTGTCGTTACTGTTGATGATGACCGAGGTCTAGCCTTCATCTGCTGAACTCAAGTTCTTACTAGGGAGACGGTAAAATGATTAAAATGCTCGCCAAAATCTAATCAGCGTTCACTTTGGGCTAGGCACTGCCTGCTCTGGGTGCATGATTTTATGCACTTTACCTGTACTGTCCTCGTTTAATTCTGATAGCCAGACTTAAAATACTTTCAGTAAATGCTAGTAGTTTTCCCTGTCTTAAGTTGAGGAAACTGAGGCACATTGCAGCTATACAACTAGCCCCAAATCAGATTGGCTACTCAGAGTGCTCATCACACTTGCTCACAAGATGGTGGAGGTATCATACACAACAGGGAACATGTAATAGATTGTTAGGTGGTGAGATGGTGCTATTACGAAGAATACCATTGATTCCCTTGGTAGCCTGTAGTTCAGCAAGCTCACTATGATGATGGTTTTCCAACATTCGCAGTTTCCACCAGAAGGGTTTTTTCCTTGGTGTTGGGTTAACCTTCCTTGGATGTCTGAGTGAGCTTGGTGTGCTTTCTCACTTTCCTGTTTGTGATGTATGAAAGTAAGCCCTGTTTTGACAGGTAAGAAACACGGAAAGTGACTTGATCTCATGCTTGACATGATACTTGCCAGTTTGTGTGTTTGGTTTGGGAAATTATTTTATTCCCTTTTCAGGTGTGATCCTGAGAGATTCACATGGTGTTGCACAAGTACGTTTTGTGACAGGCAATAAAATCTTGAGGATTCTTAAGTCCAGAGGACTTGCTCCTGATCTTCCTGAGGATCTTTATCATTTAATTAAGAAGGCTGTTGCTGTTCGGAAGCATCTTGAGAGAAACAGGAAGGTAAGAGAATAGAACTGCTTGTGCTAACTCATTTCAGTAAAATACAGTGCATCTGATTTGAATTCTCTAAGGTGGCTTAGTGTGCAAACAGGTCACACTGCAGTTGGCTTTGAAATAAAAATTCTACCAGGAGAGATTTGTAGGGGGAGCTTTGGCTCCCTAGGCGCAGAGTATTCAGTTGGCTGAAAATATTGAGGTGTTTATTTGCATTTTCTGTCATTCCTGTTAAGTCTTCTGGAGCCTTATGAACTTAATCTGGCCACATGAATCTTAGCCTATGATTCTGTTCATTCCTTGGTTGAAATAATGTTTAGTTTTGAGTAGTTTTCCTGAATTCTATCAACTTTTACTTTTAGGATAAAGATGCTAAATTCCGTCTGATTCTGATTGAGAGCCGTATTCATAGGTTGGCTCGCTATTACAAGACCAAACGAGTCCTTCCCCCCAATTGGAAATAGTAAGTATCAACCTGTTTTTGTTAATGACAAGAGTTGGCCAGATATTAATATAGTAATAAAAAGGCCTGACAGTAAAAGTTTTAGGCTGAGGATTTGTGGTCAATTCTCATAGCAAGAATACAGCCATAGAGGATACATCAACACATGGGTGTGGCTGTGTTCTTTTGAAACTATTTACGAAGATGAGCAAAGGACATAGTTTGGTATTTGGTAGACTACTGATGTAGAACACAAGCTATTTGACTCCCTTTTAGATAGTAAAGTTTCACTTACCTCTGCTCCCAGGTGTGTATGTTACCTTAATTTTTGCATAGATTGCTCACTGTGATGATTAATTTCTGGACATTCACAGTTTCCACCAAAAAGGTTTTTCTTTATGTTCGCTAGTTCTTCCTTGGATGTCTGAGTGAGCATCTTTATTCATTGTGCTTGGGCACAGTGAACTGATTCAGGAGCTCAGGTGCATTTTATATATTTGGGGGTTATTTTAGCTGTTAGGAAACGGCTCTATTTTGAGAGCATCTGAATGAATATGGAGGACTTTTATTAATCCAGCTCTTCTCCTCTCCCCTCTTTTTCTTTTCAGTGAGTCATCCACAGCTTCTGCCCTGGTTGCATAAATTTGTGTGTACTCAAGCAATAAAATCATTGTTTAAGTAGAAGCATGTTTTGTGTTTCTTTCCCTTACAAAATTGTCTGGTTTGTGTTTTCTTTTTTGATTTGGAAGTGTTTTAGCAGAATTAGAATTGTGTGGTATCACAGGGAGCAATAAGATAATACCTCTTCACTGCTCAACTAGGTGAGCAGTTGATAACCTTTATGAGCAGTTGCTGTATACACGGTGGGTGGTGGGTACTGGAAGAAATTAGGAAGTAGTGACTTACTGTTCTGATGTTATGGCAGAAATGTTTCTGAGTAATTTTGATACACTTAGATGTATTTGAGGTAGATCTGTGATAGTTGTTATCCATAGTATAATGTTAGACATACATGTAGGTTTCTCTGGGGGGCTGGGCATGTTTAGTATGGACAGACATCAGGGGCAGTCCCAGTCTTGCAGGTGAAGTTTAAAGTTTAAAAGATGAGGAAGAAGGGATTCAAGGAACGATAAGCAAGCACAGTTGGAGCAGAGGGAGCAGGAAGACCTACCTAAGATGAGCTCAGGTCCCTGAGCCTTGCAACTTTTGGGTGGGTTAGAATAAAATTTATGTACCTCAGTGTTGTCAGAATATTCCATTTAATTCTTAAAACCTAACTAATGAGGTATATGGGTATCCTGTTGAAAGAGGCAGCCTTGGACAACTGGAGTGAGTTTAAGGTTGAAGACCAGTAAATGAGAAGATCAGGTCTAGCTGGTTTGCAGAGCCATACTCTAGAATTCAGAAAAAGTTAAGCAGGCCATACATATATACTACCTTATTTTCTAAGTGTTTATCACTTGGATATATTTAATAGTAAGCTTTTTACTTAAGCTTTACCCAAAGCAGTAAAATCAAAGTTGTGTTTG
Organism: Camelus bactrianus; assembly: GCF_048773025.1. Lineage (NCBI taxonomy): Eukaryota > Metazoa > Chordata > Mammalia > Artiodactyla > Camelidae > Camelus > Camelus bactrianus. The sequence goes on from NC_133548.1 coordinate 36,177,493, forward strand.
AAATCACTCTAAGGCAAAGTCCCGTGTATTCAAGAAACCCAGTCTTAACAACTAGCATTGATGTCCTGTGGGGTGCCAGGCTCTGGGGGTAACAGACACCTTGTTCTTTAGGACACTTCACATATTTGCTCTGTGCGGGGTATGCTGCTCTCTGTGCTCTGATGGGTACGTAAACTGGTTCATCCCCACCTCCTGATGGGCTCACAAACAGTTTTGGGGTAACAGGAATGGAATAAGCCAGTTTCAGTATTTTACCCAATTCTTACCTAGTGTTAGATGTGAATTCCTGATCCCTGTGCTTTTGTGTTCATGTCGTAAAAGTGGCTAACCGTCATGAACCAAATAATAAACTTACTGTAATAAGGCAAACATCTCCAAGAGTGGTGAACAAGTAAAAGAACGTAACAACAGCATGATGCTTTGAAAACCCCAGTTAAGCTAGGCAAATGGGTATTGATGGTTCTGGACCCAAAACTGGTCAGTAGTAGTAGATTAGATGTTTCAAAGCATCTCTAGGTTTTAATTACAAGAAGTATTTACATCTTTATAATTCTTGCCATCAAACCAAAAGAATTACTGCAAATACTAAATGTGACTACATGTTGGGAGGTTTTTTAATGCATTAAGCAATATACTTGGTTTTAAACAATAAGGAAATGTAAAAACCACCTGCAGTCCTTTTGAGTGTGGGCAGAGGATTCAAACTTGGTTTTCGGAAACAGCCCTGCTACTTAAAAGGCTGTGTGGTTTAGGGGGTCTGATCTCAATCTCTAAATTACTGTGAGGATCACATGAGGTTCTTAATATGTGGCAGTAGTTAAATCATTCAGAGAAAATTTTAACAATCCCTTCAGTGACCATCCCTCCAGACCACTTCCTGTTAATGTAATCACAGGCGCTTTTTGCACATGGGTATTATGACTGTCATTCCATAGTCTTCACTTGTTACGTCCTGGTTTTGGGTATTTCATAGAAGATGTTATGTACTCTAATTTGTCCTGTTGTCTTGAGATAAATTTCCAGAAACAGGATCTTTGGTATGTATATTTTACATTTTGTGCGTTTTGCAGAACTCGTGTACTGATACGTACTCAAAAAGTGCATGAGTGTCATTTCTTTACATCCTCTTAAAATTGTTTTTGTTTACATCTTTAAGAAACTGATATTCTCCTTTACCTCTTTGATGGCTAATGAATATCGTACATTTACTTTTTGTGAATTGCCTATGGGGACCCTATTCCAGTTTCTCTTTCAGAACACTGTTATTAACCCTTTATCATGTGTTACAAATATTTTCCCCAGCTTATTCTTTGTCCTTTGATCTTATGGTCTTTTTGCTGTGTAAGTCTAAGAATTCTGGACACTGTCCCTGATGTTTTTCCTTAATGATATTTTTCTTTTTTAAATGGATCATTAATTAAGTTATTTGGGGGGGGGGGTTCTCCCTTCTGTTAAATATAGTATGGTCTTCATCTGTCTTGTAGACTTAGACATTCATTCTTCCTTTTCAAACGAGAGCTCCCATATGCTTTTTCTTAGTCACATCTATTTTGACAGTTGGAATCAGCATATGCATATTATTTGTCCAAATCTACCCATATGTGAGCTCCTAGGATTTGAAGGTTTCCTTTAACAACTGTTCTCTTCATTTAAAAATAGTCCTTTCTTCAAATGGCAGGAGTTTGTCTTATTTTTTAATTGAAGTTATGCATATATTTGATTTTATGAGACTTAAGACTAAAAATAGTCCCTTTCCTTTTGCAGCCTAAAGTCCAGGGCAACCACTTCAACTCCACTATTTTTCTTCTTTTTTGTTGTTTTTAAATTTTGTTTTTATTGACATGTAGCTGATTAACAATGTTAGTTTCAGGGGTACTCAGCTGTTTTTCTGACATACAGTATGCCTTCTTATTTCTAAATAACTTTTTTTTTTTCCTAAATTGAGGTGAAATTTACATATAAAATTCATCACTTTAAAGTGAAAAATTCAGTGGCATTTAGTACATTCATAATGTGCAACAACCACTCCTATCTAGTTCCAAAACATTTTCATAACCCCAAAATAAAACCCCTTACTCAAAGCATTTACTCCTCATTCTCCTCTCCCCTCCAGCCCTTGGCAACTACCAGTCTGCTTTCTTTTCCTATGGGTTTACCTATTCTGAATATATCATATAAATGGAATTATACAACGTATGACCTTTTATGTTTGGCTTTCACTTAGCATGATGCTTTTGGGGCTCACTGACGTAGCATGTGTTTGTATGTCATTTTTATGGCTAATATCCCACCTTATGTTTATACCATAATTCTTTTATATATTCATCAGCAGATGGATATTTAGATTACGTCTACCTTTGGCTATTTTGTATAGTGCTGCTATAAACATTCATGTACATGTACTTGTTTCCAGTCCTTTTGGATATATACTTGGAAGTGGAATTGCTCTAAGTAACATTCTTATACTATGATTTCTTGATTTTAGTTTATACTTCTTCCCCTGGAATCCTCATAATTATATGTTTACATATAATATATGTAATTCTACACTTAACGTTTCTGTAAGTAGATACATTTACATAAAATGTTAGTAATTACTTTGTTCTTCCATCTGCTCAGTGTTCTGTGCTCCTGTCTCATGTGTTCATCCCTAAATGTTGAACCATAGTTCAAATCTCAATATGTTCAATCAATTTTACTTTTGTTTTTACTATGTGGTGATACCCCTCCCAGGACCCTTATCCTCTAGCTCCAACTCAAACAGGTTACTCTTGAGATCTATAGTTCTGGGGTCTCCTTTTGCCATCAGTATAGAATTCTTTTTGCTTCCAGTGTCAGAGTACCCGTTTCCACATCACGTCTTCCTCTTTCTTTGTTTACTGCTTCCTTTCGGTGAAACATCCTCTAGTAGCTCCCGAAGAAAGGGCTCAATCCTTGGACCTCATTTCTTCTCTGTTTATACTAACATTGAGTCTGGCTTTAAATGCTATCTGAGGTTATTATGCTAAAATTTCTACCTCCAGGGCAGATCTCTGAACTCCAGTCTGAGATATGCATCTGCCTATTCAGATCCCCAAGCGGATCTCTGATATACACCTGGACTTTATCCTGAACTAAACTTGATTTTTGCAGCCCAAACCTCTGTCCCAAGACATCTCCATCTCAGTAAATGGCAACTTGATTCATCCTTGGACCAAAAACCTGCGTCATCCTTGCCTTTTTTCCCTCTTACACCACATATCCACTTGGTCACCAAATCCTCTTGGCTCGATCTTTACAATATATCCCCAGATTTGACCACTTACCACCTCTTCTACAAACACCCTAGTCTGAGTCACCTTCTCTTACCCTTACTATTGTAAAAGCCTTCTAACTGTTCTCTCTTTGACCTCCACCAACATCTTCTACATCCAGCATCTAGAGTGCTTTTTTTTTTTTAAGACTTTATTTTTTAAATAGTGGTACTGGAGATTGAACCCAGGACCTCGTACATGCTAAGCATGCACTCTACCACTGAGCTTTACCCTCCCCCTCTAGAGTGGTCTTTTAAAATCTAAGTCACATGGTGTCCCAAGTGCTCAAAAACTTCCAGTGGTTTCCCGTCTCCTTTAGAATAAAATTTATAATCCATACCTTGCCCTACAAGGGAGTGTTAGGATCCTGGCAGGAAAACAGGTGAGGGTCACACTCAAACTGAGGAATTTGGAGACTGTTTACTAGAGGAACTCTTTTCAAAGGTGTGAGTGGGGTTTAGGGAAGCCACGGGCAAACTATGTGAGGTTCCCTGGAGCTGGCAATCATGGGAAGGCATTAGGCATTCCCACTCTAGCTGAAGAACGAAGGGAACTCAGAGCTGCTGAGCATCACCTGGCAGAAGCTGTGGCTCTCAGAAAGACTCTACCTGCCCTCTGATTTTTGCAGATGCCTCCCATTGGCTAAATGTCATAGGAAGCCAGACATCAAGAGAGCCTGTTGGCATGGCCCATAATCAGCTTCCCAGGCAACAGAGCAGGGTGGATAGTGGGTCTAGGGGGACAAAAGCAAAGTATTCAGGACAAAGGGCCCTGTGATCTGTCCTATGCGTTCATCTCCTACCACGCTTCCCAGTCATACTGGCCTGGTTTCACAAGTACTCTTCGCTGGTCATTGCCCTTGTTCATTCCTGTGCCTGGAAGGCTCTCCCCCAGATATCTGTGTGGCTTGCTCCTTCACTAAGGTTCAACTGACCTCAATCAGTGAGGCCCTATCCAAAAGAGCTCCCTCCCCCCCAGCACTCCATCCCCCCACTTCAGAGTCCTGATTACCACCTCACGTGTTATTTTCCGATTATATGAAAGCCCCGTTTGTTCACTGCTATATCCCTAGTATTTAGAATAATGTCTGGCACATAGTAGGTTCTCAATAAATATTGGTTAAATAAATGCACACAAGGGATAAAAAAAACTTTTGAGATCTTGGGAAAAGTCTTTTTCAGCTCCCACTGTGGATTGATAAAATTTGAATGGAAATAGTCTTAGTTGGAAATCATTTTTCCTAAAAACTTATCACTGCTTATTTTTAGCTAAAAACAAACAAAAACTGCTGTTGAGAAATCAGATGTCATTCTGATTCCCACTCTTTTGTTTGTAATCTTTTTTCTTTTTCTTTTTCCTTTTTCCTTTTCTTGACCTGATGCTTTTAGGATCATCTCTTTATTGCTTAGTGTTCTGAGATTTGCAATAATACCTTGATTTTTGTCTGTTTTCATTTGTTCTGCAATGTGCTTAGTGAGCTATTTCAGTTTCAAAATTGCCTTGCAGTTCTGGGGAATTTTCTTGAATTATTCCTTTAATATTTCTTCCATACTATTTTCTATGTTATCTTTCTGGAACTCGTTATTTACACATCAGATTTTTGGACTGAGCCTCTAATTTTTGCATCTTTTACCAACTATTGTCCATCTCTTTTCCTACTTTACGAGAGATTTCAACTTTATCTTCCAAAATTATTACTAATTTTTCCATTTCTACCTTTATATTTTTAATCTCAGAGCCAGTGGTATGTTGGTAAATGCTGTTATATGTATGTTGGTATGTGTTTGTATGTATGTATATATACATAGTATTTACATATATATGTTGTATATATGTCTGCATGTTGTGTGTTGGTAAATGTTTTAACAACTCTGAAGTGAAGGGGACAACTCTGATTTGTGTAGTTTACCTATTTCTGGGGTAGAAAAACTCCCTCTGTGATCAATTTCAAGCTACCAATATGGTATCACTTAGCAGTAGACCATTACATAGTACTTCCCCCATACAGAAACAACAAACATAAGTGACTTCAAGATCATGGATAGTAACAAAACTATATAAAATAATTAGGAAGTGAAGAGTTTTGAGTATTTGTTTTGAATATAATTTGTTTTGAAATAATTTATTTACCTGAGTTTATATAATTTAATTTTTAATAACTCCTTGTGCTTAACTGGCTTGCACAATTCCTGCAAATGTAACAGTTGGCTCTTGGCGAGCTTTTATGAGCCAGATCTAGCTCACCACCGCTCAGAGCTCATCTTTGTACCCTGAACTTTCTTCTTACAGAAACCTGTTGTTTCACAGATGAAATACCTTCTCATCTCTGAATACATTAATGATAATCTTAAACTTTTTCTGCCTCTACATTGTTTTCTCTGAGCTCCTTTTTTATTTGCTTGTCTTTTATGTTAGAGGGTTTCCTCACATGTCTGATAATCCTCGTAAGGATCTGAATTGTGATGCCCACTACAGTATACAGACAGCACAGAATTGTATCCAGATGCAGTTCCTCTTTTTCACTACTAGGTGGCGTTGATTGCTGTTGTTGCTGGGGATGCTGACACTACCCCATACCTGCAGCTTCTTAAAATTTAAAAGTTTTCTCACATTTGTTATTTTTTTTGATTTTCAACTTCCCAAAAAGTTGACTCCACATTTCTTGGGGAGGAGGTTTGGCATAAATTCATTTAAGAAAATTGCCCCCATTTTAAAGATGAGGAAACTGAGGCTCAGAAAAGGTAACTCAAACTAAGGTCATTAGGATGCCTGGTGTTCGTATCACTGTCCCTTTATGCCTCTTATCCATTGTCTCAGGTTTTTTTTTTTTTAAAGAGAAGTGCAAATTAACAAAGACCTTTATATTTGTTCTTGTTCTTCTGGACAAATCAATTTAAAAATTATTAACAGTTAACATTTTAGCTACTTCCTAATGTATGATAATATATTCATTAGAGAAATAAAAATTTTAAATCTCCAGGAGTCTAAGTGAATTTAAGCACTTTTTTATATTGTTTCTCTCTCATTTTCTTACCTGTGAGTAGAAATCATAGATCTCTTAAGCTAAAGATAACAGTACTTTCAGCTCTAAGCCAGTGCTATTCCCAGCATCCCAGCCTCACCTACCATCACACTATTTCATATACTATTATCTTTGCTGCAAACACAGTGACATGTATAGCAGTAGTTTGGGAATGGTAAGCCCCCAGATCAAGATAGTGTTACCTCCCTAGGGGAAAGGAGGTGGCAGGATTGGGCAGAGAGTTTTAACTCTGTCTATAATGTTTTATTTCATAAGCTAAGAGGTAGGTACAAGGGGTTTTGTTATATTCTTTTTCTATGCTCAACCTAACTCATTTTAAAAGTCACTATGAGGTTTAGAGTTATAAAAGCAGTTCATTTACTCCACAAATAGAGTCCACATGACCTATGGTTTGGTTTGGGTTGGGGTCGTTACAGATGGCTGTTCAGTTTCTGTTTTAACTCCGCCAGGGACAGGAAGATCACCACTCAAAAGAGGTTTGGTTTTTACTGTTGGGTAGCAGTTCCTCATGTGTCTACTGGGTCTCACCCGGAGCTCTATTTCACAGGGCTGTGGTGAGAGGGAAGGAGATGGAAGAGGAGGAAGAAGTTGGAAAAACAGAAAGCATCTGTCTCTGCAAGGGGACGGTCCTCTCCGGTTCCAGCAGCCAGTGTGCCTGAGGGTGAGCCGGGCTTGGGTATCTGACGGGGGAGAGGCTGCGCTGGGGCTGCGCGCCTCTCCACTCAGGCACCGACCAACAGGCTGGAGGTTGGAGCTTCTGGGTTGCCTTTGCGTTGCCTGTATGGGGACACTATGGTGCTGGGCCTGGAATGCAGGGGGGACTTGGGACAGAGAGACCATCCAGTGCTGGAGGTGTGGGACAGTCCATGTTACCCTGGCGGTCCTGCTCTGCCAGTATCTGCTCTTCTAGTTCAGGGACAGGGCACTTTGGACTGATCCGGGGTCCTCTCAGCCTGGGTCGTCAGCACCGGCACTCACACCCCACCAACATGGCTTTTCGCTGAAATACTGGAGCAGCACTCTTGAAAGAAGAATGGTTAGGTAGGTACCCTACCCTGTGAGGGGCATTAGACAGAGCCCCTCCCATTGCCCTAAATCTCTAGCTAACTTGTTGCAGCGACTGAAATCCCATCATTGGAAAAGAACATACATTTCCTAGATGGTCTGGCACATTCTTTGAGAGCCTGCACAGATACAGTTATAAGCTAACAGATTCACAATGATCCAAAGGTAAACAGCAAAGCTCTACACTAACTAAAATGATATTATTTATGCAAATCACCCCTGAGCACTAACCACCTCTAACTCAGGATCAGGGAGTTACGGGTCGCAAACCCTTTTGTTTCCATGATTCACTGGAACCTTATAGCAAACCTGTACTGCAGGAAGTATTAAACTTCTCTGCCTCAGTTTCCTCTTGTGAAATGGAGGTAAAGGCCCTTGCCCAAGGTCATATGGCCAATTGAGGCCACAAAGACAGGACACTAGATTTTAGAGACAGAAGGACTTATTTCTTCCTATTTTCTCAAAGCAGCCTGGAGTGTGACACTCTCAACTCTATGGAAGGACAGGTCTCTGACCTTTGAAAGCAAGATAAAGAATGGGTGAAGCTGGAAAGGGAAAGTCATTTGGGCGGGTGTGTGATGGACCTGGAGTGCAGGTCAGGCTGGTCACTGAGGAAACTGAACCGGGATTTGGGAATGTGGTCAGTTAGCTGTTCAGGTGATGAGACTGAGGTCCCCCCTACCTACCCAGGCGAAGAGCCTGGGTTGGGGAGTCTGCAAATAGCACAGTCAGGATGGAACCCAGGCTGTCAGTATCTGAGCCCTGTTTTCCCCATCAATGCACTGCCCCCAAGGGGTGCTGTGTGAACTTCGGAAGTCTCACTGCCCTGCTGATCCTTACTAGAAAAGAGGAGTTTGGACCAGGTAGGCTTCCCTGGCTATGCCATGCCAAGTTCTGGAAGCAGGTGAAACGGTTCAAGTCTCCAGCACCTCTAGAAGAGAGGCCCGGGGACAGGAAGGATGAGTGTTTCCAGTCCTGACTGAATCACTTTTTCTTACATTAGAACAGATTCCTTTCTGGGCTGAAGGTTGGAAACTCAGGTGCACCCATGCGTCATCTCCTAGGCTCTGCCTAGCCTGCCCATTTATTCATTCAGCAACACTCTCTAAAACTTACGATGGCCCTGGCCCCTCCTCTCTCCTCTCTTATCCAGCTATCCATCCATCCAACCAGTCAACAAATAGTTATTGAACTATGTCAGCTGCTATTTTAGGGTTTGGGATACAACAGCGAACAAAACCAAACATAGTCCCTACTCTCATGGAGCCTACATAGTTTTGAAGGGGAGAGGTATTAAGCAAATAATCACTATACAGATGTAGATGTCAACCACAGAAGTGCTGCAAAGGAGACTAAAGGAGACATGCCTGGTGCTGTGAGAGCCAACATGGTGGGGTGGGGGTGGGGGCAGAGAAGGCCTCCCTGAGGAGGTGGCTCTTGAGCTGTTATCTGACGTAAGGGGGAGTGGAGTTGGGGGTATGTAGTGGACATTCCAGGCACAGGAAATAGCCTGTACAAAGGCCTTGTGGCAGAAGGGAGCCCAGTGAGTGGGGGAGGGAGAGTGGGGCAAAGGAGGAAGGACAGGACACAGGGGCCAGACTCACAGGACTATAGGCCTTTGAAAGGAACTGTCTTTTCTTTAGAGCAACAGGGATAAAGGGTTTTCATTGGGGAGTGACATGATCAACTTTACATTTTGAAAATATTCTGGCTGCCTGCTGAGTGAAGAGTGGACAAGGGTTGGTAGAAGGGGAACTGGACCTGGTGAATTTGGGAGACCAGAGAGAGGAGGCCAGAGTCCAGAGGAGAGATAACTGTGGCTTGGCCTAAGGGGTCAGAGTAGAGATGGAGAAGAATGGACAAATTAGAGAAGTATCTGGAAAGTAAATCTGTCCAGACTTGGGGTTGGGTTGGACATGGGGTATAAAAGAGAGAGAGTTATGAGAGATGACTGCCAGTCTCTGGCATGGGCAAAAGGAAGGATGGTGGGTCATTTGTGCAGACAGGGAACACTGAGGGAGGGGCGGGTGTGAGCAGCACATTATGAGTTCAGTTTTGGAGATGTTGAGTTTGAACTGTCTTTAAGATACCCAGTTGGCGAGGCCAAATAACAACACTTCCTGAGCACTTAGGCGTGCTAGGTGTTGCACCAAGGGCGTTGTAAGTATCATGTTGTTTAATCCTCACAAGGCATCAACATCTTCATTTTTCAAAAGACACTGAGGCGCAGAAAGGGAGAGCAGGCGGGCCGCTGGACAGACTAGCCTGAAGCTCAGAAGAAAGCTCTGCGCTGCAGACGTAAAGGTTTCCAGGAGGAGTAGAAATTGAACCCATGGTCAAATGAAACTGCCCACAGAGAGACGTGCCCAGCTTCTTCCCTCTCTTCTCCTTACCCACCTCGAGCTGGGCTCCCCTCAGGCCTGCTGTCCCATGCTGGGCAGGACATGGGGTGCCTGGATCCACCCTAGGTGTGGAGACTGTCTGTGTCAAACTATTCATTGTCCCCTCAAGAGGTGGGGTCTCACTGCCCTCCCCGTCAATCTGCCAGGCCCATGACTTGCTTATAATTAACAGAATTCAGAGAAGTAACACTTTAGGACTTAGAAGCTAGGGCAGAAAAGGCCTGGTTACCTGGGACACTCATGCTTGGGGTAGGAAGGCCAACCCTGAGGCCTCCAACCCACGAGAGAGCCGAGGCCACTTGCAGAAGCCATGCACAGGTGGTCCGGAAAACAACCACACTGGAGGCCCAGGAGGCAGCCAGTAGTAGCCCCCGGCACGTGGGTGAGGTTATCTCCACGTGATTCCTGCCCTCAGCCCGTGAGGCCCCCCAGCCACTGAATCTGCTCAGCTGAGGCCCCAGACATTCTGGAGCAGAGACAAGCCATTCCTGCCATGCCCTATCTGAATTCTTGACCTACAGGAACCTTGAGAACAATACAATGATTGTCTTAAGGCATTAGATATTGGGATAACTTGTTTCACAGCAAAAATAACAGGAACATTTACTAAGGACGGGGAGGCTGAGTTTCTACAGCTTCATGGCTGTTCGAGGGACAGGGCAGCGGCTTCCCGGCCTTTCTCCACGCACCACCCTCCCAGTTCTCACCTCACCTCACTCTGAACAGGCGTCCATGGATGTGTCTGTCTGCCCTATCAGACAGGCTGTGAGCCCTGCCTGGGCAGGACGGCAGGACCTTCCTGGTTGCCTCGAGTCCTCGGTGCCCAGCACGGAGCCTGACACGGAGAGAATCAGAAAGTGCTCGCTGGGGACGTGCAGCCTGCAGTTGGTCTGATGTTTCTTCCACCGGAAGTGGGGATCTCAAACCCCTTCCAAGGACACGGGGGTGCTGGACGGAAGCTCTTGCTGGCTGCCTCACACAGAGACAGAGGATTGGGCTGAAAGCAATTTTTCGGAAAGCATTCTCGTGAATACAACATTTTGATTGAAACAATGATTTGATTGAAAATGAATATTCCCCAGTTGCTGGGGTTTTTTTCCTACAGTGTCAGTTATCATCCTTCATAGATAATTTTCAACCCTCTAATAGTTTTAAAGCATTTTTGCCTATTTTCAGGATTTTTCAGGACTTTACCCCTAATTATTTGTAATTGGTTTTAGCCTACTTTACTGTGTTTGAATATCTGAAATAGTTGGAATTTGCAGCTGCCTGAAGGTCTCACTGATGAGGAGAATGCTTGGGACCGTGGGCTCAGAATCACAGGGGAGGAACGCCAGAGGGGGCCCTTTATTGGGGTGTTCACTTTGTGTGAGGATAAGCTGAGGCTCTGAGAAGGAAGGAGCTTGTCCCGGGTCACACAGTGAGGGGACAGTGAGGACTATCCAGGCTCCTGGCCTAGTGCCCTTTCCCCTCTGTTCCTGTTCCAGGTGTGAGCAGAAATGGTCCCTAAGGCAGGACTATGGGAGTTGTTTAAATCTCCCTTTTGCACGTCTAGTTTCTGATGTTTATGTAACAGTGTGAATTGCTCTGGGCACAAGAAAAAAAAACGAACAGTAAAAGAAAGAATAAAGAATTTGATGAAAGGTATCTCACCTAAAGCCCTCGCCCAACCCTGACACACATGTACACACAGGCAGTACTACTGCCCTCACGTACAGCGCTGCCTCTCCAAAGACTATGGCCTTTAGGGACATTCTAGACTTAGGGTCACACAGATCCCAGCTCTGAGCCCCAAGGTCCAGGGAAAGGCAGTATGTTCTGGTGCACAAATCCCTGGGCCCTGTCCACCCCAGGGAGGTGGGGAGCAGATGCTAAGAGGGAAGAGGTGGACCCTAGAGATTTAGAGGGACAGTGAGCCCCAGGAGCCCCACCAGGGACCAGCAGGAAGCTGGCCCTAGGCTCAATGAGTCCTGCTGAGAATGCCCCTGGGGGTCCCCAGGCTCCATGCAGGAGAATTTCCCTCAGGTTCTGAAGGAGGAGAGTAGGAAAGACACTTTAGGTTTGTGTGGAGAGATGACCAGTATAGAGCTAGGGAGGCAGGAATTAAGAGGTCAGAATTGCCAGAGGTGAGGATGGGGACTAGACACTCCGTGCAGGCAGGCGGGACAGTGTCTGTTTTATGTGAATAGCTGTATCCTTAGAACCGTACCTGGCATACAGTGTGCATGAAATTAATACATATTGACCAAATGTACAGACGGAGATACCATTGCGTGGGGGAAGGGAGGGAAGGAAAGGGATGGCAAATTTTGAGTGGAAGACAAAAAAGAAAGGAATTTTTATTTATCGGCACCTACTATTTTGGGGTTAATGGACTAATAATAAGCTCTTTAAATTCATGACCTCTTTTTTCAAGTTAGTTTTTTAATTGAAAAAATAGTACATGCTTAAGGTTAAAAAATACAAAGCAAAACAAAAATTTAAAAATACGTCTCACTCTCATACCAGCCCTGAATCCTCAGAGGCTAACAATGGTTTTTGCTTATCTTTGTAGAAATATTATATGCGTATCCCTTGAGGGTCCCTCCTGCATCTTTGAACCTCCAGACTCAGATTAGAGCAGCATTTCTTAAAGTGTAGTCTGGGACCGCTTTCAACAGACTCACCTGGTAGGGATACCACTTACTAAAATGCAGAATTTCAGGCTTCACGTAGAGCCCTCAGAATCAGGGTGAGGGAATCCCTGATCTTCTGCCCCAGGCGATTTTGATCCCCACCAACATTTGAGAAGCACTGACCTGACTCACACATCACTTCATGGGGAGATGGCCCAGACAGCTCTCGGTACAAATCTAGGCTCCACTATTTCCTCATCGGGTGACCTTGACCCTGGGTGAAGCACTTCACTTGTTGTCTTAGTTGGCTCCGGCTGCCATAACGAAGTAGCGCAGGCTTGGTGCTTAAACAACAGAAATGTATTCCCTCACAGTCTGGAGGCTGTAAGTCCAGGATCCAGGTACGAGCAGGGTTAGTTTCTGGGGAGGCCTCTCTTCCTTGCTTGCAGACGGCTGTCTTCTCCATGAGTCCTCACATCTTTCCTCTGTACCTGGGAAGAGAGTGAGGTCTGGTCTCCCTCTTCTCATAAGGATACCAGTCCTAACGGATTAGGGCCCCACCCTTATGACCTCAGTTAATCTTAACTACTTCTTTAAAGGCCCCGTCTCCAAATACAGCCACATAGGGGGTCAGGGCTTCAGTATATGAATTTGGGGGCACAGGGACACAATTCAGTCCATACGCTTCTTATTCCTGCCTCCTCCCCAAATCTGGAGTCTTCCTACTCAAGGCAGGTCTCTCCCATTTATTCAAGTCATGTTTTATAAACTTCAGTAAGGGACACAATTCAGTCCATACGCTTCTTATTCCTGCCTCCTCCCCAAATCTGGAGTCTTCCTACTCAAGGCAGGTCTCTCCCATTTATTCAAGTCATGTTTTATAAACTTCAGTAAGGGACACAATTCAGTCCATACGCTTCTTATTCCTGCCTCCTCCCCAAATCTGGAGTCTTCCTACTCAAGGCAGGTCTCTCCCATTTATTCAAGTCATGTTTTATAAACTTCAGTAATAATTAGGAGTTTTCTTCATATGAAACTTTCATAGTTCTCATTAGTCTATTACTAAATATTTTAATATTTAATTTTTGTTTTTTAACCTTTATACCCTCAACTTTTTACTTGGGAAATTTTCCAACCTACAGAAAAGTGGCAAAATATACAGTGAATACCCATACACCTAGATTCACCAATTGTTAAACTTTTGCCACATTTGCTTTATCTTTCTCCATGTATCTGTATATATATTTTTCCTGAACCATTGTCTTCAGGCTCCTGTAGTGCTCCCCTAGCAGCTCGAGGGCAGCAATGGTCTTCTGGTATTTAAAGGTATTATCCCCCAGTATTGAGAATTCTTGAGGGGAGGGACCATGGTGTCTGTCTACTGCCAATAGATGTTCAATAATAAGAGAAGTGGCATGTCCAAGTTCACACGGCTTAATGAGGGGCAGCACCAGAATCACATGCACGACTGTCAGACCCCAAAGTCCATGCTCCGCCATCACACCACCCTGTCTACTTGATAGTAACAGCAGACTTTTCACTGGAGAATACTGCATTATTGGTTATCTGGAAACTGAAAATTCTTGGGCACATGTTTTGTTGACTGAATCACATTTTAATTCATCTTTGAACATAAACTATTTTGCATTTAAGGTGATTGCTTAGTGCCATGTACATTTACAGAACTGTCTAATATAAACTAAAATCCTTCCCCAGGGCCAGTCAAGGGAAATAGCCTCTGGATGACAGCTTCTCTTATTGCAGATGCTGGTGGTGATTTGTCCTAAAAAAATTAGGTTGGAAAGGGCCTTGGACAGGTGTAGAGAGGTGTTTGAGTCTAGGCTACATTGTAACTAGCCACACAATCTTAGGTGACCCACTTGCCTTCAGTGGGCCTCAGTGTCTCCTCTGAAAATGGGGATAAATACTCTTGCCCTGCCTACCTCCTAGAGATGCTGCGATCAGAAGAGGGGGGAAAGCACACAAACCTTCTGTGTTTTAAATCCATCATAAATTCCATTCTTCTCCAATATTTGTAATTGTACCCAGCTGAGGATCATGTAAAACTTAAAAAAAATTCATTACTTTGTTTTTATAAACTGAAAAATTTGCCATGACTAGGCAATAACTGACTGGGAAAAATTCATGTCTTGTTTTGATCAATCACAGGAAGTATCAATCCAGAATAGAACTGGCATCACATCTTTGCGCTCCAAGTCAAATGTTACTTCTTAGCCTGTAGAATGCCTTTCTTTAATTATTTAAAATAAAAAATGAGAAGGAGGGAGGATATAGCTCAAGACGCAGGGTGCATGCTTAGCATGCATGAGGTCCTGGGTTCAATCCTCAGTACCTCTATTAAAAAAATAATTAAAGTAAGCCTAATTACCTCCCCCCAAAGAAAATTGAAAAAAGAAAAGAAAAGAAAAGAAAAAAAGAAATAAAATAAAATAAAAAATGTGAAAAAGAATTCTTTAGGGCCTGATACCTTGGGGTCATCCATGGTGCTTATGAATCTTGGGTGTACTTTAGAATCACCTGGAGAGATTTAAGTTCATACCAATGCCACCAATGCCAACTGTATTGCTTGGGGTAGGGCACAGGCATTTTTGTTAAAGCTCCCAAGTAATTCTAATGGGCAGTAAGGCCTATAGGTACATGACAGCGTGACATGAAAAAGCTAAAACAGGGGGAAGGGCAAAGATGGCAGAGTAGGAAAACTCTGAGCTCCCCTCCTCCCACGGGCACAGTAAATTACAACTATTTACACAGCAATTATTGATGAGAAAGGTCTCAAGTCTAGCAGAAAAGTTCTTCTACAACTAAAGATATGAAGAAGGAACAAGACAGGTAGGAGGGGTGGAGACATGGTGTAGTCAAGACCCTCAGGTGGGTGGCTCACAAATGGGAGGATAATTACAGCTGTGGAGGTTCTCCCCAGGGAGTGAGGGGTTGGAGCCCCAGGGCATCAGGGTCTCCAGCCTAAGGGTCCTGCCCTCTTCCTGCACCAGGAAGACAAGCTCCTAAAACATTTGGCTTTGAAGGCCAGCAGGGCTTACTTTTAGAAGAGCCAGAGGGCTGTGGGAAATAGAGACTCCACTCTTAAAAGGTTACACACAAAATCACACAAAGTTTGACAGAAAGGCAAAAGCTAAAAAGAGTTTAGTGCTGAGTTTAGCTCTGCAAGAAATGTTAAAGGGACTTCTCTTGGCAGTAAAGACAAGATCACAACTAAAAATATGAAAAGTAAGAGAGGAAAAATCTCATTTGTAAAGGCAAATATACAGTAAAGATAGTAAATTAACCAAGTATAAAGCTAGAGTAAGGTTAAAAGACAAAAGTAGTAACATCTATTTCCACAGTAATTAGTTAAGAGATACACAAAACAAAAAGATGTAAAATATGATGTCAAAAATGTTAAACGTGGGGTGTAGTAGTGAAGTAAAAATGCAGGTTTGTTAAAATGCATTAAAAGTTAAGAGATCAGCACTTTAAAATAATCACATATATATGAAGATTGCTATATATGAATCTCATAGTAACCACAAACCAAATGTCTATAATAGATACACACACACACACACACACACACACACACACACACACGAGAAGGGAATCCAAACAACACTAAGAATAGTCATCAAATCACAAGGGAAGGGAGCAAAAGAAGAAGAAAGGAACAAAAAAGAACTACAAAAACAACCCCCAAATCAACAAAATGGCACTAAGTATATACCACTCCTGGGTATTTACCCCCAAAAATAAAAGCACTAATTAGAAAAGATACATGCACCCCTATGTTCACTGCAGCATTATTTACAATAGCCAAGATATGGCAGCAACCCAAGTACCCATCAATAGATGACTGAATAAAGATGTGTATATACATACAATGCAATATTACTCAGCCGTAAAAAGGAATGAAATCTTGCCATTATTGACCACATGGATGGACCTATAGGGTATTATTTTAAATGAAATAAGTCAGACAGGGAAAGACAAATCCTATGTGATTTCACTTATATGGGGAATCTGAAAAACAAAACAAATGAACAAATAAAACAAAACAAACAGTTATAGATACATAGAACAAACAGGTGGTTGCCAGAGCGGAGGGGAGCAGAGGAGGAGAGAAATAAGTGAGGGAGATTAAGAGGTACAAATTTCCAGTTGCAAAATAAATGAGTCATGGATATGAAATGTACAGTATACAGAATATAGCCATTAACTATGTAATATCTTTGTATGGTGACAGATGGTAACTAGACTTACTGTGGTGATCATTTTGAAATGTGTAGAAATATTGAATCACTATATTGTACAACAGGAACGAACATAGTGCTGTAGGTCATTTATACTTTAAAAACAAACAAACAGACTCATAGAAGAGATCAGATTTGTGTTTAGCAGAAGTGGGTGATGGGAGGAAGCGGAATTGGATGAAGGAATCAAAAGGTACAATGGTCACTAAACTTATTGCAGCAATCACTCCATGATGCATGTAAGTCAAATCATTATGCCTTAAACTTGTATAGTGCTATGTGTCAATTATATTTTAATAAAACTGGAAGAAAGAAAAGGAAAAAGCTAGAGCTGCACTGTCCAATTAAAATATGTGAACCACAAAGGTGAGCCAATATATATGTAACTTTATATGTAACTTTAAATTTTGTAGTAACCACTATTTTAACAATATATTTTACATAACCCAATATACCCAAAATATTATTTCAACATGTAATCCCTATAAACAATTATATTATTATTTTTTTTTATGAATGAGGTATTTTAGATTTTTCATACTAAGTCTTGAAAATCTGCTGTGTACTAGGGGGGAAGGGTATAGCTCAGTGGTAGAGTACATGCTTAGCATGCATGAGGTCCTGGTTTCAATCCCCAGTACCTCCATTAGAAAAAAAAAAAGTTAAATAAATAGCCTACTTACCTTCCCCCCTCCAAAGAAAAAATTAAATAAATAAATAACGAAAATCTGCTGTGTACTTTACACTTAGGGCACATATCAAATTTAGACAGTGCAGGCTAGCCATAATTCATGTGGTCAATGGCTACTGTTTGGGGTAGTACAGAGCTAGAATATATAATATAAATATTTTTGCTAATAATTCATTGGATTATATTACTAGTACTTGCAAGAATTTCTAAATCTTATAAGGACAATTATATGCATGCATTGTTTTTATGGTTGTTTTTACATTTACAGGTTTAACTTTGAAACAAAGTTGTTACAGGATTGGCTATCTCTCAGTAAAGCTTTGTAGTTTCCATCACATAGGTTTTATACATCTGTTTTGCATATACTTTTTCATTAGGGTTATTCCTAAATTGTTTATGTGTTTGCTACTGTTATAATGGGGAGAATTCAACAGGTTATTAAACTATTAATTTTGTAATATCATCTTGGTCTTGAATTCCCTTATTAATTCTAAGCGTTTAGGGTTGTTCTCCATGTTTTAAGGCATTATGCCATATTATCTGCAAATAAAGGTAATTTTATTTCTTTCCCAATACTTAAATCTTTTATTTCTGTTTCGGGTTTGATTGTATTGGTAAGAAATTCTGAAACAACATTAAATAATAGCATTACCATAGGTATGTTTGTTCTTTTTAAAAAATGTTTATTGTAATGAGCATGTCTTTAAATATTTCATTGTTAAAGAATGTTTGTATATGTCTCAGAAGTATACTCTCAATAGAAACATATGGTTATCTGTAATTTTCTGGCACATTTCTTAAACTTTTTATTTTGAGATAATTGTATATTGCAAACAAGTTTGCAAAGACAGTAAAGAGGTCTCTATTTACCCTCCACCCAGTTCACCAGTGGTTACATCTTACGTAACTACAGGACAATATCAAAATTAGAAAAGTGTGTGTGTTTGTATCATTCTATAGTCTACAGAATACAGATTATATCATTCCATAGTCATTTTATTGATTTGTATAACGACTATTGCAATCAAGATAGAGAACTATTTTATCACTACGAAAATCTTCCTCATGCTGTTCCTTTACCCACATCTTTCCCCTTCCCACCACCATCTTTCCCCTTCCATCCCTTACCCTGGCAACCACTGATCAGTTTTCCATCCTCATAATTTTTAAAATTTGAGAATGTCATGAAATCATATAATATGTGACTTTATTAGATTGGCTTTTTTCATTCAGTATAATAATTTGAGATCCATTCAAGCTGTTGTATGTATCAGTAGTTTGTTCCTTTTTATTACCAGGAAGTATTCCATGGTATAGATGAACCACCATTTATTAAGCCATTCTACTACTGTAGGACATTTTGTTTGTTTCCAGTTTTGGGCTATTATAAAAAGCTGCTATGAACAGTCATGTACACGTTTTTATGTAGATATGTTTCATTTCTCTGGGACAAATGTCCATGAGTGAGACTGCTGGACATGTGGTAAGTAAATGTTAAGTTTTTTAGGAAATTGCCAAACTGTCTTCCAGGATGGCTATACTATTTCACATTCCATTAGCAATGTGTGAGAGAGACAGTTTCTCTGTACACTCATCAGCATTTGATATTATCATTGTTTTAAATTTTAGATTTGAAAATGATTTTACTTTTATTATTTTTTGTGATATTATAAAAATTTATTATAAACATAGAAAATATGTTAAGTATCTGTCACTGAACAAAAAATCAAAACAAATTATTTTGTAAAGAATAAAAGAGAAAAATACAGTGACTACTAGAAAGTCTTTCCAAAATTAAAAATTTCCTTCCCAATATACTCTTTTTTAAAATTATTGAAGTATAGTCAATTTATAATGTAGATTCTAACATAATTTTAAAAATGATGGCTTTCTCAAATACATCTTTTGGCATTTATTGAGATAATTTCAGGTATTTCATATTGGATCTCTTGATGAATTGTATTTTATCTGTAAGTATACACATGTATTTTCGCCTCAACATTGCATTTTATTTTGGGGAGAGGGCAGGAGGAGTATGGGGGAGAAAGCAAGGTCCCACTGGAGTCCCTTAAGTGTATGAAACTAGTAGTACAGGGATGAGCTGAGATGACCAGGCAGATTACATGGAAGGCCCCCAAGATTCTTCTTTCTACTGATTTCTATACTCTAATGAAAACATGACATATGTAAGTGCCTAGTGCATGGTATTCAATAAATGTCAGTTGCCTTTTCTAGCATGGTTCTCCACAGGCTAGGCTGTACTTAGGTATTATCATCCTTCTCCTTTCAGGGAATGAGGCTCACCTAGAGAACTAGGCAACTAAACATGCAGTACAGTGTGGGTAATGCAGTTGGCTGGCTCAGTGCAGTCTGTTTCCCCACCCTCTCTACTTCACTGTGCCAGGGAGGGACAAAGAGTAGTTTCCCCAGTGGCTGCCCAGGGTCCTAGCCAGCTTGTCTTAGCAGATTCCATGTGGAGGGCTGTGGGCTGCAGACTCAACTATATAATGTTGAATATAGTTCCCTGTGCTATACAGTAGAAACTTGTTTATCTATTTTATATATAGTAGATACTATCTGCTAATCTTGAACTCTCAATTTATCCCTTCCCACTCCTTTTATCCCCTGGGAACCGTAAGTTTGTTTCCTATGTCTGTGAGTCTGTTTCTGTTTTGTAAATAAGTTCATGTGTCTTTTTTTTCTAGATCCCACATATGAATGATAATCATATGGTGTTTTTCTCTTTCTGGCTTATTTCACTTAGAATGACGATCTCCAGGTCTATTCATGTTGCTCAAATGGCATTATTTTATTCTTTTTTATGGCTGAGTAGTATTCCATTGTATAAATATACCACTACTTCTTTATCTAGTCATCTGTTGATGGACATTTAGGTTGTTTCCATGTCTTGGCTATTGTAAATAGCGTTGCTATGAACATTGGGGTGCATGTATCTTTTCAAATTAGAGTTCCCTCCAGATATATGCCCATGAGTGGGATTGCTGGATCATATGGCAAGTCTATTTCTAATTTTTTAAGGAATCTCCATACTGTTTTCCATAATGACTGCACCAAACTACATTCCCACCAGCAGTGTAGGAGGGTTCCCTTTTCTCCACACCCTTGAAGAAGGTCTCTTTGAGCTCATTTGGTGACCTATGAGCTTCATGAACTTGGATATCCAAATCTCTTCCCAGATTTGCAAAGTTCTCTGCCATTTTCTTTAAATAAGCTTTCTGCCTACTTCTCCCTCTGGAACTCCAATAATTCACAAATTATTTCTTTTGATGGTATCCTACAGATCATGTGAGCTTTCTTCATTTTTTTTCATTCTTTTTTCTTTGTTCTCTTCTGATTCAATAATTTCAAAATTCCTACTTTCTAACTCACAAACTCTTTCTTCTTCTTGATCCATTCTGATGTTGATGCTCTTTTGCATTTTTAAAAATTTCACTCATTGTATTCTTACCTCCAGAATTTGTTTTTTTTTGTTTCTAATGTACATTATAATTCAATAGCTGTACACACTACAAAGTGATTACCTATTTAATTATTTTTTATGATTTCTGTCTCTCTGCTGAACTTCTCATTTTGTTAATATATTGTTCTCCTGATTTCAATGAATTGCCCTTCTGAATTTTCTTGCAGCTCATTGTTTCCTTAAAACAGCATTTTGAATTATTTATTGGATAAATTGCATATCTCCATGTCTTTAGGAGTGGTTACTGGAAGGTTACTGTAATCGTTTAGTGGTATCATGTTTTACTGATTTTTCATGTTCCTTGAAGTTTTGAGTTGCTGTCTTTGCATTTGAAAGAGCAGTGCTCTCTTCCAGTTTTTATTAACTGCCCTCTTCAGTGCATCCAAACTTGTATTTTTTTGCTCCAGTGGTGTGCTGGGACTTCACACCAAACCTGGACTTCCACAAAGACCCTCTTGTCTGTGGGTGACTTTCTAAGACAGTGTTTTCCAGGGCTCCTGCACCAAGTCTGAGAGGGGCTGAAGCTGGTTCATGGGCCCCTTAGGGTCCACAGCTGGGACCCAAGTCTGTATACCTAATTGTCTGAAGCATGTGTGGGTGAGATCTCCTCCTGGGTCCCTTGGCACATGGCGCTGGATCCCACAGTTCCCACAAAAGCACTCTTGTCCCTGGATGGATGCCATATTGTTGTTGAAGAGGGAACACAAATGAAGGGTATCTTGTTCAGCTATGATGCACCCTATGTGTTAATAGCAGCATACCACATACACAGTTCTACATTTTGCATTTCACTTAATATCTCAGAGATTATTCTATATCAGTACATAGAGATCTAGCTCATTCTTTTTAACAGCTGCATAGCATCCCACTGTAGGAGTATGACGTAATTTAACTCATTTTTAAAACTGAGGAGTAACTGACGTATAACATTATTTTAGTTCCAGGCATACAACACAATGATTCAGTATTGTATATATTGCAAAATATCAGCACAATAATAATAGTCTAGTTAACATCCATCACCACATAAACCCATTCTTTTGGGATAGATACTTAGGTTGTTTTTCATCTTTTGTAACTATTGACAGTGCTGCAGTGAATACTCTAGTACACATATGTTTCTGTGCCCCTGTGTAAGCATTAACATAGGATAAATTTCTAGTAGTGGAATTGCTAGGTCAAAAGAGACATGCATTTAAATTGTAATAGCTGTTGCCAAATTGCCTTCAAAGAGACAACCATCTTATAGTCCCACCAACAGTGAACAAGAATGTCTTTCCCTACGATGTGCATTTCTGCCAATCTGATAATAAAAAACAGTATCTTACCTTAATTTTAATCTGCATTTCTCCTATTACGAGGGAGTTGACTATTTTTTCATTTGTTTCAAAGCCACTTGCATTACTTTTCTGTGAACTGTGTGTTCATGTCCTTTGCCCATTTAATGCATTCTTTTAAATTAATGTTTAACAACAAAGACACTACTTTTCCCTTGTCATTTGCTCAAGAATTTCGTCAAAGGCAGGAGGCCCTCTCAAGCAGGTTTCAAGGTCCTCCACAATCATACCAACTCTCTCTTTCTAACTCATATCAGCCCCATTCCCCAATACACTGTGTGTTCCCAAGGAAGGGCACCTTTATGGTCTCCTTAACACCCCATACCCCTCCCACAATCCCGTGTTTGCTCTCCCATCCCTCCCTTCTCAGGTGCTCTCTTCCCACTCAAATCTGACCAGTCCTTCAGTATCCAACTGAATTCCACCTGTCTGGGGTGCCTTTCTGAATCTAGCCTACAGTCTCACTTTCCCCCTCAAAGGCTGGGGCTGACATCTCCCAGAGCCCAGCTTCGTCTCTGTCCATGCTCAGTGTGCAGGGCTGTCAGTGTGGAGTGTGTTTCATGCACTCGTCCAGCATTTATTGACTGCATACATGAGTTTGGCGCTATTCCAGGCACTGGGGATACGGCTGTGTATGAGACAGACCAAGGCCCTTCTTCACATCCAACTGACATTTTACTGGTGTGTGTGTTAATATACAACAAGAAGGCAATTAAAAAAACCACAAATAATAATGTCAAAGTGCACACATGTAAAGAAATAGATAGTAAGTGGAGGACGGGAATGGTTTCCTTTGGACAGTGAGGTCAGGGTAGGGATCCTCCAGAGGCTGAGACAAGAGCAGAGACCTGAATATGAGAAGGCAACAGCCATGTAAAGAAGCTTCCAGAGCCCCCAACAGAGGCCCCACCTGTAGGGTCTGTTCTTCTAAAGATGGATGAGATGCAGCTCAGCTCTCAGCACCTCTCTGTCACTTGACAGGAATTAGAGGCAGAAGCCTTTGATTCCTGCCACTTCAGGGCTGTGTGTCTGTGTGTCGGGGAAGGACCTGCGCCCTCCTGCTTCACATGCCAGGTGCAAACTTGGGAAAATGAAATCACGCCAGACCTGGGGTTAGTAAGAGCACCTACTACGTGCCAGGGTCCAGTTAAGCACTTTACACCATTTCTATTCCACTTAATCTACAGAATAATCCCGTATAGTATTTATTACTAACTTTGTTTTACAGAAAAAGAAACCGAGGCTCGGAATATGGAAGTAACCTGTTTAGGTTATCAGAAAGTATAGTTCCGGGAGAGAGCTATGTCGTGGGGGTCCGGTGGGGTTTACCGACTCATTCGGGGAGCACCATGTTTCAGGAGTTTGCCCGCTGCGCCCCGAAGATGGCCCCCGCCCCTCTCGAGCCTCGGGGCCTCAGGGGCCAAGGGGCGCGCGGCGGGCTGGGGGCGGGGTAGGCGCGGGGACAAAGGCCGCGGCGACCGCGCTCCGGCGGGCCGGTGCGGCGGCGAACTCCGGCGGCGGCGCCGGGACTCCGCACGCCCGGGACCCGGCCGTGCACCCGCGTCCGGAGGAGTCCGCGCCGTGATAGAGCGCCCCGGGACGCCGCTGGGGCCCGCGCAGGCTGAGCCCGCCGGCCCGCCGCCCGCACCGCCCTCTCCCCCGCCTTCTCCCTCCCGCCCCGCGGCGGCCGCGGCGGCTCCGTGCGCGGCGAACATGGCGGCGGCGGCGGTCGGGCGGGACACTTTACCTGAGCACTGGTCCTACGGCGTGTGCCGGGACGGCCGCGTCTTCTTCATCAAGTGCGGCGCGGGAAAGCGGGGACGCGGGCTAGGGCGTGGGCCGGGCAGGGGTGTGGGGCCGGGCGGGCGCCCCCGGAGCGGCGGCGGCGCTAACAGGTGCACCTCTCTCCCCGCAGTGACCAGCTCCGCTGCACGACCTGGCTGCACCCGCGCACCGGGGAGCCCGTCAACTCCGGCCACATGATCCGCTCAGGTGGGCGCGGGGCCGGCGGGGTGGGGCGTTCTGGGGGCGCGCGCCTGAGCGGCCCAAGTTTGACTGGACTTTCCTCGCGTTTCCGCAGACCTGCCCCGCGGCTGGGAGGAAGGCTTCACAGAGGAGGGCGCCAGCTACTTCATCGAGTGAGTGACCCGGACTCCGCGACCGCACCTGTGCCCAGCGGTCCGACCCGGTTCCCGCCGCGCCCCCGCCCCGTTCCCTCTTTTCCCGCTCGGGTCCTGGCGCGTTGGCCCGCACTGCGTCGTCGCCGCGCTTCTGTAGCGGTGTTTTGTGCCTGAGTTGTGTGGCGGGCTCCAGTGGGTGCGCAGGGTGAGGGAGGGGCCTCATCGTCGTGGGGGAACCCGGGCGGGGGTCAGAATTCGGCCCGCTGCGGGAACTGCGCCCTGGACGCGGCGATTGGGCGGGATTTCGGCGCTGGTGTGATGGGCCGGACACACCTCCGCCGCGGGGTCTCGGGCTGCGGGGAGCCTGGCGGGTGCCGGCACCGGGATGGGTGGGGTGGGGAGAGCAGAAGTAGGAGTTTCGTCCGGGGTCCGGTAACTAGGTTGGGGAGAGGGGAAAAGAAACAAAGCTTATCTCGTCTGGGGGACTTTAACTTCGGCCGCGTTCTCTGGGATGGTGGGGGGGAGTTGGAACCGCACCCCCAACTCCTATGTAGCGCGGGCCTGCGGGGGAGAGGTGGGGATGGGGAGGGCAACCAGTCAGCCAATAACATTCCTCGAAGACTCCTTGTCTCTTCGGCTGGTGTTTTACAGGGACAGTCTCACCTCCACTAGTCAAGCAGTAGCTTTTCCGCAAAAGCCCGGGAGCATCGCCCTACTCGTCAGGAACCCTAGACCTAGGTCTGTAGAAATGAAATTCAGGGACAGTAAGTTATAGCGCTGTGCTGACGCGAACACTGCTGTAGTCTCTACTTGCCTACTCCGGGCTTGTACCTGGGTTGCAGCGTTTCTCAGCAACCCTCTGCCTGCTGGCCGGTGAGCTCATGAGGTCAGAAACTGCTTTTGATCCTTTACCCCAGTGCCTGGCGCAGAGTAGGCAGAGAATGTTTGTTCACTGAATGAATAAACTAGCCAGAGGATGGATGGTGTTGTATTTTGGAGGACTGTGAGTCAGAATTACTTTCCTCAATAACTTGAAAAAAAAAAAAAAAACAACAACCCACTGCTAGTCAGTATGGAGCAGCATATTCGAAGCTCAGATGGTCCTAGAAAATCCCAGAGCCTCCCTCCCCAGTTTGGGCTCAGGCAGGATGGTTGAAGCCCTGATGGATGAGATTTATAGAAATGAGCCCTAGCACTGTGGCTGTGGTCCTGCTGTTGTGCCTCACATTGGTGTTTGAGAGAGAAGTTGGGGATCAGGCTGGGACCTCTCACCTCTCGGTCGGTGGCCCTCTCAGGCTCATAACTGCATCCGCTGATGTTTCTAAGATTTCTCCTGCGTGCCACACATTGTTCTAGGCATTGGGACTACAGAATTGAATGAGGCAGACGCTGGTCTGGGTGCTCATGGAGTTGGCAATTGAGTAGAAGGGAGGGAGCAGAAAAATAAGCAAAAAAACCAAACAAGAGTAATGTCAGATAGTGATAACTACTATATGAAAATTAAAATAAAATGATATGATACCAAGTAATTGGGCGGCTTGGTCAGATAAGGAGGTCAGTGATGGTGTTTCTGAATAGACGAACTTTTAAGGTAAAATTTGAATGACAAGAAGGAGCCATCCTTGTGTTGATGAGGTGGCAAAGCAGCTCCGGAAGAGGGAAACAGCCAATGCCTGGGCTTTAAGGCACCAAAGAGCTTCAAGTTTAAGGAACGGAAAGGCCAGCGTGGCTGGAGTGCAGTGAACAAGGGAGAAAGTGGCAGAAGAGGTTACAGACAGGAGACAGCTGAATGCTGTAGGGCTTTGTGAACCAGGGTTAGGAGTTTTCAAACTTTATTCTAAGCTCCGTCAGAAGTCACTGCAGGGTTTTGAAAGGGGAATGATGTGATCTGACTTGCATTTTTAGAATGGTCAGTCACTCTACCTGCTCTAGAGTGGGCTGTAGGTGGGCAACTGTAGGGATAGTAGTAGGAGATTGTTGCAATATTCCAGGCACGAGTTAATGACAGCTTGACTGAGGTCATAGCACCTGAGATGGAGAGAAGTGGTCAGAATCCAGCTTGGTGATTAGGATGCAGCTTGTGAGAGAAAGAGAAGGGTCATAGATGACTCCTAGGGGCTTGAGCACCTGAGTGGATGGTGCTCATATCATTGAAATGGGAAGGCTGGGAGGAGCAGGTTTGGGGTGGGGGAGAGCATGAGATCTTGTTTTGCCATGTTACATTTGAGATGTGAATTTATCCTAGTTAGATATATGAATCTGAAACCCAGGGGAGAGGACTGAAGAGGTACATTTGGGTATTATAGGTGTGATTCAGGGTCACAGGATTAGATGAAATCACCTGGGAAGAGAATGTAGACAGAAAAGAGAAGATGACCAAAGCCCTGGGTTGGGGAGAGAGGCAGCTCCAGCAAAGGGGACTGAGAAGGAGTAAGAAGCTGGGAGAAAACCCTGGAGAATGAGGGACCCCAGAGCCTAAAGGGCAGAACCTGACTGGAACAGGTGGAAGAGAACGTATGGGGTGAGGAAATGGAATCAGTAGGTAGAAGGAATCTTTCATGTGGTTTTAATACGAAGTACAGTTGAGGAACTAACAGAACTAGAGAGGGTGTGTGTGGGAGGATTGAGGGTGTCCTTTTTTAGAGGGAGATCGTAGAGCATGGTTTGTTTGGATGAGAATGATCCAGTAGAGATGGAGAAATAGATGATGCAAGGAACAGGTGGGCCAGCTGCTGGAGCAGGGTTTCTGAGAAGGTGGGAGGGAAGAGATCCAGAGCTTTAAGTCTCACTAGTTTCAGACGGGAACAGGGCATTTCATCCATTTGAGGGGAGGAAGGGCTGAGTGCCAGGGCTGATGCAAGGAGGTCAGGGTTGGTAAGGGGAGAGGTGGGTGTTCCTGTTCCTGTCTAATGGTTTCTGCCTTTTTCATGAGGTGTACTAGGCATCTTGGGCTGGGGGACTTCGGGGGTGTGTAGGACGCCAGAGTCACAGCCTCTCGACCTTCGTGTCTTTTGCTGACTCTTCTATGGTAACTGTGTATCGAGTCCCTGGTGATCGTCTTACAGCAAACCCTGGCTCCCTACCCCCCAGGGCCTTGGCTGAGTCCTCCCAGACCTGAGGGAAAGCAGTATGTGACAGGGTCCCCTGCTGTCAAAGGCGAACCACGTGGGGAAGCTGAGACCCTGCGACAGCTGATTATATTTCCTACTACCTCCGTGACAATTTCTTGAGAGACTTAAGGGTTTGGGATTAATCATTTTTTTCCGTACCTAAAGAATGTTTTGCTTCAGTCTGCTTTCTTAGATTTGCTGTGAGCATTTCTGAGTGTTTGGGGGTTTTCTTTTTTCTTTGTTTGTCCCTCCTGGAATAGGGCTCAGCTAGAGGGACAAAGCATGGGCACGGATGCTTTTCTTTTCCCCAGTGGATCCTTGGACTAGAAAGTTGTGTGAGGTTTTCAGGATGCATCAGTTACTGCTGATACTTAGCACATATTTGAATACTTTCCAAAGTCCACTTCTTGAAGCAGAAAATCTTGAGCTAAGGCAGGTGGATTTTAGTTTTGATTTCTGCACTTTTGGCTCAGTTTTGGATTAATTCGGGATAAAACATGTAAGGAGTATACTCCTGGGTCTCCCAGTTCTGGACGGGGCAATGCTATATGCCCTAAGAAGACTTCTTGTATTCTAAAACTTCTCTACTTTTCCATGAATGCCTTAGCCAGCTGGCAGGTTGTGACAGTAATTGTGAGAACAATGTCACTAAGAGCAGCAGCAGTAATAGTAGTAGCAATTACGTAATAGCCTCATCTTTTCAAGTCCTTGAAAAATGCCAGGAGCTGTTTTACAACTGTTTTCTGATTTAATTCTCACAACAATTTGACAAGGTCGGAACTGTTACCAGTCCCATTTTATCCATGTGGAAACTCGTATAATCCTGGGCATTCGGGCAGCAAGGGACAATTGGCTTTTTCCGGTACCTTTTCTTATTTGATCCTTCTAACAGCCCCTAGAAGCAGCAAAGCAGAGGTTATTCCATTTTTCAGATGATGAAGCTCTGGTCCATGAAGGTTCAGTGATTTGGCTGAGGTGTTAAAGCTGGGACTAGACTGTAGGTCTTCAGCCTCTAATATGGTCACCATGGTAGTGGTGGTGGCTCCTACCTCAGGTCGCAGGTGGGAGCCGGCATCAATACTTGAAGGAGACTTGTGCCACATGCCGTTGCTCTGAGTCAGGCCACCCAAGGCTCACGGGGCCAGACCCCTTCTTTGTTTTGTTGGGAGTTGAGGTGCCTTGGAAGAGCAGCAGCCCTTGGTGTCCCATGCTGACTGGAGATGGTGCACGTCTCTGATTAGTAAGAAATGGAAGACATTAATTATTACATAGTAAAAATAGTTTGGCAGACACAGCCTTTCAAACATGAAACCCATGAGGGAAAAGTTTTAGAAGAGGCCTTGGGAGCTAGAGTATTACAGTGGGCTGGTCTTCAGGGGTTTCATGGAACCCTGTGGTTTGGATTCTTCCTCCAGCGGGCTTTGAAAAGTCCTGAGTCGATAAGAAGGGTAAATGGCAGAGAGGAGGGGTCTTGGCTCCTCTGAGACTTCAGTACCCTGCCCAGTGCTGGGCACTGAGTAGGCACTTGGTATTTACTGAAGCAGATCAGGGGTAGAGGAGACTGGGTAAGGTGGAGGAAGCAAAGCAGCCAGGAATCACACCTGTCAAGGCTGGTGCCCGGACCGCAGGCTTCTTGGTTGCTGTCAAGATCAGCACTCAGAGCAGTTACCCGGCCTCCTCTGGCTTCTTCACCTCATAGTCTCATGCTCTGCATCTGGGGAATGTGGCGTCTGTTGGCCTTTAGACCAGGCCTTCCTCCTTCCTTGGTTGCCAGGCCTTGGTGTCTGCTGTCGCTCGGCTTCAGGGTCCCTGTGGGAAACAGCTGATTGCACAAGGTCTCTTCTAGCTTTATGTCTCTCAGTTTTAGCTTTGGAGCCTCCCAGGCCATCCTGTGTAAGTGTCATCCTCCAAGGGAAGGCAGTGAGGCTCTTGGGGAAGACATTTCTGAGGCTCAGAATAAGACCATGGAAGGTCCTGAGGCAGGACTGCCTGCGTGGTTTGCAGGACCCTGTAAAAAGAAAGTGCAGGGCCACTTGTTCAAAAAGCTGAAAAAAAGTGCCATTAAAGATATTAATGTGTAAACCTCTTTCCTTTCTTTTGCAGTCTTTGCCTCAACTTGTCATGACATTTTTATTTCCTATTTAATGTCATTCTAAGTTTAAAACAATTAAAAATTTAAATCATAACATAAATTTTATGGTTCATCTCTATATTGTACAGTATAAAGTTTTAAATGCAAACATCAGGGCATTGACCTCACAGGCTGAGTCACCACCACCACCTCCCACTCTGAGATACCACGAGGCAACAGCACTGGTGCTCAGGCCCCCGGACATGAATGAGGAGCAGCCATGCTGGTGGGGCTTGGGGCTCCAGGGGCCTGGCAGTGGGCAGTTAAGAACCTGTCCTAATGGGACAGGGTATGAAGACCAGGCATGAACCAAGGCTTCAAACCCTTTTGGAGTAATGCTAAATATCTAAGCTGTGTGTTTTTATATTCAGCAAACCCATTGTCCAGTCTGAAATTACAGCGAGAGAGGAGGAGTTGGGAGTGAAGGCTGTATCAAAGGTGACAGGATGTCCAGGTGGGGGCCCCAGTTGGCCACAGGCAGCAGGTGTAGAAGGCCCTTCGGGAAAGCCTGTGAATACTGGATGGCCCAGGAAGCTGCCCTCTTGAGGTTTAATTAAGCTATTACCCAAGGGACAGTCTTCCAGGCCACCTCTAGAGAGAAATGTCCTGTCTGCAATGCATTCCTCCCCAGACAAATGTTGAACTTCATGGTGCTGAAATTTGTCTTGTAGTGTGCCAACCTGTTAATTCAAGTATTTGTCGTCTCTCTCATTGAGGTACTGCTGGGAACAGCAGTTGCAGCAACTTTATTTTGAACCAGAAAGCAACAGTTCCACAAAGAATTTCTGGGAAACTAGCAGCTTACATCTATTTAGAAGGGAAATTCTGAAACCTTTTGTTGTCGAAGGTTAAGAAAAGGTTCTCCCAGCTTGGCAAGCTTTGGCATAATCCCACAATTTATATTTCACTTCCTGGTTGTTTCATCAAGGGTGAAAACTGGCTCATGGATTGAAACGTTGGGTCCTGTGCGAAAGGAACAAGAGAGGTGTTGTGTAGAGAGCTGGAGGATTAAGAGCCGTGATTTGTGCCGCGGTCTCAAAACCAACCCAGAAAAGATCTGGGAAAACCTCTTTAAGACAAACGGTGGCGAGTTGCTTTCTGAGGCTCTTTTTTTTTTTTTTTTTTTTTTTTTTTTTTTCAGAGAAAGAACAGGGGTGGGTGGTGAGGGTGTTACCCCCTCTTCCTGACTCCCATGCCATGCATGTACGGAGGGTGAGTGTGAGTTTCTTGTGAGTTAATGGCTTTCTCTCCATTCCTTTGGTGTTTATGGGAGTAAATTTTGGGCTTTCAAAATTGAGGACTTTGGAAAAAGGGGCTTATATTAAGAAAGCACTTCGTGATGTGGACTATTTGGTGATTTAGTGAGGTGCCTACTTTAGTTTTCTGTGTCTCTAGAAAAGAGCATGGGTGTTTTGAGTCTTTTTGCTCAATATAAGACAGCAGCATCTCAGCAAACGGGCAGGGTGTCTTCAGTAAATATTGGCACAGGGGAAAACATGGAGGAGTATGGTTTTATTTGTCTGTTGTTTTTAAGTGACTGTCAAAACATTTACTTGTCGATTTTCTGAACTGAAAAGTGTTTTGGGTTAATGATTTATTGTTTATGGAGTGCTTCATGAATATTATTTGGTTGGAGGCTCACAATTATGGCATTTTTAGGTGCAGAGATGTGGGCTCAGAGGGATGAAGTGACTTCCTGAAGTCATGTGCTACTTTAGCTCAGCCTTTTCAGGATTCAGGGAGGAGGATGGGC
Source organism: Camelus bactrianus (assembly GCF_048773025.1). Classification (NCBI taxonomy): domain Eukaryota; kingdom Metazoa; phylum Chordata; class Mammalia; order Artiodactyla; family Camelidae; genus Camelus; species Camelus bactrianus. The sequence continues at coordinate 36,208,796 of NC_133548.1, forward strand.
ATGTTGTCTCAGACCAAGGCTTCTCAGACCAAAAGTTTAATGTCAAGAGGGTTAAGGCCAATTCACCTGGGAGACTGGGTGGCAGAAAACGTCCTCAAAATGGTCCTCTGGGCTGTACGTCTCTGAAGGAGGATGCGCAGGCTTCCAGGAAGACACCAGCAGCTGTTGTGACTTCAGTCGTCTCTTGTCTGGACTGAGTTGTGCCAGAACACCTTTCTCTCTCACTCCAGCCTATTCATGGTCATCTGGATGTTGGCCTGGCGGCAAGGTTGGTTTTTCTTGAAGCCCAAAGCACAGCAGGGCAACTTTGTCATGCAGAAAAATGTGTGGGGGTTGTTAGGTGGTGGTAGCCTGTGTAAAGAGGCAGTGAATAAGTGCATGGGCTCTAGAATCCGATTCCTGAGAGTCTAATTCAAGCTCCTCCATTTGCAGCTCCCTGACCCTGGCAGGTTACCTACTCCCTTTGAGCCTCACTTCCTCACCAGTAAAGTGGGGATAAATGTGATAAATACATGAATTAATTGATGAAAAGCGTTTAGCAAGTGACTGGCTCATAATAAGTACCCCAAAATGTGAGCCTCTCTTCTGTACATCCATTAAGCAATGAGATGTGACTCCTGGGTCCTAATTGTATTCAGCTGCTGCTGCAGGAGTCTGGTGCCCTTGGACTGGGGTTGCCTGGCTTATTAGGAGCATGCAAACTCTAGGACTCAACTCAGGAATTCGTTTGGATCAATAAAAACTGTGTAACCATTTTGTTTATTAAAAAGATGTTCTTGAAGCATTTGCTTTTAAGTGGTTGAGGAAAAAACTAAAAAATATGCATGTGTGTATTCAGGGGAGTGGACGATAGAGCAGATGGGGCAAAGTGTTAACAGTGGGTGAGTCTGGGTGAGGGGTATATGGATATTCTTTGTACTATTCTTGCAACTTTTCAGCACGTTTGAAATTTTTCCAAATAAAAAGTTATTTAAAAAAATTACACTATATAACCTTGTCCCACAAGGGCTATGCTGTCCCAAGGTCGTGGGTACCTTGTCCAGGCTGTGGGGACCTGAGGACCAAGAGCCCTGGGTAATGAGGTGTGAAAACGGCTCCTGGTTTGTCTCTTTCTGGGCATTTAGAGGGCTGCACAGATGTCTGATCCTTAATCTGGGCAGCCACCTGGTTATCGGCTCTCACTGCTGAAGGACGGACATTGTCTGGTGCTGCCTGGGCCACAGATGTCACAGTAATAATCTCCAGGGTGCTTGATAGTTGAAAAACACATACATTCCTTTTAGAAGTAGGTATTTTTATTATTTTATTGTCCTCCTTTTGCAGATCAAGCATTTGAGGTCAGGGGTCCGAGAAGAGTAAAAAGATCTCTTCAAGGCCAGAGCATCAGTGGGGGAGCTGGAACCTGAACCTGGGTCTTCTTGACTACAAATTTGTGCACTGTTTCTATCATGGTACAAGGTGTCTTCTGGCTCCCATCACCTCTCTTCTACCCTGAATCCTCCCTTTACAGTCTGTTCCCCAAAACTGGTCCTCAGTACCTTCCCTGATGACCCTGAGGCAGAAGCCTCCTTGGGCCTCCCTCAGAAAGTCCCCTGCAGGATAGAAGAGTGGTGGATGGGGTAGATGGTTCCCAGGCAGGGCAGTGGGTTGGATTCCTGGTGCTCTGGGGGAGTAGATCCCCCCGACTTCCCCCCCAGATGTCAGCTGACCACAGCTTAGGGGCTGATGAGCCTCTTAAGCCTGCTTAGAGCCAGGCTGTCTCTTTCAGGTTCTGCCAGAAGAGCGTTTCCAACATCACTGTTGGTGTTCTCAGGGTATTTCAGGGGCTTTTCCTGCCAAGGCAGAGCCCTCAGCCTCTTGAGGTCTGACAGCTTGAAGTTAGCATGCATTCTCTTCTAGCAGTTGCTGGCTACCTCCTGTGTTTCCCCAGAACACTGCAGTGCGCGGGGCAGGGGTGGGGGTGGTGGACAGTGTGCTTGAGGGATGAAGGGGACCGAGGTCCCCTTCCAGCTTTATACCCAGGCCCCTACCCTTGGGTGAAGTGGGAGATGAGATTATCTCCATCCTGGGAGCTGTGGAGGAAGAGCAACGCTTTAAGTTAATACAGTAACCTCTGCAATAATCCTGTCCTCTCCGAACCGAGTTGTCTGTGCATGTCCACAGATAGTGCCTGGCTGGAGGAGTGTTTAACCAGAGGCTGGATGGTTTTTGACCCAGGATTTATCCAGACTCTGATGAAGAATCTACTCTTATGTCAGTCTCCACACTGGCTGATGTGGAGAGAAACTGAGGTCACTGTCTCCACCCTCCAGCAGTGCCCAGTCCAAGAGAGGAGAGGGACACTGGGCAGTTTCATTATGGGTGAATGGGGCTGGTGGCCTGAGGAGGAAGCCCTAGGAAGCTTCAGGGGGTGAGTGTGAGGTAGCTGTGGAGAGGAGCAGTGGGCAGCCCGAGGCAGGAGGGGCCAGTGTAGGAAACACGAAGGAGCTGGGGGTGAGGGTATGTGAGTGCCTGTCTTGGAGAGGCCAGCACTGAGTTGAGTAGTAGGAAGTGGCTGGGCTTTAGGAGAGTGATGTAATCAGGGATTTTGCCTAGGGGTTCCCCAACCTCTGTGTCTGAGGGATGGTGCTGTGTGCTGGTTAAAAAATATGTATTCCAGAGTCCAAGTGCCTGGGTTGAAATGTTGGCTCTGCTGCCAGCTTGGGCAGGTCCCTCAAAGCTCTCTGTGTCTTCAAATGTTTCTTCATCTGCAAAATGGAGACAGGGAGTTACTGCTGATTTAGAACAGTAACTAGCAAATCGTACGTGCTGTATAACCAGCATTAGCTGTTAACCATTGTTCCTCCTACAAGGAAGCCCCCTTCTATGGTGGAATGTGTCACCATTGGCAGAAGTGCTTATTCTTTTGGGGGACTCTTCCCGAGATCAGACTAGCAGGAGGGAGAATTGTGCTTTCTTGTGGAGACTTGTCTTTAAAAGGAGGCTGGGCACTAAGTGGTCGGGGCTAAATGTCAATGAAATGATTCTTCATCTTCGAAGCCCTGTCCAACCTGAGAGAAAACTGATAGGTTCCTCGCACTTGTGTTTGACACATTTTCCAAATGGGTGTGATTGATTTCCTCCTGGCCCGCCCTCCACCGCCACCTCAGGGAGAGGGTTCCCAGATATTAGTGTTAGTGTTTGCACCGCCTGGCAGGGCATCTGAGCTCTAGGTTTTGGAGGCAATAACCCTGGTACCTGTGTTAGAGCCCTTGATGTGGGAGCAGCGGGGTGGGGGGGAGACAGGAAGTAGGCGTGGCGTTCTGGACTGGGGATGAGCATTATTACAAGCTCCGCGGGTGACTCTGATGGGCTCTGGGAGTGAAAACGTCTCAGAGCTTCAGCTTCCCGCTCTGTGCAGTGACGACAGTGCTGCTTTCCTCTCTAGTATTATTTGAGAATTAAATGTGATGGCCTATCTGAAGCTCCTAGCTTCTGTTTGGCACATAGTAGGTGCTCAGGCCTTGTGAGCCCTTTTCTTTACAGAGGACGTCTGTCGGGATTAATTAGATGGAGCTGTGAGAAAAGCCTTGAGAGAGTGTCCGTGGATACAGCTGTCTGTAAGGCCCAGCCTGTGATCCCAGTTAGATCCTGGGGGGCTGGGCTCCCCGGGGGCCTCTTGTTTCCTCCCTGGAGGTTAGCAATGTGCTGCCCTCCCCTCTGTCCAGATGGTGCTGTCAGCCCCTGAGGTTGGCAGTGGGGCTGGTCTTTTGGGTGACCTCTCAGTGGAGACTGTGTCTGCCGGGGGTGCAGGCTGGCTGGTCCACATCTCAGAACCCCATGACCACTTAGCGAGCCTTCTGAGGACAGAGGAGGGGCTGGGGCAAGGGGTGGCTTATTCTGAGTGGTTGACAGTGATAGCCAGAGCAGGCAAGCAGGCGGCAATTAAGTTGAGAAATGCGAATGCTTCCTCTGTGTGGGAGAATAAATGTGTCCCCGCAGACAGTTATGATGAGTGAGTCGCAGAGGCATCTAGTGTTGCAGTGTTTCCTGAGCTGGTCCTGGGGGAGACGGGTGGGGGCAGGACTGTGACTCAGTGCCATGAAGGGCTCACTAGCCCCCTGGGGACAGTGTCAGGCACAGAGTCGTTGCTCAACCAAATCGGTGTGGCTTATTTGATTTGACATTTGGCGTGATCCTCTCAACACTGGCAGGTACACAAGGAGAGAGCGTTGATTGGAGTTAGGAGTAAATTGGGGTTGTAAGCTGCTGGGTGAGGAGGGGCACAAAGTCAGTGGTCAGGGTCCCTGGGAAAGCAGTTTGTTCTCTTTCCTGCCCATTAAAATGTTTGGAAAGATTTTTTTTCTCCACACATTTTGACCTGGGGATTTAAAAAAATTAGACACATGAATGCTGTGAAGCTAAATATCTATAATCACTGTACCCGTTAATGCATTTCTAAACGGAATTGGCGGCACCTGGAATTACATCCATTTACCAAGGCTTTGAGTAATTACATTTTTTTTTAGCCCTGGTGTGTAGGTGGGAGCTGGAGAGAGCTCAGTCGGCCTCTACTTCAACTTTCTCTCAGCCCTCCTCACCTGAAAATGCATGGATGTGTTGGTGTGTTTGGCACCATATGGTTTCTAAAACTCAGAGGTGATATTAATTCTTTGGGGGAGGGAAAAGTAATTAGCTTCCTGGTCTGTGAATAGATGGATATTTAAATTAGAATCCAAAGCACGCTCTTCTTATTTGAAAAGCTCCATGTTTCTGAGGAGCCCAGTGATTTGAGAGGTAATGATTGTGTCATGCAGTGATCTTGCTGGGCCTTTCCAGGCTGCTCCTTGGGGCAGAGTGGACCTGGTTGATGCTGGATTGCCTCCTTGAGTTCATGGAAAGGTTTGAGTTTTTTTTTAAGGCCTCTGTTGGATTTTGCTTGGTTTGGGGGTGCAGTAAGCTGAGTGCTGGGGCGGGGGACTGTCAAACTGAGAAGCCAATTGCTTTTGTTGAGTCCTTATTTATTTGTTTATTTTACAAATGGTTATTTGGTGCACACCGTGTGCACTGTTGTAGGGGTTTGACAGACAGGCTTATATAATCCTCGTACCTCCCCTGTGAGGCCGGTCCTCTTATGATCTGCATTTTACAGATGAGGGAGGTTACGAATTCGCAGCAAAGTTGTTAGGTGGCAGGGCTGGCATTGCCCGTTTTAGGGATGGATGCTCCCCTCCCCAAGTCCCATCCAAAGTGGAAAGAAGATTTTGAAAATAAACTCCTCTTCATAGTGAAAAGGTGTGGCCTTTTGAGGAGCGTTAGCAGGAAAACCTCACATCTTGTGCTTTCCTGTACCTCCAGGTTATTGCTCAGATCCCAGTGCTCATGCATTCCTGGTGGGAGGAGGGGGAGGCAGTCTGTGGGCTGAAGCAGGGAGAAGGCGGCTGGCTTTTCTGTCCCCATAGTCACCTCAGGGGTGTTGTAGGGGAGTACTGGCCACATGGGGGAGTAGGCAGAAATGTCTGGCTCAGGGTGGAGCCTCTGGGCAGGGGAATCTCACTGGGTTCTGACAGATCCACAATTTGCATGATGTGAGAAAAGGGCCCTGTAGCTCAGCCTGGGACTTACAGGCAGAGAGTCAGAGTTTAAGGTGTGACGTGTTCTGTGGCCCAAGACGGTTTGTCTTTGCTGAAGACCTTAAGTTCTTGACTTCCTTCCTGCTCATTGATAACCCCCAACCAGCCACCCCGATCCCCCCCAGCCCAGGCAGCCTCTGCCTGCCTCGGGTGTTGTTAGCAGGAGGGATGGGTGGAGGAACCACTTCCCTGAGTGTTGAGAGCTTCTGACCAGACTCAGACTCACACATAGTTAAGCTGTTTCCACTCCAGGCTTTAGATAGGGCACCTATGGGGTCATGAATGAGCACCCGGGCTTGGCAGCCCAACTTTGTGGCTGCAGAACAAAGTTTTAAATAAAATAGGGCAAACGCGGGTATCTACCTACTCCATAGGACTCTTGCAGTGGCTACAAACTGAGTACTGTGAAGTACTCAGTCCCCAAAACATTGTATAGTTTAACGAAGCTTGGCAAATATTTCCATTAACACAGGGTATTCTGTCTTTTTTCCGTAGCGGCTGTGCTGGTCCAAGTGAATTTGGGCAACTCCTTGTCTTCACATCCTGCAGTGACTCTTGTCTTCTGATGTACACAGAGGGTACCTGTGGATACTGCCCAGCTCAGATTCTTTAGTTATGGGTGTTTTCTAACAGAGGGCATTGAACATCCTGATGCGTTTTGCCCAAGGGGTTGAAAACGTCCAACTCTACTTGCTGTTTTTAACCACAGCTGCACCGTAATTGTGACCTTGGCCGTAAAACCTTATGGGTTTCGGCACGTCAGATACAGCTGCAGCAAAGGTTGTGTCTGGCCTGAGCCCTGGCTTGCTTCCCCTGGGCAAGGGGGAAAGTAGCCCTGGTGATAATGGAAAAATAGGGTAGGCAGGGTTCAATTTAGCATTTGCGTCCAATTTTGTTGTGAGCCTGGCACCATATTTATTGTATTCTGAGGGGATCTATCAGGGAGCCCAGGGAGCTAGCTAAGTGAGATGTCTGCACAGCCTCAGGTGCTAGGATGGTCAGGCGGTGTGTAATGAAGTGTCAGGGAAGTGGCGCAGGTACAGCATGGAAAGGAGTGTCCAGGAGGAAACAACTCAGGGACTGGAGGAGTCAGGGAAGACCTGGGGGGTCTTGTGAGCTGGGTTGGGTAGAGACGAGAGGAGGAGCCGGTGGCTCAGGCAGGGGGACCAGTATTCCTCATTTAGAGGGGTCCCTTCATACTGAGCACTCAGTGGGTGCCAGGCACCGACCTGGGCACTGTGGATACCAAAATGGGAAAAGCAGAGTAGAGAAATCAGCACTAGGAGGCAAAAGGGCCCAGTGGTTGGGAACATGGTCTACCACAAGATTACCTGGGTTTGAATCCCAGCCCCGCCACTTACTAGTTTGTGGATCCTGAGCAAACTGTGTAACATGGAGCCTCAGTTTCTTCCTCTGTAAAATGGACATAATAATAATTGTGGTGGAAATTAAATGAATTAATACAGAATACTGAGAATAGTCTTGAATATAGAAAGTGCTCTTGAGCATTGGCTATTATTATCACTAGAATATGAGCTTCAGAGGGGCAGGCATTTTGTCTGTTGTGTTCACTGCTCGTCCACTGGCTCCCAGAAGGTACCTGGTATCTGGTAGGCATTCAGTTAATGAATCAAGGTGCTGTTGGTGTCCTCAAGGAGCCTGGGAGCTTGTTCTCTGGTGGGGACACAGACGTCAACAACTAGAGGATACTGTGCAAGTGATTTGATAAGGGAAGCATGGGGGCTGGAGGGGCACAGAGAAGGGTGGCCAGGGGAGGCTTCCTGGGGGTGGTGGGAGCCTGAGCTAGACTTTGAGGAACAAGCAGGGATTTGTTGGATGATGACAGAGAGTTTGGATGTTCAAGAGAGAGGAAGCAGCATGAGTACACATGTGCAAGGACATTGGGAGAGGAAGGAGGCTGCAGAGAGGGCTGCTCAGAGGATTTGGGCCTTCACCCTGAAGGTGATGTGGACCTGGGCTTACGCAGGGGTGTGACGGCCCCACTGTGGTTGTGGGGGAGGAAGGTGGGATATGCTGGGGCTGCTGCTCATTCTCCCAGACTCCAGCTCAGGAGACCATTGAGGTGGGGCTGGAGGAAGTAGGTTGAAGCCTGAGAGAGATCCCACCTGGCAGGTGAGGGCTTGGCCTCCAAAGGGGGAGAAGTCAGGTAATCCACACGACTGTCTGGCAGCACTCCTGCCTTAAAATAGAAAGAGATGGAGATAAAGAGTGAGTGGTGGTGTGAGTGTCCGAGGGGTGACCTAGTTAGAACCTGACCCCCTGGAAGTGTAAGAGCCACCCTCGCTCAAACACCAGAGCCTTCTAAGGGGCAGCTGCCAAGGGCGGCCTCGCCCTTCTTACCTCTCTCACCCCTGCTCGGCCCTGAGCCACGTGCAGAGGTCCTGTCAGGAGGAGGCCTCGCGCTGCTGATGGAGGAAGTCTGGGTCCCGGGCCCGTGTGCTTCAGGGGACGGGTGTGGGGGCTGAGGGTTAGAGAAATAGGGGGATGAAAGTAAGTTAATGGAATCAGGTTAGTGGAACCTATGTATTTAGCAATTCCAACTGAAGCAGGCTTTGAGGAAAACCTGTTTATATGTCGGCTTTTTCCCCCACAGTGTGTCGTAATTCCTCATAGACTTAATTATCTGGCAGGCAGTAACACCCTTGTACTCCCTGTCCCTTCTCCCTCCAGCTTCCTTTAATCCCACCCGGAGGGAGCAGGAAAGAGGAGAATGGAGGAGGCTTTCGCTTTTCTCTTAGACTCTGCCTTCATTTTCCTTTGGTCTGTCCTGATTTCTCTAAGCCTTTGGGACTTATTTCTGTGGCTGATAATTCATATGCAGAGTCTGCTGAGGGCCCTTTCCTAGGACTTTTAAACTTTAGCTGAGGTTGTGGGTATGACAGAAGTTGTGTGAAAATGCCATTTGCAGATATGTGAGGTGGAACCATCTAACTGTTGCCCTGGTGGTGTTTTTCTGGTCTGCACTCCTGAGTCAGGAAGGTGCCCCAGGCTTGTTTCTGTAACCACATAACCACCACTTCACCACCTACTATGTGCTCGCCGGCCCTTAAGCCTGAATGGCCTTGTGAGGTCTGGGTGGACAGCAGGGATTGCCTCCACCTATGACCAGCAGGTGGATGGTTGTATCTGGTGAATTGGAGCCTGAGGCCACGTTTAAAGTGCTGGGAACTTTGAGCCTGCAGGAGTGGGCTTCTGGTACCGAGCCTGAGGGAATGTGCGGGAGGAAAGGGTGAGAGCCTCCGCTTCCGTGCATGGGTGAAAGGTGGGAAAGGTAGACAGAATGCTCAGGGGTGAGATGATGGCATGGAAGAGGATTCCACAGGATCAGATCAAATATCACTTAAGGGTCTGGAGGGGATTTCGCAGACATTGAGGTACTTTTCTGTAACCAGCACTTTTCACAGATTATTTGCTTTGCTCCTCATGGTAGCACTAAAAGGTGTTATTCCCCACCCCCCTTTTATAAATGAGGATTGAGGATGCAGAGGCCCAGGGAGGCTGTAAGTCCAAGGTCACACAACTGGGAATGGCTGGTGTGTTATGACTCTGGCAGCCAGCTTTTGTACATCATGATATATATTAATTCATCTAAACCTCACAAGAACCCCACAGGTGGTGTATTATGGTTTTCATGTACATACGTGGAACTGAGACCCAGAGTCACACATTTGAAGGTGGAAGGTGCTGGGCCTTGGACCCAGACCTCCAGGTGCCTCACTCGGCTTCCTTAAGAGGTAGTTCTGCTTCTGCCTGGAGTGGTTTGCCCTTGAGCCAGCCAGCTCTTCAGGGTGGGGATGGGGATGGGGATGGGGTCTGCGAAAAGGTGGCACTAGTGGTGAGTCCTGCTGGGAGAGGCCCCTCCTGGCCAGGTGAGAGTGTCCCCATCTCCCTGGCACACAAACACAGAGTCACTTGGTTTCCTGCCTACAGCTCTGCAGCCGTGCAGTTTCCACACTTGTATGCCTTATCTTTTGGTCCTCCCAGTGCACGCAGCTGGTAATGCCCAGGACCACCTGCATCAGACTTTGGAACTTTTAAAACCTGCCGCCTCTCCTCCTTTGAAATATATCCCCAATTAAACCATTCTCACCACCTGTTACCTGGACCTCAGCACTGTCGTCTGTTGCCTGGACAACTGCAGTCCCCTCCTGACTAGTCCTTGTGTTTCTCTCCCCCTCCCCCAGTACAGTAGCCAGAGATTGTTCTGTCCTGGACGTTGGATGAGCTCAGACCACCTGAGTGTGCCCATCTCACACACAGGGGATCCAGAGTCCTCACAGTGGCCCTTGAGGCCCTGTGCCATCTGCTCCTGCCCCTAACCCCATTATCTCGTTTACTCCTGTACTCCCCACTGCTCTGCTCGAGCCACGTCGGCCTCCTTGCAGTGTGAGCACCACCGGCCTCGCTCCTCTGTCTGGAATGTTTTCCTTCAGATATTCCCATGGCCTGCTGCTCCTCCTCTTCCTTAGGTCTCTGCTCAGGTGTCACCCTTTCATGGTGGCCTTTCTCAACTCTTCTTCCCTAGCACAGCCTGTCTCTGTATTTTTTTTTTTCTTTTTTAGAATTTTCAACTTGAGCCAGGCATATTATATTTTAATTTGTTTGTCTCCCACTAGAATTTAACGTCCGTGATGACACAAAATAGTGCCTGTTTTGTTCAAGGCTGTACCTCTGGTGCCTGGAATAGTGTTTGGAATAAGTAGGTGTTCAGAAAATATTTTTTTTTAGCTTGATTGAGGTATGATTGACAAAAAAATTGTACATATGTAAGACATACTATTTGATGTTTTGATATACATAAACATTGAGGAATGATCACCACAATTAAGCTAATTAACACGTGTATCACTTCACATGGTTACTTTGTGTGTGTGTGTGTGTGTGTGTGTGTGTGTGGTATGGGAAAATAATTGTTAAAGAATTTATCAAATTGTTCAGTGAACTTTGTGATAGTCTCTCCTTGGGACTCTGCCTAGGAAGCCAGTCAGCCACTGAGTGCTGCCTCCCTGCTGTGGCCCAGGAGGCACCAGCCTTGGGTGCTCTGGCTCAAGTATCCACAAAGATTCCTCTTCAGTGTGGGGACCATGTGGCATCCTTATTTATCTCCATGCTGGCTTCCAGTTACCGGTTCTGGGGAATTATCTGAAAATAGGCGTTTTCTGTCACTCCTGTTTACAGTGACCACAGCAAATTAAAATGGGTTTGCTGACTGGCTCACCATCAGGAGCATCTGAAAGCCCATTGAGTTCTCAAAGCCATCCAGATTCTTGCGGTGGTCAGAGGAGATGCTGTTATCATCTCTCGAAGTTCTCCCTGCGGAGTTGGAGCTGAGCCATGCCCAGGACAACAGCGTGATTCAGGGCTTGATGCAACAGACTGGAAGGAAAGCGGCAAGGCTGAGTGAACACCTGTTGTGTGTAGCACATGGCTGCAGTGATTATGTAGTCATCTCACTCTTAACCACGCTCCAACCTTGAGGTTGATTTTGAGTGCCTCTCTGATGGGATGGGGAAATTAAGGCTCCGAAGTGATGAAGTCAAGGTTCCCACTGACTCCAGAGCCTTGGGAATAAGTAGGAGAGGATCTAAAGGGGGAACCCACAGCCAGGCTGTGAAGGCCTGTCAGTATCTGAGTCACAAGGGCAGTGTGGCATCAGGCAGTGGCACAGATGGAGAAACAGGAATGTTCTATCAAGTGTGGCTTGGATGGTTTTGAGACAGCTTGTTGAATATGAACAGGTGTTTTTGTTTTTTTTTCCCCATTGTTACTTACCTGGGAGCAGAGAGAGGGTATCTTTAATGAAGCCCCGGAGATCTGGGGCTAGAGAAGCCCTAGTACCAATGTTCCCCACACAGGACCTGTGCATCTCGGGGTCACCAGGGACCATCCCAGACATCGCTCATCTGACTACATGCAGCTCAGTCTGGCTTCAGGAGCAGCTTAGAGCAAACCTCACCAGTCTTGGCCATTTTGTGGTTGGAGAAGGCAGAATTTTGCTATGTCCTGGGTAGGGGAAGAGCCCGAGGAAAGAATAGGGACTGTGAAATGGGCTTCCCTGTCTTGTGGGGGTGGTAGTGCTGGCATGAACTAAATGTTTCTTGCTACCTAGCCCCTGCTGGTGGGATTGGAGCTGCTGAGAAAAGGCCTGTTTTCTTGATATTCATTTAATTAACTTGTTCATATAATCATTCATCCATCAGCATATATTATTAGCTCCTATTCTGTACCAGGTGGCACCATGCCAGATTCTGGTGCTACAAAGACAAGGATGTGTTCAGGGAATTCACAGTTCAGAGCAGGGAGAAAGACAAACTAAAGATGATATTCAGCACGTAAGGGCTGTGGGACAGGAAAACAGGGTGGAGTAGGAGCGTGGTGCCTAAGGCCACAGAGCTTTGGGTTGGCTGACTTTGCTTGACTCTTATCCCAACCCAACCAGTCACTGGACGTTGGGCAAGCTCTTATTCTGGGCTCAGTGCTTACGTACTTTATCTTATTTATTCCTAAAATCAGCCTGGTGAGGTAAAGTTTTCCCCCATTTTATAGCTGAGGAAATTAAAGCTTGGAGAGGGCCAGTACTTTGTCTGGGTCACTCAGTAAATAAGTGGCAGGACCAGGATTCTAACTTGGGTCTGACTTCAAAGTTCCTGTGCTTTCTGCTGGAACTGGGGGTGTTTCATGTGGGGAAGAGGACGCCCACAGGGAAATGAAGGCTGGCTACAAATACCTGAAGGGCTGTTATGTAGAACAATCTCAGTCTCTGGGAAAGCTACAGAGAAAAGTTTGGACTCCAGTTTTATAACAGAACCTTCTAAAATATCTCGGGGTGTAGTGAGTTCACTGTCACCAGAGGTAATCAAGCACAGGTGAAAGCAATGGAGAGCGTTGAGTAAATGCCCTCTATCATTCCTGGGTATGGGTCCTCGGAGAGGATACAGAAGGGAAGGGTTTAAATGTGTCTCTCCCAAGCCCAGATCTCCTCAGCAGACTCCAGGATTACATGTGCCTCCAGGAGTGGTGGGGCAAACACAGAGTTAGAATCAGAATTTGAAGACCTAGGTTTGAATCCTGGCTCAGCCCCTTACACTGTGTGACCTTGGACAGTGCATCCCCTGATCATGTCAGCCCCTCACCTGTTGGCCTTTCATAAGGTAGTGAGTGAGCAAGTGCTTTGTCAAGGAGAGAGGGTTCAAACACTGGTTATTAGCAGGTGCAGCTCTGGCCACCAGGAGTATGATGAACTTCAAGGAGCTTGGCTGCCTGAGCTGTGTCTATGAAACTTCACCCAGTGGTGATGGAGGACCTGTTAGGTGCAGGTGCTTTAGAGAACTGGCCCCAGGTTTGTGCAGAGCCCTCTGAAATATTTTGTGATAAAGTGCATTCTCCATTAATAGTGATAAGCAAGAGAGTCCCGTGCTTTCACAGCCCATTGAGTGGAGGAGGCAGAGGAGAAACTGGGGCAGATGTTGAGAAGTGAGGGATCCAGGAAGTCTTCATGGAAGAGGTGACATTTGAGTAGGGCCTAGACACGGATTTCATTATGCAAGGAAGGGGGCAAAGGCCTGGAGAAGGCAAGGGCATGTGCGAGGTATGGATAACGTGGAGGGAGAGAATCAGATGCTTGGGTGGGTAGGGAGTCTCCTTGTTGGGGTAGGGTATTGCTTACCAGCTGGAAGACCCTTCCTTTCCTGAAATGGAGCATTAAACTCTCTGGTGGCTGAAAGAAATCCAGGTTTACTGCAGTTTGCTGGTGAAACATGGGTCATAAGGAGGCAGGGTGGGAAGGTTTGGGGAGGCTGTTTACGTTCCCTTCATTTCTCAGATGAAGGTGAGGCCTGGAGAGGAAGAGGGTTTCCCAGAAGGTATAGAGTAAACTGAGGTTAGTACCAATGCGTGACACCTCCTCCAGGTTTTCACCATATTCCATGGATGAGTTGGCCCAGATACTGTTTTTCCTGGTTCTGTTTCCTGACAGGCTGTTCCTCTTAAGAAGGAAAAGGAGGAGAGGGCAAAGTTGTATTTACCAAAGGGGCTGGTTGGGCAGGTCTTCTTGCTGAGGCCAGAGTCTTAGGCCAAAGTCAGCTGGGCTGGCTCCTAGTGGGTGGAGGTAGGTGGAGTCAGGGGGCTTTTGGTTGGGGTTGACCACCGGTAGGAACTGAGATTTTTCCAAGACACTGCCCCTGAGAACAGTGGGCTGGAAAGATTACAGCCCACACATTCTTTCTCAGGAGATTAGGACCATGGGAGATTATGGGATACACAGGAGGCTGTAGGAGGCCTGTAAATTTCCCATTTGGGGCAATTAATTTGATGGATTGTAAAACAGCTCACCACTTCCTCCCCCTCCCTGGATTGGGCTGGGTAGTCAGACTGGCCAGAGAATGTCCTAAGAATGCCCTCCCTGGAATCCCGCACTGCCTGCTTGCACCGCTTGTTAAAGCCTACCTGGGGGCAGGGGCTGGGCATGTCCTTTTCCTGCCTCCCCTTGGTACAAGGAGCAGCACACAGTAGGTGCTTTATAGAGTATAAAGTACCATTTAGAGCTGGTACTTATCTGATTGCAGCCTTTCCAGGATGCTGTTAGGGGTGGGATGGGCTGGGGCTTGTGGTGGCAGCTTAGTTTATAGATGGGGAAGCTGAGCCCCAGGGGTGCGGTAACCTGCCCAAGGTCACTCAGGTCACTGGAGATACCTGGGACTCCAGCCAGATTTCTCCACTCCTGGGCCAGGGCATCTTATTCCCAGTTCTGATGTGCTCAAAGTGAAAGTGAAATAAATCATGGACTTTTTTTTCTGGTTTCTCTCTGCTCCCAGCCAGTCACAGGCGTCCCTGCTTCAGTGATTTTGTATGAGGAGTGACATGGTCCCGCTCCCATGCCCCCCAGGGAGTTTTGCAGCATTCTGATGAGGGCTGTGGTGGGGCGGCCCTTCTCCTGTGTGCTCACAGTGCGTTGTGGCTCATCTTGGCTGTCTGCCTCCTCAGTGGGCTCTGGCGCCTGTGGCTGGTGAAGGTTCCTGCACAGCGCCTTGCTCTGGTAGCTACTGAGGACCTGGCCGTTACCAGCTCCCACCCGGACTGGTGCAGTTGGTCCTGACTGGTTGTCTTGCCTCGGTCCTGTGTTCCCTCCAGGGGCCCAAAGACCTCATCCAAATGGTGCCTCTGGATCAGGGCCTTCTAAGGTATTCCTGACTTGGGGCTTCTCTGCATGTGGGCTACGTGCTATCAGATTACAGCATTCACCCAGGCCGGAAAACAACCCAGAAGGATCATGGGGCTTATAGCATGTTCTTCCTTCTGCGCCTTTGCTTTTGCTGTTCCCGGCACCAGCCATGCCTCCTTTCCATCAAGATAACTCCTGTATGCTTCCGTAAGACTCAGATATTTCATCAGGAAGCCTTCACTGACCCGCCTCCACCGAGGCTTTGTGACATCCCTCTGTTGGTTCTTCCATTCATTTACAGCCGTGAACGGAATAGAGGTGTCTGTGCTGGCGGAGCGTCCATCCTAGCCTCCTCTCCTGCTACCTCTCACCTTAGTTTACACTGATGTTCCTCTGTCCCCACATTAGCCTGTGAGTTCTCATGTTTTATTCATTTGTCTCTCTATCCCCAGCACTCAGCACAGTGTCTGGCAAAGAAAACTTTAAAAGTTAATGTTGAATGAAGAGTGAAAGAGCAGGCTTCCCAGCGTCCTCTCCCCTCTTCCCTGATGGTGGGGTGTGAACGCCCAGCTGCTGTGTGCAGCACACACCCGCCCCCGGCGCTCTCCCCCCTCATATCCTGGCGCTGTGTGTGCTGCTCACATGACCGTCCTGCTTCATGTTACACCTTTTTGTGTCTGCAACTCTCTCCCTCACCTGGCTGCAAATTTCTTCAAGGCAAGGGCCATTTCTAATTCAGTTTTTGTGTACTTTGTGTACTTGGAACTTCTGCCCTTTCTGATGTTCAGTAAAATGAAGAGCAGTATGTGAAAGGGTAAAGAAATAAAAATATAAGGACAGACCAAGAGCCTAGAGGTGAGTTGATTTATTCACAGATGTCTGGTGGACACCTGCTATGTGCCAGCCCTGGGCCAGGTGCTGAGCATTCATAGGTGAATGAGGCAGAGCCGTCTGCCTTGAGGAGCCTGGACGGAGGAACACGCAGATAGGATGAGGAGGTGCCCAGCCTGCTGGCACCCAAGATATTTGTGGTGTAGGATCCCCAGACTCTCATTTTGATCAAAGAAGATGACACCACAGAGTTAAGGAGGTTGTCAGACAGGTTGTCAGATTTTTAAACCCATCTCTGTCCCTTGCTAGTGTGTGACCTTGGACAAGTGAGTCAACTTTTCTGAGCTTCCGTTTCCACATCTATAAATAAGCGGCTGGTAAGAACACCCACCTTGTAGGTCGTTCATTCATTCATGAGCGTCTGTCCTCCCTGCCTCCACCCCCAGAATCTCAGGCCTTTATGGAAAGGTCTTGGGACCCTGATGTGGTCTCTGATGCGGTTTACCTGCTCACCCCATACAGAGATCCCTTCAGCAGCAGTGCTGATCAAATTGCCTCTGATTGACTCCTTTGGATAACAGGAAGAGCTTGCTACCTGACAAGGCAGCCCCTCCTGTAATTGTCATGTCATTTTTAGAAGTTCCGTTTTAGGTGGAGTTGAAATCTTTTGGGCTCTGACTTCCCTCGTTGCTTTTAGTTCTGAAATACAGGGATTCAGTTATAGTCTCTCTCACCCCTTCTATCCCCTACCCCTCACTTCCTCCCAATTAGGGAAAAGTTTACTCGTATCCCAGGAGGCTCTTTGTAGTTCTTGCTCTGTTACTCAGAGTGATCAGCTAGTTGGGGAGGTCAAGGAAATTGTAGAGTACATGATGCTGGAGTGGGGTCCTGGAGATGAGGAGTGAGCCAGGTCAGGAAAAGCCTTTGAGGCAGAAGGTAAGGTGGTGTCTTCTGATAGTGTGTAGAGTCCAGGAACTCTAGATAGTTTGTATCGCAGGAGCAGTAGGGTGTGTGTGTGTGTGTGTCTGTGTGTCTGTGTGTCTGTGTGTGTAAGGGAAGTGAAGCCTGAGAGGCTGGCCAGACCCAGAGCATGAAGGACCACCTGCCAGGGGTCATGAACCTGAGGTCAGAGGGCTGCCCAGGAGAATGGGTTTTAAAACAGGTTTGTCTGGGGGCCCAGGTAGCACAGGTTTCACGTTCTCCTAGAACTGATGGATGAGTTTCTGAGCACCTCTAACTCTCCTTCATGCTCTGATCTGGAGTTACTGATTAAACGTGTCCTTGGGACCTCTGTGGAGTGGAGTGGTGACAAGTTAGCACCTTGAATGTGCCAGTTGCCCTTGACATCATGTGTCTGAACTCAGACCATTGGCTGAGCCTGCTCCAAGCCCTTGCCTCTGGAGCACCCCTTCCTTGGGTTGGAGTGGAGATATGGATGCTGTAGCCATGGTCAGCTGGCCTCCGCTTGCCTCTGTCCCAGAGTTGGCCGGACACACAGGCCTGCAGGGTTTCTCGTCATGTCTTCATGAACAGTGCCTGGACTCCGAGCCCTTGGCCAAACATTCCAGATTCTTTGGGAATAAAAGATTTTCTTGGGGGGAGGGTATAGCTCAAGTGGTAGAGGACATGCTTAGCATGCACAAGGTCCTGGGTTCAATCCCCACTACCTCCTCTAAAAACAAACAAACAAATAAACCTAATTACCTCCCCCCAAAACAAAACAAAAAGAAAAAATAAAATAAAAACATCTTAAAAAAAAAGATTTTCTGAAGGGGCCTGGGGCCGCCCCAGGGCTGTTTATGCCCCACACAGATAACTGTTTGTATCTGATTTTTATACATTCCCTAAAGCATTTTCCAAGAGTCATCGGGGAAGTCCATCTCCCCCAGCCTGGCCAGCTCATTGGGAAACTTCTGGCAGACCTGCCTTGCACTGCTGGCATATGGAGTGCCCTCTCACCACCGTCTGTCCTTCCCCAGGGTCTTGGATGCTGAAGGGCTGAGGGTGGAGTGGGGCTTTTTGTTTTGTTTTTAAATAGGGGCAACGTGGGTAAACAGAGCGGTGTTTTCGGTGCTGTCGGAGGGCCAGGACCCCACATTCCGGTTCCATGACGACAGCCTATTCTGTTGCTGCGTGCTGGGCTGCGGGCAGCGGCAGCTTAGATGGGAACAATGGAGGCTCTGTTGAGATGCTGCTGCTGCGCTCGGGCAGAATGCATTTTAATTGAACATTTTCCACCCTGAAACCTGGGGATCTGGTGGCCCACTCCTCCTCATTCCTTCATTTTCTCTTTGCAGCTCAGGAGCCAACTTATTACTGCAGCTCCTTTTTTACCACCTCTAATATCACCAGCCTCTTGCGGGGGTGAGGGTGGGGAATGTGTTTCCAGCCTGGGAGTAGTTTGCATTTGGCTGACTTTGCAATGGTGAAAAGGAGGAGGGTGGGGGTGAGGGCCTGGGGGACATCCCTGTAACCTGGGCTGGAGTGTTATCGTAGATGCTATAGGAAGCTCTCCTCCCCTGGGACACAGCTGCTTGGGACACAGGAGCACTGGCTGTAAAGTCAGACCAGCTGGGTTGGAATCCCAGTGGTTATACGTCTCACGCTGGGCCTCAGTTTTCCCACCTGCAAAATGGGGATAAGAGTAGTGTCTAACTCATAGGATTGTTAGGAGGATTAAATGCATTTAACATATATAAGGTGCGGAAGATAAACACCCAAAAGATGTATTTATCATTATATCATTTTAATATTATATTCTGATCATCATCAATATTACATTCACCCTTCAAGCCTTTATCTAAGACTATAAGACAAACGGAGCAAAATTCTTTCTAAAATTTCTAAATTTGATTTTGTCACTCCTTGGCTTAGAAAGCCTCAGTGAGTCCCCATTGATCTCTCTGCACAAGGAGAAAGGAACTTTTGTTTATCGAAAGCCTACTGTATGCTAAGTCCTGGGCACTTGGTGCACTTCTGGTCGTTTAGACTAAATCCAAAGTCTAGCCTGATGTGTAAGACCCTTCATCAATTGGCTCTATCTTGCCTGTCTTTTCTTCCCTAACCCCTAAAACCAAGCCAAGGAAAAACATAACTCTACTTCAAAGAATAATTTGTTCTTCCCTGACGTCTCATTGGTTTCCATCCTCCGTGCCTTGGTGCATCTTCTGCCTTCTGCCAGGAATGCCCTGTGGGTGGTGGCTGTGGTCCCAGGAAATAGACCACACCAGGGGAGAATCTGGGAATTCCCTAACCACCATCCCCTGTGGGCCCAGGATGCGTGAGAGCCCACTGGCCAGGCTGGCTCTCAGTGAATCCTGGCTCCCCCACTAACTTTGTGGCCCCAGGCGTGCGCTAATAATAGCACCTGTCTCATAGGTTTCTTGTGAGAAGTTAATCCACATAAAGCATTAGAACAACGTCTGACAAACTGTTCAGCATGTGTTAGCTGTTTTTACTATTGCATTTCTTTCCAAAGGTCGCTGTAGCGTTTTTCTGTTTGGGATATTTCTCTTTCTAGGTTCTACGCTGGACCTATTTCTTTGAGGGTAACAGGAATCGAAGAGGTACAGTGGATCAGGGAGGTCTCAGCAGGGGTTCCTTGTCCTGCCTTCTCCGCTCTGTCTCTGGCAGGAGTCAGTGCTTCTCAGCCACTGGCTTAGCTCCTTGTGGTGGCAGCTGGGTACCAGGCAGGGTGGCTGCTCCACAAGATGTGGAGACCCTGTGTGCACAAACCTGCTCACTACGGATAGACTTGCCCAACCATGAATGGGACACTTGGTATCTAAATGGGAATTATTTATGGACTGGAGGAAAAAATTGCTCTGATTTGAGATTAGCCAGATAACCAGTCTCTGGTCAGGAAGGGGGGAATATGTCTTTTTTCCATCTTGCTGAGTTGATTAGGGCAAAGTTCTCAGAGACTGAGTATCTTGCAAGTACCTCTCATTGAAAACAACAAAAATGATGAAATGCTTTAGAAAGAGAAAAGAGTGGAAGATTTAATTTCAGGGAGCTATGGTGATGTTTGGCATGTGTCACCTCATTCTTGGATTTTGAGGCTCAATTGTCAGGAGAGCTGGGGCTTTATCCTCTTTATGTCACCAACTGACTATGTGACCCTGAGTAAGTTGGGCCTCAAATTCCCTATCTGTAAAATGGGAATAACCATCTAGCTTTGCCTGTCTCCCAGAGTTGTTTTCAGGAGCTAAAAATCGCATGTTCTTGCGGATTCATACTTATTCATTTAACCAACCAACCTTTGCTCAATCTACTGTATTCCAGAGCCAGGCATCTAGGGATGGATAGAATATCGTCTTTTTCCTCGTGGAGCCCAGAGATGGAGGTGAAGCTGGGGGAATGTGTGAGTGGATGGACATCATGAACAGGACAGTCTGGCGAGTGTTTTGCTAGAAGCACATGAAAGAAACATTGGTACTTAAGTCTGGGAGGTCAGGGGAGGCTTCCCAGAAGTGGTAACACTTGAGTGAGGCAGAGATAAGAAAGCTAGGGGTACAAGGTAGAGGCAGACACACGTTGGCATTGTAGAAATGGGCCGAGGGATGAAGGTGGGGTTGTGGGCACCTGGGGAAGAGGCCGCCCTGTGGATCAGGCTGGAGGTGGGCTTAGTGTTGGAGCTTTGCCCTAAAGATGTTGGGCATGGGGGCAGAATGACCCGAGGCACCGGAGTGCAGAATCTGGTCAGTAGTTTGCAAATCTCATTCTGGTGTCCATGTGGAGCGAGATATGACCAATGGCAGGGAGACCTGCTAGGGGAACCTTGTGATGGTCTCAGTGAGAGATGATGCGAGCCTGAACTGGGCACGGAGAAAGACATGAGGCACCTTTGTGTGTATGTGAATGTGCGAGTTTATTTGTACATGTTCTGTGAAAGGTTAAAACTTTCTATCTGCCCAGTGGATAGTTTTGTTTACTGAAATAATCAAAAGTACAGACACCCAGTAGTTCCATCACTATGGCTCTATTCTTCCAGGGTAAGTAGATAGGATTGCAGAGGTACATGTTCAGGGATGTTCATTGCAACCTTGTTTATAGCACTAGGACATTGAAAACAACCCGTCTATCAATTAGGAACCAGATAACTAAATTAGGGAGCCATGCAACCCCAAATGATGCTGCAGGTTTGTTTTTCTGAACACAGCAAGATACATACATATATCAAATGAAGGAAAGGAAGCACATATGTGCAGCATTTAACCTGCCACCGCTTTGCCATTATTCTTCATGATTGGAAAGTCCGTCAAGGTTGGATTTGCTCTTTTGTATGTGACTTTCTATCTTATGTTACTTGATAACTGTGTTGTGTCCCGGTCTCTATGTACAAGGACCATGCCTTGTTCTTGCCCCCTTGTTTCCCTCAAGCAACAGGAGTAGGTGGCTGCTAATTATTGCAGAATTTAATTGAGGGATGTGAACAAAAGGCCTTGTTATCAGCATTATGTGATATTAAGCTGTAGGCTGATTCTCCCTCCCTCTTACAAACAGAAACAGTGTGTCTGGCCCATAAAGAAGGTTTTAAACTAAAGTTGTGTTAACAAAGACCTCTTCCAGAGACCTCCCTGCTTGGGGGGGTGGGGGCAGGGAGCGGGAGTAAATTCAGGCTTTGTTTCCTCTGTCTTAGGGAGCCAGCTGGAGGTGAGGGGAGATGAGGTATGCCTGCCGTCCAACCGGTTTTCATGCATAACGTCTGAGCCGGTGTGTTTTTGTTGGGATGGCAGAGGGGGAGAGGAAGGCTTTGCCTTGCATCTGCTGAGTGCTGGTACCGTGTGTTGTGTCATCCTCACAGCAACCTGAAGCTGAAGGAAATACTCGCCCTCATTTTGCAGACGAGGGTACCAAGGCTCAGAGAGGTTGAATAATTTGCTTAGGTTGCCCAGCTAGGAATGGGTACAGCCAAGATTTGACCACAGGTCTGTGTGCCCGTGAGCAGGTGTGCTTTGCCTTAGCCACCAACGACCCTAGAGGAGAGACTGGGCCATGGTCTGGGCAGGTAGGCACTGTTGCCTTGTGGGTTTGGCCTTGGGTGATAAGCTAGGGGTAGGAGGCTCTGACCTGGGGCAGCGTGAGAATTAACCAGTCAGGTGCGTGTTTCAGATCTGCTGTGTATGCAGCATGATGCTGGACACTTTGGGGACACAGAGAAGAGGCCAGGATGACACTGTCCTTGTCTACCATCTGGTTGAAGTCACTGATTCTTATTAAGAGAGATACAGCAGGGGTGATGGGGGATGAATAGGGGCACGGAAAACAAGAGGTGCAGGCAGTCTAAAGAGGAGCAGCCAGTGGGACTGCGGTGGGCAGGGAGAAGAGGGGTGAAGGTGGGGAGTCTGGGCTGAAGTGGGGGCTTCTTGGAAGTGAGGAGTGAGTGGGAGCTTGGTTGGGAAGCAAGGAGGGTGGTGGGTTGGGAACCCTTGGATGCTGGACCAAGGAGCTTCGCCTGATTCTCTGGGTGATGGGGAGCTATTGAAGGCTTTTGAATGGAGAGTTGATATGGAGAGAGACAGTTCTAGGGTGATGCACCTAGCCCTGCTGTAAAGTGTGGAGTGATGGGGTGAGGGAGGAGGAGTTGCCTCACCCCTCTAGAATGTTTACCCACATGCAAGAGTAGTAGTGGGAGGGGTTGGGTTGCCCCAGCTGAGGCGGACTGGGGAGATCAGATCTGCTTTGACATGGGTGTGCGATGGTCCTGACAGTAGGAAGAAACAGACAGCTGTGTGTGCTCTGGTCCAAGGGTGTATGACCACACACTGCTGGGTGCTCAGCCTAGGAAACGATTGGCGTGCATGTGTGCCTTCAGTCAACAATTATTTTTTGAGTGTGTACCATGGCGCTTAAGCTAGGCATATGGTAGTGAGCAAAATAGACGTGATCTTCTTCTTGGGTCTGGCTTTAAAAGTAAATGTCATGAGGGGGAAAAAAAGTGACAGGAAGAAAAACCCAAGCTGCTTTAAAAAAAAAACCAATTTGCTCCATAGCCTGGTTATTCCACCGGAGTGAAAGCATTGCTTCTCACTGCAGAAATGAGGTCTTGCAGAGGAAGCTGCTGGACAGAGCTTGCCCAGAGGGGTGGGGTTTTAGACAGCAACTCCCTTTATTTCGAGGTGAGCTGAACAGTGGGGCCTCCCAGAGGTTGGGGGAATTCCTTGGAGCTGCACCACACATTCCTGTCTGTCCTTGCTTCCCAGCACACCTGCCCAGACTATGCTGGCTCTTCTCTGGCTGAGCCAGTCTTTCCAGGCTGGATTCTGCCCTTGGGTGGGAGAAGGAACTGGAGGAGAAGAGGGGATAAAAGTGGAACAAGGAAATATTTCAAACAGGAGAAGCCCCACAGAAGCATCCTCTGTGGGCCAGTGAAGCTTCAAATCAGAAGTTCAAGGAGGCTTAGGTGGGGCTCAAATCTTCTCCAGTTACCCATGATTCAATTCCAGGACTTATTTCTGAAGGCCCTGGTGGTGGGGACCAACATGTCACTCACTTCAGAAGGCCAGATACCTTGCAAAAATTCCACAGGCTTTCCTTTGATCCTTGGGGCTCTGGCCAAACAGCCCCTGATATGGTTGCCACCTCAGGTCCTTCTTAGGTATCTGTGTTCCACCCCTGCAAGGGTGGCCCCCCGGGCCGGGAGAGGTAGATCTCAGAAATGGGGTGGGCCAGCCCTCCAGCAGCTGTGCTCTGAATGGAATGGGTCCTAGAATAACCCGCCCCGTATACTTCCGCCAACAGGAGGAGGACACAGTTTTGGCTGGAAGTTTCAACAGTCACAAAATTGCAGCTTTACACCAAGTATTTAAAAAAATTACTTTCTGTATTATAAAGTCTCTCCTATTCATTGTTGTCAATTTAGACAATGCAGACAAGCAACATGAAGGGAATAAAAATCTCCTGTAATCCTGTCACCCAGAGATAATCACTGTTAGTGTTTTATTTTACATCTGTTTGTCTGTGTAATGTGTATGTTTTAACAAAAACAGGATAATAGAGTATATAATACTATTTTGTCTTTTTTAACTTTATATATTCCATGTCATTAATTAACATTTATCTCATGAGTTTTAATGGCTGCATAACATTTCCTTGTACAGGTGTGTTGTGATTTACCTCACTAGTAATAGATAAGATTTTAGGGGGTTGTTTTCCAAATGGAGTCTCTTTCTTGTGGTAGCTGATGATAGTATAAACACATGAATTAGAGTCTTTGACGCTGGGCCCCTGGCAGTGTCTTCTTTAAGTGCCCAGTGGTTTTACTGTACAGCCAGGGCTGAGAACCATGTGGGGAGACTGTGAACACCTAAGCGGCGCTTTCTCCCCAGGACTCAGCACAGTGCAGGGTGTTGAGGAGAGGCACAGAGGGAAACACCTCACTTCACTGCTGCGTTGTCTCCCGCTGCTGCCATCAGGGGAGTGTGAGGCTGGTGTGAAGGTGGTCGATCTGGGGGCTCCCCACTGTGGCCCCTGATGAGTCTGATGTCTGTGTGCTGGTGGCCCTTTAACTGGGATTCTGGCCCGCATGTCTCCTCTTTACCTCCTCTTTACCGTATGTGGTGATGATTGCTAATTTTGAACACTGCAGTTGATGGCTTCATGTGGCCCCAGCCCTTGCCCACCCAGAGGTGGGGAGGGGCTGGTGAGGACCCGAAGAGAGCTGATTTGGAGCGTGGTGAGTGTCTGGAGGGATCAGAGGGAGACGGTGATATTCTCTCTACATATCCATGGTGCTTTTTAGGTCACAGGGTGCCTTCAGACATGGGCTTACCCAGTCCTCACAAGCAGCCTGTAGAGCGGACAACCCAGACAGTCTTACTCCTGCTTTATAGTTGGGGGAACTGAGGCTCTGCGAGGGTCTTTGGTTCAAAGGAGTGAGTCAGAGTTGAACCTCTCGATTACTAGTCCACTTTTTTCCACAAAACCATATAGGTCCGTGGGTTTGCTAGAGGCCTCAGGTTTATGGCTCTTCGGGAAACCCTTTGTTTTATTATAGCAAGGTGTATGGTTACTGGCCAGAAGGTTTCTAGTTTTTCAGGCATTTATGAAAACTAGCTGCTGAGTGACAGCACATGTGTATTGGTATGTTAGTGCCTGTTCATCAGAATGTTCGGAGGTGCCTGGAAAACAGGAAAGGGCTGATTTTAAAATATGCATATAACAGCATTTTTTTTCCTGGCTTCCAGAGAAACATTTCCAAAAGCTTAAGATAGTCAACAGAACTTGGATATCTGACTGGAACCTGAGTGATAATAGTAGTAGTGGCTCTGATAGTAATAATGGTTTGTATTTGAGTGTATACTATGCTCTGGCACTTGGAACACCTAAGCTCAAAGGATTGCTGAGGAGGTTAACTATTTCTTTCTTTCTTTTTTTTTTTTTTAATTGAAGTACAGTCAATTACAGTGTGTCAAATTCTGGTGTACCACACAATGTCCCGGTCATGCATATGCATACATATATGCGTACTATTTCTATTTCAGAAATCAAACCAAGGAAAAAATTCTTACCACCTCTTAGTTATATTAGTCATGATACCTCCATGCAGTGAATTGCTATGCATCTGTTTAAGTGGTGCTGTAAAATATTAACCAGTGATATGGAAAATGTTCCTTGTACCCTAGTAGATAAAAGAAAATTGCAAAACAGGCTGGCACCTGGAGGTTCTCAATGAATGTTTAAATCCACATACAAAGTGGTACTATCACCCTCCTCATTTTCTTGGTAAGGAAACTGACTTGCCTAAAGGTCACACAGAATTTTGGATCTGGGTCTTTTTTAAGAATCCAGTGTGTTTCTCACCATCCTCATGTTTCTGTTATTTAAAAAAATAGAGAAGTAAGACATTCTGTAATCAATGGCTTACTGCTCTGTTTAGAGCAAAAAAGACAAATGAGGCAGAGAGACCTGGTTGACACACACTTTACTGTTTCTATAACTCTTTACAGTTAGTAAAGTGCTTTAAAGCGTATACAACTTTTTCCTGAGTTTAAAAAGAATTCATATTCATTATATAATCAGGAAAGTAGAGGAAAGTCCAGAGAAGGAATAAATATTTATAATTCCTCAGGGATAATGACTGTTAACACTGTTGCTTCCTGTCTTTTCTCACTGCAGATATATTATAAATTTTGTAAGCTTGGGATCATGTTGTACATAGGGTTTTGATTCTCGCTTCTTTCACTAATCTGTTACAGACCATTCTCCCTATCAGAAATATGTTCTTTTCCAACGTGGCTTCCAACGGCTGTACAGTGTCTGGTTTTTATGAGTGATTCGGCATTGTTGGACGTTAGGTGGTTACTGATTTTTTCATTACTATGAATGATGCTGTTATAAACACCCTTGTCTTTACGAACATCTGGTTGTTTTGTCAGGATAAATTCTTAGGAGAGTCATTGATGGGTCCCAGGCTATCTCCCTGTGGTAATGCACTCTTCACTTACATTTTCTCTTTTGAAAGAAAACCCTGATGCTCATACAGGAGGGGCTGTTGTCCTCATTGTACACATTGGAAGCTGAGGTTTGTAAAAGTTGCAGTTTGCTCAAGATGAGAAACTACTTTGGAATGATACAGAGAATTGCTTCAATCCATTGAGTCTGAGGGCGTAGAGTAGGAGATGGGTCCAGATTCATCAGTTTTGTTGTGTTATTCAGATTTCCTAGACATTCCACTTTCCGTAACTTCTGCTAATATCCTGGGTCTGTCCTCTGGCCCACCTTAGAAGAAGTCTTCCTTTCAGTATTTCAAGAAGCTCCCTTGTGGCTCTAAGCTTTCCCTTTTCCAAATTAAATCATTCTTGTTCTTTTATGAAACATGGTTTTTCACAAACATACTGTCTTTGATGCCACTCTGGGCATATTCCACTTCGTCTGTAATCCTCTTAAAGTGTGTGTGGTAGTCAGCTCTTCAGGTTGGAAGTGACAGAAACCCAATTCAAAGTAGTTTAAACAGGAAAGGAAATATATTGGCTCCAGTAATTGGAAACTTCAAGGGTAGATCTGACCTGGCCTTGGCACTGTTGAACCCCAGTGCCCAGAGGGCATTTTGATGGTTTTGTTCTCTCTCCTTTCAGTGCTGCTAACCCCCTTGTCAGAGAGATGCTCACGCGCTCAAGATCTATAGGCCACTTCTTAGAGAAGATTCTGATTGGCCTTGCTGGGATCAGGGGCCCACCCTGGGGCGGCACGTTCTGGTTGCTGGGGAGGCATGGCTTTCTGTAGTGAAGGGATGCCTGTGAGCAGTGCAAGCCCATCACGCTGTGATATGTAGAATGAACCGTGTGCCAGGTGGCCTCTGGCCAGCTCAGAAGAGAGAGGGATCATCAGCTCTCTTTTTCTCAACATTACACTTCTATTAGTGTTGCCTAAAATCAGAATAGGGTCCCTTTGACTAATCGTATTACATCAAGGACGGCTGCTCAGCGTGTCTCTCCCCTCTTGTGCTGCCTCTGCTGGGAGACTTTGGACTCAATATGAGGCTTTCAGCTCATCCCTGTAGATTCCCCATGGCTGTACTGGGTGTAGAGAATCGGCCTGTTGAGATCCTTTAGCCCTAATTCTGTCACTGGTCTCCCTCCCGGCTCAGTGCTCTCTGCAGTCAGGTGATAAGATGTGAGTGACGTTTGGTGAGGGGTGAGGGAGAGATGAGGGAGTAGATAGCTCCATGCAGTCATCTGCATCAAAAGAGCCAGAATCTTCTCCTGCCTTCCCCTTTCCCAAACCTCTAAAGTTTCCTTTCCATGGCCCATGTGGTCAGCCTTCTGGGTTCATGGTGTGTCACAGGTCACCAGGAAGGGCATCGGCAGTCTGCTTTTCTGCTGAGGCCCCAAATGGACTTCAGTTGAAGTAGGAAGGCTCTAAGTTAGACATTAATCACTTCTTGTCATGGTGGGTAGGGGAGGCATTCTAGAGAAAGTGGCAGGTCCCTTTCCAGAGGCTGTCAGGTACCAGCAGGTTCCTGAGAAGTCTGCGGTGCTGTAGGGTGGCTAGCAGGGGATTGGAAGTCACTAAGAGCCTTGTTAGGGTTGCAGGTCGAGCGTGCCAGCCTTGGCATACGGGCATTCTTGGTAGCGAGGAGGGTGGCATGGGTGTGCCGGATGGCTTTTGGCCTCCATCATTCTATTGAAGACTCCAAACTGTGTTGTTCAGCTGCAAAAACAGTTTTCTTCCTTTGCTAGCAAGAAGCACAAAGCGGCCCTTGAGAGAGGGTGGGTGGGCGTGGGGCAGTGCTGGCAGTGTGTCACACTCATCTGATGCAGCACAGGGTGAACCACCCAGATGGCCTGGCCGGAGCAGAGCTGGACAGCAGCCCGTGGAAGAGCCCTGGGGAACTGAGGGCAGTGGCGGGAGCCTTGCCCTGGAAGGCCCCAGACCACAGGCGATGGCGGGGGGAGGCCTGATCTAGGCACCGGCTTGCCTGTGAGTTGGGCAGGAATGAGACTGGAGAGTGGTCTTCTCTGCGTGGCCCGGTGGGTCTGCTGGAGCCTCATGTGTGCTGTGTGTGCATCTCTGTGTCCAGATCTGAGTCTGGGAGCAGTTTCCCTAGGGGTCGCTGGGGAGGAGATGGAGGCATGTTAGTTTGCTGAGGAGCATTGGGGGTGCCTGAGGCCTCCTCACCTTGTGCTGACTTTGCCAAACCACTCAGTACTTTGGCAGCCTGTCCTCTTGATCTCCAGATGACTTCCTGTGGGTAGAGCCTGGTAGCTGTCTATTTTCTCTGCCTGCGCCTGATCCCTGTTGGACTTTGGATTTTGGCTTGGGCTGAATGAGGTTCTGTCTGCTTGTCTTCTGTCTCTGCCTTTCCCTCTCATCCCCACTTTTCTCTCCCCTTTCTTATCTGCCTCACTTCTTTCCTCTTTTCCTGCATGCCCCGAGCCCCGTTCCACCCTGAGGGAGGTTGGGGGTTGGTTAGACAGGGAACAGCATCCTCATATTTAGATGAGCCCCTCTTCCTGCCAGGTTGGTCCAAAGGAGGACCTCAAGTCCAGTGCTGTGACTGACGGCTGAGGGGGTGGGGGTTGAGGCAGCAGGCTGGCAAGTCTGTGTGTCTAAGGCAAATGCCTAAATCACTGTGGTAGCTGGAGGGCACAAGACAAATGCTTGTCTGGGTCTCATTCTGGGCTCCTGGCCTGTGATGCCAGAGGGACCCAGTTTGGAGCGTGCCTGTGCGTTGGAGAAGGTGAGTTAGTGGAGGGAGGCAAGCAGAAGTGAGAGGTGATGGGCTGCTTTCTCCTGGCAGGAGGCGACTTACGTCCACATCATGGCTTGTAAAGAGTGGGCCGCAGGTGTGGAGGGCCTCGTGACTTTAAGCAGAGCTGTTTTCTCCCTTCCCCAGCCTGGTGGAGCCATACATGAGTATCTCTTCAGTGCTTGTCCTTGATCAGCACTGCCCAGACTTCAGACACCCAGCCGAGGGTCAATTTAAATTGTCCAGATTTTCCCTTATTTCTGCCATTGGAGGGCAGATGCCAGTTTGGGGAAATCCTGTGGGAGGAAGCGGGGTGCTAGTTGAGATTTGCCCTAATGAAATGTGCTCTAGGCTGTTCTTGGGGGTTGCTGGAGAAATTATATTTTAATGGGAATGTTCTTTTCTAATCTTTAACTAGCAAAGCCACAGAAGTGTTTGCAGTTAATGATGTACCTGGTGAGTTGTTGAGCTGAAGTTTAACAGCCAGTTTAAAAAACAAGGTAGGGAGTTTAAAAAATAGGACATTGAGAGCATGCGTGTCCTGGAATGATTTCAGTGTTTCTGTTGGGATAAGTGGAGGAGGGTTTCAGTGGTCCTGTTATGGTGGTGGCCTTTCCAGGAGGCCCTGATACCAGGCTCCCTGTCCCAGAAAAGTAATCTACTGGGCAGCCCATTTGTAGATGAACCATGTCACCACTTTGTAAAGCTGCAGAGCTGGGGCAGCTCTTTCCCTGGTGGGGTGCCTAGTGAAGATGGCTGCAGCAGGAAAGGGAGCCCCAAAATTGTGATGTGGGCAGATGTCCAGGCACACAACAGTGATACAACCCTCATGGCTGAACAGGGGTGGGGCTGACCCAAGGAATAAAGCAGAGAGTCTGGAATCTGAGATGACAGAGTTCTTTCGCAGAGTTTGCTTTGGAAAAGAGAAGAGGTTTAAAAAACATCTCTGAATGGAACATTTAGGGAAACTGAAACAGAGGCTCCTCTTGGAGTCCAAGGGGTGTGTGTTACTGCAGGAGATTGGTACCTTTTGTTAGAGGACCTGGATCTCAGGCCCTCCCTAGCTTAGGCTTCCAGTTTCATGTTCACACCCTGGCTGGTGACTCCAGGTGTCCCTGCGCCCTGCTCACTCTCTCTGGTGCCCTGGTGGGCTCGTGGTTCAGTGTGGTACCTGGAAATGAGCTCAGACAGTGGACTCTGCCTGGCTCGTGCCTGCATCCTTCAAGCTGTCCCACACCAGTGGTTGCTCAGTGGATGTTTGTGGAATGCCTGGGGTGCTTAATTACAGCGGTGTGCACAGTACACACGTGCACACACCACGCCTCCAGTCCTGTCCCTGAGTTTGCCCTCGCTCTTCCAGCTCCATCTGGAGTTCTTTTTTTGGGTCTTGTGTGTCCTCACTCCTGCTTGTTTTATTAGAACACCTAGTGTATGCCAGGCAGGCATTGCGCTAATGCTTTATGTCAACTGACTCATCTGCTGCCCATAGCCACCTACAAAGTAGATGCTAGTATTATAATGTTCCCATTTCACAGATGAGAAAGTCAAGGTCAGGAGGTTAATTTGCCGTGTCTGCTAATGGTGATACTGCTGCTCACCCATGGGAATCTCTGATTCAAAAGCTGAGTTCTTAACTTCTGGGCTACAAACCTCCCTTTTCTGGGCTTTGAGCTGGAGTGGAGTGAGTACCTTGGGGGGAAAAAACACTGCGCATTCTCCCCTCCCTTGTGTTCCACTGCCTCTCACTTCCACCTGGAGTAGGAGCTCCCTAAAGATGAGTTGGCAGTAGGAAGGTGTCAGGCTCTGAGGGGATGGGATGGTGGGTTTTGTGAGTTTATTTACCCCTTTGTCATGATGATTGCTGTTGGTACAATATACTGTACAAGTCAGGAAGGAAAAAAGGCAACAAAGGAGGGATTGGTCTAAGGTAGGAGTCTTCAAACTTTTTGGATCATGTATATTCCATTAATAAGTTAGCGTGTACATACATATACTCATTTATAAATTATATTCATAAACTGCTGTGCTAATATACCTGTAAGACACACACACACACACACACACACACACACATATGCTTAAAAGGATGACGTAAAAATAAACATGAAGAGATGTTCTAATGTGTTCTTTCTGAACTGCAGAGGGTCATCTTGAGTACCTCAGGGTTGAGTGCCCACTTTAGAGACCCCTGGGTCCCTCCAGTTACTGGACGAGTGCTCTGCTACTGTAGTCCAGTGCCCTGGGACGGAGGGTGTATCTAGCTGGACCTTCCATTTTTAGGCGCTCTGATTTTCAGAAGCAGGCAGGCCCAGCCCTTCCAGCTCTCATGGTTTTTGCTTAGAATTTTACCAAATTGCCTAGAACCAACAGGGAAACTCTCCTAGCTGCTGCTCTGGCTGCAGCCCTTTGATGTTTCTCCTGAGCCCCTCAGTCAATCCCAACAGCTTGCCGACATCCTCGGGTACAAGGGAAAGGCTGTGTTCTGGGGCTTGGGTATAGCCCAAAGATTGGTGAGGATGTGAAGAAATTGGAACTCTTGTACATTGCTGCTGGGAATGTAAACTGATGCAACCACTGTGGAAAACAGTTTGGTGTTTTTTCAAAAACCTAAACAGAATTACCATATGATTCAGCAATTCTCTTCTCTTCAATACCCAAAGGAATTGAAGGCAGGGGCTCGAACAGATACTTGTACACCAGTGTTCATTGCAGCATTATTTATGGTAGCCCCAAAGCAGAAATAACCTAAGTGTCTGTCTAAATAGATGAATGGGTAAACAAAATATGGCATATATACAACGGACTATAAATCAGCCATAAAAAGAAATGAAATTCTGTTAAACGCTACAACATGAGTGAACCTTGACATGATGCTGCCAGACACAAAAGGACAAGTCCTGTATGATTCTGCTTATATGGGGTACCTAAGATAGATACATACAAATACATAGAAGCAGAAAGATTAGAGGTTACCAGGGGCTGGGGGGAGAGGGAGTGGGGAGTTATTGCTAAATGAATGATTATAATGTTTCTGTTTGGGGTCATGAAAGAGTTTTAGAAATAAATGATGGTGATGGTTATGCAACATTGTGAATATAATAAAATAAGTAAAGACTTTTTTTTTAAGAAAAGACTCTTTTTTCAAAAAAGAAGAAGCAAGGAGAGGAGGCGGGGGCGCTGGGGTGAAAAGACAGGCAGTTAATTCTTTTGTCTGAATGTGTTACAGCTGCCAATCAGATGCCAGGCTGTCCCTTTCCCTGTGGGCACCTGCGCCTGCCTGGCATTAGGGCCACTAGAATGGGACACCTGTGGCTGCACCCTGGCCATTCTGAGCAGCTGTACAAGTAGCTCTTCAGGCCCCCCAGGGGACTGGTCATCAAGATTTAGGCCATGAAGTAGGGACATTTGTCCCCCTTCTTTGCCCTGTCCCCAGTCAGCTGATGACAGCTCTGGTACTGCAGCTCAGTACCCTGTGATCGAGGGCACACCTTTCTGGATGTTCCATTGTCAGCTCTCAGATTTTCAGAAGCAGGTAATCGTTTTCCTCTGAGGGCTGGAATCATGAAGTAGGGCAGACAGGTTTCTTTGGAGTTAAATTTAGGGCTTAGAATCCAGGGGTGGCTGAGAGAAGCTGTATTTAACAATTACCCCACCACCAAAAAAAAAAAAAATGTCCTAAATTAAGCAAGGTACATGGAATGTGAAGATACCTCAACCAAACTGGAACATGTACCTCTAAAAATAAAAGATGCTGAAATCTGGAAAATACCAAATATGGCTGCTTGGTCAGGTGCTCGCTTCTCTGCTTTTCTATTTTTAGCATCCCCTGTCCCAGGACTGCAGCTGGACAGGGACGACGTCACCCTTGTCCCGGAGGACTGGATTGTGTACACGGCCTTGCCTTTAATGGTGTGTGGTCCCTGGGGTGGGGAGTGGAGGCTGCCTGTTCTACAGATGGGGAGGCAGAAGCTAAGAGGGGCCTTGGCCACTGTCCCCTGGGGTCACGGTAGCTATCCCATTCCTCATTACCCTCTTTCCCAGAATGTCTGTTGTAGCCCTTGGGTCTCCTGGGGAGGGCTGCCTTTAACTCAGAAATACCCTTGATGCCACCTTGTTCCAAAGCCTCCAGCAGCCAAGTGCCACATCTCGGGCACTTGATTTTTCTTGCTGCTCCTGGGCAGACTAGGGTGCACGAGAGGGTCTTAGAAACACAGGTTTAAGGAGATTGCCCAAAGGCCACATCAAGGTGCCTGTTCCCACAGGTAGAACTTGAGTTTGCGGGAAAGAGGACTTCCCGTTGTTTTAGGGAGTGAGTGTTCCACAGAGACAGCAGTAATAATGGTGAAAGATACTGGGCACTTACTGCATGTTGGGCCTGGCTCAGGGGTCTTTATGCAGACAGCCTCACAGCCCCATGAGGTGAGTACTGTGATCATGCCCATTTAGAGTGAGAAAACTGAGGCTAAGTTTCCTAAGAGGTAAAGATGGTATTTGAACCCGTGCAGTCTGTGCACCTAGCTACACTTGAGTCAGTCATTTCTGTCAAAGCCGCAGGGCTGTCTCACTCCTGAGGCCCAGTGTCAGGACTCAGGGCTTTGCTGCTCTTCCCACGGCCTCCTGTTTCGGGGAAAAGGATAGAATAAAAGTTGCCCTGCTCTCGCCCTCATTAATTCCCCTTCTGGGGTGGGGATGATGTCAGCCTGACTTTGACATACAGGCTTCTGCTTTCTGCATTTGCATTTAGTCAGACCCACCACGGACATCCTTATCAAGCACTACTGTGTGCCAGGCCCTGTGTTCAGTGCTTCATTCATAGTGTCTCACAACCGTCAACAAGTTAGGTATTCCTGGCTCCCAACTGACAGATGAGAAAACTGAGGCTCAGAGACGTGAATCACTTGCCCAAGTTAAATAGCTAATTAACGGCAGAACCTCAATTTGATCTCAAGACCATCTGATTTAAAAATCCGTGGCCTTTCCAGCCTCTTCCAGGGGAAGCAGTGGGGCTGCCGTGACCTTCCACACTCCTAGCTCTGCCAAAATCCTATCTCCAGCTTTTATGATGCCAGGGTAGGTTGGAGGGCCAAGGCTGAAACAACATATGCCCTTTCCAGGAAAGATGCTGGGGGTAGAGGTGGGTGAGGAGGGTCCCATGACCTCCCGCAGGTGTCCTGAAGCTCCAGCCCTGGGGAGAGAAACAGCTAGGATGCCCCGCTTTGGGCGTGGTCAGGGCTAAGGGCCCCTTTTCTGGGCCACTTCTCCGGTTGCTGCAGCTGTAACTGTAAACTCTCCAGACAGAGCTTTTGGCTGTCTCGTTGGAGGCTGAGGCAGGGTCAGTGCCTTTGAGGGGCCAGGACAGGTGTGAAAAGCAGGTGCTCTTCCGCCTCTGAGACTTGTGCTCCAAGGAGCCGCAGAGCCTGGCCTCAGGGTCCCCTCAAGGAGCTGGAGGCCTCTCCACAGCCTTTCCTGGCTGAGCTGCCGAGATTCTGTCATTTCTTTAGGAGCATTCTGGTGAGTTGCTGAGAGACCAGCCCAGGGCGGGGGCAGTTTGGGGATCTCACTGAAGGAACTTTGCTCGATGACCTGATTTTTCTAAAACTTGAGGGCTTTGTGTTTTGGGTTTGGAAAAAGCTGTAGCCAGAAAGTGAGCAGGAATATGTTTCAGAGAATCAGGCTCTTCAGTCTGAGCTACCCCCCTCCCCAGGGCACAACCGGCAATGGGCTTCCTGCCAGGGTACAAGGGCGAGCTGCTGGCCGGGCTGTTCCTGGGGAGGATGGACTGGAGATGTCAGTGGTGGGAACTGAGGTGATGAAAAGAATATGAACTTCAAGGACAAGTTAGGGTTCAAGGAGTTGGCAGGTGACTGGAGTGTGAGCTTCTTCCCTGCCCTGGGCCAGCCCCCTGTGTTCCTCAGTGTCCCCATCTGTACGTTGGGGGTGACATTCTCTCATTGCAGTGTTCCTGCCCTGGGGCTTCGAGAGGCCTCAGCCTTGGGGTTGTTGTTGTTATTTATTATTCAAGCACCTCTCCTGTGGCTGAGCAGGGGCCTGAGGGTGGAGTGTCACCTTGGGCAGCAGGGCCCGTTTCTCTGCTGGACCCTGGATCACCTGTTTGTAGTTAGCACCTCCTGCTTGCTGGGGACTGCGCCAGATGCTTCACAGGAGTTAGTCGCAGAGGCCAAGGAGCCTTCCTGCAATCCCCGGGAAAACTCTTCCCCCCTCTTATGGACTCTGGCAGCGCTTGTTTCTGCCACTGCAGGTGTGCATGACCCCCTCCCTGCCTTCTCCTCCTGTTCTCCCCCACACCAGGGACTGGCACGATCCCCACTCTCCTGGTTCCTGGCACCCAGGTCTCAGGAAACATTTGAGTAAACCAGGGCCGGGGGTGGGACTCTTGATCTTCAATGTCTTCTCTTCTTATCCCTGTTTCCTGGGTGCTCATGCCTTCTGCTCTGAGTGCCACACACTTGGTAGCTGTGCCGGTTTCTCCAGGACTGGCAGGACTTGAGGCTGTGATGGCTGCAGAAGTGGGAGCAGGGCTGCCAGTGGCTGCATACAGGACAAAAGGACACAGGAGTCAGCGTCCAGGAGTGAAGGTGCCATGGGGACAGAAAGGATGTGTGGCCCAAGGTGGGCAGAGTAGTCAGTTCACAGAAAGGGGTCTGGTTGGTGGAGCCGTTGAGGGATGTGAGGGGAGTGTGTACACGTGTTGGGCCTGGACGGGAGAGTGGAGGGCTGGGTGCACAGGAGCTGGGCCATCACTCATCTTCTTGTCATCCCTTGGGCACAGTAGGTTTCAGCTCTAAGAGTCCACCAGTGTCACCTGGGCTCCTTCCACTTGGCTTGGCCTGGGTGAGCCCCATGTGAGATGCAGGCCTCTGTGGCCTCGGAGGGCCCTTCCACCCAGAAGCCACATTTTATGGTAGAGCTGGAGCCAGGAACTGCACACTGATAAAGAAGTGTTTTCATTCTCGGGGGCGTTAATTAACACAGATTAGATTTCAACTGAGTGGGCCTTTTGTTGCGGGAGCCTGTCTAATCCAGGTAGTGTCAGTACTGCTGCGGTTTCACTGAGCCAGCTCAGGTCCATTACTCTGGTCTGTTACCACCTCGGGTGTTTAGCCCTCGTATTATTACTTACGGCCCCACTAGGTCCAGTTTTTCAAACTTGATTTAACTGCTGGCCTGGCATCTCTCTCAGGCATCACCCTCATAGGGTGCTGAGCCTGGAAAAAGATAACCCAAGCATGTAGGCACATTTTCTTGGCCCTGTGAATTTTATTAAACACTTACAAACGTGTTTTCTTCAGTTTTCTGAGGTAATCTGTCACAAACACGATGGGCTTCAAATGTTCTTTCCAATTGTTGTGTATATGAATAATTCCATCAGTTCTGCCGCTTGGAGAAACACTGGAAAGGAATCAGACCGTGGTGGAAGGGAAGCCAGGCTGAAAGTAGGAAGGGGCACTGTGGCTGGCGGCGGGTCACCAAGTACAAAGACAGGGAGCTTCCTGGTTTGGGCAGGGGTTTGGGCCCCTCAACACCATCCCCCAGCTTGACACTTCCATTCTTGCAGTGGGCACTGCTTGTGCTTCTGGGTGACAGACTTCATGATTCTTTTTCTTTTCAATGTTTCTTCTCTGTTACATCTGCTGTGTAATTAAGGAATTAGCAAAGAAAAAAATTTGTCACCCAGTATCCTTCCACCCCTAGATAATGATAATTAAAATCTTAGCATAGTACCTTCTAGATTTTTGTGGTGCATTTAAAATTATTGAGGTCTTATACTTTACACACAAAAGTTTATATATATATATAATATATATATGTTTTACACTTGCTAAGTAGTTATTTCTTATTATAGAAACATATAATATTGCATATTTGATTGTAGAAACTTTGAAAAATACAGAGAAAAAGCAAAGAGAGGAAAAGTAAAAAGTACACTAATTATTCTTCCATCTAGAGAGACCACTCTTTGCAACTGTTCGCATGTGTGCACTGCCAGTCTCTTTTCTCAGGCACGTACACACATTCTCTCGCCACAAATTGGGGTCTTGCTTATACAGACACCCTTTCTTTTCCCTTTTTATTTAAAAATATCCCATGAATGTGTGTCATTAACATGACATTTTCCTTTGAGACATGATTTTTTAAAAAAAATTATTCATTTACATGAAATTTATGTAATATTAAATTAACTAAAGTGAGCAACCCAGTGGCATTTGGTACATTCACAGTGTTGTGCAACCAGCACCTCTATCTAATTTCATAATATTTCTATCCTCCAAGGTAAAAGGTAAGCAGTTTCTCCCCATCCAACCTCTGACAATCAACCAACCTGCATTCTATCTCTGTAGATTTATCTGTTCTGAATATTTCATGTGAATGGAATCATACACAAGACATGATTCTTAATGGCTGCATAGTGTGCTTTTGTTGATCTGTCTGAACAGGTCCTGGGTCTTCAGCGTAAGGTGCTACCATCACTGAGCTGGGATTCTGTTACACGGATATACCATAATTTATCTAATCCCTTATCTTTGGAACTGAGTTTGTTTCCAGTTTTTTAATGCCTATAAGTAATAATGTGTTGAACATCTTTGTGCCTAAACCTTTTTTTTTTAAATATTTCAGATTGTCAATGAAACACATTCTTGAATGTCCCATGCAATTTAGTTTGAAAATAGTTGCAATGTGAACATTTTTGGTCTCCTGGAATGAAAGATTCTCTAGCCTCTAACCTTTGGGCTCCCTGTTACTTTTTTTTTTTTTTTTTTTTTTTGACAGTTTTCTCTATTTCATCAGAGCCATTCCTTGGCAAGGGTGACTAATGCTGCCTTAAACCATGCAAAGTGATAATACCTCACATTACACAAAGGTAGCACTTAAACTTGCCGCTTCCATTGGGATCATCTGTGCTATTTTTGCTGAACCTTTTTGTAATTCAAGGGCAGCATAACTTTCGCAGAAACTGGTTGAACTGCTTTAGATTTTGTTGACAGGGCTGGCCAGTGCTTGTGGGACTTGTAGTAGGTAGTAGCGGTTTGCTGCTTCCTGTCTCTCATCCAGGTGCAGGAAGTCCCAGAGTAAGGCTGGCTGTGAGATGCCCTGTGTAGTGAGCTTGTAGATTAGGGCTCAGCCAGGAGCAGACTTCCGGAGAGGCTTCAGACTTCCTGCAGGATCCAAGACTGGCAGGATGTCCCTTTGTCCCTGTCACAGACCTGGATTTGATGTTATTAAAATATGAGCTACCTTTGACTCTTACTGTGGCATCATTGAAGGGTTATCAGCTGACTCTGTGGATAGAGAAAAAGAGCGTGCATGCCACAGAACCAGCTGATGGGAGAAACACTGAGGTGAGGTCTAATCTTTGCTGTGCTGTTAATGAGCTCTGTGACTTTGGGCAAGACATTCTGCCCTCTGAGAATCAGGTTGTCTGTACTGTAGATGGGTGTTGACTTCCTTGGGCATTAGTGCCCCACTTCAGAACTGCATTTGCTAGACCATCACTGATGCCTCTTCCCTCCAAGCCTAGCACAGTGCCTGGGGCAGAGTGAGTGTTGAGCACACTCACACACACACACACACACACACACACACACTCACTCTCTCTCTCACTCACTCCTCTGAGCTGCTCCATTACGATGATAGAATGTACCTATTTTCCTGGTCTCTATAGAAGTCAACCAAAAAGGACATATTCCTACAAGTAGATCACTGGGCGTAATCCTCCCCCTACTCTGCTCTGTAAGTGGCTGTGTATGCTCTCTAAAATCTCACCTTTTCTAGATGACTGGGGTGTCTCACCATGCCTCCGTCAATTTTACATCCCTTGTATGGGCTCACTAAAGCTGCCCTCACTTGAGATGACTGGGAGCAGTCCTCAAAATTCCACCCCCCTCAATTCTAGAGCTTTCTAGAGGTAGACTGCTGGCTCATGTTTGACACAGCCTGGAGGAAAAAACCTTAGAACTCTATCTAGATCAGTAACTTTCTTTAAGCTTCATTGATTCTGAGCTTAACTATATACATTATCTCCTCTATTAGTCTGTAGACAACTGACTTATTCAATTAATTCAAATATTAGCTGTACCTCTACTGTGTGCCAGGCACTATATAGATGCTAGTGAATCAAAGATAAGTAAATCCTGGTCCCTCAACATGTCCCAGCTCAGTGGGGATGAGCAGATACATAAACAACTGTAATGTGACAGGTGTCCTTATGTGGATTTGCGTAGGATGCAACAGTAATGCAGAAGGGAGGACAATCCATTCCATGGGATAGGTTCATTCGGGAGCAGCAGTGAACTTGTCCTTGAAGGATGGGTAGGATGTCGCCACATGGATGAGGAGGAGAGGAGTATTCTGGGAAGAACCTTTCATTCCATTCATTTGTTCAGCAAGTCTCTCCTGTTAGCCTGCCATAGTCCAGGTACCGTGGTTTGTGAGGAGTTTAGATTTTCTTTATATTCTCTAGGGTGCCTCACATAGTGCTTTGTATATAATAGTTTGGGAAATATTGGAGTAAATTTTTAAAAATCTATCTGATAGAGAAGGGAAGTAAAAATTACTCTGACATTTACAGAAACTGAATTTCAAATGAAACAATATATATGGAAATAAAGTATCAGACAACTGTAATATATATATACTTAACATTTACCTCTCTTATTAGCTGTTTTAATTTTGTTCTCTTCCCAAGAAATTTATTTGGAGGATTTCTATGACCTTTCAAATAACTACAGCATCCTGTAATCATTAGTATTTTATTTTGTGCTCCAGTAGTGCTGGATAAGAGAACATTTATGGTGATGTTTTTATTTTATTTCATGATTATTTGTTATTGTTCAACAAAATAAATAGGTCCAGAAATCCTACAAATTCCTCTTAACTTTTGGAGGTCCATCGTCTTTGTGGTAAGTTTGCTTCTTTAAAGCCCTGAACTTCCTTTCTGACTCCTCCATTTACTTTAGCTTCCTGTGGGTCTGAGGGGTCAATTTCTGAACTTTATATGTTTCTGTTTGGTGAGTCAACTTTCTGATCACGATAAAGGCCAAATTATTCTTTTATAAACCTTTGTGATTTATCACATTCCCATCTTTCCAGTTTCTCGAGGGGGAAGGGAAAGAAAAACATAAGCACCCTCTATATCTGCTTTGCATTTTCCTGCAGAGTAAGTAATAGGCTTTTCATTTATTTGAACAACAAAAGTAAAATAAAATAAACACAAACTAGAAAAACATTGGCCAATCAACCAAATGTACCTTTAGCAGGTAGTTTGAGTTGTGCCCTTAAATGCAGTACTATTTATTCAAACATTAAAAGTTAACCAGTAAAGGGCTCTGATGTAAACTTTGTCAGTGTTAAGTTCTATTTTGGTGCAAAAATATGTAGAACATAAAATAAAATCTTGAATTTTGAACATGTGACCAAGGGTCTTAGTTTATTACTATGAAGAGCCCTGGTCCTCACAATTTGGTTTAGCTTGTTTAATTTTTAAATTGGGGTGGTGTTCATAATTGCTCTTTTTTAATTTTATTTTTGGAACCTTTAAGCTTCTTGTAGATTAGTCCTCTAGCACTCACAAAAGAATTAAAAAATTTTTTTTCTTTGATTTCTTCATATTCATTTATTCTTATATTTATCTGATCATTTAACCAATACAAAGCATTTAGCTGATTACTGAGAAGAAGACCAAGGTTTAAGACTGTCTATGAGAATGTATAATCCAGTGGAATCTAATT
This sequence comes from Camelus bactrianus, assembly GCF_048773025.1. Taxonomy (NCBI): domain Eukaryota; kingdom Metazoa; phylum Chordata; class Mammalia; order Artiodactyla; family Camelidae; genus Camelus; species Camelus bactrianus. The sequence continues at coordinate 36,249,359 of NC_133548.1, forward strand.
TTATCATCTCCATGCCTCTACATAAGCTGTTCCCTCTGCCTGGAGTGCCCTTTCTTTGTCCCCTCTTGTGCATCTGGCAACTTAATCCTTAGCCTTCAAGGCATAATTCAAACCTCCCTGTGTTGTTCAGGGCAGTAGATCCCCATCTTTGGGCTGTAGATTCCTGAGGGGACCCTTGGAGTTATTGCAGTGGGTCAGCAAATTTCCATGGATACTAAACAGTATCTGCAGACTGAATAAACAATATGTCATTTGTCAAAAATACTGTTTTTCAAAAAAAAATTACTTTTCAGATGTATGTAGATGGCATTGTGAAAAATGAAATAAAAATTTATTTCAATATATTTAATTAGTTAAACACCTGATTGAATGCATAGTAGCTCTCTGTCCTTTTATATTTTTACAGTCAACAAATACTAAAAGTATAACCACTATGATGGAGGTATATGAATTTTTTAAGTTAAAAATCATTATTTTTGTTTTAGTTAGGGTTATCTTTAGTTACAAATGGTAGAAAACCTGACATAACAGAGACTTAAAGAAATTTATTTCTGTTTCACACAAAAGTCTGGAGGTAGTCGTTCCAGAGCTGTTAGGTTCGCCTCAAGAAGTCTTCTGGGCCTCAGGAACTCTAATTTTGCTCTGCTATCTGTAGTACATAGCTTTCATCTCAAAGTCCAAGATGGCTGCTTGAGCTCCAGCCATCCTATCTGTATTCCAGACAGTAGAGGATAGGATCACCTCCCTACCCACCCCACCCCAAACACACAGAGTTGTATCTTTAGGAACATCAGGGGGAAACTCTTTATCAGGAGAAACCGGATCCCTGGAACCTTCTCCAGAGTGGGCATCTCTTCCCATCACTGGTGTGGGAGCTCTTCCTGCATTCCTTTGAGGACTACTCTGCCTTAACCTAAGATTCCAGCTGAATGGTGGTCAGGGCTGTGCCCCTTGGTTCTCCATTGTCTCACCTCACATGCTAGGGCGTGGCCTACAGCAAATGGGAAAACGCCTCTCAGCTTCTGGGAAATTGTTCTCAGTTCTCTGCTCTTTCTTCCACCTCTATGGACCTCCTCTGCCTGCACTCATGCACTCACTCTCACATTTGCTGTCTGGTTTTCACCCTCCACTCTTTGAGATCTTCTTGGCTTCCTACTCACCAGGTCCAAAGGATATTGTCAGGCCTAATTCCCCTCACTCTTTATAGAGTTTGACTTTAGTGACCAGTCTCTCTTTCTCAAAACCTCATCTTAGTGATTGTTCTGTTGTCTCATCTTCCCTTACCCTCCTATCTCCAGTTTGGTTTCTTTCTCTCTGAATTTCTGTGGCTCATGATCTCCATATCTTGATGGCATTTGCTACTTTCTTGTACTTTGGTTTTACTTTGATGATTAATATTTATCTTTTAATTCCTGCATGCTAGACTCTCAGAGCGAGATCTGGTCCTTAATTCTCCTCTTTACTCCCCGAAGTGCCTAGGCAGTCAGACATTGGAATAAATGAATGAACAAACAGTTTGCGGGGGATTTATTCTAAGTTAACTGCTCAGTGTTTCTCAAAGTGTTTTCCACAGATTGTCTGCATCAGATTCATGTGTGTATAATGAGGTATTTGTTTAAAATGCAGGTTTTAGGGCCCTGTTCAGATTGACTGAACCAGAGTCACTGGGAGTGTGGTTCTGGAACTTGCATTTTTAACCCCCCTCAGGTGATTTTATTCACACTGAACTCAGAACTCATGGTTTAATGGACATTGAGCCAGTCTTATAAATGCATTTCAGCTGCTGGGCATCAAATATAATATCTTCTAAATGAGGCCCGTGAGGTGAGCAGGATCCCGTCCACCCCTTCCCACCTGTAGGGGAGATGGGGCTTGGGTGGAAGGCATGGCTTTGGGAAGTGGTGAATGGGAGGGGAGTGCAAGGGAGGTGAGGGGGTTATGCTGAACCAGATGGACAGGTAAGGCTTGCTAAGTAGAGATGGGGAGAAGGTAAAGAGAAGGGGGCTTGGGGGGCTTTCTGGGAGGAGGAGCCACCATGAGCAAGGCATGGGGGTGCGAAGTCCAGGGTGTGGGAGTGACAAGGGGTTGGGGTGGGCTGGATGGAAGCACTTGAGGGGAGGCAAAGAAAGACTCAGGTTACTAGGGCTCAAACGCCATCCTGAGGAGTGGTCACTTCTTGCCCTAAAGATGACACTGGGAGAGCGGGAGTGTGGGCATCTGTGTGGCCTGTCACCTGCAGGGCCTGCCATTCTCCCTCTGTATTGAGGATGTCCCTGGGGACTGGGGAGCAGGGGGTTTGGGGAAGGGCTTTCATGGAGAGGGCTGTGGGAAACCTGGAGCTCCTGTGTGTGTGTGTGTGTGTGTGTGTGTGTTATACGTGTATATGAATTTGTGCAGATGCTGTGTTCTGTTTTCCTTTTTTCTCATTGCTACAACTGCTGTCACTTTCCTGGTGTGAGAGAAATAGAGGATGAGGCAGTGTGAATCATTCAGATACGTTTTCACAGGCCGCTAGCTGAGGAAACAGCAGCCTCTTCGGCGGCCACCACGGCGGCTGACAAATGCTGTGGCTCCCCAGGTCCTGTGGGGCCCAGACATCCGTATTCTTCACAGGCTCCCAGGGGAGCTTGCTGGGGCTGACGTAGATGCATTTTGGAGCCAGCTGCCCAGATAACCCAGCCACTTCGTCCTTTTACCAAGGGATTAAGCGCCTGTGAATTCCTCGGCGCGGATGGGGTTTTTTAAACTTGAGAATGACTCCTTCTTCCTCCACTTTGATCAGCAGAGAGGAAAATACCTCACAGAGCAGAGAGGTGGCGGAGGGAATGTCCCCCCAGGTCTCTGTGCGGTGGGTGTGTGTTGCCAGGGCCTGAGTCTAACAGGATGCGCATTAAGACCCACACCAAGTTGGGGCCTGTCAGGAATGAGTCCTCTTTGCTGTTTTCTACAGAAATTTCACTTCAAAAACCTGATGTGCCTTCAGATACCCTGATTTGCCATTCCAATTAGGCACTGAAGTCGGGCTTTGTGGGCAGGTTTGTGGCGCCCTCTGTGCCTCCGAGTCTATGAACCTCTTGGGAGACACTTGAAGCAAAATTCTTTGAACACATCAAAAAAAACTCAACACAAACAAAAATCCCAGCGATTTCCAAACCTTAAAAATATTCAGTGTTCAATTTCCAAGTTCCTATCCCTCCTCACTTTAAGGCTGATGTAATCCTGCCTTGCGATATGAATGAAGTGGGGAAGGAGGGTTTCACGCTCAAAGGCGGGGTGGAGGAGGGTGGTGGCTCAGGGCTGGGGGCCCTGGCTGGGGTCCAGTCCTCTTCAGGCTGGCTACCCAGTGACTGGACTGTTTGAGAGAAGGCCCTGGGAGAAAGCTGGGAGGCCGCAGCCTCAGGCCGGCTGGACTGCGGCTCACGTGGGTACCAGTTCACTTTGGGAGCCAGCAGCTGAAGTGCCCTGAGGAGGAGAGTGTGGGTGGCGCCACAGAAGGTTCCTGCTGCCCCCGTGAGGAGGACTTTGGAAAGTGAGCAACTTCCTGACGGTGGAGGCTCTGGCTTCCCCGAAATGAAGAGGCTAAGGAATCCGCAGGGGAGGGAATCAGGCTGGTTCCTGTCTGTGTCTCCGTCATAAGCAGACAGGGATAGCCCTTGAGGGTGTTCCCTTAAAAACAAAACCAAATACACCTGTTACCTAAACAAGGGAGCAGAGCAGCAATGTCCTTTGAGGCCAGAATGAAAGTACGAGACTTTGTAAGACGTGGTTTCCTAATCCCGTCCCTACCGGGCCCATGGTCCAGCCTTTTCCTAGGCCCAGATCCCTGATTCTTTTGAAACTGCCTTTTAGTAAGACCTTTGCTGCATTCGGCACTGAGCCTTCTTCCCTTCAGATCTGCTATTTCTAAGGCCTCCCAACTCCACTCCCCACCCCCACATCCCCACGCAGCCTGCCACCTCCAGAGTGCCAGATACTCCTGGACCAAAGCTATTATCCTGTCCACTACTTAGAAACCTTATGGAGCTTCCATTTACTCAGCTGATAAAATCCAAGGATCTTGATCTCCCTCTTCTCCTGTCAGGCTCGTATCCATCCACCCTATACTTACTAAGTACTACAGGGCTTTGCGAAGTTCCTGGGTGGAAAGATACATATGACAGAAGGAGGAACAATCCTTAAGGGACTCTGATGCTGTTGGACCAGGCAGACAGCAGTCAAGTACAGGGGCAAGTTTGGTGAACTGTGCGATGACAGAGGAGGAGCACCTTTGTAAAGGTGAGCTGGATCTGTTAATGATGGTCATCCAGTGTTTGTCAAGGTCAGAATGCACGATATGCTGGAAAGAAAGCTAGTGATTTTTAGTGTTAGGAGGAATAATGATAATGAAGCATTTACATTATGCAGATCTACTTCAAATTAAACTTGATTAGAAGTATTAACTCTTCTGAGCCTCAGATTTCTCATCTGTAAATTGGGTAAGACGCAATAATAGCACCAACCTCATAGGATTGTTGTTAAGGATTAAATGAGATAATGTATATTTGTGGAACATAGTAACTGTTCAGTAAATATTGGCTATTGTAATTATCATCAAAGTCAGAGAAGAAATTTTCTCCAGGATCCTTGGAGAGAAGTCACTGAAAATGCAGAGAAAAACATCTCCAACAGTTTGCTCAGCATGAATCCAACAAGTTTTATAAACCTGTCTGGTGTAACACACCTCAGCATAAGTGAAAGGAATAACTCCAACAGTTCATTGGTGAAAGAAATCTACCGGATAAAGAGTAACACCCTATTTTATCAAGTGTGGGTTTTGCATGTTGGTGCCCCACCCCTACCCCCAAGGAGAGACCTTTTAATATTCTAAGGTGGTTTGGTGCAGTCATTCCCAAAGAGAGGCAACATCAGAATCACCTGGGAAGTGCCTTTAAAATACAGATCCTGGGGTTCTGCCTTTCTCCCCTCCCCCAAACTGCTGCAGTATATCTGGACAGGGCCTGGAAGTCTGTGTTTTAAATAAGTGCCTTCAGGCAATTCTGCTTTGAGGCTCAGGGAACCCAGGACAGAACTGGGACTCCAAGGCCAAGCCCTGGGCTTCATTTCTCCTGGTGCTGCTGCCTCTGTCTATATGGGTGAGCTCCTGGTCACTCAGGCTCTGGGAATCCCCAGGTTATCAGGCATGAGTATCTGATGAAATGATGAGTTTGAGCACTTCTGTGTGAGCTGAGTAAATAAAGGTAAGGGATTATCATTCCTACTTACTCATTATAATACAATCCCTTTTCCCCAGTCCACTCCTTCCTAATGATTCAATCGTAGTTACCACGGCACAACATTTATCTTTCAAGCCTGCTGTTTGATTCAGATAGGATTTAATGTTGTAAAATAAGTAGCAAGAGCCTGTGCTTTGGCCTGAGAGCAAGTTTTGTTTGTTTTGTTTTGCTGTTAAGAAGCCCCTGATTCTGAGCTTTGGTCTATCTGTGGAGAGGAGACCATGCCAGGCATTTATGACTGGGACTCGAAAGCTTGAGGTCTGTGCTGTCCTAAAAGGTAGCCACTAGCCACCTGTGACTATTTAGCGCTTGAAATTTGGATTAAGATGTACTGTGAATTCGAAATACATGACAGATTTAGCAGACTTAATACTAAAGAAAAAACGTAAAATATATCAATAATAACTTCTATACTGATCACATGTTGAAATTTTGGATGTATTGAGTTAAAGTATGTTATTACAATTAATTGTCCTTGTTTCTTTTTGTCCTTTTTAATGTGGCTACTAGAATGTTTAAAATTGCATATGTGGCTTGCAGTATATTTCATCAGACAGCGCTGCTTTAGCTTTTACGTCAGTCTTGGGGGTCAGTTAAAAAAGTTTACAGTGTTTACTCTGCAAATTCAAAAAGTGAGTTTTGCATTTGAAATGGACATCCAGAACAGTTATCTAAATCATTTAATTCAACCTTGAATGTTTGCAGTATTGTGTATTATCACTGGTGCTTTTTTTCTTTCTGAAGTGGGACTTCCATGAAATTCAGTCTGAAGGGCATTTGTGACTTACCTACTATTTTAAAAGAGATTCTTCTAACATCTCTAGGAAGAACAGGAAGAAAGCCTAAGTGAGACATTGCTTTACCCTGATTGGATTTTTATTGCAGAGCTGCAAAGCCCAGAAGACAGCAGTTTATAGTGGACACTGCAGTTCATTTTTAAACTGTGGACTTGGGATGAAACTGCTATGAAATAGCAATGAAAGCACAGCTTATCCTTTTTCCTAATCATTTTTGGAAAGCCCTCCACTTTCTCTCTCTCTTCCTCTGATGTTTGGTGATTACAGTGTGAGGCTTGGCCAGGCAGCCACAAGGCCAGGTTGAGAAAAGCAGATTTAGCTCCTAAGAAATGGCCAAGTTGGAGTGGGCACCAGTCCCTGAATTTCTTTCTAAATGGCAGCATTCCTGGGAATTCAGACCAAAGTGGCAATGCTGAAAGTTCTTGTGTCTGCCTCATGGTGGGATGATGAGAAATAAAAAGGAGAAATAAGAAGGCAGAATGTCTGGGGTGTACAAATAGTTGATAATAAAAGCCCAGAAGATCAAGGTCCCCTATCATTAACTGTTTCTGTGGCAAACAGTCTACCTTCTGTAGGCCTCTGATCTTTCTCCTCTTGTCAACTAAGGGAATAGAATGGTTCAATATAGTTAAAAAGACACAAAGTCTGATCCCAGATTGAATTCCAATTCTGCCATCTAATAGCTGTGTGACCTTGGGAAATCTACTTGACCTCTCTGTGCCTCTGTTTTCTCATCTGTAAAATGGGTATAATAGAACCTGCTGTGAGGCTATTTGAGCTAATACCTGGAAGATCCTTAGAACAGTGCTTGGAACATAATGAACACCTTGTGAACATTGGATTCATTCAGTCAACAATATTTTTTGAGTGCCTTTTATGTGCCAGATACTGTTCTATGCACTGGGCACAGCAGTGAATAAAGCAGTAAAACTTGCTTTGAGAGGGGTCCTTTTAGTAGAGGAGTTCAAGTTCTATTTATTATAATTATCAGAGTTTATGTCACTGCCATAGGGGCCTTCACACACAGTGCTGCTTTATTTTATTCATTGGATTTTGACAATAATATTCTATTTTTTAAAGGGTTGTACTGCTAAATAAAACAGAACAAATTGGGGATGAGGTGGGAATAGCTCAGTGGTAGAGTGCATGGTTAGCATGCATGAGGTCCTGGGTTCAACCCCCCAGTACTTCCATTAAAAAAAAAAAAAGAAAAAGAATACAATAAAAAAAAAGAAGTTTGGGGAAAAATAAAATAAAAACAGAACAAAGCACTGTTAACAGCACTCAAGCTTTGGAATATCATTAAATGGTTTCTGATTAGAACAGGACTAATGAAATTACTCATATGTAGACATGTTATCATGAGCATATAGGGACTACCTCCCAAGCTTTTAAATTAAATAAAGTTGTTTTAAAAAAAGGTAAAAAAAAAAAAAAACGGAACAAAGCAAATACAAAACCTTGGGTTTCATTTCTAGCTCATCTGCCCCTTCACTGTGTGACCTTGGGCAAGTTATATTAACTCTCTGAGGCTTTATTTCCTCATGTATAAAAAAGTTAATGAATAATACCTTGCACAAAGGAGAGCCTGGGAATTAGATGTTGTATCATATGAGACAATGCATGTAAAGCTCCTAGCATACGTTTGACTTGTAGTGAGGGTTCTATAAATATTAGCTATTATGCCTTTGCTTTTAGTTCTGGGGATTCTGGAAGTCAGTGGTTTTAAGTTAAAAGTTCCCCAGGCTGGTGGAAGAGGAATTTGAATCATTTTCTCCTGCGGTGTCCCATGGTTGTTCACTAGTGCCTTGGGAACCACCTTTTTTGGAGAAAAACTGTAGAGATCCAGAATTTCAATAAAGCCGCCCAAAGATGAAGCGGGTTTTCTTGAGAGGTAGGAGTCCCTTGTCATGAGGGGTAGACAACCGGTTGGCAGAGATTTGTAAAGGAATAAGCCTCGCATCTATGGTTTTTGAATACTGTTTCTAGCACTAAGATTACGGAGCCTTTGATCATCAACATTTGATCCAGCTGGGGAAGGAAACCCTAGTGAGGGGCACCCGATCATCCCAGCACCTTGGGGGTGCTCATTTCTAAAGGGCACCTGGTGACCTCCGAGGCTTGCTGCCCAGCCAGGAGGGGCACTCATTCTGACATTGCTTCTAGTACTACTTCTCCCGAGCGTAGTTATTTCTTGGACACTGATGCTAAGGTTGAGCTGGAGAGAGGCATGTCACTCCTTCACCATGTTGTTTATCCAGAGAGTGAGGGTAGCTGAGTCTTGGCGTCACATTTCTCCTTACACTCCTTTTTCTGGGGATGGAATAGATTGAAATGACTTCAGAGCCAGGTGGCTGTGGCTAGTGGAGGAGCATGCCTATGTCTGAACACCGGCCAGCTCTGGAGAAACCACAACCAGCTTTTAATTTTGGTCTCAGTCACTCCTCCATCTTTGTTTACTACCTTGGAATTGCCTACAGGCAGTGAAAAAGCAAAGTCACTGTGTTTGCTGGATTCATTTGCTCTTTTCTAATGATAAGCAGTTTATTTGTTTTGAAAAAACCATTTCCTGAGCATCTATGGTACAAAGTACCTGCTAGCCTCTATTCTTCCGTTCTTTCAAAGTTCCTGCTATGTGCCAGGCACTGTGTGAGGGCCTGGAGATACAGGGCTGAGAAAAGACACAATTGGTCCTTTTCTTGGAAGTTACAGCCCAGCAGGGGAGACGGGCATTGAGTGAGGAGTTCTAAGGTCCTGATTGTGAAGGGGAGACAGACCCACACAGACTGTCTGAATGGTGGCTGTTCCTTACCCTTCTTGTCCCAGTCCCCAGTGGCCCTGGCCTTGGTTTGGCAAACTTGGCACATTGTCTGATCTCCTAGGTTCCTGTCTCACTTCCTGTGCCAATGTCTGGGTCTCATCAAATCCTGAGTGTCAGTGAAATGCAGCTAGTCTTTGTCCCCTTACCCTGGTCAAGTCCCTCTGCTCAGGCAGCTCAAGGAAATGCCCACCATTTACCCCACACACATCTCCTAGCCAGACAGCCTTTCAGCCTTCATAATCTTTGCAACAAACCAGAATCCTCTGGCTTGTAACAGAAGGAAAGCTCGGAGGGATGAGTGACGTGGGGTATGTATTGCCAAGCTAGCTGGTTTAGGGGAACATGAAGAGAGAGAAAAGGAGAAACAATGTACTTGAATGAGCTGCTTTATGAGAGTGACTTTTTTTTTTTTTTTAAAGAATTTATTTTTTAGAGCAGTTTTAGGTTCACAGCAAAATTGAGCAGAAGGTACAGAGATTTCCCATATACTCCCTACCCCCACATATGCACTGCCTCCCCCGTTGTCTGCATCCCCCATCTGAGTGGTACATTTGTTATAGTTGCTACATTGACACATCATTATGACATAAAGTCCATAGTTTACTCTTTGTACGTTCTATGGGTTTGGAAAAATGTTTATGACTTTTAGAATACATCTGCAGTATTTTAAACCTAGATTTTGTGAATCCTCTATGCCGTGTTCCCTAACTTCAGGCATCCCAAACTTTAGGCATTTCTGTTCCACCTCTGCATTTTTGCAATAACCATATATAATTGGCTCAGTTAAAAAAAAAACAAACAACAAATAAGTGAATTTTAAAAGTATCATATTCATTTTTTATTAACCTTCATAGCTCTTATGTACATTATATGTAACTATTAAGTATAGCCTTTATAATTTTTCAAATGTTCTTGCCACACTGCCATCTCGGGTACCCTCAGGTAACTTGCTCCATTCTTAGGGAGAGTCTGCCTAAGGCGTTCCTGAATGGACTTTCAGAAGGATCTTGAATCTCCTACAACTGGTCAAAATTTTGTCTATGTCTCATTTTCCTGGGGAAACACTTCAAAGTTTTCATCATATAAAGGAGGCCAGGACCAGATAAAGAGAAGAGCCACAATTTACAGTCCTTAGAATTACAACTAACTTTTGTTTACAAAGATTTCATCTTCCCAGGAAGAACAGTTTTCTATGAGAAATGCACTTTTTACTCATAAAATACCCTTTTACTCATAAAATATCCTGTTTTTTTTTAAAATGAGGTGCAGATAAACTGCAAATTGAAAAATGGTAATGGCCTCTCCCACATCTTCTCATCTCTATTTGTTTTCAACCTTCAGCATGTGAACGTTAATTCCTCATGAGAGTACAGTGACTATTTTCTGATCCAAAAATTGTGATGTATGGTCCAATAAAGAATTTGTGTGTATATATTATGCCTTTCAGAGGTATAAAAGAAAAACTCCAGTTAATATATTTAATGAGTTGCCTTTATTAAACAGAAGACATTGCAAAAAAAAAATTGTTTTAGGCACCTATCCTGGAATATCCAGAATGTAGGTTCACTATAAATATAGGTCATTGAATGTTTCAGAGAAAAATGAGCAAAAGGAAAGCTGCTTGTTAGGGTAGAAATATAACTTGATAAAGTGCCTCTGGAAAAAAGCACCATCGTGCTAGATCATACAAACCACAAGGAGCTCACTGCTTGTATAAAAGTGGACCAAGCCACATGTCTTTCTCTGCCTCTGGGATAACACGCCAGGCGGGGACACAAAGGGCACTTTGTTAATTCTTTCCAGCTCAGCCCCTCTGCCTTAGAAAGAGTATTAATAAATCTCTATTTGTTTCCTGCCTCCTTTCACCAAAGATTCATGACACTAGATACAAAGATAAAATTGAAATGGGAATTTGAAATCAGGACTAAGAAAATATAAGTAAAGAGAAGACAAACCAAGGGAGATGGGGAGGATATACATATGCGTGCATTAGGGGTCTACATAATTGCTAAGCTTCACGTTTGACATGGAACTTTCTGGCAGCCAAGACAAAAAGGGACAGGTTTTGTGGATTTTACTGTTAGAGAAGAAAAACCCCCTCGTCATTAAGAGGAACCTAAGTGCTCGCAGGTTTGTTCCTTTAGGTTAAATTTCCTATGTAGGGCACACTGAGGGTGTGGAGGACAATGTCCTCTTTAGCTTGTTTCTTTATCTTATTAAGCCTTTGTCATCCCGTGGTTCCTCATGCAGCTGATTTCCTCATTTCAGGTGGCCTCCTTTGTAGTACTTGTCACAGATGTACATTTATGTCCACTCATGAGATTATTTTGAAAGCTTGCTTTCTCCACTAGACTGGAAATCTCATAAGGCCTGGGCAACATTGTCTTTAGTCCTTGGCTCTGAGCCCTCAGTCAAGACTTGTTTGAACAAATGAATAAGGCAAAAGCAGCCAGGGATTTGATGTGACTGATTTTTGTAGCACTCTCACAGAAAATCGAGGTTCTTTCAAGGATGCAAACTATATCTTGTCCAGAGAGCTTAACCACTGTGGTCCTCAGGACGTCTCCAAGTTCATTTACTCTACTGTACCCTTCAGAGATAGTTAATAATAACTCCAGTGTCTTGTGGACCTGCAGTAAATCCAGTCCTGTAGTAGGCACTTAGTACACGTTGAAGCTAGTCCTCGATGAGGGAAACTGAGGCTCAGGGGAGGGAGAGGGCTTGCCCAAGGTCACATGGTGGGTAAGAGTCACAGTGCAGGTCTGCCTGACTTCACAGTGCGTGCTCGTTCCTCTCTGCCTGCTGTGTCCGAGCCTCCGCCACAAGTGTCTGTATGAGTTATGGGTTCTTATCTCTTGGCAATTAGAGCTGCACAGCAAGGTATTTCTGGCACAGGCCATTGCTGCTTTATGACAGCTGTTAACATTCCAGTCTGACTTGAGTTGGGGAAAGAAAGCCCACACCTGGGTTTGGCCATGGCCATCTCAGAACTCATTTTCCCTGGCTTTTACACACAAAGAATGTGTTTATTGCTCTTGTCACACTGTCTCCTGAAGTGCAGGTGCATTAACATTGAATATTATTTTCATAAAAGTCACTAGGGAGAAAGGGAGAAGAGACACAATTCGGTTGTCTCAAGGAATAATTGGATTTGCCCAGTGATTGGGAGAGTGGAGGGGGAAATGACAGCATGCCAGGAAGTACATTTGATAGTGCATTGGATTCCACATTTATTAGGCATGTATTTTTGATTACTTTGTGCCTGTTGTCATTCTTTTAATAGAGACCTAATTTTTAGAGTGGGATTTATTACTATGTTAAACCTCTATTCCACAAGGCTGGCAAATGGGAGATTCACATGGCTCAGTGTTGCCACCTACTGTGTACTACATGGAGTGTCAATCTTCAGAAAATTAGAAGGCAATAAAACACATCTTCAGACTGCAACAAGGCATAATTTGATCTGTCTGTTCTTCCACAGGGTTGCAAGTCCTCAGGGTGAGCATTATAAGTATCTGTCATCACTGTGTGCTCTACGGCACCAACGTACTGGTTCCAGTGACTTCTGGTGATTAAAAAAATACTACTTTTCCTTTGCTCCCTTGAGAATGAGCCTCCTCAAAAACATTTGCTGCCTGCATGTGGGGATCTGAATAATTGCTATATTCAGGTTTATGTGAGAGAGTGTTCCCGAAGAAGGCACTTAAGGGGATGCTTATGAATGTGACGGGGCTTTCAGTTCTATCTTTGGCCCACTAGTCTCAGTAAGGATTTTGGCTCATGTCAGTGATTTAGAAAACCTAAAAATTTTTATGTCTCCAAAGTTGTGTTCCTAGGCTGCAGGCTATTTCATATTCTAAAACTTGTTTCTGCATTTAGAAGAACACTAAAGAATAGCAGTGGGCATTGACATGCCTTCACCTTGCCACGCCAGAAAGGGACAGACAGATTCCAGCTTTGCCTGTGGGTAGACTTAGATTGAGTCTTATTCTGATTTCCTTCAGTGGCTTTGACAGGTCTTATTTGGGAGATGAAGTAGCGCAGTTACTGAACTGGTTCCTGTTGTTCCTAGTTTGAATGGTAAGAGCCAAACAATCATCCATACGTATACAGGACTTAAGATTTCACCCACTTTTCCTATAAATTATTGTTCAGGCAATTAGGGCCAAAAAAATATGAAACATTCAAGCACTACTTATTACTATATTTTCCCTCTCTTTTTTTTAACAAGAGATCAAATTTTTAGTGTTTTACATATGAATTAGGGCATTTCTTCCCCCTAACCTCCAATTAATATCCACAATAAACAACCTTTATTGACTACATAGATCTGAAAGTTTAATATCCAGGAATGTTTGATACCCAGCAATAGAACTGCTCACTATTTGTTCATCTATTGCTTTATCCTCTTCCACTGTGGATTTGAAGCAGCTTATGGGAAAGGCATAAAATATGAATGAAAAATAAAACAGTCAGCACCAGCAGGAGTATAAATTATACGAGGTGATTAGGCCTAAGGAGGAAGGAGAGTGAGAACAGGCTGGTACCATTTCTGTTAAGCTAAAAAGCCATTTCATTGGACAGGTTGATGTAGCCATTTTTTAAAAGCTATTTGAAAAGCTTTGGAAAGCTCTATGTAAACATAGGCAGCTCCGTGTTCCTGACATTTCAGCTGAACTTTAAAAATTGCCTTCTTTCCCCTTTACAACCTCTACCTGACCTCTAGCACACACCCACTTCCTCTGAGCGAAGGTGGTGTCCATACCGAAAGTATTTTATCAAGTGAGGTTGCTATATTTCTGGAAATGGTGTAGCCTGGACGTCAGCCGGGCCTTTGGGAAGCCCAAATGTAGGAGGCTTATTTTGGAAACCCTTTCATTATCATTGCACTCAGGCCCTTGTGAGCAGTTCCAGGGCCTCACACCGGACGGGTTTCAATGATAGGAGGACCAAGAAAAGAAGTGTTGAAGTGGAAGAAGGGGCAGAAGTCCTTTTCTCACAAGCCAGCAGGATGCCCGATCAACTCCCTTCCACAGCTTCTATTTCCAGCATCTCCTCCAGGACCTCCAGCCTCTGTTGCCTTCTGGAGAGCTGACACACTGGTGGTCATCTTGAAAGGATGCTGCTGACATAGGCTCCCAGGAAGCTGGTTCAGAGGATGGGCTGGGATGCAGACTTTCCTGGACCACAGAGGACAGGCTGGGCAGGGTACTTTCAGCCTCACAGCAAGTTGTAGTCTTGTGTTGACAGGCAGCTCTGCTCTTGCTTGTTACAACCAACCAGAGGTCCGCAGCTGAGAGAGCCCTCCTCCTCCACCCTCACAATTATACGTACACCAGGTAGGGAGTCATGTGACGATGATACCTCTGATTACATCTCCAGCCCTGACCCCTCCCCTGAGTGGAGACTGCTGCAGCTCGCTGCCTGCAGGACTTCTCCACTCGGGTGTGTAACAGACATCTCAGACCTACCATGTCTAAAACAGAGTTCTTGATTGATTTTAATGCCTCCTCTCTCCTTTCATTTGTCCTTCCTCAGGCTTAATCATCTCAGGAAACTGCACTGGCATCTACTCAGTTGCTCAAACCAAAAACTTGGGAGACTTCTTTGCTTGTCTCTTTCCTTCACCCTGTCATAAATCCCATCAGTAAGTCCTGCTCTGCTTCCAAGACAATTTGCACAGCTGCATCCCCCTCAGCATCTTCACCGTTGCCATCTTGGTCCGCCCTCACCCTGTCTTGCCTGCACTCTTGCAGTGGCCTCTTTACCTAGCGTCACTATTTCTCCTCACATCTTTTCAAAGCATTAGAGAGGCACTGCAGTCAGACCATCTGGGTTTGCATATTGGATCCTTCAATTACTGTGATGAGCAAGTTACCTAATCTTTCTATGCCTGGGTTTGGCATCTATAAAGTTGAACTGATAATAGTACTTATATAAAAAGTTTTCATGAGGATTAAAAGAGATCATATGTGTAAAGTTCTTAGGACAGTTCTGAGCACACTAGTTAAGCACTAAAGAAATGTCGTTTATTATCCCCAACCCCAAAGCCATTCCCCAAATAGCAGCTACAGAAGTCTTTTTAAAAGGCAAATCAGATCATGCATCTTCCATGGCGTGATCTTTTCTTTTAAAACTTTCTATGACTTCGTACTGTGTTTGGAAGAGAATTTAAACTCCCACCAGGTATTACGTGGCCTCCATAACCTTTGCTGTGTGACCCCCCAGTTTCCTCTTTTACCATCTGTCCCACTGGTCACCTGGCCTATGAGGTGAGACTAGACTGGTATCAAAAGTACACTACCCTCATCCTTTTAAAAGATAACAGTTTTACATCACTTCCTATGTGCCAAATGCTTCCTTATATTTGCCTTTTTCTGGCATTCTTCATCATGCCCTGGTTTTGTTGTAATTTTGTTGAGGTTTCATAAGAGCTTTCATTCAGCTTCAGTTGTAAGTTGATTCAAGCCCACATGGGTGATGCCTGCTAGAAGATAAGGGGAGATGGATGTGTTAGGCCCTCCCGGCCTTTTAGCTTCGAATTTCTCAATGTGTGGGCTCCAGACCACAAGCAGCCAAATCACCTGGGTTGTTTGCTAAAATGCAGATTCCCTGGGCTCACCCTAGACTTGTGGCATGAGATTCTCTAGGGATAGACCCTTGAAGTCTGGTTTTTTATGACCAACCAAGATTATTTTTGTTAAAATGAATGTATGAAGATCATTTACATTCATACATGTGAATGATATGTGTTCCACCTAATTAGGTGTTTTGTGATTTGGTTTTGTTCTTGATTTTTTTTTTAATTTGTAAAACTGTATATTTGCTTATTAATTATTCATTTTATCAAAACTCATTTGCATGGCTTTTAGTCTCTGACGAGAGAGCAAGTAGGCTTTTTTCCCTTTACTTTAATCACTCTTTGGCTCCAAGTCTCAGACCCGAGTGGGCTACTTTGGTCAGTGTGTTCAATGTTCCCTGCTTAGTTGAAGCAGGGTGCCTCATTTCTGTGCCTGTGCGTTGTTGCCTGGCTGTGTGTTGGGGGGCGGGGGTGGGGGAGGGTGCTGATCTGTTCTCAAGAAGGCTGGATAGTTGTACAAGAGCAGACCTTCTCATACATTTGGCCCCATTAACATTATTTTTTTAAATCAAGTTTGCTCTTATTACTTCCTTTTCAGAAACAATTCTGGAATAATCAAAATTCCTAGCTCTTGAAGGCAGTGCTTTCCTCCCCTCTGTTTACTCTGTAAACAAAGGCCCCATGTTTTAATAGATGCCATAGCAGTAAAATTAGCTTTATTAGACTCTAGGTGGATTTAAAATGTAACCTAACTGCAGCTCTGTCTGGCTTCGAAGTCATGTGCTTTTCTTTGAGCGGAGAATGCGTTTAGTTGCTGTGCCTGATAGGGGATTGAATGATTATTGAATTAAAGTGTCCAAATAACACAAGCATCCCTTATCTTTAGATGCTGCCCGGGTGGTTTTTGGCTATTGTGTTTTGAGAAACCTGGGCCTCCAGCTTGGATTTTTAATCCCACCTGCCTTCTGTCCTTGATTTAAGATTTCCTGAGTTACGCCATAAGAGGAAGTCAGCGCAGTTATGTTTCCTACCTCCACCTTCCTCATCTGCTGTGTGAGCACTCTAGGTTCTTAGAAAGCTTGAAATCTGATGCAAATTGTGCCAAAGAACCCAAAACTAACCAGCTCCTTCTCCCCTCAAAAGTCCTGGAGTGTACTTTTATTAAATAATAACATGCTACACTGAGGTGGTTCTGTTCACTTTGTCCTAAGACTTTTATATCCACCCCTTAAAAGAAATGTAGAGCCTTTATTAGGCTAATTAACAGGGGAAACTGAGACACAGATCATTCAACCAGTTATTGGCTGAGCCCGGTCTGATTTGTGACCTGTCCTTTTTCTACTGGTCCTTGCCTTGCCATTGTGCGTGGTGGCACCATCAGGTCTGGGAAGAGCAGGCTAAATAATTTTTGGTCCTTAGGACCAAGGGTATATGTCTTACATGTCCTCAGTTTATTAAGAACCTAGAATATTTGACAGAGTGTTTCAGAGGTAGGAGATCCATTAGTGGATGGTCATGGCTGCTTCATTGTGGACCCTTTAGTCTAAGCTTCTAATCATTATTATAAGCACAGCCCAGGAGGTAAATGTAAAAATAATTTTCTTGCCAGTTTTTCCTGCATGGTATCCTAGCGACGATGTACTGTCTCTCCTTGGGTGTTGGGGCACCTACTGGGGCAGTATCAGAGCTTATAGAGAAAGAAGAGATGCGAAAGGCATGGTCAGAGTCACCCCTTTTAAAGTCAAGGCATAGTTTCTTCTTATTTTATCTTTTGGAGGGGTTTTAACCCACTTATTTTTAAGCAGCATTTTATTTTCTGATTACCAAGGTAATATATGTTTATTGTCAGACAACTTGGAAAACAGACAATCCCAAAGAAGGAAATAAAAATCAACTGTAATCTCAACATTGTTAACATTTTGGTAAATATCCTTCTGTTAGTTTTTTTTTTCTGAACTGTCTGTCCTACAATGATTAGGTTCTAAACTCAGAGTGTAAGGGGAAAAAAAAATGTCGTAAAGTCAAGATTACCATAAACCACCATGGACAATAACTTTTATGCAATCTCAAGTTTGGAAACCACTGAACTAGACTCAAGGAAAGAATGACTGAAAATCTATATGAAATGAAAAGTCTGGGGGTAAAAACCATTCTACCTTTAAGATTACTATCAAATCCCTAAAGGTGAGTGGGTGGCAGTGGAGACTTGAACTGTGTTCCTGCCTGCCTATAAGGTTTATTTCATTCTGTTTTAATATTAAGCTTCTATAACTTTCACATTGGTTAATAGATTTACTTGTGAGGGTGACATGCCACAGTGGCATCATCTTTTGGTCCAGGGGGTAGGTTCTGAATCAACAGTAAGAAAAATGAACACAGTACACTTCCACCATAGGTGCTTACCACCCCTCCTCCAAAAAAAAAACCCTCCACATACACACATGTATACACAATTGGGATTATTTTTTGTAACCTTTGTTTTATTTTATTCACAGTAAATATTCTATATATCAGTTTTAAAGTTTCATATATTCAATTGCAAAGATGTACCACAGTTTATTAACCAATCTCCTGTTGTGCATTTAAGTTACTTCCAATCATTTGCTCTTATTAAAATGGTGAAATGAACATTCTTGTGGACAAATCTTTGTGTTCATCCATAATTATGTCTCAAGGATAAATTCTTAGATGTGGAATCAGTAGTTCAAAGGATATGTACATTTTTAAGGCTTTTAAATCGTATAGCTAATTTGTCCCCAAGAACATTGTATGCTTCCTTCAAAGTGTCTGTTTCCAAGCATCACTGGAAATTATCACTCAAAAGAGCCTTCCACAGTATGCCTTTTGGATGACCCATGGCTTCTATTCATTGCCCAGCCAACTTATCCTGGAAAGAATAAAAGAAATGAGGCTAGAGATGATACGCGCTTGTGGTCAGGTTCATGTGGGAGGGATGGGGTCAGAAAACAGGAAAGGGGTGAGCTTGGAGACCATTTCTTTACTCCTGCTTCAGACATCATTTAATGCTTAATACTTATATGGCATATATAGTTTTAAAAGCACATTTGATATTATAATTTTTGATTTGGAAAATGATTTGATGTCCTGTCATCATAGACACTACAGAACAGGAATGACATTTGTATATTTATCCAAAAGGGAGTATAGATTTAAAAAAATAAATGTAGAAACACTGTTCTAATCCAAACCCTTATTTTAAGTAGAGAAACTGAAACCAGAGAGTAGAAGGGATTTCTGTAAAGCCACACAGCAAATTGATGATGGAGTTGGGAGCCAGGAGTAAAGGCTCCCAACGACCTGTTCAGAGCTCAGTCATGAGGTGGCCAGCCTGGTTCTGGGGGGGATGAGAAAGCAGACATAGGGCCTCTTTGTACAGACAACTAGGCTCTTTTCCAGGGCCTGTGGACTGCCCCATGCCCCGCCTGGACAAAAGCCCAGGTGTCTCCAGCATGGCAGTTCACATCTGCTTGATCATCTCCACCTGTGAAGGGGAGCAAACCTACACTTCAACAACTGGGGTCTTTGCCTGAACATTCCCTCCCCCGGATAGCTTCTCTTCATTCCTCAGCAGCTCAAATGTCACTTCCTCAGGGAAATTTCCCTGACTGCCAAGATAGTTTAGGGTCCCTGTGTATATTCTTATAGCAACTCTTACCTTTAATAGCCTTGTCACAATAATAATTATCTTGCTTTGTTTTTAATCTCTCTCTCCCTGACTAGGCTATACCCTCTATGAGTGTAGGGCTCTATGAGTATAGGAACGGTGTTTATCTTCTGTTGCTCCAGGCATATACTAAGCCTTAATAAATGCTTGAATGTTTGACTGTTTGGATGGATGCTAATGAGTGAATTAGAAGTGTGTGTGGGCTGCTGGGTGGTGCTGTTTTCTGATTGCCTGCAGAACCGGGAGCGCTGTCCCTTACTGCCAAGGGCATCGGGAGAAGAGAGAAAGGAGACCCAGTTGATGCTGCTGGTATAGCCACAAGCCAGAGGGTATGGTCAGCTTCGCTGGGCGTCCTCTAGTGGCCTCCTGCGTGGCGGGGTCAGCAGCCACATGCAACCAACCGTTCATTCCTGGCTTGGCAGAATCAGCTCTGACAATTTAGTAGGGGTGGATAGAGAGGAGCCTCCTTGAGTCATTATCGGCAAGAGAATTCAAGGTCAGCACTCTTTGGCGGGGAGAGGACAGCATCCTCAGTCACCTGCAACCTGGTCTTCATAGTCAGTGGGCACTTGCGGCAACGCTGTAAGGTCAGCTGGTGGCTGGCTGGGCGCCTAAGCAGCGCTGCTGTTAGGCGCAGGTCCTGCCCCCTCCGCCGGTTTCCCTCCGCCTTCTCCATCTTCCTACACACTCCCGCTTGCAGCATCCTCTGCAAGGAGAGGAATGTGCGGCGCTCGGACGCGCCGTCCTGGCGGAGCGGCGGCACCCGGGGTCTGCCGTCTGGCGCTGCGCCACGTGCTTTGATCCGCGCTGATGTCAAGTGGGTGTGGGCTCTTAGGGAAGGCTGGGCGAGGACGAGGAGGGCGCGCGATGCGCCGCGGGCGCGGTGAGGCCCCAGCGCGCTCCGCCGCCCAGCGCTGCTGACCGGTGGCCGGCCCCGGCTCGCGGAGCGGGTGCATGGAGTCGCGGCGCTGCCCGCTCGGGGACGCCTGTCCCGCCGCCCTGGGCGGCTGGCGGGGACCGCCGCGGGGGTGCTGCAGGTGTGTCCTCGCGCCGTAACTTTCGGGGGGCTGCGGGCTGTTGGGCGGGCAGGGCGCAGAGTGCACCGGCTGCATTTGGGGGTGCTTTTGTGCCTGGGCGCTGGCGTGACGGGAGCCGGTGCGTCCCCAGCCCGCCATGCGCGTGGGAGCCGCAGCTCGCCGCTGGAGTTTTCAGCGAGAGAATTCATTGAGCCGGCGCCCGGCTTTGGGTTACTCATTGGGAAGGACGCCGAGGGAGCTGCGTTGTTGTTTTGAGAATTGGTCTCCAAGTACAGCCTGCATTCATGGTAACAGGATTATCTCTCAGCAGACAGCGCGGCTTCCCGAAATCGGCTGTGGTTGGGGGCACCAGTCGGTTGGGGTGCGGGGGAGGAGGAGTGAGCTGAGGCGACCTCGCCACGCGTTACGCCCGGAGTGCGGGGGGCGCCGGCCCCTTCCCCCACCTCTTCTAGCCGGGAACCAGCTAAGGGGGAGGTAAGGGGTCCGCCTCTCGTCATTGACAGGTCTGGTTTCAGACACACCTTCCCGGAGGAATGCGGAGGCTTTGTTCCAGGAGCTCGTCCCAGCCCCGAGCCCAGAAGCCCGCGGGCATGGGGCAGGGACTCCAGTGCCATTACTCATCTTTTATGGCTACGCTGGCGAGCTCCCGGGTAGGCAAGTTAATTATTAATGTGTCTGGGCTGGAGGGAGGGAAACTGGAAATGAGATTGGTGGGTTGCAGGTTTTTCTTTCCCTTTTTTGGCATTGGCAATCAAGGTTTAAACCCAGGATATTGCAGCCTATTTCCTGAGAAGGATGCTGGCATTCCCCGAGTAACCGGCACTTCGCGGAAGGGGTCCCCTTTCCCCATCTGTGGGACGGTCCCTTCCCCCGAAGACAGGTTTTTATCTAGTTTGGAACCGGCCCGTACCTTTCCTCCTTTGCCTCCTGAAACCAACCTCACTCCCACCCCCTGCCTCAGCGCAGCTTCCAGATGGCTTTCCAGGCCAGGTGTGAGAGATCGGAGTCCTCAGCCGGCAGTCTGAAGCGTTCTGAAAGTGCTTGCCTTGTCCCAGCCCCAGTGTCTGAGAACCTCCGCCCCGCTCAACAAGTGCCCTGAGGTGTATTTTCAGGCCCCTGCTCTGTAGGACTGTGGCCCCAGGCTTAAGTGTGTGCCAGGTGGTCACCTGACCTGCTTCTCCCAGATCCCTCTGCGCCAAGAGGAAGGAGGAGGTCAAGGTGGGGAAGGGCTGGGGGCGGAGTTCGCTGTGGTTTCAGTTTCCCTCCCTGTAGGCTGGGAGAAGCTGCATTCTAAGTCTGGTAGTCTCCTGAGGTGTGCTCTGTGTGTGCTATTGAATGGGAGTGGGAGGGCCCCGGCTTAAAGGGAGGCCTGTGGATGGGGCTTGGCTTTGGGGATTGGGCTGGTTGGAGGCCTGAGGAGATTTTGCCCCGGCTAGGGCCTGGAGAGAGCTGCCAAACTCAGCCCTCCTGGTAGCACTGTGCCTTAGAGACCTCGGACAGTGCGTTTTCTTTGTCAGTTTAGGATAGAGGACTCAGCCTTTCAAACCAAAGGGTTAACAGATGTGTACAGTAAGTGTGATGAGAAGATGAGCATGTCTTGGAAGTTGACACTCTTGAGGGTACAAGAGGAGGCTGGACTAATGAGGGGAGAGGAATGTGAGTAGGGGGCTGGGCCTATGGAGATGAGGAATGTGTGGAAGGGGTGGGCTTGGGGAGGTGAGGAATGAATGCAGGGGGATTTTAGCTGTGGGCTGTCCGTTGTATCAGAGCAGTTCTCTGAGACAGGCTGTTGTGGTACCCCACATCCCTGTCTTCAATTTTCTGTCCCCTTCCTCAGGGACTTAGCTTACTGGATTCCTCCTGGCTCTGATTTCTAGGGCTGGACTGTTCTGATGGCTGCCCAGGGACACAGACCCCATCTCACCCCAGCCTTCCGGGGAGCAAATGAGTGAAGGAGGGCTTGACTTCAGAGAGGCTGCTAATCGTGACACCCTGGGTTATTGGGGAGTCTGTGCCACCTGTCCTCCCACTGAGTTTGTGGCGTGTACACTCAATGGCACCCTTCCCTCAATACACATTCTTTTAAAGTACCACTTTCTCCAGCAGTGCCTTGAGCTGCTGGTGATCTGCTGGCACTCTGCCAGGTGAGGGTTTGGAGATAGTCCTGATTAAGAACAATTTTTGTCTCTATTATGGGAAGGCTGCCACCTAACGTCTGCTCACCTTGCAGCCCTGCTGGTCGTGGCTGAATATTCGTTGATAATGGCTGGGTCGCTGCCTGGAGAAGCTACTCAGGGTGACTGTGCAAAGAGTAGATGGGTCCATGGGGGCACTGTGAAGTGCAGTGGTCATCAGGAATTGTGAGGTTGTGGGGAAAGTGAGGCAGTGGTTAGAAAGGCTGTGGGATTGTGGAGTGAACCACAGATCAGGGTCACTATGAGTGGTAGAGTCGGAGGACTGAGCAGGGTTGGTTTGGAGATTCCTCCATGTGTCCTGTTCCTAATGTCCATGCTGGGCACAGTGGGTTTTGGCGAGTCCAGCATCAGCTGAGGCCTCTGTCCTAGGGTCTGATTGCCCCTGCCACCTGGGAAAGGGGGTAGCCTGTTTGTACACCAGCTCCTGGACTTCTCCCTTCCCTCTAAATGGAGGTGCTGGGTTTAATGGTAGCTGTTACTGTTTTCCTCAGCCCCAGCTCTGGCAGGGAGCCTCTTCTTGGGATGAGCAGGAGAAAGTACCCAGGCTAAGAGAGAGGTGCTCTGAAGGTTTGTTCTGAATCACACAAGATCAAGAGGAGAAACAGAATAAAGACCCTGGCAGCCTTTGCAGTCTTGGTTGGCAAAAGCACCAGACTCCTCCATGGGATTTATACTGTCTAGTGAAGAAGAAAGAGGCTAGTTATTCCAGGCCTATGCCCTGTGGGTATCCAGGTGAGGGGAGGGAGAATGAGGTGTTAATTGAGGCAGATGGTTTCTGGCATTTTCTCTGCCGACTTGGGTTCAAACTCAGTCTCTGCTGTTAACTAGCTTTGTGTCCCTGGGCCTCTCCTGAGTCTCAGTTTCCTTGCCTGTTAAATAGGGACAAGGTTACCTCTCTTCACCCGCTTCCCCCACAAGATGTTTGTAAAGGATTTAACACAGTGCTTACCAATTAACTTTGGTAGTTATTTTTAATCAGTTAAGGGTAAGGATCCTTGGAGCAGCAGCTGAGAGTTATTTTATTATATAGAAGATGAGAATGTCAGAAGTGCCATTTTGTGCCCACCTGGGAGGCCGTATATGGACTCCTAGGGTCAGATGTGAGAACTGTCCTGGAAGGGTTTCTTCTGACTTTCACATTAAGCCTGTTTTCCAGTCTCACATTATTCAAAGAGGCCTTGGAGACCCATGAATCCCTGACTGCAGGCACATAGCGCAGTTGAGCTGGAAGGGTAGCGTGCACAAACTCTTGCTAATGCAGCCATCTCTGGTCCAGCCACGATTATGGATTGTTAGTGCCAAGAACAACCAGATACCTGGCACTTCTCTGTGTAACTCTGGACAAGTCCTTTTGTCTCTTTGAGCCAGTGTCCTGGGAGAGTAATAAAACCTGCCTCTCAGTTCTTATGATCAAATGGGAGAGTGTATGCAGAGCTGTAATGCAGCGTACAGGAATTACTGGTAGCTTCCTGTGTACCAGATGCTGTTCTAAGTGCTTTCATATGTTATCTCATTTAATTCTCACAATAATTTATGGTGCGCTTAATTACTGCCCACATTTTATTGACAAGGAAGTTGACTGTTAGGAATTAAATTGTTATTGTTGGGTGGCTGATCCCCTGTGGAAATCATGCATCTGAAGACCTCTGTCTCCCAGAGTAGGAATAACCCCAAATTTCTGCAAATACATTTGCACACTGTCTTTCTTCCATTAACCTATTCTAACATTCTGAGCTAATTCTGCATATGTTTATGAAATGAGTAAAACAGGTCCTTATTGGTCATTTTGGTTTTTTGGTGTCCCCCTCTTGTCTTTTCTGCCTTTCATCCGTAGGCTCTGTGGGGCTTACAGACAAGGTACCTTCCTGGCTGTTACTTTTAAGTGTCATTTGTGTGGGACTGTGACCCTTTGTGTTCACTTGTTTAATGGTACCTTTGAAGAATGAGGTTGCTGATGGATCAAAGATGGTTGAGATTAGTAATGCAAGGTATGTAAAATGGATTACACATCAGCTTGCTTCAGTGCTGGGCAACACTTAGATCCTGAGGACCAAATGTATCTCCTTCTGACTTGAGTGTAATTCATGTAAATAAACTAAATGTTTGTGGATTAAAAAAAAAAAAAGAGGTTGCTAGTTTGACTCTGGGCAGGGGAAATGTTTGCTTTAGAGCCAACCATTAGGCTTGGAGTTTTCAAGATCCCATCTTTCTGATGGTTCTGGTTAGCTGTTTTGCCTCCTTCCCTCAGCTCCCAACCATTTGCCAGTGAGCACTCCTGTCTGAAGTTTTAAGTGTTAGGAAAAAAGGGAAGAAAGAAACGAAACACCATGTGAAAATAAGGGCTCACAGCTGGTGGTGTTTCCACACGGGTGGTGCTCATTAACAGAGAGTTATGATCATGGCCTCAAATTCACTCATTACTTTTGTAGCATGTTTGTAGGTTAAGAAAAAGGCTGGAGCTTTGTGGACTGTTCTTTCTTTTTATGACAAGAATAACATTTATGGGTGTCTGACACCAAGGACTAAAGGTCTGGTTAGGAATAAAAAGTGAAAAGCAACTAGTGGGGCTCAGGGCATGCTTGGAAGATTCCAGAGCTCTCGTTAGTAGAGATTTTCACAGCACAGACCTGGGTGCCCTGGTTCCCACAGCAGCCTGGTGATGTCGTCACAGTGTTACTGTTCCTGTCATTTTACTGGAAAGTGGAGGGACTTACTTGAGGTCAGGTAGCTGGATATGTAACCCTGGACACTGGACCCCAGGTCTCTGACTTTCTGACTCAGAGGCAAGCAGTCTCATTATCCTCGTAACAACTTTAATAACTTTTCCTGTTATGTACATATGATGAAAAATGTAGACTATTATAAAGGAAGATCAAAGCAAAGGATCATGGCCCAAGTACCAGAGACAACCATTGTTTACATTTTGGTGAATTTCTAAAGATTTTGTTTTTAGGAAGACGGAATGTTCATTTTTGTCAGTGAAGAATTGCTGGTTATTTATACATCTCCGGTGTTCCTGTCTTGGAGCAATCCCTCTTTCTGTAAGCTTTGATTCCCTACAAATTCAGGCCAAGTTCTTTGTGTGAAATACCATGCTAGGCACAGTGGAAGAGAGAAAGATGAACAAGGCATTCCTGCCTTCAGAGAGTTTGTACGGAAGAGGGAGAGGCAGATGTGTACTGGCCCGGTTAGTCCAGGCATAATAGTAATACAAACAGCGACTGTATCCCCCTCTGTCCCTGGTACTTTAGACGAGTTGTTCACACTTTATCGCCGACAGCTTTGGGAAGGAGGTATTACCCATTTTGTAATTGTAGTAACTACAAGGTTAAAAGGCCTGCCTAAGGTGATAAAACTACCATCCAAGCTGAGATTCAGATCCGGTTTTTCCATTATAAGCCCAAGTGCCCTCTCTTGAAAAACTGCTGGTATAATAAATTTCTTAAAAGAGAAGCACAAAGCTGGAGTTCCTTGAGATGAGGGAAGGTGTGGCATATACCTCTCTGTCATTCTCTCCCATCCTTTTCTTCTGTCATCTTTTAAGATGAATGGTTCTAATTATTTTGAGTGGTATTCATTACCTTTTCCAAAAATTCCCTGCTTGGATTCTTTTGCTTATCTGCGTCACTTGATAATGAATGTCATAATCTCAGAACTGGAAGGAAACGGAAGGGTTGTCTAGGCCTTCCTCTCTATTTTCTTATTTGGGGGAGACTGAGTCTCAGAGAAGGGAACTGACCTGGGCATACCTAACAGTTGTTAGTTGACTCAGGACCAGAACACAGGTTTTTTCACCACAGTTTCCCAAAATGTAACAGGATATGGGATAATACAGGCATGGATATTTTTTATTTTAATAGTTTTACACATGAGTATAAATGATTTTTTAATGTGAAATTATTGTTTTTCATGTGAAATATAGCTAGAATATTAAATCTATCATTTGGCAACTACTGTTGCTTAGGATGCAGCTAAAGTCTGTGCTGTCTATTTAAAGAAAAAAGTGGAAGTGCAGGTTGGACGCGGAGGTGGTGGAATCGTGGAGGCGGTGTGTGGGCATTGTGTGGATAACATTGGGGAAACAGTGCATATACACCAGATCGCACTCTGAGAGGATTTGCTTGCCCTACCAACTTGATTCTTTCAGGAGCAGGAGAAAGGGGGCCAGAACCTAGTGGAAACATGCTACCTGCTAGACATTGTACCTGTGGGTCAGTATTAATGGGCTCATTGTGTGTATGTTGAGAAGGCTCAGAGAAGTTGATTAACAAGCCCATGGTCACACAGGGTAGACTGAAGAGTCAAGATTCAGATCCCAGCTTGGGCTCCTTCCATTGCACCTCCTTGCCATCAGCCACATTCCACAAGGTAGATGCGCCCTTGTTGTCTGGGGTTCTGACACCTCGTTCAGGTACCAGGCTCAAGTGGAAATGAATGGGATTGGGTTGCTAGGTGGCTGCTGTAGCCTGCTAATTTAAACGCTGGTTTTGATAGAATTTCAAAGAATGTGCTGTATTTATAATATGCAGTATTTATCAAATCTGACTCATGCTGGTAAGTGATAAAACCCTTATCCTGCTGCCTTTTGGCTTCTGTACACATTGTGATGACGCTGTGTGGATTGTGAGCTCTGGGAAGACATAGACTGTGCCTGTCAGTCTATCTAAAGGGCAATTAACAGATGATTTTTGAGACTGATTCATTTATCCATACTTTCAGAGTTGGAGAATCAACCAGTAGGTTTTTACTTAGGGCAGAGGTCTGGAGGTGTGTGGGCTGCTTGCATGTTAGCTGAAGAAACCCAGTGTTGCAGGTTATGGAGAGAGCACCCCCTTTGGGAGATACTGGCTAGAACATGGGCTGTAGGCTTTTGGTCCCTCATAAAGCAGCCCAGAAGGTTCTCCTTCTCCATGGTTTAGGACCACATGGAGCATGGTTTCTTGCACGAGGCAGGCAGTCACCACCCATCTGCTGTGCACCAAGAGCTGTGACAGTGTGGTAGGCCAAATGATGGCCCCTCCCCAAAAGGGGTTCATGTTCTAATCCCCAGAACCTGTCAGTATGTTACCTTATGCGGTAAAAGGGACTTTGCAGGTGTGGTTAAGTGAGAAATGGGGAGATTATGCTGGATTATCTGAATAAGCCCAATGTAATCAGAAGGGTCCTTGTAAGAGGGTCAGAGTGAAGAGCAGGAAACATGATGACAGTAGTAGAGGTTGGAGTGATGCAGACTCATGACCAAGGAATGTAGAAGCCTGGAAAGGCAAGGAATGGATTCTCCCCTGGAGCCTCTAGAAGGAATGCAGCCCTGTTGACACTTTGATTTTAGCTCAGTGAAACTGACTTTGGACTTCTGACCCCCAGAACTGTAAGATTGTAAATGTGTGTTATTTTGAGCTGCTAAATTTGTGATAGTTTGTTACAGCAGCAGTACAGATGGGTACTGAAGATCGGATAATGAATATAGCACAGTCCTTGCTTCAGTGGCTCTCAGTCCAGTGGGGGAGACAGGCAAATACAAAGCCAATTTTGATAATAGTGGTAAGTATCCCAACAGGGCTGTAAACTGAGAAATCTGTAAGATAAGGGAATTCAGCCTGGGGAGATAAGGGGAGACTTCCTGGATGAGCTGACTTCAGAGCTGCCGCTGAAGAAAAGTTGGAGTTACAGGATGAAGGGGCCAGGGAAGAGCCTTTATGGAGGAAGAAGAGCATATTCAAGGTCATCTCATTAAGATCTGAAAACTAGGTGGAGGCTACTGGCCAGGCGTTGAAAGGCAGAAAGCTGGTTTCATCTAGTAGGAGGCCCTGGTGGCCCTGTTTTCAGACTAAAGCCTTGCATAGTGGGAGGTAAGATGGAAGAGTCCGGGTGCTACGCCTTCAGGGTTGTGTTAGAATAGACTCAACACCATCGCAGGCACCGGCCAGCTCCTTCACCTATACTTTCCCATATAATCCTCGAAACAGCAGCGAGAGGTAGACGCTATTATTTTCTTCATGTTGTGATTGAGGACAGTTAAGATTAACTAATGAGCCCAAGGCCACATAGCTCATAAATAGTGGGGCTGAAATTTGAATCCAGGCCTTCAGGTTTTAGATCCCTAGTAGTTAGTATTGTCCGCTGTGGTAGAAAAGTCACTAGACCAACGATCAGGGGACCTGAATTCTAGTGCTGGCTGTACTGCTTATTAGACTTACATCAGTCTACTCTTCGACCTCAGTTTTCCCATCTGTAGAATGGGATAAGAGGCCTACTTGCTCCAGAGATGTTGTGAGCCTAAAAGAGATCCTGAAGGAATGTGTTTTGCTGTGAACTCCTCTCGTCTCAGCAGAGCTTGAGACGCCTCCAGGGAGGGCCCTGCTTGTTAGTGAGCCCCATCTTGTGGTGCTCATCTTCCTTAAGGGTCATGAGGCAGGTTGGGGAATTTGGCCACAGTGGATCATTAACGTGACCACATGGGGCAGGAGGGTGTGCATCTGTTGGGGGTGGTAGAGATAGAAAATGGGCAAGAGACAGGGGGTGGTGGCCTGTCTCAGGATACCAAGAGTGGGAGTGTAAAGTCTGGAAGAAAGAAGTGTGATCTGCATTGTGTTCCCCGCAAAGATGCTAATGTTCAAGGTGACTGAGGAGGAAACTTCCTGACATGGAAGTCGGGTGAGCAGCATATAGTGATTTGAGGCAAGCTGACGTGAGTTTGGAGCCTCAGTCTCTCCATGCATAAAATAGGCTAATGATTCCTACTTTGCAAAGTATGTGAAAGCATCCTGCCCTTCCTGGCATATAGTGAACATTTAGTAAATAGTGACCATCTCTAAAGCTGGCAACTCAAGACTTCTTAGGGTTAATACAATAAATTCTATTTCTTTGCAGGATTCCTCCCTTCTCCCTTGCCTTTCAGACTCACTTAGGCAGGTTGTAATTGGATGTGAAGGGAGGTCTGGCCACAGAATGAGAGACCCACGAATCTTTGAGGGGAAGACCCTGGGCTTCCCAGCGAGAAATAGTGATGAGTGGTTTTCAGGTGGCTGCAGTGGGTTTGCTGAGCCATGTTGGAAGCGAGAATATGTTCATCTTGCCAAGTGCAAGATGGAGTGGCACCGTTTTGCTTTCTGGGAATAATGGCTGTGCAGATGAAGTAGATTTATGGCGCTGAGGTACGTCAAAGAGTAGACTCCCTTTTTTTTTTTTAATGCCTCCATTTTCTGATTGTTAAGGTAATGCTTATTTTAGAATATTTGGAAAATATTTTTTAAAAAGAAAATAAAAGCATTTACTTCATACTCAGAGACAATTACTCCTAACAGTTTAGTGTATTTCCCTCCATTTTTTGAAGTGCACATATACTTTTTTTGCAAAATACATAGTTTAATATGCTTTATTCACTTAACGTCAAATCATGTGCAGTTCCCAGATTATTACGAATTCCTTAGAATTTATTTGCTATATAGTAGTCTGTTGAGTACATGAGCAGTAGTTTTAAAATCATTCCCCATTCGTTAGCTGGGCTTTTAGATTGTGACTACTGAAATACACATTTTAGGGGAAAATATGTATTTATGTAAAAATATTTGACTATATGTTTTGTTTGTATTTTACCATCTTCTTAGATACCTAGAACTGGAATTCTGAGACCAAAGAATAAGTACATTTAAAAGTGCATATGGGTGGGGATTATCAGGCTGTCCTGTTTACCTTATATTTAAAGCAAAAAAGTTGTGGCCTCCTAGGTGGTTGTGGGCCAGCTGAGTGTGGTGCCTGCTTCTGACCATTGTGCAAAAGAGGCTGCCTCCTCGTCACTCAGTTGCTTCTTGGCAGGCAGTACAATAGCCCCTTGTGGCTCCCCAGTGAAATTTAAGTAATGGGTCAGCTTTCCAGTGCTTTCCTCTCTGTCAGGAAGTTCATCTGTGAATCTAACCTAAATCTCATCTGCTGCATTTTAAATCCTCACCCACTGCCGCCTCCCCTCAGCGGAGCGGAGCAGAGCGGAGCTGCTCACCTGCAGGCAGCCCACTTGTCTCTCTCCCCATTGCCTGACCTCCTCGGCTCTAGCCACCAGCCTTATGTTACGCTGGAGGAAACTTGAGGGTCTCTGGCTACTGCTGTCACGACTGGGAGGGCGGTCCCTGCATCGAGTTGCTGCCGATAACGCCAGGTAG
Source organism: Camelus bactrianus (assembly GCF_048773025.1). Lineage (NCBI taxonomy): Eukaryota > Metazoa > Chordata > Mammalia > Artiodactyla > Camelidae > Camelus > Camelus bactrianus. The sequence goes on from NC_133548.1 coordinate 36,279,903, forward strand.
GATTTCCAAACCCAAGAGTGTCCACGCGGTGGAGGCCAGCTTCCTGGCCTCTCCCGTGCCCTCTGCAGAACTCGTGGGGGCAGTTAGCATTCAGAGTGTGCTCTCCTATTGACACTGCGGGTCTATCAGATTCATTCTCTGAGAAGAAAGAAATGTGGCTAGAGCAGGGATTAATTGTGTTTTCAGTCCCAAGCGCATTGGCCAAGTGGTAAATGTGCAGTGGAGGAGGCGGCCAGGCGGGGAGGGGAGTTTGTGTGCATTCTGGTGATGGGAGAGCCAGCTGTCAGTGTAGAAGGGAAAGGGGCCCACCCTGGGCCTCCCACTTTTGGCATCAAGTGGCCTCTGTACCCTTTGCCTGAACAGCCTTGGCCACCTTTCTTAGCTAGAGTCCTTTGTTGGGATCTGACAGCTTTATTAGCAGTAGGATGTTAATTTGAAAGGGAAATGAATATAGCAGTAACTTCATGGGCAGCAGGAGTCGCCTCTCTTGGGCCTTTTAGGGATGGCTGGCAATAGGCCAGCAGGGTGGACCAAGTTGTACAGGAAACAGACAGGGAATTGAGTCCTGCAGCACCTGTGGGAGTATCTGAAAATGGCTGGAGCCTGAAGCGTCCCTGGAGCCCGGCTCAGGCTGGCTGACCTCCTCCAGCTCTTTGCCCTCCCCTCCATGTCAGTACCTGGAGATCCTGCCTTAATGTGCACTGCTTGATGTTCCAGCTTTACCTCCTTGGAAGGTCTGCACCCTTAAGACGAGATGCCTTGTTTCCTATTTGCTGTTTCCCCCTTCAGCGCCTGGTACACTGCTGGTGCATGATTGAAACGAAGCAAGCATTTATAAGGCAAAACCCAGAGGTTTTATGCATTTAGCAAAGAAACTGTTCTTTGGCTTCCATTTAAAAATTCCATGTCATATGGTTTTTCTTCCTTTTGTAGAGGTGGGGGCTTTCCCTTCTGCCCCCTCCGTATTGTTATCCCACAGACACTTTGAGGCTGGATGTCCTTGGTGCACTTACCTTGACAAATCGAAGCCCAGTGTCCCCGCTGTGAGACCTTAGCCCAGCGAATGGCCATCCTTGGCTGCTGCTTGTTAGACTCCCTTGGAGAGCTTTTTTTTTTTTTTTTTAATTGATGCCTAAGACCCAACACCAGAGATTCTGATTTATTTTGTCTTGATTGGGGCTCTGGCATCATTATTTTAAAAACATTCCACAGTTGATTCTAGTGTTCAGTAATCTTCCCAGAGTAAGGAGTAAGGTATTTGTTCCTGCCATGTCCTGTCAGCAGTTTCCCTTTATGGGCAGATGTGTGTTAGAAGCCTGTGATAGCTGTAGTAGTAGGCTGCTCCACATCCTTTATGGAAGCAGAAAGGATAAAATGGCAAATGAGGACTGTGTCAGGCCTTTCGTGGGTGGTATCAGCTTGATGGGAAGGCCCTGTGGATGTATCTAGCATCCCTCTCTGTTACCAGGGTGTGTTCTGGCTGTCACTCTGCCTGGTAATTAAGCAGAAGACCTGGACAGGATGAGGATGCTTTAATTAAGGTGAAAGATAAAAAGAAACAAACAGGGTATGAGCCTGTTTATATTTAGTTCCTTAGCTAGGGCGTAGGTTTGCTTTTTTCTCAAACATTTGGAGCACAGGGCACAGGAGGGATGGATGGGTAGCAGGGCTGTGAGTGAATGGCAGAGGGTGGTGTTCAGTTTGGGGCTAGAAGACAGACAGATCAAAGCAGCAGGTACCTGCAGTGGATGTACGACTCTTCGTGGCTCAGTCACCACCTGCAGGCTTGGGTCACTAAGGCCTCACTTCTACGAGTTTCAGTTTGAATGTTGAAGACTCCTCTTCCAGAGGAGACAATAGGAGACCGAGTTATTGCCATAAGTGAATGAGCCCCTTCACTAAGTGTGCTTCTGGATTTGCCTGTAGGTTACTTTACATGATTTGGGAATGGTTATGCTTCTTGTTGGTTAATGCATTTATCCTCTTTGGGGTGCTTGTGGTCGGGGCTTTGTCCCATGAGTAGCCTCTCAGGTTGAGGGGCTTCATTGATAGTTTCAGCTGAGCCTTGGCTTCTGTCTCATGACTGAGCCATCTCTAGGCCCTCTCAGCCTTGGAGAAGTTGGAGCTCCCTTGAGAGAGCCCCCTATAGTTTTACCAGAGGTGAGGAGGCCTCTGGATTAACCCCTAGGGTGCTGATGGCACCATTTCTCAAATTCACAAATCCTGCTTAGAAAAAAAACTATACACATTTCCTTCCTTCCTTCCTCCCTTCCTCCCTTCCTCCCTTCCTCCCTTCCTCCCTCCCTCCCTCCCTCCCTTCTTTCTTCCTTTCTTCCTTCTTTCTTCCTTCTTTCTTCCTTCCTTCTTTCTTTCTTTCTTTCTTTCTTTCTTTCTTTCTTTCTTTCTTTCTTTCTTTCTTTCTTTCTTTCTTTCTTTCTTTCTTTCTTTCTTTCTTTCTTTCTTTCTTTCTTTCTTTCTTTCTTTCTTTCTTTCTTTCTTTCTTTCTTTCTTTCTTTCTTTCTTTCTTTCTTTCTTTCTTTCTTTCTTTCTTATCTCATGCTATTCAAACTCAACTTGCTTACCATCTGTAATAGATTCCCCTAGAGTGCTTGTTAAAAGCAGAATCTCTGGGAATGGAACCTAGGAATTTGCATTTTAGCCAGTATTCCAGGACCTTATCAGGTACAAGAATGTTTGAGAATCACTTTGTTTAAAAAAAAAAAAAGTCACCCCTTTGTTTTGCAGAAGAAATATGACACAGAGTGAGTGGTTAAGTGGTTTGCCCAGGATCACTCAGTGAATTAGGGGTGAAGCCAAGCCTGGAAGGACCAAAGCCAAGTCCAGAATGTTAATATCACCTCATAGTTGTATAGAGCTTTGTTCCTTGAAAGCATAGCCCATCTTTCTGCCTCTCTAGTTTGCTAAGATGAAGAGTATCATTCATCGTCTGTTTTGAACCAGATGTGGGGAACTGTCCTGTGCATTGTAGGGCATTTAGCAGCATTTCTTGCTTCTACCCCCTGGATGTCAGTAGCATCCACCAGTTGTGACAATCAAAACTGTCTCCAGGCATTACCAAATGTTCTTGGGGGGCAAAATCATCCCAGCTGAGAGCCACAGCTTTAACAGCAGAAGCCATGTGTCAGGGATGTCCCCTGATGGCATCCTACGACATTTATTTTTATATCTGGGGACTTCACTTTTAAAATTTGCATAGCTGGCTTCTACCCGACTTGGCTACTGTGCTGGATTACATGCATTAATGAAGTCACGCTGAATATAAGCTCCCTCCTCTTCTGTTTTGGCCTGCAGAGGGAAGGCATGAATAAGCTTGGCAAGACCACTGGCTTTGGACTTTTGTCCGAGGTTTGCCTGCCAGCCTTGCACTTCCTCGCTGTGCAGAATCTTGGGCAAGTCCCTTGCCTTCTTGAGCCCCTTCCCTCATCTGATTATGATAGAAATAAATTGTTTGTTTTGAGTGAGAATTAAGTGACACCTTGACTGTGGAAGTGTTTACAAAACATTACTCACATATTAAGTGGCAATGGTAAGATTCAGGTCTAATTATCAGCACTTGAGGTTTTCTCAAATTCAAAAGGGTGGAACTCAGCACAGCAATCCTAGACTTGTATTTGGCCAAGTACATCACCCTTGTCGTCTTTCTGCCCTTAAAGTTAATCTTCCCCTCTCTCACTTTGGATTTAATCTCCTTCTTCTTGGTGTCTGCAAGATTAGTTGTTAGTTTATTATCTGTGACTGGCAAGACGCAGTTTCTTTCTATGGTGAGGTTTCAGAAGGGCTGTCAAATAGTTATGAAAATCAAAACCAGTGCCTTCTTTTCCCTCATTGCCAGTACCTAGAGAGTGCATGGTAATTGGTTCACGAGGCCAAAGTGCAGGCGGTGAAGCCAGCATCAGCCTGCAAAGAGTTGCATGCAGATGAACTTGGAAATTAAAGGTCTTTGATCTGTTGGCACAGCAAAACTCAGCTAGTCCAGGACTTTATCTTGCAGACAAGGAAACTGAGCCCAGAGAGGGAACATGTCTGAGGTGTAACAGGGGCAGAGTGAGATTAAGGCCTGGGCTTCCCAAGTGCCAGCTAAGCTCTTAGCCTGTATTCACACGTGTCCAGTTTGCTGCCTCGGACGGTGTGAGAGCCAGACCCGGCTCTGTATCCAGGGTGCTATGGCTGCGTTCTGTTTTACTTCAGATAATGCCTGGAGGTCTCATGAAATCTTCCTTTTTTGCTCAATAATTTATGGATGGAACTTCACCAGAATTCACACAGTACATAGTATTCACTGATTCTTATAGCAGGACATTTTGAGGGGAAAAGTCACCAGTTTCAGTGTGAACATACTGAAGAGGAAAAAGAAGGAGAAGCCGAATCCCCTCTCCTTTCTTCATTCACCTCAAACACCACCCCTCGGCTAAACGTTTTCTCCCACTATGAGGTGCTCCTCTGTGATCATCACTGCTGTATTGTTAGTATTCTGAATACTTGCTGCTGTTTATTGAGTGTCTGCTGCATGCCAGTGCGCATGAAGTGTTTACCACTATGTGCATCTCAGTTGATCCACCCAAAATCTCTCCTAAGAGGGTACGAGAGCTGTCTCTGTTTTACAAATGGGAAACAGATTAAGGAACTTTCTCAAGCTCACAGAGTGGGAGGGTGAGCTGAGATTCAAACCCTTCCAATTGATGAAGCCTGAATAGGCTTGTTCCTGATCTGTAGTTCCTGACTCCCACAGGGGCAGTTACTGGGAACCCACCAGCCCGCTCCTCGCCTCCAGCCAAAGTCCATGCCTTCAAGGACCGACTGTTTGTCACATGGCCAGTTTGAACCTCTATGCTTTACTTTTTTTTTTTTTTTAAATGGAGGTACTGAGGATTGAACCCAGGACCTTGTACATGCTAAGCATGTGCTCTACCACTGAGCTATACCCACCCATCCCAGTTTGAACCTCTAGAGCTGCCCTGACTGGGTAGCACTCAGCTCACTAGGTCACCACCTGCCCCTCGAGCATCCCCTCTCAGTCTGTGCCAAGAGTCTGAATGAGAAAAGCTGTCCCCGACTCAGAAACCTAGGGGCCAGCCATCAGGGGAGGCATGGCCCTTAGAGACTGAGGCCTGGATTTTGGTTGGATGGATCCCTTAACCTTCTGGAACCTCATCTTCCTCAGTGATAAAGTGGAGGCCATTCCTGTCTCACAGTTTTGTTTTTCTGTTTTCGTTTCTATTTTTCTGAGAGTGTTAAATGAAACACTTCATTTTGAAAGTGTTTACAGACTCTGGGTTTAGGTGGGATTGTGAGACTAACGATTACTCAGTGCCTAATCCATCACTGCCATGATTCCAGAGGAGGGTAGAGTTGAAACCTGGAGGGAGAATGTTCAAGGGAATGAAATGCAGGGACAAGAAGAAGCAGACTAATGTCCCTTTGCCAGTCGTTTCAAATGTCTTCTCACCCCGCCTTCTACCTTCACGCAGCGCCAGTGCACCATATGTTTCCACTTCCCTACCTGCTCTGGAGGAAGTGATCACAGGCACTGAGGGTGGACTGGGAGGTTCCTGCAGGTCCCCCCTGCAGACACTCTCCAGAGGGCCCCATCCTGCTGTTTCCTGGGGTGAAGAGAGCTGCTTCGGGGGACTTGGGTTGTTTAAAGGGAAATTGCTATTAATAGATACTTTGGATTATGGTGACCTTGAGAAAAGCATAGAATTAAAAAAAATTTTTTTTTTCTTCATGAATGTAGTATAATTACATTCCATCAAAAATTAGATAATAAAGAAGAGGGGGAAATGCACCCATATTCGTTTCACCTTAATGTATTTTTTCTGGATTTTTTGTGGGGGAATAATCATTTTTATCTGTTTTAAATAGGTGTACATAACATGGCACACATTTCACAGGGTCTAAAGCAGGGAACAATAAGTCTTCTTATAGAACATGTTTTTAGTCACTTTGTACATGTGATTTTGACTCTTTCGGTTAACATTACTTGATCTTCATATGCTTAAACATGTCTTCTTCCCCATTTTAAAGATTTTGAAAAATTTTGCAAGTAATCTATGCAAAATATATTTATAAATTTTTATTCTTACATAAGTGGACAGCAAAATACCAAATTGGTAACACTGATGACATGTTACAGGTGCCTTTCATTTTTATTTTTCATGCTTTTATTTCTAAATTTTCTACAGTGAGCAGAAATTATTAGAGAAGTATGCAGAGGAGATACTGCCCATAATCTTAGAATGAACATTTTGGCTTATTTTTATCAAGTATTTATTCTTTGCATTCTATGAACATAGTTGAGATTATATTTTATGTCAGCGTGGATCCTGCTTGGTTTTCATTTAACATAAGTGTTTATTAAGCTTAGGTTCTTTATAAACTTTGTTTTTAATGGCTGTACCATATTCTATCAAGTAGAAACACTATATTTTATTTAATCATTCCCTCGTGGTTGGACAGTTAGGTAACTTCCAGTTTTTACTGTTAAATAGTGCCATAGTGAGCAACCTAGAAAATACAATGTTTCGAAGTGTCAACCCTGAAAAAAATCAGTTCGGAGTTCAGAGGAACTATATTCTCAATGGATAGGTGTGCAGCAAGCACTCAGCAGTTGCTTGTGCTTAGTGAATGAGGGGAATGAGTGAAGGAGTATTCTAGAAATGCTTTCAATAAATGATAACATGAAAGAATAAAGAATGTTTACAGCAGTGAAGGCCTGTCACGGGACCCCAGAATGGACTGCGAAATCCAAACCTGGCATCCCCTGATAGCTCTAAGGTTTTTGAGAGGGTTCTGCAGTTTGGGCTGTGAAAGGTGTTGTGGGGAAGATAGTGATCTGCAAAATTGTCCAGTAGGAATAGAGAGCTTGCTCTGCCTTTGTGCCACGTTGAAGGTCAAGTGGCACTGATGCCTTTCCAGGCTCTGAAGGAAGGGAACCTGGCAGGAAGGACAGAAGCCTAAAGGTGGTTTGTGGTCTGACTGCGTGCTGCCCAAACAGCTGCTGGAATCAAATCAATTTATGGAAGGCTGAGAGGGTTTTCTTGACTTGACTCTCTCTTTCGGAATTGGAGAGGAAAATAGAATTTCTCTAAAAAGTGTCTCTGTGCCTGGAGCACTCTGTAATTTGGATCTTGTCAGAACAGCCTGTCTTTATTTTGAGTTTGGAACCACTGACTCCCCTTTTCTTTACACTGAGCTATTTATATGCCAAAAAAGCACAAGCAGAGGCCTTTTCACCTTCTCACTCACGACTTCAAAAAATAAATAAAGGAAAGCAGCATTCTCTAGACTCCATAATTTCTGAGCATTAGCAACAAGGAAATGAGAAATACACTAATGTAGACGTCTCTGCGGTGGTGCTGGCCTGTGGTTGGGCAGTGAGAAGCTCGGCTGCTGGGGCCTGCTGTGCTGTTTCCTAGCCTTTCCTGGGACTCTGGGGAAGGGAGTCCTCATTCCCCTAGCTGAGTATACATCCCAAACATGTTCCCTTTGTCCATTTATTCATTCCATTCTATTTGGTTCACTTCAGTTGATGATCACCTAATGTCGTATGTCATGCAGTGTCAAGGCTATAGTGATACAACTGTGACTAAGACTTCCTTCCTGTTTCAGTCAGAGTTCAATGGCAGTAATGAGAAACTAGCTCTTCTAAACAGACCTGGATTGAGTACAGTGAATTAGGTGCTTACATCATTACGGGGATGGTGAAGGAGCAGGATCTAAGCTGACCTGTGGTAGGGACTCTTAAAACAAGACTCTGAAAACGGTCCACTGATAACTGTTTTCTTTTTCCCTTTTTCTCCCTCTTTTGAACTCCCCCTCTCCCCTACTCCCAGCTTCTCTGTCCCAGATCTTAGGCTGTCCCTTTTTGGGACTAATGGATAGTAAAGTATTAATGATTGAATCTGTTGTTAATAATAATGGCTGTTACTTGCTGACCCTCACTGAGTGTCCAGCTGTGTGTGCTAAGTCCTTTATATGCCTTCTTAAGTGACTTACCCAAGATAATTCAGCTAATAAGCAACATTTGAATTCAGGCAGTATCCTGGTCCAGAGGTACTTGTAGTTAAACTAAAAGCTGGGCCAAAGAGCAAATGGCCAATAAGCACATGAAAAGATGCTTAGCCTCAATAGCCAGAAAGAAAATGCAAATCAAAACCATAATGAGATACTATTTCACACACACTAGAATGTCTACATTCAAAGAGACAGATGCTTTTAAAGTGCTGGTACGGATGTGGAGAAATTGGAACACTAATACACTGCTGGTGAGAATGTGCAACACTTTGGAAACTAGTTTGCAGGTCTTCCAAAGTTTAAACATAGAGTCACATATGTTTCATGAATTCTACCCAAGAGAAATGAAAACATATATCCACATAAAGACTCATATGTAGATGTTCATAGAAACATTATTCATAATATCCCTAAAGTGGAAATAACCCACATATCCACCAGCCAGTGAGTAGATAAATAAAATGTGGTGTATCTGTGCAGTGAAATATTATTTGGCAATAAAAAGAGTAAAGTATTGATAAATGCTACATGGGTGAACCTGGAAAGAAACAGTTCACAAAAGGTGACCTAGTGTATTATTCCATTTATATGAAATGTTCAGAATAGGAAAATCTGTAGAGATAGAAAGTAGATTAGTGGTTGCCTAGGGCTGGGAGGAATGATGGCTAAATGGTATGCGTTTTATTTTTAGCGTGATGAAAGTGTTCTAAAATTGGGGTTATGGTTGCACAATTCTGACTATACTAAAGACCATTGCATTGTACACTTTAAATGGGTGAATTGTTTGACATGTGAATTATGTCTCAATAAATTGTTACCAGACCAAAAAGAGAGAGAAGAAAAGCTAGGAAGGACAATCCTTACCCAAAGAAATGAATTGCTAATGATGGAATTTAGGAAATAGTAAATAAATCCCATACAGTTCTCTTAAACTTTGGCTTATATTAGTTTGTCCTCGCTAGAATGTATGTAATTCAGCTTAATATTAAATACTTAGTTCCCAGTTGACTGTCTGGTTGGTGGACTTAGAGGTGTTTTTTCCTCAGCTGTCTGCTTTTCTACTTTTCTTGATTTTTCCATCAGGGGTATCTATTACTTTTTATATGTAGGGAACCAAAAGTAATGTCATATGTATTCCATTGAGTTATGCAAAAAGAACATCATGACTTCCACCCAGTATGCCATTTCAACTAGTGTGAGAATAGTTGTCCTAGAGAAAAACATTTTTGGGGGGAAAAAAGTGAGAGGTCCCACAAGTATTTGTTCCTGAGTTGAGCTGATGTCAGAATCCATTCACTTGAAGCCTCCTCTTTGAGTATATCCAAGGACCACCAAGTTGTTAATGATCACAGTGCTGTGTACAATTTTGTACCCAACTTTATTTAGAGGGAAAGCTGGTGGTGGTGGGGGAAGCAGTGAGGATAGATGGTCAAATTGAATATTAGTGAAAGGGAGAGATGTCGTGGGGTCTGTGCCCTTAGGTAATTTGTTCCATTGCTGAGACCAGCATTTCATAGTCTAGTTGACTACTCTAACCCAGTGAAATACATCATGAAAGTTACAAGGCCTTCACAGAAGGGGAATTCACTGTAGCCCCCTCCTTTCTACCTAAGCTAAGACCATACTTATGTTTTGTTCTATTTTTTTAATAGGATTACGGATCAGTGAAGTGAAATGTATTGAGATCCAGCTGTATGTTTGAGGGCAGAATTTGCTCTCAAGCAATCAGAGTAAAGCTGAGGATTTACAACCCAGGAGAGGCTTAAATGTGGAGAGTTTTGTTCCCATTACACATTAAGTAGGCAACTTGGAGCATGACCTGGATTTCTCAGGCTGGAAGCAGCAAGCTCTGGGCCCTGAGGCCACCTTGTCTACTGTGTACACGTGTGTTTGTCCACAAGTAAGGTCCAGGTGCCTTCCAGGTAAAACAGGGAGTGAGAAGTAAGGGCCAGGGAGCAGGTCTACTATGTGCCTGACCCCGGACCACCCCCCTGCCACTTCACTCCAGTGAGCCTGCCAGCACTTTTCTGCACACCCCTGGCACCCAGCTCTCTTTCCCTGCTGACACCTGGGACCTTTAAGAGCAGGCCTGAAACAGCACACAAGTATGGTAGAAAGAGAAATCTCAGAGGGCAAGGTTCAGGTCCTCAGTCTACCACTTACAAGAGCTCTTTGTCTTTGGGCAAATCACTTATCCTTCTTAAGGTTTTCCTAATCATTAATAGAAATAATGCTATGCCTTCCATGCTCGTGGTCAGTATGGCCATACCTTGGAGATGTTGCAGGTTCAGTTCCAGACCACTGCAATAAAGTGAATATTGCCATAAAGAGACTCTTGCAAATTTTTTGCCTTCCCAGTGCATGTAAAAGTTATGTTTACACTATACTGTAGTCTGTTAAGGGTGCCACAGCATTATGTCTTAAACAATGTACATATCTTAATTTAAAAATAATGCTGTTGGAAAATGATGCTGATAGACTCGTTTAATGCAGGGTTGCCACAGACCTTCAATTTGTAAAAAAAAAAATAAAATAAGGCAATATTTGAAAACGAGGTATGCCTGTCTTAAATGAAAATCATATGGAAAATGCTTTGCACAGTGCCGGGGACACATTAAGCATTACCTCTTTCCCATTGCACTTTTCTTCACCTCCCCTTTCCCTCTCCTGGTTCCTACACTGGGCTGGCTAAGAAAGTCATCCTATTTTCTCCACCTCCCGAGGCCCCCTGTCAGTATCATTAAAGTATTTTCTCTCCCACCTACCTATTTTTGTGCTAAATTTTTGTCTCTATTGAACACATTTCTCCAAAATAAAACCCATTGAAGCAAAAAACTGTTTACTCTAGAATAACCTGTCCAATAGAACTTTCTAAGATAATGAAATGTTCTCAGTGCTCTTGTCCTTTTACTCTTTCAACTTAGGTTTTAATAGATTTGTGAAGATCCATGAAAAATCCTGTGAGATCTTGATTTGTTTCATGTTGAATTTATAGATTAATTTAGGGCAGAAGCAACAACTTTACAACATTGGGGTTTTCTAGCTCTCTTTTCATTTAGGCCTTAAAGTATTTTTCAGTAAACCCACATTTTTCACCCTATCAGAGGGTCATACAGACCAAAGGATCTTGGTTGGGTGGCCATGAGGACGGTGAACGAGAGCAGGGTCTGGAAGTGGGGAAGTCAGTGAGGAGGCGGTTGGAACAGCCCAGGGGAGACAAGATCAAAGCTTGGATTTAGGATGTGAGACGGGAGGAGCCGAGACATGCCAGAGACATTTCCTTGGAAGAGTGGACAGGACCTTACTAAGTCTTTCAGGGCAAAATAAGGCAGAGGAATAACACTTGCTGCCGTAACTCACTGTGTACCAGGCAAAACGCCGGCTTGTTGTGCTCCTGTCTTCATTCCTTCTCGCAGTGCTCAGATAGGCACCATGACTTCTATCCTCCAGGTGAGGAAACTACATCTCAGAGAGGTTAAGTAACTCACCCAAGGTCACCCTGGGGAACAAAGCAAGTATTCAGATCTTGATCTGCTCCCACCCGGAGGCCACTGAACACTTGTCTAATCTTGGGTTGTTGCAGAGTTTATTGGAAGTTTTATGAAAATATGCCATACCTTTTGAATTTTATGACTGAAATAAAAATGACGAAAATCCTGTTCACATAGTCAGAAAATTAAATTGGAATGTTTACCTGGTTTTATAACATTTGATGAAAGCTCTAGACAAGTCTGAATTTATGAGATCTATAAAATGTGAGTTGTTGAGAGGGCAGCAGGGCTGGCTTTGGGGATGGAGATCATGTGACTCTGTGGAGAGCAGCAGAAGGATTTCTGAATTCTGAAAGTGTTCTTGGTCATGTATTTCTGGCTGACACTTTGTTGATGTTTTTCATCCATTGGTCAGAAGGAAAAAAAAAGAATGGCCTTAATTAAAATTTCTATTGTCTTTGCTGCAGAGGAAGGAAGCCTTTTTGTGGTTGTCATGGTGATGTCTGAATGACGCTGTTGAAGTGGGTAGTGATTGCCATCCGGAGCCCTGAGATGAGCATTTATCATTTTCCTTGCCCCCTGAGAGGCCTGCAGAACCATACGGCACAATTCCTTCATCGCCATTTAAATTCGAATTTGAGCCAAATGTGTGTGTGCACGAGGGAAAGAGCTGCAACCGTAGTTAGAGCCATAAAGTCTGAACCCCACTTCTAATTACTTTGTGCTCCTGAAGCAAAATGGCATATGTGAGGTGCTCATGAAAAGTCTCAGAAAGTAATCAGGAACTGCCAGCCTTTCACGTGGCACAGCAGGACAGCCTGGGAGGCCTCCTCCCATTCCCAGCCCTCCTGCCCGCTCCCAGGCACTCTGAAGTCTTTGCCTGACACACCTTCTCTGTGGGCAGCCCCTTGAATGTGGCTTGCACTTAATGCATGGCAACTTTAAATGCTGCCACTTACCATCAGTCCTCCGGCACCCCTCCCTGTACCCAGCTGGCACACTAGAGCCTTCAGGCTGCACGCAGGGAGAGTGTGCTTGTTTCTGACAGTAAAACCAGGCTCTCTTGCTGGCTTTGGGGTTGCTGCACCATGTGATTTTGTGTAGGAAAGGAAAGGGGGGAAGAATGATGTTGTGCAGCTGGGTAATATGGATGGGTTTTTCAGAGCTTTGTCTGCACATGGGTCACCCCCCACCCCCGAGGCCTGAAGAAGAAAGGACAATGACACCCCTCTTCCCCAGTGATGCTGCACAGCTGCATAGTGTGGGTGGATTTTCCATAGCTCTGTCTGCAGGTGTGAAGAAGACAGGCTTATGATACCTCCCAACCCCACCAGGATATCTCTACTATAACCTTTTAGGTAGAGTGGTGTCTTGACAGAGAGCAGAGAATTTGCCTGCAGGGAACTGGTTCAGGTGTTAGCTCCACCCCTTAGCTAGCCATGTGAGCCGGGGCGAGAACTTAACCTCTAGAGCTTTGGTTTCCTCTTCTATGAAACTGTAACAATGACAGTAACTCTCTCTCCAGGTCATTGTATTGTGTGAGATGATGCTTTGTTGGCTGTATGTGATATATAAGCTGTAAATTCTAATTCTTTAAGCTCATATTGTATACGAGGCTCTGTGTTGGAGAATCAGAGCTGACAGAGAGGGAGTGCCAGAACAACAATCAGAATAAGATGGAAATGTGTGATAACTGTGTGCACCAGCAGGCACTTAACCCTGCCTAGTGTCAGGGAAGGCTCCTAAGAGGCGGTGACCCTTGCCCTGAGTCCTGAAGGATGGATAGAAGTTAGCCAGAGAGACAGGGAGACAACCTTCAAGAAAAGGGAACTGTGTGCAAAGACACTGAGGCACCAGTGCAGCCTACCGAGCGGTGAACCATGAAGCAGGGAGCAAAGGCAGGCTGGTGTTTGCCTTTGTCCAGAAGGTGAGGGGAGCTAACGGATGCTTTAAGGCCAGGAGTGACAATTTTATAGATTTAGAAATACTGCTGGTGGCTGTGTGGAGAATTACTGAAAGTTACTTAGGAATAGGTGGATGAGTACAGAGATGGGGTGATGATCTTAGAGGCTGCTGCAGTCATCCCAGTGAGAGTGGCCGTGGGGATGGAGATGGTGGGCTGGACTGTGAAATAGGAAGTAAGGCGGACTAGTCTGACTGACAGGGAATAAAGGAAAGCCATAGGATGACTCCAGCATTTCTAAATGGTTTTACTGTTGGCATTTTGGGAGGGACAGATTTTCATTTTGAGTAACAGTGTCCTCACCCTGGATCCCCTGTCCAATAAAAGCTCCCTTCTTATGACAACAGAAATGTCACTGTAATTTTTCCAAATGCCCCTGGTTAAAAACCATGAAATGGTCGTTTCACCAACATAGGGAATAAAAGAGGAGGAGTGGGAAGAGTTCTCTTTGGGAATATGTTGATTTTATGTTTGATTTACATCTTGGTGGACATACAGGCGGTTGGATCTTGGGATCCAGTGCTGGAGATACAGCTTCAGGAGTCATGCCCATGGCAGCAAATGAGCTTTCCAGGGAGGATATTTAGCATGAGAAGGGGCAAGGGGAAGGCAGAACCTTGGGGACCATCGTGAATCTTCTTCGACACTGTGTGTTGGGGAGGACAGATGGTATTCCAGGGCCTGCAGGGAGGAGGAAACGGAAGCTTGGCAAGAGCAAATGTCGTTTCCAAGTTTCTTTTTAAGTCTGTTTTGACAAATTCTCTACTTGGCCCAGCCAGTGTCCAGATGAGGCAGTGGAAAAGTGGGTTTTGCCCCTTTTCTTTGAGGGCTCTTTAATGCTTTTTTTTTTGTGGCCAGTTGGACCAAGTGCCTCAATGACTTAGTTGTTACAATCATTGTGTCACCTTGGGTTTAGATGTCTGTGTACATTCGTAAGGAGGCATCTCACGATTTGCTTTTCCCCTGCAGTGGCAGATTTCTTCCTCGGCGCCCTCTGTGTTCTTGGTTCACTGATTAATAGACACTTGAGGAATTGCAGGGAGGCGTTTAACATGCATCAGATACCATCACTAGCAGAGAAAGTGATTCACTGAGCTCTCTCCGATGCGCTGTCTGCATCCCTTCCCGCCGATACAGTTTGACGTTGGGGAATTGAGTCTGGATCTGGAAAAGCGCAGTTTGAATGTGTGATTCAGAGTCAGTGATGTGCAGCTGTCTCCAAAGTAGGGGTGCTTGGAGAGGCGGATGGGGAGGGGCCCAGGAAGCTTTGCACACCCACTGCCATTCCATTACCTTCTTCAAAGGTAGGGGTCATTCCAGGCTAACGATCAACAAGTTCTGGCCTCTAGCCTTTAGGCTTTCACCCACCCCTACCCATGCCAGGGGGTTGGGACTTCAGACAGGGATGTGGAGGGCTAGCGATTTATTTTCAGAGCATGAAGATTCTAGTAAGAATGACTTCTAGTAAGCCCTTACCCTGTACCAAAGTTTTCGTCTTGCCTTGGGAATATACAGAGCCAGTTTTACCATGTTGTCTTCATGGCAAATAGTCCTTCCTTTGACTTCAGGGTCCACTCCAGATGGTAGAGCCCTCACCATCTACCTTTTCAAAGTTGGAGTCAAAGGACCTAGGTTTGACTCCTGGCTCTGCCCCTGTCTAATTGTGCAATCTTGTACAAACCCTTTAATTTTTTTCATCCTCAGTTTCCTCATCCGTAGAATGGAGATAATGCTTACCTCCTAGGGTTGTAATAAGGCATGAGATAATGCCTGCAGAGTGATGTCCTGGCTGCAGTTACAGTTGTGGATCTCTGTCTCCCCTTGTGTGGTTCTTTACCACCACCCACCTCCTGCCACACACACACACACATTTTTGGTTATCTGCAGAACTGTCTGGCACTTTGCACAGTGAGCCCTCTATTTAGGGACGTGGAGAGCTAGTAGGTTTTCTTTAGGGAGAGGGGACCTCGATAAGACCAGCTACCCTATTTTCACTTCCTTGATGCCACGCACCATTTAGAAGGTCTTTCACAGAGTCCACACTGGCAATGTGGGACCAGAACTGGCTCCAAACACATACTCTTCTACTGACTCTGATGCCTTTCCCCTGCCCCGTCCCCTCTCAGGCCTGCTTTGCCTCCCTCTGCCCTCAAAAAGTTAGAAAGGAACAAAAGAAAGAAACACTAGAATAAAACCAGAGAAGGCTGTCAGGATATTCTGTCTGGGTCAGTAGTTTGCTCACTGCAGAGTCTGGGTCCTGTGGGTCAGGTGCCTTTTTCCTGCCGTGCTCCTCAACCTGAGGCTCCCTTCCTGAGCTGGCATCACTAAGATTGAGAAGGAAATGGATTTGGGTGGGGGATTTCCGAAATCATCCTATTTTACCATTTGCTAGAAGTGAGATAGGCAGAGAGAGCCCCTCCCTGACCGGATGTCTGGAGTCCCCCCTGCTACCCAGCCCAGCACTGAGGGTGCAGTGGTCCCCTTCCCCTGGGTCATGGAGGGATGCTGGGCCAGCCTGAGTGACTGGGCCTCTAGAGTCCCTTGGCTCTGTTAATACCGTTGCTGGAAGACTCCAGAGGGACAGTTGGGAAATAGGCGGCCTTAGGAGGTCCTGAGCAGACACGTGAGGAAGCAGCCTTGGAGGTTGGGCGGCTGCCCTAATCTGAGATCAGGACAGCATCCACGGAGGCTGTGCTGTGAGAGCAGCTGCAGGAGGCTCCTCCCTCCCCTGGAATGTGGCTGGACTACTTTATGTCTCACACCCCACCGACAACTTTATCTCTTCCAAACAAAGACCCCACGCTTTAATTCCATGTGGCCATCCCCTGGGCCCTGGCACAGCTAACCCTCAGATCCTGTGCTGATACTTTACAGCACAGCCCAGTTTGTGGACTGAAGTGCTAAATGTCAAGATTTATGTGGGCCATTCTACACCACATGCCTGTGTGCGCGCCAATACAGCCGACTGTGCACCTCTTCTTGGTTTTCTCCTTCCATCACTGCCCTGACCTCCATGTAGCAGGTAAAATGTTGCTCGCTGAGTACCCCTCATTGTGAATACCAGATTTACCACCTTCCCTATCACCACTTTCTCAGCTCTACCAGTGTGGAGGTGACATGGAATAAATGAATCTCGTCGAGCAGCACCAGGTGTGAGAGCTGGAAGGTCTCCTTGTGCTCATCATCTTTGATCTTTTCCCATTTTACAGACAAGGAGACTGAGGCCCAGAGAGGGAAAGCCACTTGCTTGCTTCCCGCTTGCCTGGTGTTGTTATTTACATTGAACAAATTAAATGCCTGAAGTAGGATGCAGAGAAGACAACATGGTGCAGGAAAAGAGTTTGGCTTCTGGACCTAGATTCCAGTGGGAATCCTAAATCCTTCTGAAATGTGTGGCATCAGACAAATGACTTAATCCCTCTCCACTTCTGTTCCCAAGATGATAATGCCTTGCAGTGTAGTGTTGAAGTGACCATTAGAGGTGATACAGGCAAACATCTCAAGCAGTTACTCATGATGGTGGATATTCAGGAAAAGGTGACTGCTACTTTGAACATAATATAACCTCAATGGTTTGTTAATGGATACTGGCTGCATTGGACTGTGACTGTTAAAGCCGTGTATAGAAGAAACAGCTTGACGTAGGTATTACCAATCTCAGTATAAGCTTCCTGTGAGAAGGGGCTTAAGGAACCTCACCCAGCCTCCACTATGGGGCTGTGACCACCTGCTCCTGCAGTCAGGTTCCTGGGAGTTGGGCATAGGTTCTCAGCCATAGCTTTGTACAGGGCCTTGTTTCTTTGTTTTCCCACCAAAATACTTCTCAAGCTCAGGATCTCGCCATCCTACCCATGTATTTTAGAAACCTCTTGACTCACATAATTGCTAAATAGTATATTTCATGGATTAAGAGAATCACAGAGCTAGTGAGGAGCATAAGGTCATCTTGGCAGATTGCAGACCCGGGGTTTGTGTTCTTTCCTTAGCAACGCGTTGCCAAATGGTTTTTTGGCCTGAGCTTAAAAACTTCCACCAACAGGAGGTAGCCAGTCAGTCTAATGTTCAGAGGCCACTCTGACTGTGACATTGTTGACACTTAATTCTTTAAAAGATAGGCCTGCCCGTGACTCCACCCACTGATCCTAGTCTGCCATCTTGGACCTCGGGGAACATGTCAGATTACCCTTGACAGTGGTCATGTGCTCTGAGTCTTCTCAGTCCATGAAACTCCAATTCCTTCAGAGATGTAGCTTTGACCCATTGGTGTCCTGCGCAGTCCTGGCCTGTCTTTCCTGGACACGCTCCAGCTTTCCACTCTGGTCTGTAGGTGTGGTTACCAGAAGAGAACACAATATTTGGATCAGTTAAAAGTGGAACATTTTCTACCTCCCTTGTTTTGGACTCTACCATTAAGTGAGTCCCAAGGTCCTACTGGCTTTGCAATGGATTTTCTACACTGTCAGCTAATTGGGTTTGTAGTAAATCAAAGCCATTAAACCAGTACGGATTCTGTATTATTTTCTAGGGCTACCATAACAAGTTACTACAAATCTGGTGGCTTAAAACAGTAGAAAGTTATCCTCTTAACAGTTTTGGAGGCCAGAAGTCTGAAATCAAATGAAGCAGCAGGGTTGGTTCCTTTGGGAGGCTCTCAGGAAGAATCCATTCCATGCCTCTCTCTTTGCTTCTGGTGGTTGCTGGCAATTCTTGGTCTTCTTTGGCTTGTAGGTGCTTCGCTTCAGTCTCTGTTTTCACATGGCCTTCTCCCCCAGCCTGTGTTTTATACGCCACTTGAATCCAGACCAACAGCACTGGATTCTGTGCAAGGTCTTTTGACTGGACCCAAGATTTTCTAGCTGTAAAATGTATTTTTCATGTTTGTTAGTAGAAATTAATCACTGGAAGATGGATTTTTTTTAAGGCAGGAAATTAATTTTAAAACAATGTGATGAGGTCTTTTTATTTTTTTTTTTATAATCCTTGTTTTCAGGAACCTAGTGTTAATTTATGGTTAGTAATAGCTATGACCTTGACCAATTCTTTAACCTTCCCTGACCTCAATTTCCTCATCTGTAAAACAAAGAGATTGGATGGGGAGAGCTCTGTGTCATTTTCAGGTCTAAAATTCTTAATACAGTGACTTCTGGAAAGCAAGGGTTACCCTTGGTGATAAACGGTCTTAAGTTGGCTTAATAAACTGATTGAGAATTTACAGCTCTTGACTAAGAAGACAGATTATCACTCATGAGTCTGAAAATCTGAAAAACTCTGTCCTTTTGTTCACCTTTGCCAGGATATAGAGACTGAGCTGTTACACATCCCCTCCCTCTTCGTGGTTACTCACGCAGTGTAGGACTACAAGATTGGCATCTAGTTGGCTCTTGAGTATTTGTTACATGAAGGAACAAATATACTTAATACTTATGTCACATATAGTTATTGGGTGCAAGTAATGCAGTATCATTAAGTCTGATCATCTAGTAATTGTGGGCCTTTAAAGATTCCTCCGAGTCCCTACCAGATGCAGTTATTTTCACTTATTTATTTTTCTTCCAGTTTTACTGAGATATAATTGTCATACAACACTGTATCACTTTAAGGTGTGCAGCATAATGATTTGACTTACATACGTGAAATGATTATCACAAGTTTAGTGAATATGCATCATCTTATTTAGATACAAAATGAGAGAAATAGAAAAAAAATTTTGTGATGAGAACTCTTAGCATTTATTTTCTTAGCAACTTTCATGTATAACATCCAGCAGTGTTAACTATGTTTTTCATGTTGACCATTATATCTTTATTACTTCTTTATCTTATAACTGGAAGTTTGTAGTACTTTTTGCCTGCCTTCATCCAAGTCCCCGTCCCCCAACTGACCCGCCCATACCATTACCACCTCAACACCCACCTCTGGTAACCACAAATCTGATTTTTTTTCTGTGGGTTTGTTTGTATATGTTTTTATGAAGTATAATTGAGCTACAACACTGTGTTAGTTCCTGTTACACAACATAGTGATTCACTATTTCTGGACATTTCAAAATGATCACCATGATAAGTCTAGTTATATGTCACCATTTAAAGGAATTACTTAGTTATTGACTGTATTCCCCACATGTACATTTCATACCCATGACTCATTGGTTTTGCAGCTGGAAATTTGTACATCTTAATCTCCCTCACCTGTTTCTTTCCTTCCTCTAACCAAGAAGCAATTATTTTTCAAAGATGGTGGCAATGTTTCAAAGTTGCTTTCTAGAGTGGTTTCCTTGTCTGTGATGCAGGCGGCTGTGAGGGCTGGACTTCAGGGCCTGCGCTCTTAACACCACGCGAGACTGCATTTTTCAGGTTGGGAGAAGTCTGGCATCTTGTTCGAGGCAGCACCTGCTCAGATGGTTTTCTGCTGCAGGAGCCCCCGCCTGCTGTCAGTGGCCCCTGTGGGTGTCCCTAAGGGGTTGCAGCCACTGGCACCTCTCTTCCTTTGGATTCCTTAGGGACAGCACCGTTGGTAGCTCCTCTCTGGATTTTTCACCGTGTGCTGGCTGTGGTGGGGTTTACCTTTTCAGGAGACCAGGCAGGGAAGGCTAAGGGCGAGTCTACTTGTTGTTTTTGTTGGGAAGACTTGTAAGTTTTTTCATGAGAAGGAAATTTTTCTAACCTATTTTTGCCATCTTCTTTCAGTTCTTACTCTTATGCAAGGAATCTTTATTCTTTAAGATAGATCTTCTTCCAGGGAGATGGGTATAGCTCAATGATAGAATACATGCTTTGCATGCACAAGGTCCTGGGTTCAATCCCCAGGACCTCCATTAATTAAAAAAATATATCCTCTAAGAGGAAGAGCTTGTCTAGAATCAGTGGTGTTGGTACAGGGTAGGGGTTGCAAACTCAGCTGTCTCTAGAGGCTTAGCAGATAACAGAGAAGCAGGCTGTGTGTGCTCCCGTTTGTTTCAGGAGTCCTCTGTCCACTCTGTATCTTTTGTTTCCCTAATTCTGGTTGAGACATGGGTACGAAGAAATTTCTTTCCTGTAAGAAATTTAGAAATGCAGGTGTGGTGACAAATAGTGCTAGGTGTACACCCTTGACACGGGGAGGCGGCGGGGAGTGGTGGGGACTGCAGTGAACCCGTTCCACCTCTCATGGGGCCCCAGTATTGCCACAGTTTTTGGTTTTCCAAGATGATGAGCTGGATTTTTATATGAAATTTTCCTGTTTTTAAACTTTGGCTCAATTTAAAAAATCTGTGTGGTTCAAATAAAATGAATTTTGGGATTGGTTTGCAGGTAATTAATTTGAAACCTCACATTCATGTTGGGGTAGACTGGCATGTGGGGTGGGCTCCTGGGTCCTCTCCCTGTATGGGTTGGTCTGGCCTGGGGCTGGGGGGAGGCCGTCCTAGGGGAGCGGTGTGTGGAGGGGACTGCTTATGTTCATCCTTGCATATGAATATGGAAGAATTCAAGATACTTAGACTAAAAACCAAGTTATAGAACGATGTGTACAGTTTTATTCTATATATGTAAATTTTCTAAAAAGATGGGTATATAAAATTTTAAATGCATAAAAATTTTATATGGCAAAAAAACAAAAACAAAGGCTACACAAGAAACTGGTGAAGGTGTTGCCTCTGAGATTGACACTGAATTCAAGGCAAGAAAGGGACCTTCTGCTTTAGTTTATACCCATCTGCAACACAGAATACAGTCAGCCCTCTGTATCCATGGATGCAGAACCCGCAGGTAGGGAGGGCCTACTGTCCTGTGCCATTTTATATAAGGGACCCGATCATCTGTGGATTTTGGTATTGGGGGTAGGAGTGTCCTAGAACCAATCCCCCCCAGATACAGGGACCTCTGTACTTAAATTCTGGAAGGTAAAGTTAAAATTGTTGGGAAGTATAATTGCAGTATAAAGAGGATAGGCCTTCAGTGCTGAGAGTACCAAGGAAGGAAGAAGGCTGAGTGGTCTGGGGTGATCAGGAAGAGAAGGAGCCTTGAAGGCTGGGCAGAAGATGACAGGAGCCAAAGCCCAGGGGTGGGAGAGACAGGGTGACTTGGGGACTGGTGAATGGTTAAATTTGGCAGGAGCTGAGGGTCTAGGGAAGAGATGAGAGATAGGAGGCCTTAGCAGTGAGGAGCCACGAGGGCTGTGTACCAGGAGATAAGGGACGAGCCATGCCCCAGCGGATCCACCAACAAGGACGGGGGAGTTTGGAGGCAGGACTACAGGGTGGGAGCCTCTCATGGGGCCTCTTCCGGCTTGCAGGTAGCTTCACTGATCCCTACTAGGGTGTTGCCTGGTGGACGAGGGTCACAGGTATACACCTGCTGAATAAGCTTATGAGGCTTCCTGTTCCTCCACTCCCAGCAGTGTGGGCCCTGGAAGTCGGCCAGCCTCTGCTGGTGCTCGGTGTTCTGTACCTCTGCCACCAGCAGGCCTCCCCAGACGTTTTGGAGGTACTGTGGGGCGACTGGCTAAGTGTAGCCACTGAGAACAAGCCCATACTTTGGAATCAGGCAGATATGGACTTGAATTCTGACGTTGTCGCTTACTGGTTATGTGACCTCGGGGTGGCACATGATCCCTTTGGGTCTCAATATTCTCATTTGCCAAATGGGGATGAAACGATTTACCTCATAGGGCTGTTGAAACCCAGCAGGTTAATACTTAGTAAATAAGTGTGCCTTGCTGTACTTTTACTTCGTGGTACTCACTCTGATCTGCAGTTAACACATATTTATATTATTTATGTTTAATATTATGAAATACCTATTTGTTTGTATCTATTTATGACCGTATCAGTCTATTCTGTTGGATTGTAAGCTCATATTCAGTGGAGATAATTATGTACTAATCATTGTTTTACTCCAAAGCACTCAGTGCAGAACATACAGTAAGGCTAAATAAATGTTGGACGAATGGAGTTTGGAGCTCTTGAACCTACTCCAGTCTTTATAGCAATTGGCTTGTGATTACTTAGGATGTCTGTAGTCAAGGGCATATCTCCTCTGTGGTTAGAACAAGTTTTATCAAATCAAATGCCCTTGTTAAGGTGACATGTCGGGATGGCTCATATCCCTTCATTCTTTCACTCTCTGGCAGATCTATATTTTGTGAAGCTTGATGTTTATATAATTTAGGAGGCCTTCTTTAAAAATATATAAAATTTCAGGAAGCATGTACACACATTGGTGGGCCCTTTTCTAGGACCTTGGAAGGGGCTTGTGAAAGTGAGGGGCCCTAATGCTTGAGCTTCATTAGTTTCACTGTATATCATTTCTGTATTTAAAGGTTTATAGAATGTTCCCTACAGGCAGTGGTAGGAGTTATGAAGGCTATGGAAATTTCTGAAAGGGAAAACATCATGGTAATGGATACAGGTTTTAGTAAAACTGTCATCCCCAAATTAGGCTCAGAACAAAACCTCCTGTGTTTTTTTTTTATTCAACAAATATTTATTGAGCACCTACTATGTGCAGGCACTGTGTGGGCATTGGAACATAGCTGTGAAAACAGAAGTCCTTGTCCTGTGGAGCTCATATTTCAGGTGGTCACTTGCATTGTGACTTGTAGACCTACAGAGGTGCAGCGAAGAGCCACAGTGTTGATCTGAGGCTGTGGCAGTTAAGGCACTTTGATGCCTTGCTATGCCTTTCTGACCCCCTCACCTTCTCCTTTCCAGGCCTGTGCTGGGAGTGAGAGCCACATGGTTAAACTGATGCTGAGAAGGCCTTGGCCATCCCAAGCGGTGATGAAAGAATCATAGATTGTTATGAGTAGGAGTGGGTATGGGCAGCTTATAACTGCTCACCCCCTTCATGGCCCTGACCGTGAGAGAGAGTGATAAAGGAGTCCTCATTTCTCCGTCAAAGCCACAGTGTGGCAGAACAGAACTGCGTGAGGAATTCATCCTGACTCCAGGGCTCACGAGTGGAAGTGTTTCTTATGTCCTGCTACCAGAGGGGCAGACAACCCCATGGTCTCAAAGAAGAACAGAAGAATTGGGGCCTGGAGACACGAAGTGCTTACCTTACTGTTTACCCCCAGCCAGTGCTCCCCTTGGCCACAGCAGGGCGGTGACTCAGAGTTGGAACTGTGTTTTTGCATTGTTGCCAGCTTTTGCATGGTGGGGTGGGGAGGAAGGAGAATGAATGAGTAGGAGCAAGTGGCTGCTGGATTTGTAACACCTTGGGAGGCAGCTGCTCCAGAACCAAAATTGAAAGAGAGCAGGCAGGCTGGGAGCCTCCGCTTCTCCTGGGCCCACGGCCGGGCCCCTCCCTCCCTGTCTGACCTGAACTGGGGTTTTAAGGCCCAAGGCTGGGAAGACACAACCTGGAGCTTGAGGAGAGAGTGTTTCTGCCGCGTTTCCCAGGAAGTACGGGAGAGCAGGTTAGTCTTGTACTGGTTTCATAGGGCTTCAGTTTGCTGCGATGTGTTCGGGTTCAAGAAAGTCAAGTAATGACTGAGAGAAGGGAGTTTTTGATGGCTTGGTTGGGAGTTCCTGCAGTTAAAGAAAACCCCAAACAATCCAATTTAATTGGGAATAAACAGGACAAAAGTGTCATTAACTGCACCTCCCTAATGTCATTACAAAGGATATTCTGTTGGCAAGTGAAACTGGGGAGGACGGCTGTTCTGCCTCCTTCCTTTGTGTTTTCAATTACTTGCAGTATTGTTGCATTACAGTCTCTGGCTCCGGCAAGAGTCTGAGACGAACCTCAGCGTCTTAAGATGTTACAGCTGGAAGATCCCTAAATCATCACCTGGTCTAGCCTTCTCATTTTACACTTGAGGAACCTGACTTATTGAAGAGCATTAAACAGAAGCATAAAACCAGGTGTTCTCTGAGGTCGAAAATGTTTCCCGTGAAGTTGTTAAACTTCCACAGAGTGTGTGTTCCTGGCTCAGCACAGCCTACTGGGGAGGCTGCTTTTTTCTTGGGCTGCACTTTCCGAACCGTGGGGCTCAACCCAGTGAGGGACAGAAGTGTGGCTGAAGGAAGGAAGGTACTTATTGATCTGAAACCACTTTGCCTGGCAGGCAAGTTCTTTAAATAGAAGTTTAAATAGGGGGCTAAGTGTTGTGCCTTCATTCAAAGGGAAGAAAATCCGTTCTTGAGCCACTGTCCTATGGCAGACTAATAATACTGGGGTTTGCAACATAGAAAAAGACGAAACAGCTCTATTAGAGTGGAGTTTGCGAGCTAGCAAAGAAAAATGTAACAGGCACTGGAGGTTGAGTGTCTGCCCTAGGTCTGTCACATTATCAGTACTCTTTGTAACAATCTTGCAGGGTTGGAATTGTCTCCTCTTTTTACAGAGAAAGAAACCAGCACTTGGAAAGGTCATTAACTCTTTCAAGGTCGTGCACCACCAGCGTACGACAGAGCTGGGATTTGAACTCTAGCCTGTGTAACTCTGAACAGCCTGGGGTTCATGCTTTGAAGGCTTCATGTTGGCCTCTTCAGATGGAAGGTCTAACCCCCTCGTTGGACAGATGAGGAAACCAAGACCCAGAGAGGTTGAGTATTTGCTCAGGGTTGTGAAACTAGTTGATAGTAATAGAGCTGGTACCTCAGCTCCTATCTCATTGCTTCTCTGTCAGCTTCCTTTAAAAAAAAAAGTTAGGAGAGGGGAGGCTATCTGGGTTTGATTTCCTCATTCAATCTGGAGTTTGGCTTTAGTCTTTTCATGGTTATTGAAGTCCTGTGGAGCCACAATTAAAACTTCCTATTAACCGAGTAGCAATCCTAAGTACTTGGGGCCCCATGTGGGGACCTGGGAAGAGGACAGGTTTGCAATGTGGGCTACTGGGTCAGAAGAGGTAATTTATGAAGTGAGTTGGCGACTGAGTGGATCTGAAAACACCTAGAGAGCCTATTGAAATATAGAGCTTGTTCAAATCACGCTAGAAGACTTCAGTCTGTTAAATCCAGTGTTTGGAAAGGACAGACCTCCCTCTCTGCAAGATGTGAGAGCTTTCAGTTTACTCAGTTAGTTTTGTGACTCCCTTGAGCCCAGCTTGGTCTGTGCCAGGCTCAGCCCCTTTTGGCACCTTTGGGCAAGGAGAGCAGGAACTAACTACGTCTCCAGCTGGTGGGTCTGAGGTTTGGCCAGATTTCAGTGTCTCTGCCTCATTGGGTGTGTGAGTGAGTCAGCTGTGGGCAGTGTGGGAGTGAGGGAGGTCCTTCCTTGGTCCGCGCGCCATGCTTCCGAGGGCTGGTGGAGTCTCCCATGTAGGATCCTTTATCAGGGCCCCAGGGTCCCTGCCTCCCACTCTCTCTGGGGCACGTGTGATACACTGGGCTGCTGAAATCAGAAAACAAGATGGATTCTGCACAGCCTCGCCCTGAAGGTGACGTGTGTTTATGAGCAGGCTGTTGAGATAAAGGAGTTCAAGTGCCTGCTCCACGGGTATTGCTCTTCTGTGCTGCAGGAGATATGGGAGAAATAAGTGAATGGCTGCTCCCAGCCCTCTGGGAACTTACGATCTTCCTGGAGGTGGGGGTGAGGGGGAGGAGAGCAAATGCATGAAATAGTAGACAGCAATGTGAGAGCGTATAATCAGTCACCAAATTATAGGTTCCACACCAAATGCTCTCCCAGTTCACGAAAGGGAGATACAGGTGATGTTTGTGTTATCCTTCTGTGTGGTTTTAATCACTTGGTAATTTCCTCTCGGGTATTTGCATTCCGTTCTTTGATTCTCTATGCCCACTGGGTTATCTCTCCTTTGTGGGCGTGGCGGGGAGGTGCAGGGGAGGGCTAATTTCTTCAAATTACTCTGTAACACAGTTAGGAGAGAGCCAAGGATGAAGCATTCTTAGCATATTGGTGTCTGGTGCTTCCTTCCTCAGATGGTAAGAGCAGTAACTTCTGATGGCTTCTGGCCCTTTAAGTTCTTGTCTCTTTGTGACCCGAGTATAGACTTCTGTGGGTTAGCCAGCCTGTTTGGAGGCACGGCCTCACTTTAAAGTAGGAGTCTTCTCAGTCATTTCTCATTCACTCATTCAGCAAATAGAACAGAGCCAGATACTGTTACAGGCTGATAGCAGTGAAAAGACAGACCAGGTCCTTATTCTTCTGGAATACACATACTAGTCAGGGAGGCTGATGATCATCAAACACATACATAATTAATAAGAATAACAGTTAGTAATAATTAGGATGATGTGGTTTGAGGTGACTGGGAGCCTACTTCAGTGGGTGGCTGGGAAGGGCTCTGAGATGATAATTCTGCTGAGGTCTGAATGACAAGGAACCGGTTGCGAGAGTACCAGGGAAAGAGCGTCCAGTACAGAGGTTGTTAAGTAGAAAGGAGCTTGATGTTCAAGGAGCACGAAGAAGGTCGGTGTGGCCGGGGCAGGATGGGGAAGGAGGAGAGTGGTACAAGAGGAGGATGGAGCCAGGCAGGGGTTGGATCATCTAGGATCTTGTAAGCCCAGGTAAGGAGCTAGAATTTTACTGTGTGTGTGATGTGGAGCTATTGGAGGGTTTAAAGGAGGAGGGTGACGTGATCTAATGTACATTTTAAAAGATCCGTCAGGCTTTCGGGGAGGAGGGTAGGTGGTACAGAGGCCAGGGTGGAAGTGGGAAGAGCCGTCAGGAGGCTGTTGTGATGACGAAGGGGCTGGCTGTAGAGATGGAAAGAAACAGATGTGTTTTGTAGATGAAGGCAACAGGACTTGCTACTCAGTGATGTGTGGCGGTTAAGGTAAGAGTGGAGGATGACTCCAAGGTCGTTGGATAGTGATGCCGTTCATGGACATAGAGAAACCCAGAGGAGGAGTACTGGGTTTGGTGGGAGTGAAGAGAGGAAACTCATCCTGTTTTTTGCCCTGTTAAAAGTTAGACACCTATTCATCATTGCCGTAGTCGGGACACAGTCAGGTTCAGCAAATGTTACACTAGGCGTTGCATGATGGACTTTCATGTATGTTCCCTCGTTCTGTCCTCACAGCAGCCTTTTGGAAGGGTATTATTGTTCTTCTCTGTTTGCAGATGGAAAAACTGAGGCTCAGAGACCTGAGACGTCTTGTTCTGGTTGAACCCAGATCTACTCACTCCAGGACTCTGGGCTGACTTGTCGCCTAGGGCGGAAGTTGAAGGAGGCTGGTTAGACTGTGCTGACGGCACTCACTTGGAGAGAGGATGGGGACCATATGTTGGCTTCTCAAGGCCTGATTCCCACACTTCTGGAAGAAGGTCCTGTCAGAATAATGCCTGTGTGCAGCGAGCTGTTAAAAATCTTAACATTTTTCAAAACAGTGCAAGCTCCAAAGACCATTTCAGTAACATCTTCAGCCCGCATAGGAAATGCCACATGAACACCAGTGACACTTTGTACTAAGCGAGCAATTGTGTAAAAGTGTTAGGTAAAATAAAACAGGTTGCTTAAGAAGTGCTGAAGGAATGTGGAGGTGCCATTTTGACTTCTGGCTGCAGCCCAAATGGGAGCTGAAGGCGAGGAGGCAGTTTCTTGTGTTTTTGGAGTTTTGATTATCAATTTGAGGACCTAACTAGGAGCATTATATGGTTACCCAGAACTCTTGGTTTTCTGGAGACACTGGGATTTAGAACAAAGATAGTAAGTACCTTAACAAGCCTGGAGGCAGTGCTGAATGTGGCTTCGGATCTGCAGGGTGACTCTTAACAATATTCCAGGAGCTGCATCGAGGAGCCAGAAAGTCCAGGGGGTGGCCGTGGCCAAGCATACCAGTGAGGAGAGCCTTGATAGAGTCCCCCCGTGGGCTCTGAGGTCGGATACTTTCCTTACACTTTAAACTGTTTCTTCTCTCTATAGCATAGGCCAGATAAGAGCTAGTGCTGACAGAGCAGATCTGCCCGCTCTCAGCATACCAATACCACCCCTGTCAGAAAAGCAGATTTATCAGGCTGCTCCCACCTCCACTCCTGAGCACCATTCACGTAACTCCGGAACTACTTGCCACGCTGAAAAAAATGGCCATGCTGAGTAAATCGGAACCTTTATGTTTAACCAGCCAGAGTCACTGCTCACATTATAGTCAAAATTTGTATAAATTGAAGATTAATCTTGCAAAAATGTTGCAAGAAACTGTAGGACCCGTTTACGTTTTGACTGGCCATGTCTGTGGTTGTAGGTGGGCTCTTCCTTCTGCTGAGCTCAAATCAATCTCCAGTTCTCCCTGGACCTCACTCTGTCCTCTTATCAAGTCCCTTGTGTTGGCTGTCGGACTTCTTCGGGGCCTAATCCAAGTCCTTCTGGCCTGTGAAGACGTGCTTGTTTACGTGGCCCGCCTTTACAGGGGTTGTCCTTCCCTACTGACTTCCACCTGTAATCCCTGGTCCTCTGCAGGCGAGACTGACTACCATTCCACCTGGATGGGTGCTCCTGGGAGGAAGAGCGGGATCCGAGAATAAAGGCTAGGTTGTGTTCTACCTCATTTGCCAAGTACTTTCTCAGGAGCCTGAAGAGCAACAGAAGCCTTTGTATGGAGAAGAGAGAGTTTCTGTGCTCCATTGAAACCAGCCGCCTGGCTCCCCGCCGGGCCATCTCCATCACTGCCGGAGAGCAAGGTGGCAATTCAGGTTTAAGAACAGGTATTTCAGGGGATTTGTCTGTGCCTGCTAACAGCGTCTTGAGACAGGGTGATAGGACATGAGATTCTTCATGGATTTTAGAAAATCAAAAATCAGGATATGGAGCAGGCTGGGGGCTTTGGGGTTGAGGGGTCAGGGACAGCAGGTGAAGTCAGGGGACTTTGGTATCTCCAAATGGGTGTGGGGCTTCAGTGTTCAGTAGGCAACCTCCACGTGGTGAGGGTGAGCCTGGAGTAGTAGAAGGATCAGAAGGACGGTGGTTGTAGGGACACTGAAGCTGACTGATGTGGGCATGTCATTTACCCTTTCTGGGCACTTCCTCACCTGTGGCTTGATGTGACTGACTACAGCCTGCCCTGCTGGGTATTCAGGAAGATTAGATGAAATAGCGCAAGGACCTCAGTCTTCTTTGCTCAAAAAGTGCTGAACCAGAAGCTCTGCAGTTAGCAAGCTAGGCGAGTTTGATCGGAGGCCATCAAATTTTAAGATCTCAGTATTCAAGAGGCATTACTCTGATTCCTCTCTTTTCTCAATGTATTGAGTCCTTTTTTTTTTTTAATTTAACGATCCAATAACATCCCATACTCCAGATCTTCAGTTTCCTTTTGTGTAACATGGGAATAAAAATAGCTGCCCTGCCTACCTCTGTGGGTACTTGGGAGGGTCAAATATGATGATGAACGTGACCACACTTCAAACTTTGTGTAAGTGCAAGAAACGGTGGTGATGATGCTGTGGTTGATAACTATTTTTGGCAAAAAGGGCAACAACTATATAAGGCAAGAAATGTTGGGAAGCTGCCTTTAGATCTGATCAAATGACAGCTATATTTTTGTCCACTTTAAAAAACTATTTTTCTTCTAATGTTAGAATGTATAATTCATGCCTACACCTTCCAGCTCAGGATTCATTTACTCAAGACTCTGGGCTTATTTACGCTGGTACAAGCTGGGTGTAGGGAGCCCAGGAGTTGCTGTTACTGTTGTACAGTGTATATGAAGCCGTTGTTGGATGCTGGGTGCTGCTCCAGGCACATGAAAGATTTGCTCTTTGCCCGCATCTACCAGGGATCCAAGTTGACCTCGTGATAGGACCAAAGACTGTGTGGGGGCTCCTAAGTGCCATATAGATTCAGTCATTCAGAAATTTGACCCTGGGCATAAGGGGAAGGAAGGAGAGGGAGGAGCAGTAGACGCTGCTGTTTTTCTGATGCTTTGTCTTTAGTGATTTGTGATCATGGCCAGGAAGTTGTCAGCCCCACAGAATCCTAAGGGAAGAGGACAGCAGGTTATCATGCAAAGAACATCAAATTTAGAAGTGAAAGACCTGGATTTATGTCTCAGTCTTATCACTTATTGACGAAGTTTTCTTGAGAAAGTCACTTAACCTCTCTGAGCCATTTCTTCATTCATAAAACAGGGGTGGACAGTGTTAACCGCTCAGCTGTGTAAGAAAAGACTTTGTAAAGGTAATTAGTGGATAGGATTTATCGTTACTCCCGTCATGAGCAGAGTGTTTTTCTTCGCCGGGTGGAAATGAGACAGGCTTAGGTTAGAGTTTGTGTTTTCAAATTCCCTGGTGAATGAAGATGTCTCTAATAGAAGCTGGGTGTAAATAAAGCCTAACCCACGAACACAGTGCAGGGATTTCTGAAATAGGTGTTGAGGGGGCCTGCTTCTCATCCTTAGCTAAATGCTCACACCTTAACTCTGCTTTTTTGGGAAGAGCAGCCTGCTGCCTGCCTGATGAGGTCATACGATTCCAAGGGCTGGCAGTGGCTGGGAGGGGTGAGAGGGTGCGGGGGTGTGTGGGGGGGGTGCACAGTCACAGGGCCAGGGAGCAGCCTGGCCCCAGGGCTTATAGGATTCAGGCTGCTCAGCCCTCAGTGCCAGCTTACCCCAGATACCAGGACACAGGATGCGCTGACCAGGCCCCAGGGCAGAGTAAGGGAAGCTTTGTAGGCCTTGAGTTTTTTTTCTCTTTTAACCTTTATACTATGCTCATTTAAACCTACGATTCTCCGTGGTGAGTCAGGGCTCAGTTTGGAGATGGGATTGATATCTTTACACCGTCAAACTGAGATGATATATTGACTCTGACAGTAAAAGCATTTTAACCGTCTGTATTAGGAGCCTTAAAAAATGACCATGCCCTTTGATTAATTTCACTTCTGGGACTTTAACCCAAGGAAATCATTTGAATTGCAGAAAAAGCTTATATATGCAAAGATGTGTTGATTATAACAGTGGAGGTGGGGTAGGGGGAGCACCTAAACTGCCCAGCATTAGAAGAATGTAAACCTTTCTAAAATATAAGCACCACGGGGTGAGGCTCTTTTGTTTACTGTGTATCTCCAGCATCTAAAGCAGTACCTGGCACACGGGTGGCCAGTAAACATTTTCTGAACAGTTGTATGAAAGCAATTTTACAGTATATGATAAGATTGTTACTCACTTGTTTCAAATGAAGTCTGAATGACATGTGACATTTTCTAAGTTAATAGGATGTGAAAAAAGCAGGATACAGATTTCTAAGTATAGTAAAATCACTTTTTTTTTAATATATAGAAGGATAAAAAAGCTAGGAAGATACCCAGATACATCTCTAGGTGGTGAGATCATGGGTGACTTTTTTTCTGTCTACATTTTCTAAAATTTTTTAAATGACTATGATTTTTGTGATTGAGAAAAACATTAAAATAAATCATATTTTTTAAAAAATGAGAAGGTTAGATTAGTTTATTCATGGAGCCTTTAGAGCCAGCTCCTCCTTCCTTTCAAAGAACCAGGCAGCTTTTATGAATACACAAAACACCTACGCACTTTGGTTGTGTCTGTCAACTTAGCGTGGAAGCCGATCCCTCCTCACTTCAAAAGGGTGATAGAAACTTCACAGTGTTGAAATTGTACAGGTCATGTTGCAGAGACATGCCCATACATTTATATCCCATCATCGAAGCGAAGACATTTTGTAGTAGGAAGAAGAATTTTAAGAAGATAGATTTTTCTGGGTGGGTGGTTAATTCTTAGAATTCTTTCCCTGGTTCATGGGTTTTGGAAGCTGTTGAAAGTGCCGTCTGCTTTCCTTCATTCTTGTTTTCAGCTCGTGCCGTCTTAAAGTAACTTTTCGCTGAGTGATTCAGTTTGTTGGAGTAAATGCTTCGTGGACTGTCTCTCTAAGATGCAGTGTTCTCTTGGAGCCAAGGCTTGCCCAGAATTCAAATTTCCATGTCTTAGATGGGCTTTGGCACCTGAGCTGGAAGTGTTTGGTGTTTAAATGCGTTGGGTTCTGACAGATAAAGTGCCTCTTGGAGGAAAGGCCTGTGGTCTCACCCTGGGAGGAATCTGATGGTCAGGGGTCCTCAGACCTTGCTGACCTGTTGTTGTGTCTATGAGCCTTTCCTTTCACGTGACTGCTCATTCATTATCTCTCTCTCTCTCTTTTTAGCCATAACCAGCAGACCACAGCGTTCAGGCATCCTGTGAGTGGGCAGTTTTCTCCAGAAAATAGTGAATTTATTCTTCAAGAAGAGTAAGTACATTTGTATATTCTCCTTTTCCAGGCAGAGCTTGGGAGCTTAAAGGCATTTGCTCAAAACGAAGCTTGTTGGACTGTTTTCTCTCTCATACATAGAGGGTTGGAGTAGGTTGTTTGATTTGAGGTGAAACTTGAGAATTTTGTTTTCCAGTGTCCAGACTTCCCTCAGCAGGTAGATACGGGATGTGAAAGGGGAAGATGATATGGGGATGCGCTGTGTTGGGTGTTGTCGGAGCCTCTTCAGAGCCCTCTCTTGCCTGCAACCCTTTCCCCTCAAGCACCACCTAACACACTAGCTGTGCTCTGGGAGGACCCACTCATCTATTGTGAAAGTACCTTGAATACAACCTCAGATTGAGCTGAGCCCGCCTCCCAAGGAAGCCTCAAATAGGAGTGCAAAGCCAGGGCTTAGAAGAGAGGAGGGCTGGTGGCACCCATTGTCCCGGAATGTTTTGAGTCCTTTCTGCTTTTCCTAACGCGGGAACCTTCTTGCCCCTCAGTCCCATTTCAGGAGGGCCTCCGGGTGCTCAGAGGCAGGTTCTGCCACCCAAGGCTTGTCTACTTAAAAATGCATGTACAGCCCACACAGGACATGCTCTCCCCACCATGAAGGCAGAGCAACGTGGGCAAGTATCTGTGTTCCCTTCTGATCATTTGAGACAGTTCTGTCGAAGAAAACAATTCTGTTTCAGAAACTAATAGAGGCATTGGCTCTAATTTTTTTTTCTTTTTCTTCCAAGTCATTTTTTTGTGTTCAGTCACTTAGACATGTTCAAATACTATCTTAAATTATCAGTATTTATAGTTTGACAGCACTTCCCTCTCTCAATACTTACAGTTTTAAACTAACATGGAAAATTTCAAACATATACAAAAGTAGAGCAATACGGTAATAAATCCAATGTATTCATCACCCATCTTCAACAGTTTTCAAAGCATGGCTGATTTTATTTTATCTATACCCTCCCCTTCCCCCTTGGGATTGTTTTGAAGCAAATTCCAAACGTATCATTTCATTTCAGTAATATTTTCAGCTTAGAGTCATTATCCTACAGAACGTTTAAAAACTAAAAATCTGTAATTATGGTCGTACTGGCATTCCTTGCATGTTTACTCTGTGCTGGGGATTTTATGTGCATATCTCATTTAATACAATAATCCTGAGAAGTAGACAATCATCACCATTTTAGAGACAAAGATGCTGAGACTCAAAGAAGTCACATCACTTGCCCAAAGTTGCCTGGCTACAAGTAGAAACCAGGATATCATCCAAGCTTGATTTCTTTAGTCCAGTCTAACCCTTGCCCTAGTCAGAAGCTGTTTGCTCAGTTATTTTAATGCTGGTGGCCCACGGGACATGACAGCCAGACTGTGGGTTTCGAGGTGACGGGGTGTGCCTGACTCTGAAAGCATTAATACTATTAGAGAGTGGGTGGAAGGTAAAGATTGTCTTGTCTCCTCATCCAATAGGAACTGCTATGTAAAGACAAAGCCAGAATGTGGATTCTCCGAATTCCAGCTTGGAGTGAGTTTGTTTATAGACTCCTGAAGGTCAGAAGCTCTTGGGAGGTCATTGAATTCAGCCCCCTTTCTTAGGCATCCTGGAGACATGGGCGCCTGACATTATTAAAGGTCTGGATGCAGAATCTTTCAGAATACTTAGCTTGAGAAGTTGCCAACTTTAATAATAATAAGAGCTTCTGGAGAAATGCAGACTTTCCATCACTAAACACCTCTGTCACACACACCTTCCTTTCCTCATTGTTAGCAAAAGATCCTGACCACTTCTGAGAAGGTAGCCTCTTTATTCTCCCAAAATATCTGTCTCTAATCTCACTTCCATCCAGTTTCCAAGGAAAAGTTATTCCTTCTTTTCAAGGGTCACTTTTTCCCTTGAGGTGCCATTTCTTCGATGTCATAAGAGGTGCTTGCTTGTCTCAGATGATGGGTGCAGCTATATGGCCAGACATTCCTTGAAGGAGATAGAATGTGCTTTAGGCATTGAGAGGAAGGGAGGATTCCTGTGAACTGATGTGGTGACTCCTGTGCTTATTTGTTAAACCCTTAGTAGGTGCTTCCGTGTGTCAGAGGCTGTGCCGGCCGCTGCAGTTAAAGCAGCAAGCAAAACAAATGTAGTCCTGCCTGTGAAGAGCTTGCGGTTGAGTAGGGAAGATAGATAATTAAGCAGGCGATCACAAAGGAGACAAATGTTGAGGGTAGAGGGAGCATGGGGCTTAGTGGGAGCTGATAAAAGAGGGTTCTAACCTGGCTTAGGGATCGTAGAAGACCTCTCCATCCTGGGAAGGATCTTGTTTAAATTGAAATCTGTTCAGTCAAGGTGAACAACATGTTCAAAAACCTAGAGGGGATGGGGGGAGGGTATAGCTCAGTAGCAGAGTGCATGCTTAGCATGCACAAGGTCCTGGGTTCAATTCTCAGTACCTCCATTAAAGTAAATAAATAAATGTAATTACCTCCCCTCAAACAAACAAAAAACCCCAACAGACAGACAACCCCCCCAATTGTAAAAAACAAAAACCTAGAGGGGAGAGCAGGGAGGATCTAAACCAGTTGAGTTAGGCTGAAAAACGAAGAGCACCAGGTGGTTCTGGAGATGCTTGGGAGGTAAAGTTGGCAGGACTTGGTGATTGATTGGCTGTGTTGGGGACAAGAGAGAGAAGACTTCTTTGAAGTGTCTGGCCCTAAGTTAGAGGAAGGGGGAGCATTAGATAAGTGAAGATAAGGGTGCACGTGTGTGAGGTTCATTCACAGCCTAAGGAAGTGTGACCTGCCTTGGCAAGGAGACTGTCCTGTAGCGGAGGTTTGCGAAGGAGAAGGTGGAGGTAAGGTTGGAGAGAGAGTTTGCAACCGGTTATCCAAATTGCTTCCTCCTGAAGTACACCTGGCTTTCTGTCCAGGTAAATCCTGAGAGAGCTCTGGAAGGTAGGTGAGACATAATTTCCCCTCCAGAAACCTTTTTTTTTTCCAGGTGTGACAATGAATATGATTCCTATTTTGTTCCCTTAGACGAGCTTCATTTTGTTGTGTAGTATGTTAAGTGGTGAGAAGAAAAGGCTGCAATGATCATTTGTGTCCTTTACATCAGCTCTCAGATTAATTTATTGGGTAGAAAAAGGAGAGCTGGCTCTTTTTCCTTCTCCAAAGAGCGTTGGTTAAAGTCACACAGACTTCTCTTGCCAGAACATTCACCCTGGTTTCTTGGAGTGATTCCTTCTGGAGCAGTGGTTCTCCACATATGGTCTCTGAACCAGCATCTCCTGGCAAATTCTCGAGCCCCACCCCAGACCTACTGAATCAGAGGCTCTGAAAGTAGGACCCAGTAAAGTATGTTTTAACAAGCCTTCGGGGGATTCTAATTCTGGTGAAAGCCCGAGAACCCTAGCTTAGACAACCTGCTGTTCCCATCCCTCCTAAATTACTCCCAGATTCTTCTGTTCATTTTGAAGTCTCCAGATAACCCGTCGTTCTCTGGGTTTCAATGATAATCTTAGGTGGATTTTAGTCAAATAATCTCAGGTTCCTTCTCCTGTGAGAGTTTAAAAAAGTCTCCATGGTGATTTTCTTTAGAGCATTACTGATGTGAACAGGGAACACCTCCCTCACTGCTGGCAGGGGGGCTCGCCTGGGCTGCTTGGTGTACCAGGTGCGTGCCCACCAGAAGATGGTTTCCTGTCTTACAGACTAGAAGCATGGGGAAGAGAAATAATGTGAAAGCTGTGATCTGGTGGATGCAGAGGACATGAATGCTGAGTATTCTAGTTCTGTGTCAGCAATATAGAATCAGTCAGGATAGTGTCTGCTGTGGTAACAACAATGACAGACAAAATCTCAATGGCTTAAAACAATTAAGATTTCTTTCTCACTTTTAATCCATATCTGTCACAAGTCACCTGAGGGGTTCGGCTCTGTCACCTTTACAGAGGGACGCTCCGTCTCTGTGCTTCCCTGATTTCCAAAGGCAAGAAAAAGGAAACTTGATGAGTTCTGCACTGGTGCTTTCACTCACATTTAACTGGCTAAGGCAAGGGGTGACATGACCACCCCTAACTCCAAGGGGACAGGGAAGTGCTTTTCTACCGGGCACCTGGGAAGAGAATCAGAAACATTTGCTGGGCAGCACTAATGACCACACCTAGTAACCCACAGTGCAGAATTTTTTTTAAAGGAAGCAGGACCTTTGAGTCTGTCACTGATGACTTTCTTTGCTGCATTAACTAGAGTGTTTGCTTTCTCATTTCACCTTTTCTTTTATGCTACCTGGTTCTTTGTCAGAACCCCCAAGGTGAGGAGGTGTCAGTCAATCGGTCCTGCAGCCTTGACCCCCAGGGGATACCCCTGCACACCCAAGCCAACAGGCATGTGGAAATCCCTCTTGGAAGACCTAATGTAAGCTCATGGTGCATTAATAAAAATACAATGCATAGAGGAAAGGGGGAGGATAGCTGGTATACTAGGCTGTTTGTGGACTACTTCATTAATTCAGTCCAAGTCTGTGGAGTCCAGGAACGTGCCAAGCCCCAAACATTATGATCTGGGTACTAAATTTCAAAAGGAATGTTGAACAATTGAGATTCCTCTGTGGAGGGGGACCATTATGGTGAGAGGTCTGGAAACCCTGTCCTATGACTGATCATGTTTAGTCTGAGGAGAGAAGGTGAAGGAGGATATGCTGTAAGTCTTCAAGAAGGTGGAAGTGGCTGCCAAAAGCAGTTATCAGATCAATGAATCAAAGTTATAGGCAGGCAAATTTCATCTCAGTCCATAATCTTCCAGGAGAGCAATCTTCTAGCAACTGTTGTTTCAGGATCTAGAATTTCACCTTCAACATTAAATGAAGTAATCTACTTCCTAGAATAAGAGTTGGCTTTTTCTATTAATAATAATACTAGTTTCACAGTTAGCACGTAGAGCCCTTATGGTTTATTATCAGGTACTTTTCTAAGTGCTTTCCATATGTTAATTTCCACAACAGTCCTATGAAGAAGATACCATTATTATTATGGCTACTGAGGCACATAGAAGTTAAGATGTCTTGCCAGAAGTCACACAGCTAATAAGTGAGAGAGTTAGGATTTGAATCTACGTGGTCTGGCCCCAGATGCAATGCCTCTCATTTCGGTGGTCTTCAAGGGACATTCCCCTTCCTTGGCTGTACTTGGGCATTAATGTGCTGACTAAGTAGGCTATTGTTACTTAGAGATTTTAATTGTAATTGTATTTGCAGTAATGAAATTTGATCTAATAACTTCATGCTTGCTTGAAAGGCACCAAGTTTCCTCGGTAATCTTTTCTCCAGAAAATGTTCTCAAGCCTTTTAACAGAGCCTCAGTTACAGTGATTAAATCATGCAGTCTCTTCTTCTGAAGGCTTCTTTGCTGATTCTTAGTGATTTTCCTGAAGTGGAAGCTTGTGGCTTAGAGGGCCACACACAGGGGCCCTCCTAAAGGTGTAAGCCGGGGTGCAGGGAATTCCCGGGCTGTGGTTTCGGTGGTTGGTTCTCTGCACAGGAGCATTTTCTCCTCAGTGCTGGGATGCCCAGGAAGCTGCTGACGGATGCCTCTGCAGCTCCTGGGGAAGAGGAGAGAAGCATTCTGGAGCTGTGACGCTGGCGGCTGACTGGCAGCAGGCTGTGTGCACTGATCCCCAGGCTCTGTCAAGCATTTGATGTTGAGGCGGGACCTCACTGAGAGAGTATGTGCTCTGGAAGTTCAGAAGCTGCTTTTGTGCTCAGAAGCCAGCAGCAAGGCCCCCAAGATAGCCTTGGAGTTTCCTAACTGGGGAGGGGACCCTTGCCTGGCCTGCCTTTCTGGGCATCCTAGTGAGTTTAGCTTGTTCCTTCCATTGGGGTCTGAGCAGCCGTCCATTTGCTCATTGGACTGTTTAGAAAAGAACCACAGTTGGAATTGCCTGGAAGGTCATGAGTGGTGTTTGGAGGATAGGACTTTAAAAGATACTGTCTTGCTGAAGGTAAGAATTACCTTCCTGACCGTTGACCTCTTTGGGGTTCATTTTGCAGGATGCAGAGCCAGACTCTCCAAGACATACGCGGATTATGGGCCCAGGGGTGGGGTATCTCCTGCTGCTAGAGATGGCTGTCTCCTTTTCCTCCTGCAGTTACAAGGTGGTGAAAGCTCGCAGTGAGAGATGAAGGGCACAGGGTGGCGGAGGGGGTGCACTACAACTCGGAGCTCAGGGGAGGAGTGTGTCCTGTTGCTCATCTACTAAGCCCTGGGCTGTGAGGCTGCTGTGTTACTGTCTGCAGCTGATAGAGCCAGCACCTTGTCTTTCCAGACTGGCAGTCTTGGGCTAGCTTTGCCTGTTGCATTTGGTTGCCATAGCAGCAGAAAAAAATGAGGAAAAATAGGAACACCTGGCAAGCAGATGCAGAAACTTGACTGTTCAGTTTTCCTTCCCGGTCAAGGAGACGGCATTTGTGACAGTCACAGGTAGGAGAAGAGATGGTGACAGTGTCCTTAGTGCATTCAGGTGCCTGGGTGTTGGCTTGACTTTTGGTGCTGATGTTTCGAAGGGCATTGGCACCGGGAATACCTTCGTTGCCACACAGCAACCGTGTCTCCGGCTGTCTGTGCCAGGTGAAGATGCTGTAGTGGTGGCTTTGCTGTGTGTGGAAGGGAAGCTGCTGCTTGCAAACAGTCATTTTGTCTCTTCTGTGACTTCCCTTCTTGTCCTCTTCTTTTACCTTCCCCCTGTCTTGGAAGTGTCCAGATCTCCCTTAGAAAAAGCTCTTTTCTAATGAGTAAAGTGGCTGTCTGGTAGTCAGGGGGAGCAAATAGGCTAGAATTCTAGCCCAAAGGCTGGGGCTAGAATTGTAGCATCTCTGAAACAGCAGAACAGAGGTGAAAGGAACAGTAGAGGTCAAGGTCTGATTCTCCCTCGGCACAGAGACATGGAGCCTGGACAGTGGAAGGGGCTGGGCCAAGCTCATACAGCAGAGCGGGGCTCAGGCAAGATCAAGGCAGTGCTTGGATTTGGAGGTGGGAGAGAGGAGCCCTGGAGGCTCACTAGGCTATTTCTATGCTAGATGAGGGGTGCTGGGGTGCTGTTTGGGCTGGTTTCCAGCTCCCGAGGTGACTTGGGGTAGGGGGAGGACCTGGAGCCTGTGTTTGAGAGAGGAGTTGGGAGTGAAGGGAAGGGAACACAGAAAGCCATAGTTGAGTAATGAGGCCACCGTTGCTGAATGAAAACCCATGTCAGACAGCCTCCTGTGGGGTGTTGGGGTGTACAGGGAGCGTTGGCAGTCTGTGTGTCTCTTTCTCTGGGAAGACGGGGTGTGGAGTTGTCTGCTTGTTTGGGACAAGAACTTTTATTCCTGCTCTTCACTGTGCATTTCTTTTTTCTTTTTTTTAAATTGAAGTTCAGTCAATGTGTCCATTTCTGGTGTACAGCACAGTGTCCCAGTCATGCATATACATACATATATTCATTTTCATATTATTTTTCATTAAAGGTTATTACAAGATATTGAACATAGTTCCCTGTGCTGTATACACTGTGCGTTTCTTTTCCCAAACCGCTTAGGTGGTGGGTGTGAGCTCCTAAAAATTGTGCTGGTTGTTTGTGAGTGTGCCTCTTCTTATGCACCCAGTAATTTTAGCTGAGTTCTCTATGTAGAATCCTTGAGGACAGAGCATCAATTTGGGGCCTGTTTTTTCTAGGAATGAATGGGATACAGATGTCAGGTGGTGACGTCTTCTCAGTAAGAGATCCCCAGTTCCCCATAGTTTTCTAACCTCCCTTGATGGCCGTGAAGACTCTTGACATCATCATTCACCAGGGGAAGGAATGGGAGTCTAATCCCCCAGCCACAGGGATATTGCCCTTTATAGAAGCCCCAGTAAGATGTTTATAGGGGTGTCTGTAGGAAACGATTGTTGTTTAGAAGTTAATTGTTGGGCAACTTGACCTTTCTGGAGAAAAGTACCTTGGAAATAAAAATAAAGTGTACCTGAGATTTAAATTCTGGAGTGTCCACTGGTAACAGTCACAAATAGTGCTTTTCACTGAGTGCAATGCTTTGTGGTTTTCGAAGCGTAACTTCGGTCCACCTAGCTGCATTGTGAAATGAGAGTAGTGTTCACCCCGTTTTGCAGAAATGGAAACTGAGGCCCAGAGAAGTGATATGACTCGTGGAGGAGGCAGTAAGCTGCAGAGCTCTGTTGGGACCCCATTGTTCTGGGTTCGTGGTCTTTCCACCACCGTAGGATCTCCTTAGCTTGAGGATTGGTCTTGGGGCTGAGAAGAGCAGATGCCTACCTCTTTCAGACCTTGGGACTTGCTGCAGGATGGTGGCTCTGTGGCAAAGCCCAAGTTTTGGAGTCTAGCTTTTGTCTTGGGTAAATCATTAATCTCTCTGAACCTTGGTTTCCTCATCGATAAAATGGAGATGGTAAAACTGGCTTTGCAGGGGTGGGTGAGATAATGCAGGCAAAGTGCCTGACATAGTAGGTACTAGACAAGTACAGCCCAGTCCCTCTGCTTGCTTGACCTTGTGTACCTGTCTCTGAGGGTTTGTGGCACTTGACCTGGCAACCTACCTGTTACAGCAGCGATAGGGTCTTGCTGTGATGCCACTTCAGGTGGATGCTTCAGTTCACGAAGTTGGCTGGGAAGTAGCTGAGGATCCCATTAAGCAAACTCACTAAATTCAGACCCAACAGAAGGAAATGGCTTCTTAACTCATAACTTCTTTTTTTTGGAAGGTTATTTGCATTGGCTCCTGGATGCGTAGGAGGCAGAAGCAGCTCCTTTTGTGGGTAAATTGAGAGACAGAGAAAGTGACTTCCTGCCCAGGCTCACCTGACATATCCTTGAGGAAGTTCAGAGTAGAATGAAGTCACTTTCCTCCTGGGCTTCTCCAGACTGATTTTTATCTGGTTCTAACGTCTTTTGTTCTTTTCAGATGGGAGGCAATAGAGTTAAAACTCCAGCTCACTGTTTTGAACTTCAGCCCACACCCCTCCGGCAAAATAATCAGCATTCATGCAGCCCAAGTCAGGGAAAGAGAAGTCTTTGTTCGAATCATCCCACTGTACTTTGGGAATCAGGATAACACAGAAACCTGGCAAACAGGCTTTTAAGTTAATAGATTTTATTTAATGACACCAAGAGTCTGTCTTCCCATAGCGTGTGCAGGTTTTTTGGTCTCCTCTCCTGGGATCGTTGTGACTCATGTGCCTGAGGGCATGCTGTTGGGAACTGAACCGCCTTCACAGCTGCTCAGCTCAGGGGCTCTTCGCTAGGGGAGGGGCCAGTTCTTGGATGAAACTTGTCAGGAGTGTAACTCAGTCTGAGGAACTGAGGACAAATCAGTGTCTGCCCTGCCAGACTCTTAAGTGGGGAACACACCTGTAAGATGTAACTGGTGAGACTTTGAGACTTTTTTAATATCCTCATTTTTGGATACCAAGTGGTGCCCGAGCATGA
The DNA here is from genome assembly GCF_048773025.1 of Camelus bactrianus. NCBI lineage: Eukaryota > Metazoa > Chordata > Mammalia > Artiodactyla > Camelidae > Camelus > Camelus bactrianus. The sequence goes on from NC_133548.1 coordinate 36,321,980, forward strand.
CCACCATCTTCATCATCCTTTTTTCTTTTCTTTTTTAAACTGTTTGAAGTTCCAGATAACTTCTAGAGGTTTCCAAAAGTCATAGTCACCCTTGGAGGACCTCAGAGACCATCACCCATGCTGAAGAGATTCAGAGGAACATCCTCTGAATGCAGCTCTTGTTTCTTGGCCAAGTGGGTAGCTCTGTGTGCCTTGTTCTGCCAGAGAGCCAGGTCAGGGACTGCCAGGCAGTGATTGAGTCTATTGCTTGAGTGGGGAGCCCTGGTGGAGACATACTACTTGTTTGTAGAGGTGACATGGTCCCCTCCCTGGAGCAGACTGAGTTTGGACGTTAGTCCTATCTCCTAATAAGCCAGCTTTCTGTGGTTGAGGCTGAGCAGTGGTCTCTGTAGTCATGGAGAATAGAGTTGTCTCTATGTGTTTCTTCCTGACCCTTGCCCCTCAACTGTCCCTCACCGATGTTCAGTGTTGGGGCCACAGCCAGGCCTTTTCTAGCTGAAATCTGTTTATACCTGGCCCTCTAGGTGATGGTGGTACCTCCTTTTCTCACCCACCCAAGGCTGCAGGACAGTCATCTTTCTTCCAGTACTTTTGGCTGGAGGAGCTCCCTGGCCAGCCAAAATCCCAGAAGCTAGTGTGGGGAGGGGATGTGGGGTTAGAATGCAGGAGGGTGATTAAAGTTAGAGCTCAAGACTGGAAGATGCAGAAATGGCAAAAGTGGCCATCTGCCCTGATTTCCTGGGCCAGTCACAAATCCAGAGAGTCTCTTCTTTGTCCCACGTGGAGGAATGGCATATCTAGTTGATGGAATATGATGCAGTCATTTAAAATGACATGGTTGAGGTTAAAAAACTGGAGAAAATGTTTATATTACAATAAGTTTTTAAAATCAAGATGCAAAATCATAAGCACAGTATGATCACAGTTATATAAAAACAAAAAAGCACCCTGCCCCCTGTCCCCCCAAAACCCAGGCATATAAAAAAGAATGAAAGTAAATATACCAAGTATTAAAAATGATTTTCCTTTAGATAACAGGACTATGGTGATTTTTTTCTTTCCTTTTAGCTTTTTTCCTTATATTTCTCAAGTATTCTATAATAACTCTCTATCAGTGTCTTAAATTGGAACCAGTTAAACTTGATAAAATTCCAAACCAGTCTTTTTTATTGTTGGACTTCGTGTCCTGCATTTTGGCTTAGAGATACAGCTGCCATAACTGAGATGACCTAAGAACTCTTCTTCCTTGTCTCAACCTCTGGAAATCTGAAAAGTCAAGCAAGACCAGGTTCCAGGAAGACGTTTTGGGCATAGTTCTGCCTGGAGGCAGGGCCTGGACAAGGCAGCCTCTCAGAGCCCCTTCCCACCCTCAGCTGGCGGTTGTCTCTCTGCTGCACAGCCTCTGCCAACAGTGAGCGGGCTCCAAGTGTGGCGACATTCTCTGAGTGGGGAGCAGTAACAGAAGTCTGGCTGGGATGGAGGCCGGGGGCGGGGAATCTGGAGTGAGTGCCTGAGCTGATAAGGAGCCAGTGATCTTTCTGCCTGGTGGGACTTGCACCTCTAGCTGCCAAGCATCAGGCAGGGCCCAGCCCCTTGGAAAGCTGCTGCCCACTGCAGCGGTCCTGCTGCTGGCACAGCTCAGAGAGCTACTTCTGCGAAGAACTTCCCTAATGGTGCAGGGTATCTGGGCTCTGTCTTGGGGCGTGGGAAGGATTGCTTATTCCATTGAGCAGTGGTGGTTTTGAAGAAAGCAGCTCATCTTTGAAGTGGAAACCAGGATTTTCCCTCGTAGCACCTCTGTGAAAGAGAGCCTGGCGAACGGACATCCAGAGCACATTTTTCTCAGCTGTGTTCTTCCTGGATCCTCCATCTCCATCTCCTCAGGGCCCTGGCCCAGGCCTCCAAATTAGGTTTTCTCCACTCCTCAGGCAAAAAACCTCAGTTTACTGCTGCCTAGATCCTGTTGGGCCATCAGAGCAGCAGACACCCACACCGTTGAACATTGGAACTTATACTTTGAGCAAGGCTTACAGATCCTGGAGTTAGCAGGGTCTGGGAATCAGGCATCGAGCTGTTCACAGATAGGGATTGGATTTGTGTGGAGTCATTTGCTGCCGCTGCTGCTTTGAAAGACTCTGGTAAATGCTGGGGTTCTTTGGAGGCAGGTGAGAAGGGTTCTCTACAATGTCTGTTAAGTGCCGCACCAGGATGTTCCCAGGGTGCTGGCCCTCCCAGGGCAGGTGGGACTCCTTGGTGGGAAGCATGATGTAACTGGATACTGACGGGGATGCGTCAAGGGGCTCTTCACTGGGGACCTAGGCATGCTTCTTTTTTTCTTGCTCTCCAGACATGGCACAAGGGGTTAATCTCTCTGATGGCTCTATTTTGGGGCTAATGGAGTGTTCCTAGAATAGGACTCTTTGTTGAGTAGTCTATTTTGGGAGGCAAGCCCCACTGGCATTTATGTAAGCGATTCTCTATGTGTATCTGGGGGTGTGGATGTGTGCGCAAGTGATTTCTTGTTACTAAGTATAACCAGCTTCTTTGGGAGCCAGGGAAATGGAGGTGTGTGTGTGTAAGGAGTATGGATTGCTCTCGCTGAGAAGAGTGGTGTGACTGTGTGTGCCCATCTGATGGGGGATTTGCCACAGACACCCAAGGAAGAGAATAAATGTGGGGACCTTGGGAGAGCAGGCAGGAATGACTGCCTTGGGCCCTTCATGGGGTGTCAGGCTGTGGAGATTGCCCGGCTTTCATGGGTAGGCTGGGCAGCGTGCCCCTCCAGCTGCAGTCTGGGATTCGGTGATCTCTAGAAGATCCGAGCTGGGTTCTGTAAGGCTCATCAACCAGTTCTAACTGGAAATAAATCAGATTCCACTTCCCATTGCAGCCTGACCACTTATGCACTGGGTTCTCTTCTGTCTCCCTACAGGCCAAATCCACATATGTCAAAGCAAGAGAGAAACCAAAGACCGTCCAGCATGGTCAGTGAAACATCAACGGCTGGGACCACGTCCACCGTGGAGGCCAAGCCTGGCCCCAAGGTGAGCTCTAGGTCACTTGTCCCTACCTTCCCTTCTTCTGTATTTTGCCAGGTCCCTTTGTAGCCAGAGACCCATTTGACCTTCACCAGTTTTGTGAGGGAGCCATGTAACAAGTATTCTCCCCAAATGACAAATCAGGAAATTGAGTCTTTTGCGGTTATGTCACTTGTCCAAGAAGCCAGGTGATTGCTCACGGAACCCGGATTGACATCTAGGGCCTTGGACACAGTCTTCATTTTCCCGGCGTGTCTTGGGAGGGCCACCTCTGTGCACATGTGGTGAGATTCATGACAGAGGGGCCCAGAGGTTTCTGTGCCCAAGATATGGAATTACTGACTGAGGAGCAGGGAAGAGAACCAGCAATGTGGAGAAGGGAAGAATGCTGAGGACCGAACCAGATAGGAGGGGTAAATACCTGGAAATTGGCAAAATCAGTGACCAAAAGGTAGCATTGCTCCAGAAAGCCATAGGACACATTAGGGCCAGGAGCTGCTGGTGAAAGTTGATTGAAAAACCCCTGTACGTTTTTTTTTTTTTTCTCTCTGTGACCCAGACAGGAAGTCTGCTAACTCTTGGACTTGCCTTTTAATTAGAATGCTGTGGCCACATGCATGCCCATTCTCCGTCTTCTTGCTGTCCTTTTGATCAAAGGGCACTATGGCTTAGATGAAGGCACAGGGAGCCGGCGGCCCTCATGTCATGCAGGTGCTTTTTTTGGGCCTCCCTAAATCCCCCCTGCTTCTAGAGTTCACGTCTGCTCTTTTCCTAGATCTTAAAGTCCAGCAATAAAGTGCACAGCTTTGGGAAGAGGGACCAGGCCATTCGGAGGAACCCCAATGTTCCGGTGGTGGTGAGGGGCTGGCTGCACAAGCAGGTGAGGAGACTGAGGAGGGAGGGTGGCAGGGAGATTGGCGGTTTCCTTCCTTACCCTGACCCCCGGGAGCTGGGAACAGGCTCGTAATAAGCTTTCTGTTCCTGAGTTTGTCTGAGGCCTGTAGATTTCACCCATCGTGCTCAGTGATTTGCTGTTCCTTTTTGTGAGTGGACAGTCTGCTCAATGGCTGCAGCTTCCTTCCCCAAACCACTTAACTGCTTTGGTTCCCAGTGCTGTTGGCTGTCCTGGGACCCAGGCCTGAGTGTGGGTGGGTCAGCTTGAATCCAGCCTTACTGAATCCTCTGCCAGCACTTCTCTTCCTGATTTAAAGAGCCTTTGCTAACATTTGGCTGAAAAAAATTCCGTCTTTTTCTTTCGCCCAGTGTAGCAAACATATCTAGCTCCCTAGAACTTCAGATTCCAAATCAGCCAAACTCAGTTCATTATCTCCTCACCCCTTACCTGCCTTTTTTCCCCAACCTACTTTTTCTGGATCTTGGTGGTGATACCACCATTCTCCCAGTCACCCAGGTTAGACACCACAGCACCATCACCAGGTCCTCCTTCTCCCACATCCATTTGGTCAGAAAGTCCTGTCAACTCCATCTCCCTTCCCTCCAGGCCATCCTTCATCTCCAGCCTCACACCAGTTGTTCTGCCTCTGATCCTCTGGCGATAGATAGGCTGTGAGCTCCAAGGTGCAGAGAACACATCCCTTTTGTCTCCTTCCTTCCCTTCTTGCCATCCATCCATTCACCCACCCATGCACCAAGTGTCTCCATGTTCTAAGTGCTTTCACAGGATCTATAAAGAGCAATGTGTGCTTCCAGCCCTTGAGGACTCATGTCATAGTCTACGGGGGGAAACAGATATGGACCTCTCCCTCGTCATGTCATCACCCAGCACAGTCTCTCACATATCATATTATCCAAAAAACCACAAATTCGGAGAGAAGTGATGTAAATTTTTGCTAAAGTCTTCATGGGAAGACAGAAGAGGGCATTTCTTTGTATACTGCACAGAAGAAATTCCTTAAAGTTCCCTTGAAATCTCTCCCCTGATTCTGTTCCCAATGGCAGCTACCACAGCTCCCCAGCCTCTTCTGGCAGACACTCGTCTGGCACCCCACCTCTCTCAGTAATACCCCCTTCCCTGACAGCTCGGTCTCATTCTTTCTTAGCTCTGCCCATCTCTTATCTAAGTAATCTAACCCTCTGACTTTTTCTGTTTGTATCCCTGTCCCCATTAAACAAAAGGATGCTCCTCTGAAATGTGGAGGGAGAGGGAAGGGATTGTGAATAATTCTTCTCCCCAACCACCACCCCCTTGCCCAGGCCCTTTGGCTGTGCTGTCACTGTAACAGAGGTCTGTGTGGAGTGCTGTGGACACACAGCAGAATGTACTGTGCTTGTGAAGTGACATTTGAACCAAGTATGAAAGGATGGAGAAGAGCTTTCCAAACAAAGCAAATATATACCAAGACGTTAGAGACCACCTGGTTAATGCAAAAGATAAAACCAAGAAATGCACGAACTCAACAAATTAAATTTGTTTTTAGCACTTTAGTAAGTGGAGAATGAACAAAATTTTTTAAAAATTTAAGCCTGTCAGAAACTTTTGCAGAAGGAAGACAGTTTTAACAGCTAAAAGTGGCTCTGGAATTTTCCTAGGCTTGGGAGAAAAGTGACCTTAAAACACTACTGTTTTCCTACCCTAGCCATATTTAAAAAAATTTTTTGCAATCACCTAAAATGTTTTCAGTAAATGTAATGATTTACATTTTAGATGAGTAAAGACAGAGTCTTGTTATGATAACAAGAAAATCCAGGTCTTTTTCTGTGGGTGGAGGAAAACAGGACCAGTCCCTGGTGGTAGAGAACTGAACTTGCTGAGACGAGAACTTCGGCTCACTGATTAATTAGCTAACTTAAACTCTTTGTTCCATACTATGTAAATCAATTTTTTAATCAGTACAAGTGAAGGTATTCCACAGCATAGTACCTGAACAAATAGGTTAACTAAGTAAATAAATAAATAACTTGCTTTTTGTTAAAGGCTGATTTCTTTCTAAATGGAAGAACTGTATTTTTTTTTCACATTTTTTATTGAGTTATAGTCATTTTACAATGTGTCAAATTCCAGTGTAGAGCACAATTTTTCAGTTATACATGAACATACATATATTTATTGTCACATGGAAGAACTGTATTTTTGAATTCATTTCTTCCTTTCTAAAAGAAGGATGCTTATGATCTATTAATCTGTTTCCAGGAAACAAAACTTCCTGGAGATAAACCATCACTGGATCTAAGTTTTAATGTCCTACCCAAAGAATAGCTATGCAATAAAATATTATTCATTTATTTAAAGAAAGAATGAATATGGGCAAGTGTTGGTTCCAGAATCAGGTTTTACATGACTGGGGACGGGGAACACTGCTCAGATATTGCCCTGATTAGTTTTCTTTGCTTTGCAGGACAGTTCTGGGATGAGGCTATGGAAAAGGAGGTGGTTTGTGCTTGCTGATTATTGCTTATTTTACTATAAAGGTGAGCTGAAGCTCGGGCCACCAGGGCTCTTTGTGTTGGAGGGGGTGGTGAGGTGATGCAAGTGGTGGTCTTCTCAAATCAGTGATCGGACCAGCGGCCTGAGCTCATTAATCACCCATTAAGCTGACGAAGTGTTCACTTTTACATTCATGGATGATTGGTGACTTCATTTTTACCAGTCCCAGCACTGGAAGTGCCTTTTTTTTTTTTTTTTTTTTTGAGTTGAAATAATAGAATCTGGCTTGCCTATTACTTAAGGGTCTCAAGGTCTGGAGTTTTTCCAGCTTCTGCCCCGCCTTGGGGCATAGGCACGCCTTTGATGAAATCTAGAGAGCTAGAAGTGTAAATGAGCCACTGTATTTTGTAACCTGTTATCTGGATTTATCCCCTGTTATTGGATGGGTAACTGGTGAATGGCCATATGAACATTTGTGAAGCCCCAGTGCATAGAATTAGGGGTTGTGCAAAGGTGAGAAGGAAGTAAGGCTCAAAATACAGAGGAAGAGATAGCCTACTTTTAAGACAAGACTAGGGGGTGATAGGTGCGTTAGAAGATATCCAAAGTGCTTAGGTAGTTCAGGGGGAGTGAGAAGTTAATCCCATATTGGAGAATTGGGGGAGGCTTCTTAGAAGAGATAGGGTTTGAATTGGGCTTTTAAGGTTGGATAGAGCTTTGCCCGTGTGCAGGGGGAAGATGGGCATTCAAGCAGAAGAAACAACATGATTCAAGTTGTAGAATCCGAAGAAGTGGAATGACAGACTTGCAAGGCTAGAGTGAGACTTGCATGGAGCATATACTGGGAGATGAGGCCCAGGAGGTAGGTCAGGACCAAAATGCAAGAGGGCTGTGACCCTAGGCAGAGGACGTTGGGCTTCATTCTGTATTCAGTGGACAGTCAGCAAGCACCTCTGAGCAGGAGAGCAATGGAACCAACTCTGTCATGAGGAAGTCAGTTACCTCTGGTAATGAAGATGGTTTGGGGGAGGAAGAGAATGGACGTGGAAGGTAGGGTATGTCACACCTGCTCTAACTTTGCCTGTGAGGTTTGCCCCACCCAGATGTCCCTATCCCATCCTTTACAACACTTTAAATATCACCTTCTGAAGCCTTCTCAACTTCCGCAGACTCTGTGCCGCTCCTGCCTCTGTGTTCCCGCAGCACTTGGTATGCTGCTGTATTTCAGGAGTTAGCAGGTGGAGCTGAGCGTGTTTACATGCCTGTCCCCGTCCCCAGGGGTGGGGCCTGTCTGATGCGCCTGTGTAGTTCCAGCATTAGCACAAAGGTCCCTGGAGCACCTGCCTAGACCATCAGTAATTGCAGTCATCCTGGGAGAGATGAGGAGCCCTGAATTGGGCAGTGGATGCACCAGCCCAAGGGAAGTGCCACAGAAGGTTATTCTGATGTGTTTTTGCATTCAAAGACAGCCGAGAAGAAGTGGTCCTTGGGAGCATCCCTCTGCCCAGCTACGTGATTTCGCCGGTGACCCCTGAGGACCGCATCAGTCGCAAGTATTCCTTTAAGGTACTGCGCCCTCTCTGCTAATGCAGCACCTCCGTCCTAAGAAACGTCATGTTCCCAAAAATAATGGCTTCACAAAAGCCATTGTTTTTGGGAAGGGGGAAGAAGTTAGGAAATTGAGCGTTTCAGACTCATGTTAAACAAGAATAATATCACATCACAAGTGCTTTCACTTGTATCTGAGCTTTTGCCCCAGCCTTACTGATGTATTTAGACCCCTCTTTTCCTATCGCTGTTCATCCTGTGGTTACATATCGAGCATGGCCCTTCTCATGTTTTCTTATCACTGTCTCCATCCCTGGTGAGTCCAGAGTTGCTGTGGGTTGAAGATTCTAGATCCTCCTTCACGTCACGTTGCATGAAACGGTATTGCCTTGTGTCTGTAAAACCTTTTATGATTAAGAAGTGCTTTTATCCATGTTACCTCGTTTGATGCTTGTGGGGAGCCTGTGAGGTCAATATAATTACCTTCATTTTAAAAATTAGCAACATGAGGATCAAAGAGGTAAAGAAACTTGCCCAAAGTCCCCACACTGGAAGCTGCTAGAGGCAGAGCTGCACCCTGAACTCCATGCCCTTCCGACGATGTTACAGGGAGGGAGGACGATTTCTATCTCTTCCTCTGCTTTTTCTTCCACGTCTTATTCCGGTCACCTCCACACACACATTGCAGGAGGTGGGAGGTGGTTTGCATTAATGTTTATTGGTATCATTTTAGGAATACTCTTCTGTTTAATGGTTCAGGAGCCTCTCCTGCTTGTTGCTGGCTCTGCAAATGTTTTGTTCAATGAATTTCAGAGTGGTTTTTTGCAGCCTGAAAGTCTTTCTCAAAAAACCTTCCTTTCTAGGATTGAGCATTGCTACTGGGCAAACAGTTGGGGTAATGACGCTGTCTGTGATTTTTGGGCAGCAGCATTTGGAATATCCCCAAAGTAACTGATTATAGTAACTATATATATTTCATCTTAACACTTCATTGGATAGTGTGAAAATAGATTCTAGGAAAACATCTTTTATGTGTCATAGATTCTTTTCTTTCCAAAAAAAAATTTTTTTTTAGAAAGACTTCACCAAGAGTGTTCCCTAAATCTTTTGTCTGGGAGACAGAAGGCATGCACGTTTGGGGGGAGTCATTAGGGTCTTGAGAGTCTGAGAGCAGAGAAAAGCTACTACAGAGAGATCTGGTGATGCTCAGCTGGTTCTCCAGAAAGGGCTGTGGTTTCCTAAGTGTGGAACAGTTCTCTTTCCCTTCGGGTTGCAGCACCATCATTTTATGGACCAGAGGATGGGCCCTGGGGCAGTTCAGGATCCGTGTTCTTGGGTACACTGAGGACTGTGCGCTGTTCCGTGTCCCAGGCCTTATAGTTGCCTCTGCTGTCAGTTCTTTTCTATTTCCAGAGCTGAAATTCTCTGACTGTTGCTAGGGCACCTTGCCTGAGATTGTTCAGAAGGTGTGTCTTCTCCAACTGTGCTCGCAGCCTGGAAGCCTCCAGGCATTGCCAGGGAGCTGGGGTGCTAGATGGACCCTGAGGCTCTGCCAGGTCTGCAGGATGGGCCAGGCAGGGCTGAGGGTGGCCTCCAGGAGCCACTGTGCACCCCCCGACCAGAGGGCCTTTTGTGCTCTGCAGGCTCCCCACAGAGCTCCTGCTGGATCCACAGTTTCCCTTGGCCTGTGGATCCAGTAGGAGCCCCTCAGATCCAGGACTTGGAGCAGAAGACTTCCCCATGCAGCCAAGGGTCTAAGAGTCTTCAGTGGAGAAAAGCCTTAGCTGCCTCCCTTTTAGCTGTTCTCCCTCCCTCAAGTCCAAGGCTAAGGGTTTGTGACCTGAGCTCTACAGACCCCCAAGTAGATAAATCACACCTTCCTTTTTTTAACCTCTACATGTCGATGAATAAATCGTATCTTTCTTTTTCGTAACCCATAACATTTCCTTTGATTAAGAAAGCAGGCACCAGCAGGTAGTGGGAGAACCTGTGCTTGGTCACCAATAGAAACCAGAGATATCCTTATATCACATTACAGTCGGAAATACCTTGAAATACCATTTATGCTCATCACCACTTTGAGATTACAATAATTATTATATCTGTCACTAGATTTTATATGCAATACATTATTAAAGAGGCATTTGTATCACTATATCACAACATTAAAACATATTTTGATAACTGTGTTTCAATATAATGTATTTCCTTTGTTTTACTTGTACACTTAAAAACATTCTAAGAAGAGTTCATAGGAGTCACCGTACTGTCCAAAGGGTTGATGCCATGAAAAGGTTAGGACCCGCTGCTTTAGATTCTGGCTGAATGCCAGACAAAAGACAGGGTTTTTTTTTTTTACTTATGTCTGTTCAGCAAATATTTATTGTGCTCTGTTGTTGTGCTTGGCTGGATATAGATGCATATAGATGCTGGGGACACACCAATGAAAAGGACAGAGTCCTTGCCTTTGTCTGCATCGGCATGGAGGTTATTAGGGGATAAGAAGAGAACAGGAAAGAGCTGTCTTTTCCTCTACCATTTCGATTTTGTGCTTTGTGTATCTCTCACATCTCTCTCCTTTCCACTGCTGCTGTCGCCCTTCCATCTTGGCTGCCGTCATCCTTCCGCTAGATAACTAGCTCACTGCTGGACCCGCGCCGAGCACGTAGTAAGCACCCTGGGCGCTGGCCGTCCCTGCTTCAGCCTGCAAACTCCTCTGCAGCCGCTAGTATCCTTCACACTGTTCCTACATTGCACACCTGCTTAGGTTGTACACCCACCATCCACCCTTCAGTGGCTCTCCACTGCCTTTAGGATAAAGACCAGTCTTGGCTTGGAAGTCCCAGCTTATCTCTCCAGCCACATTTTAAGCTCCCTGCCTTTCCCACTTCCATCTTATACCTTCCCTCTAGCCATATACAGTTGCCTAAAGGTCCAGGACATTTCTTTCTCCCTAGGTCTTTGCTTAAGCTTCAATCACAACCTGGAATACCTTCCCCCAACTCCAGGAAGCCTTCCCTGAGCCCTCTGGACAGGTTGGGTCCCTTTCTTCTGAACATCCATGGAGCTGGTATCACTGCACTGTAAATGCTTGGTTACGCATGCAGAGCTCTCTCCAGGAAAACTAGTCATTAGCCAGTTCTGCCTGAGTGGATGCAGGTAGTCCCATTCTGCAAACAGATCACGTGGCACAGTCATTTGTCATAGGAGTCATGGTCAGTGACGATCCTGCTTCCCAAGTTAAGGTAGGTTCAGGCTTATTTGTATTTCATGGTTAGTCCCCTATAAGTTAGTGATTTTGGGGGAGGGCAGAGAATAGTGTTTTAAAGTTTCCAGAAGGCTCACTCAGTGAACTACCTTAGGTAACTCAAATAAATGCCTATCCTAGAACTCGCTGTGACTGGACAGGGAGTGTCAGAGATCTTACCGGGTCTTTGTCCAAGGGAACTTTTCCAAGAATTTCTGCTGATACACAGCAAGGCAGGCACAAGTCCCATTTCATGCTCCTCTTTCTGCCACATCTCCACCTTGCTGAAGGAGGAATCCCTCCTGGGACAGATTGTGACTGCTTATACATGTCAGGAAGCAAGTCAGGTTTTCTCTGGCTACTGTAGGGACCCTTAGCTGCAGGCCAGGTTCGCCTGGACTCCCTTGGCACCAGGCTGGGTGGATTCAGATATGTGAATGTCAGAAGCAGGCCCATATTTAATGTCCTTCTTGGACCTGGATGTTAGGGGTGTGAGAGGGGAAGTAGACACTGACGGTTCATCTGGGAGGTTTCATCCATGACCATTGGTGATTTTGGAAACAAGTCATTTTCCAGATTCTATTTGGTTCTCTCATTTTGCCTTCTCTGACTGTTCCTTGCATGGCACCTGCCTTTCATTCTGGATCCAGATTATCATGCCAGTGATCTGTATCCTCATACTCATTTCTGGGTAGACCTTGGGAGCATTGTACAGAGAAGCTTGGACTCGGAGTCGGACAGATGTGGGTGTAAATCCTGGCTCCAGCTTTTCATTCATTCAACAAATATTTATTGGACACCTGCTGTGTGCCAGGCACTGTTCCTGGGGGTGCGGCAGTGTACAAAATAAAATCCTTGCTCTTATGGAGTTTATATTCTGCAAGAAGGAGACAGACGATAAACTAGTGTGTAAAGTAAACAATACAAGGTAATGGTAAGTGCTGTGAAGAATCTGTGACCAGACATGGAAATCTAGGAAAGTTACCTCGTTTCTCAGAGCTCTACTAGCTACTCCTGTAAAACAGAGACTCTATTCCTATGACTCAAGGCTGTTGGAATTAAAAGGTTAAAGTCACAGAAGTAAGCAAGAGGCACCCTGTAAATCTTCCTCTTTCCACATTACCTTCCCGTGCAGATTTGATGAGCTCTTTCCTTGCAAATGTAAACGACACAAGGGGAGAACTGGTGCTGCCTCTCGTTCGCAGTCCGTCCCAGTTGTTTTTCAGGGGTCATTCCCAGGGCGCATGGAACATGTGAAAGCACCTTGAGGCTTCCTAGTGCATAGCAGGTGTGCCAGGATCTCCGTCAAGTGTTAGACCCATTCAGGTGAGCTTTGTGGTGCTGCTTTGGAGAGACGGAAGAGCAGCGTCCCTGATGGGCACGCATCACGTTTCAAGCCCAGGTAGGGAAGACAGTGAATATCTGCACCAGGTCGCCTGCTCTTGCTGCTGATTTTTGAATCAATTCCAGCCATCAGGTGCTTCAGAAGAACCGAAACAGGGATTCCCGAGAGTCTGCCTCTATGGAAGGAAGGCCTTTTTAAAAAAATCTCTTTCTCACCTAAGCCTTGAATTGACTGTGTGCCCCTCCCTAAATGGGAGTGAAATAATAGGGAACAGGTACAGCTGCAGGGCTTCTGCTGTGGGGAACAGACACAGCCGTTCCTGGGCCTGCCTGGCTGCACTAAGAAAGGGGAGCCCAGCCCATGACGTTTTCCAGGTGTGGAAACAAGCCGGGTGGTGCGTGGGGTTTCCCTCTGGAAGAGGGCAGAACCTGGCCAGGGTGGTCCTGGTTTTTGCTCTTGGGAGTGAAGCGTGTGCTAACCTCTGCGACCTGGGTTTCTGTCTCCTGCTCACAGGCTGTGCACACGGGCATGCGAGCGCTCATCTATAACAGCTCCGCTGGGGGCTCTCAGGCCGAGCAGTCAGGCATGAGGACCTACTACTTCAGCGCCGACACCCAGGAGGACATGAACGCTTGGGTCAGGGCCATGAACCAGGCTGCACAGGTGCTGTCTCGGTCATCACTGAAGAGGTCAGTCCCCGTGGAGGGTCCCTGCCAGAGCACCTCCTACACAGGAGGGGGACCCAAATAAGAACTCTTGGTTGGGTGCCCAAAATTCCACCGTTCACTCACACATACTAAGCATTACCCTCTCATGGAAGTCCTTTTTAATGATGAATTCTTCTGGGAGGAGGATGCATACATGGCCAGCACATGCTGCAGGCAGAGCTGGGAGGTACCCTGGAAATGATGTAGTCCACTGTCCTCACTGAACAGAGAAACAGGGGGTGCTGGGGGTGGGGGGAGATTCTCGGATACTCAGCATTAGAACCTGGTTGTGTGTTTCTCAGGTTTTCTTCTCTTGTGTGTGGTGGAAGCGACAACCTTGGGGCACAAGACTGGGGAGGAGGGAGCGGATGGGCAAGAACGGTCTTGCAAACTAGAAATGGGCCACCAACCGCCCACCTTGTTGTTGAGAGCTGACCTGGGAGCTGTCTTCCTGCTGCCCCTTCCCTCAAGCGGGCCAGTCAATGGTACCATCAGGGATCTTGAAGTTTCGGAGTCTACTGGCCATGCGTGATTCCCAGAGAGAAAGCGGAGGAGGAACATGAGTGGAGTAGGGCTCGGAGAGCGTAGGGTAGCCCTGGAAAAGCCAGGGTGCCGTTAGCCAGTCCTCATCTGACGTGAGCCCCTTTCTTCACTGTCCGGACACCTTGCTCTGCCTAGAGGCCTCTTTGACAAAAGTCTGTTAGTGATTCCTCAAAACAAAAGAGTAGCATTCTTCAGCAACCTAAAGGCAGGATTTTTCAGTGACTGCAAATGGATATCATGTGGTGTTTTCATCTTGTCCACCTTTTCCAACTCGTGTATGTGATTTTTGGTATTAGTGGTACTTCCTAGCTTCATGCCCTCTTTCTTGAGGCGAACAGACCTTTAATATAGAGAGTGATCCCTTCAAGAGGCCAGGTGGTGGGCAAGCACCACCCTTGGAGCTTCCTTAACCCCACGGCTAAGGAAGCACCTGTTACACTGTTTTTCTTCCCCCTTCTGTCTACTTTTCAGTATCCTAGGCTTCAGGGCAAGGATCGTCTTTGTATCTTCTGCACGCCTGACACATAGTAGGCCTTCATGTGTCTGTTCAGTGAGTGAGAGCTTGGAAGATTGAATTAACATGTTGGGTAGGACAGGACCAAAGACTGTCCTGGAAGTTTTCAGTGGGCCCTGAATCAGTAACTAAACCAGGTATTCAGTCAGTTTGCCTCTACCTCCTAGCATCGTCATCCAGTCTGAATTTTTGTTGTGTCCATGATGACGATACGAAAGGCTGTGCTCTTTGCCTGCAGGCAGTCTGTTCAGAGGGACACTGGCATGTCCATCATCCTACCGGGAGAAGGAAACTTGCCACGTCTTCCTCCTAGTGCACGTGCTGGTCCCTCAAGCTCACTGTTTCCTAGTCTTTGTTTTTCATTCTTTAAAAAATTGTATACATTTAGTGATATAATAAGTGAAGACGTTCTTCTTATAAAAAGTGCAAAAAGTAGAGACAGAAATATCCTTACTAACCTTCTTAGGGTTTCCTTTATTGCTAGGTTAATAGAGATCCTTTTAAACTATTTTCTATTCATTTATGTGCATATGTGTGCTTATAGAAATATAAAGGATTACTTTTGTTTTTTTTAACTTTTTTTAATTGAGTTATAGTCATTTTACAATGTTGTGTCAAATTCCAGTGTAGAGCACAATTTTTCATACATATATTCATTGTCACATTTTTTTTCACTGTGAGCTACCACAAGATCTTGTATATATTTCCCTGTGCTATACTGTATAAGGGTTATTTTGTTTTTTTTAATAGCATGAATGATACTGATCTTGAAAACCGTCCTGTATCAGTATATATGGGCTGATATTATTTTTGACTGTTGTATGGTATTTTGTAGTGTAGATGTACCGTAATATATTTAAGCATGTGCCACACCTTAGATAGTTTATTTTGTTGTCCTTTTTTACTGTTATAAATAGTCATATAATGAAAAACCTTCTATAAACCTCTGCATGTGTGAGGCTTTCAGATTGCTGGGTCAATATACAGTGCATTATTAATTTTAATCAATACCACCAAACCGCCCTTTAAAGAAAGTTGTATATTTCACTGGTGAGTGTACTCATTTCCCCACATCTTTGCCAAAAGTTGATATTATCAGTCTTTTTCATTTTTTGCTGAGCTGCTGTGTAGATGGATGGTATCTGGTTATTTTAATGTGTATTTCTGAGGCGAAGGGAACCTTTTCTATTTATTGGCTGCTTGTATTTTTCTCTTCAGTGAATTACTGGTACCTATTCTCTGCCCATCTTTCTATTGAGTTGCTTACTTTTCCTCGGTGCTTCCTTTACTACATGTGCTGAAATCTGCCCACTTAGGAATGCAGCTTAGCCTCTTGCAGAGGTTGGTGGTGGGTTCTCCGGCTCACCAGTCCTGTGACTTAAGAGAATCTGTTTTTCCCTTCTTTTGAAAATGAGGATGCTGTTTGTCAGTCTGTAGTATTCCGGCATTTTCTCTGTCCTCTTGGATTCCTCAGAGATCAACTGGGAGGTTTCTTGAGCCCATCTCCAGGGTCCCTTAGGGCCCTGGGGTGCTGACAGCTGGGCCTTTCCCATCTTCCTCCCCATCTTGGACTTTCAGTCTCTCTTAACCAAGGTTGTTCTCCTGTTCATGGTGAAGGCCAGTCATCTTGATGAAGATATGGAACTAAATCCAGAAGTTAAAGAATTTGTGCTATGTCATCTTCCCAAGCAGAGATGCCTATGTCTCGAAATTTTTTTTTTAAAGCTCTCCCCTCCTTTGTTTTAATTCTTAGAAAATAGAAAGTTTTGGTTTGTTCTGCTTTGATGTAAATAAACAAACCTCAGTTGCTTCTAGACTTCACCCTGTTTTTTTTTGTTGGGGGGGTGGGTTAGGTTTGTTTGTTTGTTTGTTTGTTTATTTACTTACTTACTTACTTATTTATTTATTTATTTATTTATTTATTTATTTATTTATTTATTTATTTATTTATAGAGGAGGTAGTGGGGATTGAACCCAGAACCTCATGAACACTAGGCATGCATTTTACCATGAGCTATATCCTTCCCCCTAGACTTTACCCTTTTTGCCATCGTTCATGTGGGCCCATTCCACTGGATTTGTGCTTGATTTTTGCCCCACACGCACTTCTTGTGTCCTTTTATACCGAGAGTTCTGAGAGCTCCCTGTGTTGTTACACTGGTTTCTTCCGACCAGCAGTGGCAATGGCTTCACTCTTGAGCCCCAGCTTTGCTCAGTTCATCATGCCTGACAAGTGCACTGGGTCGAAGATAGCTGGAGTATGAGATCAGGCTTAACAGGAAAAAGTGCTCTAATTTATAAGTGGTGTCTACCTTGCACAATTCAGGATGAACTTGCTAGCCGAGGTTAGGGTTTAAAATTTTTTTTTACTTCTTCCTACCTGCAGATTTTGTAATTATCAGATCTTGGTTTTAGAGGGACTTCCTCTCTCTTATCCATTGGGCTGCCTTCCCTTTTAGGATCTCAGGCCATTGTATTGTCACTAGCTTTTTTCTGAACTTTTAAGATGTATTCTTACTATGCTCTTAATAATCTCTTAAAATCCTATAATCATCTTTGCCAAAGATCCTTCTTTAAAAAAAAACCAAACAAAAAAACCCAACTTGTTCTACCTTCTGACTCAGACTAAAAGCAGAATAGCATTTCCCTTTTACTTTTTGAGAGATGAAATTATCAACCAAGAAAATTGAGACTTATTAAATGTTCTATTTTCCCGGAATAAGATGTTCAGACATTTGGTTAGTTAGAATTATTCATCAGGCAGGACTGCACCTTGCCTCTCCTCCGTGTTTGAGATCTGCACTGGAAAACCTCCATCTCTGTTACATGGGTGCTCCCCCCTGCCCATCAACAGTAGCTTTTTGTTCCATCCCTCCCTGATTCTCAACCCAAATCTTCCATCTTTATTCTTACAGACAGATGCCTTCTTTATGGATGTGGTATATTAGGATTTCTGATTGTAGGTAACAGAAAATGAAGACAGATTTACCTTAAAGGGTAGGGGGTACTTACTGATTCATGCCACTGAAAAATTCAGGATAGATCTAGCTTTAGAAATAGCTAGGTTCAAGGTGAAGGCAGTATCATCACATGTCATTCTCTCAGGCTCTGGACTCTGCCCACCTGGGCTGGATTCCTTCTTGAACTCCATGTGGGGGTCCCTGGCAGATCTAGGATCTAGTGGCAAGATAGGTACAGTAGCCCTAGACTCACATCATCCAAGTTCAAGTCCAGCAAGAAAAAGCCAAAGTCTTGTCCAGAAGCTCTGAGATCTATTCTGATCAGACAGGCTCAGGGCCCATTTGTACCTTACATCACATGCCAGGGGGTGCATGTGCTGATTGACACAGGCTTGGGATACCTGCTTCCCTTCTGAGAACCAGACCATGGGGACTGAGAGTGAGGTAGGGTAGATTCCCAAGTAACATTAGGGCTGTGGGCAGAGAAAGGAGAAGTGACTTGGTGGGATGTGGTAAAGGGGGTGCAGACAACCAATGTCCAGGACACTTCCTGCTGTATCGACTTATTTTGCCTTAAGCATCTCCTCCCAGAGTTTAGTTTCTGAAGTCAGATGGACCTGGGTTCATGTCCCAGCTCTACTGCTTTCTGTCTGTGTCATTGTGCAATCTAGGTATGCTTTTTAAACCTCAGTTTAGGTTCACAGGGTTGTTGCAAAGATTAAATTAAATGGATGTTCAAAGTGCTTACTTATCATGCTTGAGACATAGTAGGCACTCCATGTCAGGTATGCTAGCTTCCATAGGGTTTGGTTTAACAATGTCATTCGCCCTTTTTTCTTTACACTCTTCCAGTCTCATCGTTAATCCCCTGGGTTACATTGATGGTGAATCTCCCGCGAGCACATTAGACTGTCTCCCTTGCTGGGGTGTGCCCATCACCTAGCAGTGTGCGTGTGGCCCCACAGCCCAGGCTCTCTGCAGCCCCGGCCCCTGGCCTGCTCCTTGCTCCTCCCCTCCAGCTCTTCCTGCATCACTCCTCTGACCCCAGAGGGAGCCGAGCACCCTCGCTGCACCTCCTCCCTCCATCCTCTTGCTTCCTACACAGGCTTCAGGTTCCCTCAATAGACACATGCTCTTGAGACCGCACCCCACACTGTGAGGGGCACCAAGCACCCCTGCCAGAGCCCTGGGTTGGATTCGTTCTTGAATCCCTGTTTCCACATTCTTCCACTTGCCGGACTTGAGAGTCTGGGTTTTGATTCTCTACAGCTTCCTTGAAATCTGTCTTCCAAGTTCCCCTCATTGAACCGCTTTTCTTTCTCTTGTCTAAGGATGTCTTGTCCTCCCGAACAAGCTAAAGCACTGAGCACGGAGGTCAGCTTGTTGTTACAGCTCACAAAACTGACAAGCAGTTCAGATAGGAGGCCTGTCGGAAGACCACTTATCTCTTTTTTTCAGTTTCCAAACCTCTCTGGTCTCTGGCATCACACAGTTCTGTCATGGGGCTGAAGGAATTTATAGTCTAGTCACCTTTGCAGTAAAATCCAATCTCCTTAGTAGGGCTTTTGATCCCTGTCTGGGTTTGGCTCCTGCAGGTGCCTTTGGCTCACGTCTTGTCTTCCCCATCCTGTCTGCCCCAGCCATGCTCAAATTATTGAATTGGGTGCATTTGTCTGTGCATTCATCCATTTAGTCTTTTATTCTACAGATATTTACTGAGGGCGTATTGTGCATTAGACACCGTTAAAGATACTGAGAAGTAAAGCAGTCTTCAAGAGAGAGGCAAAGTTCCATGCATTCTTGAGTGAAGGTAGGAGAGACAGGCTGTAAATAGGCAAACAAATCAACAAGATGGTTTTCTTTTCTGATCAGTGCATGAAGTGATCATATGGAGTGATGGGGCGAGAAGGCACTAGGGGGCCAGGAGTAGCCGCTTTTGTTTGGGTGGTCAGGAGAGGCCTCTGTATGGGGAAGATGTGCAGGTGAGGCCTGATTGATACGAGAAAGTTGCATATGTAAAGCTTTGAAGAAAAGCATTCTGGGCAAAAGGAATGGCACTTACAAACACCCTGAGGCAAGAATAAGCTTGGTTAGTTCAGGAAACAGAAAGCTGGGGAGTTGTGGCTGCATTTAAGTTAGCAATGGGCGGAAAAGACTGTGACGAGCTCTGGAAGGTGGATAGAGGTCCATCTTATGAGGCCCAGGATCCCTTATTAGGACAACTTCAACACGTCCTTCATTCTTAGCCTCCATGTTATTTCTTCCTTCTTTGACCTTCCGTGTGTTAAGATGCCCCTGATTGAAGCACTCTGTCGTTCCTTATGCAGAGAACTTTTATGCTGAAGTTGTGTTGACACATTGTCACCTCTGCTAGACGGTAAGTTCCTTGAAGCTGAGCATAGTGCCTGGCACATAGGAAATGCTCAGTTAATGAATGGGTGCTTAGATGTTTGGCTGGCTGGGCAGATGGGTGGTTGGATGGATGAACAGAACTTCTACTTCTAAGATGTTTGGAAAAGGACTCAGAATGTCTGAGAGCAATCCAAGCACTGTAGTGGGATTGATGTGTAGGAATCAGCCTGCTCTGAAGTGGCTCACACGTTTCTGGCTCTCTGCACTCTCTTCAGAGAACAAAATCTTTGGTCTTCCAAACCTTGATCACTTTGGTTAAAGTGTGGCAGGACAACACCTGAGGTTGGACAAGCCCCTTGGACCCTTGACAGAAGCCATTTATAGACATGTTTGCAGCCCAGGTGCAGAGCTTTGGAGTTGGACCAGATGGAATTTGAGCCCTGCTTCTGTCACTGCTTGCATGACCCAGGGCAAATTGATTAACCTCTCTGAGCTTCACTTTCATTACCTATGATGAAAGAATAATATCTCTAGCTTTGTGCGATGATAAGAAGAGGTAATATATTTAAAGTGCTTAGCTCGGGGTTTTGCAGTTGGTTAAGTGCTCAGCGATGGCTGTTGCTGCCAGAGTCCCTGTCCTTCAGGAGGGGCAAATTATTGTAAGTAATCTGGTACACGTGTGACTGCCCTCAGCCTCCCTGGGCTTCACAGTACTGACCTTGCAAGATTGTAGGGAATAGGTCTATGTCAAGGTCCTGGCACACAGTAGGACCCAGCATACAGTGACCAGGCATTGGCCACAAAAAGTGAATGACCCAGACTGTACCTGCCACAGGGAGATGGAAACTGAGTGAACTCGGCACGTGCCAGGACTCCAGACTGGCTCAGGTTGGGCTGTGACCATTGCGTGTGACGTACCCAGGTGGAAGGAAGAGGGGAGGATTCTCCAGGCAGGAATGGACAGGGTGAGGAGGCCTGGCAGCCGTTACACATCTTTCCTTGCTGCTTTGTCTGGTTTGTCAGCTCCTTAACACTTCACAAGGGACTTTTCCAGTAGCCGCTTTGTGTGCTGAGGCGAGCGACAGCCTCAGCTTGGCTGTCTGGTGTTTCATGAATCCCTCAGCCTCACTCCTCTCTGGAGGAGGGCAGCCTGGAGAATTAGGGAGTGTGTGGCCAGAGATGGCAGGCCCCCTGTTGTTAATTTAGAGCAGGGCATGAACAGTAGCTGGATGTCTTCCCCCGTCCCAGGGGGACTGCCCTATTTAAGTCTGGGAAAAGAAGAAACCAGCCCCTGTCCCCATGTCTCTCTAGCCATTTCCTTCCTCAAATCTAGGAATTAATTTAAGTGAGCAGGCCTATCTTAGAACTCTCTAGAAGCTTTGTGCCTATTCCCATCAACATTTTGTACAAGTGTGTGGACTGTGTCCGGGGTGGGTTCTGGCTTTCAAGCCTACTGTCCTCCTCAGACCAAGGGTCCGTGCTGAGGACTAGGCGTCTGTTAGCACAGGCTGAGCTGGTTTTCCAGGACGAGACTCCTGCCACCTGACCTGGCTCAGACCAAACTCTCCAAGGATCAGTGGCCTGACCCTTGTTCCTGGGTTATTTGAATGTGTGGTCATTTAGGTATGGTGAGTAGGGAGAGGTCTTCCAGTGGGCTTGAGACAGAGGGGCTGCGTGTGCCAACAGGACCAAGGTCCTAACAAGCCCCTACACGCTGCCGTTCCACTTCTCGCCCCAGCCTGAGTGAGGTTTCATGCATGTGGGGTATGTGGGTGTGTTTAACATTAAGATGAAAGTAAATATTATTCCTTATTTCCTGGTGAGATAAAGGCTTTGGAGGCAGAATAAAATAATAATCAGTGGATAATTGCTTGGTATGTTCTGTTAACTTCCAAGCTCTTGTGAAGAACAGGAATAAGGTAGAAGTGTCCTCAGTCTGAGATACATGCTCCTTCCACTGCGGGGGAAGGCAAGGATTTGCTCTAAGCAGGTACACAGCATTGCTGTGATGTGCTGAAAATGGAGGGGCCCGGTCCCTGCTAATGATAAGCTTCACCCTTTATATCAGTTAGGGTTTATGTTTGGTTGCTCAGAATAGAAGAACCCGACTTAGGATGGCGAAATCAAATTGTGTTTTAGTTTTCTTACGAACAGGAATCCAGAGTTAGTTCTGGCTGGTATGGTAGCCCTGTGATACTATCGGGGACCGAACTCTCTCTCACCTTCTACCCAGGTTTTGGCAGGTGGCTTTTGTCCTCATTTTTGTCGCCTTGCGGTCCAGCATGTCTAAATTCCAGACAGGAAGAAGGGAAGGGTTAGCTAAGCCAGCTAAGCATGCCTTCTTTTAAAGACTTTCCTGAAAGACCCATCCAGCAATTTCTGCATTATGTCTTGTTATCCAGATTTATGTTACACCATCACCCTCAGCTCCAAGGGAAGTTAGGAAGTGTGAGGTTTTTGTTAGGTTTATTGTTGCTTTGGAAAAACTAGGGCAAGGAGGAAGAGAATAGATGTTGGGAGCTGATACATTTGTGTTTGAGGGCCTGCTGTGCGCCAGACGTGGTGCTGTGCACTTCCTGAGCGTCATCTTGCATCCTCACAACCCAAGAAGATGAGGTTTGTTCCCATTTTGCAGATGTAGAATGTGAGACCAGAATGGTCAGGGACTTGCCTAAGGTCACCCAGCTTATATGGGCTAAAGCCAACTCTTGAATCCAGGTCTGACTGGCTCTAAACCTATGTCCTCTGGGTTTGTGATGCTTGAGAAGTGACTCATCTGGCCAAAATGGTCACCAAGTGTCAGGAATTCCCTGTGTTTTTGAACATCACTGATTCCAGCTTTTCACAATGACAGTAATGACCTATACAAGAAGGGCTTGTATTGTCATAGCTGAACATCAGTGCCCTGCATGGCCACCTTCTCTGGATGAAACAGTCACTGACAGCCGAGGGGGTACTTCATTCTTTCCCACCATTGTGCTACATCGAGCATAGCAAATCTATTTTGTAACAGGTCTCTTGGTTTGAGAAGTCGTATGTTACATTGGTGGGAATGTAATGGAGACAGGAAGAGAACCAAAAAATATTTTTGTCTTAAATCCTGTGACCTAGTAAGTTAAATGTTTAAGTCAGGTAAGGTGGGGAAGTGGAGATCATTCCCTTCACCGTTCTTACCTGCTGCCTTAGCCTGAACATTTAGGGCCTAAAAGCATCTTATGAAAGTCCCAGCGGCTGTGGAAATAGAAGATGTTCATAACCCCAAGTTTTGGGGCCTAGAAAGCTGCCAGGTGGCAGGCAGACTGCCATTCTTTTACCTACCCTCTAGAGGTTTGTTTGAGAGGAAATGCTGGTGTCAATCTGAGAAAAGGATTTATCATTCTCAGCTTTATTTTTAGGATGCACTGACATGTATCGGGGTGTCTGCGCTCATATGTACACACAAAGTAAGGACTAAGATATATAGTTATAAATTAGCTCCAAGGTTGGAAGAGACAGCAAAATCCATGATTTAGGGTCAGCTTGTGAGAACAGTATTAAGTGTGGTTACTGTGAGTAAATTGGACTTTAAGGGCGTCTGGCTTTGACAGCAGCAGCTATTTTCTCCACTGCTTTCTTTTGCCCCCCAGTGCCCATCCCAGTGGGGACGTATAGGTGCTCAGTAAACATGTGGAAGCTGATCGGTAAAGAAAGAAAAATCCCCGTTACAACTGGTTGGGCTGAGATACTGTTGAAGAAACCCTCTTTTCCCTTCAGTTCTAATATCACCCATTTAAGTGCATATTTGTTTCCCTGCGTGGCCTTTTCCGTTTATCTTTGGGGTGGGAATAACAAGAGGGTATGGTTAGTTTGGTCTCACAATTGGAGCAACCAGGTTATAAAGCTTCAAAAACCTGGCCAGGGCGTGACCCAGCAGGTGGCTTCCAGTGGGAGATGGTCATGAGAGGGGAGTTCTTCGCTGTGGCCCTGAAGCTCTTTAGCCTCAGTTGCCATCCCGACCTGTCACTCCCACCCCATCCTCCTTTGCCGTTTCCAGGTCTGCGCGTGTAGGCCGAGGACATGTGTATGGAGCACTGGCAGAGAACAGTGGCTAAGGCTCGTGGGCTCGGCAGTCTGCCTGGGGTCAAGCCCCGGTGCCTCTCTTTTCCGGCAGTATGATCTTGGGCAAATCATTTATCTTCTCTGTACCTCACTTTCCTTATCTCTGAAATCTGACTAATAATACTGCAGAGAACTGTTGTTAGGTCAGTGCTCTTTTGGGTTCCTGTTGGAGCAGTTCCCTGATGAGATAGGTAAGTGGTCATATAAAGAGGTTGCTGCCAGTTCTCTGCTTATTATCTTGGAAGAATGTAATTGTGTTGCTCATTGCACTTTGGGCTGTGCTTGTTGCCAGTGGGAGAGACCCTGGGCTCAGGAGCCTCTATTCAAACTGGCCTGCCCGAGACAGACAGGTGCAAAAATAGCAAAGAGGAAAAGCGTGAGAATGTCGCATGTACCATTTATTTGTTCAGTGGTATCTGTAGGGCTTCTGTCCTGTGCTGTCACTGCAGAGATGTTCTGGGCATACTGTGAATGGCCAGCTAGCTGGGCCTCTGGCCTGAAGGAACTCATAGTCTACCTGGGCGTTAGTTGAGTAAACACACAGTTATGATCCAGTGTGATTAGTGTGACAGTGCAGTCAGCTAAGATCTTGATCTAGACTGGGGATGTGTGTGTGTGTGTGTGGCCTCCTGGAGGAGGTGACATTTAAGCTAGATCCCAAAGGAGTAGAAGTTAGGCCAGCAGAGTAAGGGACTAGGCACAAAATGGGCTTGAGGCAGAGGGACGAGGCCATGCAAAGGCCTGGAGGTAATTAGAATATAAAGTGTGTCCTTTGGGGAGTCTTGGCTGCAGCCGTGCTGTCTGGAGCTAGTTGAATGTGCTGCTGTCATTGCAGGGACGTGGATAAAGTGGAGCGGCAGGCGGTCCCCCAGGCCAATCACGCAGAGTCCTGTCGGGAGTGTGGCCGCGTGGGACCCGGGCACACGAGGGATTGTCCGCATCGCAGCCATGAGGAGTCCTTCGGATTCGAGAGGCGGGAGCAGGAGGAAGATCGGTACCGCCCCCAGAGGGACCCACTGGAGGGCAAGCGGGACAGAAGCAAGTCCAGGTCTCCATACTCGCCAGCTGAGGAAGATGCCTTGTTCGTGGATTTACCCAGTGGCCCGAGGGGCCAGCAGGCTCAGCCCCAGCGGGTGGAGAAGAACGGTGTGCTGCCTGCCACATATGGCCCGGGAGAGCAGAACGGGACTGGCGGGTACCAGCGAGCCTTTCCTCCCAGGACCAATGCTGAAAAGCACAGTCAGAGGAAGAGCAGCCTGGCCCAGGTGGAGCAGTGGGCAAAGGCCCAGAAGGGGGACAGCAGGAGGTCAGTAAGAGACTCACGTCACTGCTACTAATGAGCATAATAACACAATGACACTAGCCATCGCTTACCCAGCATGTGCTGGTACATACTGGCCTTAAACTCTCTACCTCCGTTATCTCCATAAATCCCTGCAACACCCTTGCAAGGAAGGGTGGTGGCCCCAATTTATAGATGAAGAAACTGGGGCTTAGAAAAGTGAGGGAACCTGCCCAGGGCACATAGATTAATTACATCCAGGGCTTCCCCATTCCCTAGAGAAACCCAGGGGACAGTAACTGATCTTCTCTGCTTGGCTACTTCTCTGCATCCAGGAAACATTTGTAGCAACTAGAGTAATACAGATCCATGTTTAATTCCAGGCACGTAGAGAAGTGCTCAGGCACTGTTGACATTGGCCTTTATCATACCTATTCCTTTAAGAAGTGATTTTAATTATTTAGAGGCATGCATCTCCTGCTTTGTGCAAAGCACCATCTGTTTTTTATTATAATTTTAGATCAGTTAGGACACATTTATGAATGGGAAGAATTCAGGGTCACTCAGCTTCCCCATTGTCCCCAGAAGCCACTGTGTGTTGTCCTCACTGTGAAGACAGCACACCCCCCTCACCATCCTCAGGCTTCTAAAACAAACCGTGAACTGGAGAAGAGATAGCAAAGCCACGGTGCGTTCAGAAAGCCCCCGCGGCTGGAGGGGCGCAGTAGATGTGCCAGAGCTCAGGCCGCATTGGCCACAGACCTGACACATCTGCTCTGAGGTACCCCCCTCATTCTCCCCATTGTGTGGCCCAGGCCTTCCACCTGTGGGCTCTGGAGGAGGTAGTGCTCCAAGGGGAAGAGCCTAGGCCTCTTTTTCAGTGGGTGGGGCCTCTTTTTCTTGTGCACGTGTGGGTTGTGTAACTTCTTTAATCTGGTCCTGGAGGGCAGTTGTGAGGGATGATGGTGAAGAACTCACATGGGAAACCCCCTCAGCAATTGACACATTGTTGTGGGACAGACTAGGAGACCACTAGGTTAAAACACAGGCCACTGTGTTAAAAACAGAACAAAAAACCCATATTCTTCATTTTGCTTTTTTTCATTTAATATTGTCAGTAAATATATATGTATACAGATATTTTAATATATCTTGATTATCTTTCCATACCAGCACATACAGATATATTAATTTGAAATGGTGCAAAGTATGTCGTTGTACGGATCTCCAGTGCTCTTTATACCATTTCCCTATTGATGGACAATTAGGCTGGTTATAAACATACGCTGTTGCAAACTATGCTGCGAAGAATATCCTTCCTTGCCCAGTCATCTTCGCACACAAGTCCAAGTATACTTGAAGAACAGATTACTTGAAATGGAATGATTATGTCGAAGGATATATGTGATTTTAATTTTGATAGATATTACAAAATTGACCTCCAAAAATGCTGTTTCAGTTTCTACCCCACCAAAAGTATTCCTGTTTCCCCACTCCCATATCCTCACTGAAAACTGCTATGCTAGGTTAACTGCTTGCTCTGGTGACCATATGGAAGATGGTTAAATGGAGAAAAGTCTGGAAAGAGAACATGTTCAAATATGAGGTAGTCATATTTTGGGTAGGAGGCGAGGGAGACCTAAACAAAAGCAGTTTGTGAGGAGGAGATGGATAGATGCATGGATGTTGAGATTGGGTAGGTTTAGGGCTTAGTAAAATGATTTATCCAGGACTGGAAGGTGGGGAGAGCCACAGGGGGAGTTGAGGCTAACATTCAAGTGTGACTTGATTAATGGGTCGATGTGCTGTGAAAGATGTGAGCATGGGAGAGAGAAATGAGCTTGAAGAGGAATGTGGTACCCATAGAGTGGCCAGGTGGAGGTAACCGGTATGTTATAGGGAATGTGGGTTCAGATCACAGAGAGATTTGGAAGTCATTGCCCTGGAGGTGGTAGCTGATGTCCTGGCAGTAGTTGAGATCACCCACGGTTGAATGCTTAGAGCTGTGATTCTTCATCTTGGCTGCATGGTTTGATCATTTGAGGCTTTGCCCCAGAGAATTTGATATATGTGGTCTGGGGCAAGGTCAAGGAAGGAACCAGTCTGTTTTAAAAGCCCCCCAGATGATACCAATATATGAGAGATGTCTGACATTTACTGAGGCCTGGGTCCCGTGCCAGGAAATCTGATTCTGATGGATCAGGAGTTTTCAAAACATCCCTACCCCTGGCAGTCCTAACATGCAGTTAGGGTTGAGAATTCCTAGCTTAGAGAGAACAATAGCAGAGGGCCAAATGCAGAACCCTGAGGATCCCCAGCCCAAGGGGGTGGGCAAAAGCAGAGTCTCCATATAGAAGTCTAGCAGGAGACAGAGGAGGAAAACCAGAATGTAAGGGAGTTTCATTTGGAAGGAGTCCAGTTGGCAGCATGAGATGCTGCCTGGGGATGGTGCCTTCTGAGGGGGCTGGGCACCACCAAAGGAGTCTGGAACCTTGGGGTCTCTGCTGGTCTTATGCCCAGTAGCAGAGGCCTTGGTTCCCCTGAGCTTGATGGGCTCAGATGGGCAGACCTTAACAGAGCTAGAATTTTGAAGTTAAGTCAGGAGGCAGGGTAATGGGAGGGGGAGGGGGAGGTGGAAGGGAACCAGAAAGATGGCATGGCCAGTGAGAAACCCTTTGTGGCAGGGGCGCAGAAAGGGCTCTCAAAAGCTGTGAAACTGATAGGCAGTTGTAAGTTGTGGTTGGGAAGTGTCTCTACATAACTCTCTGGCAGCCCACAGCCCTGCGTTACTCTGCTACACATAACTGGGGCTGGGGGCAAATTGGGGAGCTGAAGGATGAGAGGTCAAGTACAAGGAGATAAAGGTGGTTGGGGAAGGCATTGGACTGTCCCTAGGATGTGAGATGGGAGTTTGAGCCTTTCTTATCTAAGGGACAGGGTGACATTAGGTCTCTAGATGAAAACAGTTCATTGGCCTTGAGCATTCAGTGAGAGGAATTTCA